>NC_057401.1:1517933-2117933 GCF_019320065.1 Cervus canadensis
ATTTAGTAAGCTGTGAGCATCATGCTCACATGGTGCAAGAAATAGGAGGTTGTAAACCAGTAAAAAGGCTTGAAGAAACAAAGGGGAAGGAAATCAGGAGAAACATTCACCTGTAGCCAAGAAGTAAAGGGAGATGTTCTCTTGCCCACTCCTGAGCATCAGGAGGAAAATGTCAGGTGTGGGGAAAGGCAGGGTAATGGGGGAGCTCAAGCCTAGCCAGAGACTGAGGTCTGGCTGAACTTAATGGAGTCTGAGAGTTGTTTCTGTAAAATACATGCTCTGGTGGCAGCTCTGGTGGCAGAGGTTCTTGAAGTTAGCTCCACGGGGCTGGGGAATCGGGGATTAGCCAGCGTGTAGAAGTGAGTGTAGGGCAGAGAGAGGAAGCAAGCTCTGGGTTATTCATCTTTGAGTGCCAAGAGTCACTGAAGGCACACGGGGAGGGAAGGGCATTTTTCAGTAAGCACTTCTTGTTTTCTCATTCTCTCTTTCACAACTGTGAACCTTTCTTCCATTCATTCGTTACATTAAGAGATAAACCACAGTTACGCTGGATGCAGCAACGATATATAAGGTGCTTTATGAATGAGTGAGTGGTCATCTGCTTTTTCAGCCACCATTTCTTTATCACTTTCTCCATGTCAGGCTACTGTTAGGGCCTGGAGTCACAGGATGTTCCCAAATCCAGGCCTTCATTTCTAGCACTTCACCGTGTGTGTCGTGGTTCTCAGCCATCAGACTAACCCACAGGCAGTTCAGAAATCCTTGATGTCCAGGATTTATCTTGACCTACAGTTTTTCCTGCAGTGGAATTAGGCAAGTGAGTTTTTCCAGAATTGGCATTTTTCACTTTTATGTTCACATCAACCTTGAAAGACTGGTTAGAAAACCTTTCACGATTTATAAATAAGGAACCTGAAGCTCAGAAAGGTTAAGATGATAAGTGAGGTCACACAGCAGGTGAGGGCAAAGTTGGAACTCAGGTCCAGAGCTACGGAGTTTACAATCCCACAGCCTTTCCACTTGGCCACGACTACTCTCCCAAGTATACATGAATGAAACTCTGTGCCTTAAGTCTATGCTGATAAAGGGATCTGAGGACATAGGCAAACATACATAAAACACTTCCCTACCATAACATGTGCTCAAAAACCATCAGCAAGTCCTCCCCAAGGTTCAGGGACTTGTATTTAAAGTGGCAGAACCCTATGAATGTTACAACCTGGCTCATTGAAACTCTCGCTGTTTGCAGATGACATGATCCTCTACATAGAAAACCCTAAAGACTCTACCAGAAAATTACTAGAGCTAATCAACAACTATAGTAAAGTTGCAGGATATAAAATTAACACACAGAAATTCCTTGCATTCCTATACACTAACAATGAGAAAACAGAAAGAGAAATTAAGGAAACTATACCATTTACCATTGTCGACTTCTTTCATCCAAAGTGGATAAAGCACTTTAAACTGCACAAGCTCTCCCACAGTTATGGTTTTCATTACCTACCCCAGCCCCAGCTACAGAAACACTGCCTTCTTTTATTTGTCTCTCCAGCCTAGAGGTAACAGTGGCTGCCTCCTATTGCTAATCCCTCAGTTACCTTCTTTGGTGTCTCAGCTTTTTCATCACCTGTATAACCAGTTTCCTGCATTAGATTCCCTCTTATTCCAGGTTAGATCCTGTTACACGGGTGAAGAAACCAAGGTTCAGAGAAGTTAGGTAACTCACCCAATATAATAATTCTCGACGGGGTTAGTACTCTGAACCATCAATTTCTGATTCCAGAGTTTAAGTTCTTGATCGCTGACTATTGTTTAGGGTGGTTAGTGAGGCTCCTGGTGCCTCAAGCAGATGGTAATGGCAGGGGAGTTTGGTGGCGATGCTGGTGCTGTGGCTGACGGTGCTGGTGGCGGTGGACCTGGCGATCACCGTTTCACCACTGCCGTGTGTCCTCTGGGAGAGGTGTGCGGCGTTCATACAGTGCCCTGGTTGTCACACAGATGTCTCTGTGTTACAGGCCTTCACCTACCACCACATCCAAGAAATCATGGTCCAGCTGCTTCGCACGGTGAACCGGACAGTCATCACGATGGGGCGGGATCATATTCTGATTGTGAGTAGATCTTTTCCTCTTGTCAAACATTTCAAACTGTTTGGGGTCAAGGAATGACTTTTCTGGAACATCGGTCATGTGAAATGCCCAGCAACAATTGCTGCTTTGTTTCGGATTATGGAGGTCAGACATTTGCTGTGTGGGCTGGGAGAACGTGGGAGTTAACTCGAGCTGCTCAGATAAAAGCAGACCTAGGACGTGTCTGCCAAGGTGAACGCAGCAGGTGAGTGGGGCCTCTCAGTGTCAGCGTCCTCCTCTACAAAGGGTGGAAAGTTCTGTCACCAGAGCGAAGATTGTGTAGGTAAGGCATGGCCAACTGTCCCTCCTTTGCTCATTCTCACGGTGGTCTTCCATCTCACGCAGAATAAAACCCAAACCACTGCTAGAGCTTGAAACTCCCTCTCCCCCTTGATGGTTCCTTTATGTGTTTCTCCCACACATAAAACATTATTCCACTTGCTAGTCCCTCTGCTTGGCCTATCTCTTTCTTGCTTATGCCCTGATGTTAATCAAGTCTTGGCTTAGGTGCCACCTTATCAGAGAGACTTTCCTGCCCTGAATGCTCTGTCCACAGTATCCAGCACTTGTCCATCTGCTTTCTATCTCTACACCTTACTTCTTCATGTTTCTTAGTTCGGTTCAGTTCAGCCGCTCAGTCATGTCCAACTCTTTGTGACCCCATGGACTGCAGCACGCCAGACTTCCCTGTCCATCACCAACCCCCAGAGCTTACTCAAACTCATGTCCATCGAGTCGGTGATGCCATCCAACCATCTCATCCTCTGTCGTCCCCTTCTCCTCCTGCCTTCAATCTTTCCCAGCATCAGGGTCTTTTCCAATGAGTCCATTCTTCGCATCAGGTGGCCAAAGTATTGGAGTTTCAGCTTCAGCATCAGTCCTTCCAATGAATATTCAGGACTGATTTCCTTTAGGATTGACTGGTTTAATCTCCTTGCAGTCCAAGGGACTCTTTTAGTACTTATCACTATATAAGTGATATATATCTGTATATGTGTGTGTGTGTGTGTGTGTGTATTCTTTAATTTCTTTGCTTATTGGCTGGCTCTCCTTGTAATAATATGAGCTGAAGAATGAAAAGATCTTTGTCTGTTTTGTTCATTTGTATCTTCAGACCCTACAGCAGTGCCTGGAATATAGTAGGTACTTGATAAATACTTGTTGAGTGAATGAATGAGTGAAGGAAAAAATGAAATGTACCAGGCAGGAACTCTAAAGTTTAATGGAGACAAGTACTACTCAGCTTTGATTTATTGAAACTATGTGGTGCTGGGGTCCAGCCTCAGCAGGATCCAGGGGTACCCTCAGGATGAACGGCGTCGGGGAGAAAAAGAGAGAGAGAGAGAGACCAGACTGGGGGTGTGCAGCAGAGTCTGGCAAATCTTTATTTTTTACCGTAGCTTTTATTTTCTAAGTTAGTACATTTTTAAGGGGAAGATAGTTTAATATTACATCAGCTTATCCTTCAAGAAACCAGGGTGTTTTCTTCATACTTCTTTGTGAGAGTCTTGTACATTATCTTCTGGCCTTGGGGCCTGTTGACATTTTATTACCTAGGTGAATGCAAAGCTGTTTTCCATAATCTATTCTTTAATGAACACAAAGGTCAGTCCTTTTGCAGAAGTTACCAGTTAAATTTATCTAAAAGGTTTACCACACAAAGACTGCAGCTCTGGTGAGGCAGCCCCTGTTTAGCATTCCTGGTTAAAATTAACAATTCTAAACTCTTATTTTTCTAAATCTTTAACCATAACCACTTCTGGAATAATATTTTTGTGTTCTCTAATAGGGCTTCCTCACCCCCGAAGGGCTCTGTGCCTATTAGGGCCTTTTGTGTGATCAGGTTCTTTATGCTGTTCATGATTAAGGTGTTGTGAGCAGTCATGTGCATCAGTACGCATTTGCCAAGCAGGCTAGAATGCCAGCAAAGGGGTCTAAATTGAAACACTCCTTTCATCCTGGGTAATCTTATAGGATACCACCATCCGGGGGACATATTGATTAAAGTTCTAAGTTGATTCTGTTTGGAAAGAGATCGGGGAAGGCCTTCTACCCGTGTCACAGAAATTAGGGAGTAGTCTAATATAGCAAGCATCAGAAAGACAGAGATCATCTTTAAGGTGAGCGCCGGGGCAGCTTTTCAAAATCCCTGAAGTCCTGATCTGTCTTGCTTGTCAAGTGTTCTCCTCATGACCTTGCCATGGGTAGGATCTCGTGTGCCGGCTCCCGGCAATGTGGGATTAGCTATACAGCTGTCAGAACTCCCAACTTCTCGAGAGAAGCTGAAAATTCCCATACTTTATGTGAAATTTCCTGATGTTTAACTGTTGGCAGCTGCTTAAAAATATTTATAAGCATTTTATGATCCCCAAACATCTGGATCCAGCTTTCAGAAAGCCAGTCTGAGATCTCTACTTTAAAACAGTACGGTGTGAGCAGGTTTGTGGGTGTTGACTATCGATAACTACAGCCTTGCTTCGTGGATACAGAGCATGTGGTGCTGAGGGTGCTGGGCACGTATTTGAGCCCCACTTAGAGGCAGCTGAGTGTCACAGTCTTCTTCCTCCCCACTCAGTCCTGTCAGCTCATGTGGGTGCTCGGGCCCTTACTGCGCAATATGTACAGTTAAAGGAGTGTGACATCCATGGAGGGCGCCAGCAGGGCCCAGGCGCTCCTGCCTTCTGACGCAGAGAGCCATGTGAATCATTCTCTGCTGTCTGTCCGCCCTTCCACCTTTAAAGCATCACCATTAGTTTTTATTCAGTTACAAGTTTCCATATCTGTGGTTCCCATAATGCACCTTACATAAGCTTTTTATGACCTCCCTAATCTTTATTCCTTCTCTTTGGAGCCAGACCTAAAGACGATCAACAGTCCCTTTGGCTCATTCCATATATAGCAGGCTCTTAACTCTCAGTCTCTTTTTTAGAGCAGTGAGTCTCTAAAACAGTGCCTGGATCGTAGAAAGCACCAAATAATTGGTGTCTGTTATTATTTGCTTCCCATTTGGTGCAGTGTGTCTCTGTCCCCGCACATTAGCAGCATAGTCAGGCGGGCCGAGTCTGGCCCCATTCCATGCTGAGACTTTTATTTGGTGCTGTGTCCTGGTTGCTTGCCCTGCCAGTGCACACTGCTCCCTGCTGGTCTGTTAATGTTTGCCAGGACACTCCCCTGCCCTAGAATGTTGGGTGGCTCCCTACTGTCTACCAAATTAAGGTATAAATGCACTAGTCTGGCCATTCGCAGCTTCTGTGATCTGGCCATAACCAAAATTTCCAGCCTTCTCATCTACTTTTATCCATCCACAGTATCTAGCCAAAATGGATATCAGTATATTGCCCCAAATGCATCCTGGTGCGCTGCAGTCCTTGGGGTCACAAGGAGTCAGACACAGCTGAGCAACTGAACTGAACTGAACTGATGTTACCCAAACGCGCCTAGCGCTTGTTCACTTTCATGCTGCTTTCTTTGTCTGGAATTTCTTGGTGTGCCATCTTAATCTGTTGGAATTCTACCTAGTCTTCTAGGTCCAGCACAAACTGACTCCCCTGTAAAGCTGCCCCAACCTCATCAACCTGGTTGAGATCTCCCCATTCTTCTAAATCACACAGTTCTCTCATCTTTTTTTTTTTAACAACTTCATGAAGATATAATTTACATACCATTAAATTTAACCATTATAAGTATTCAGTTTGATGAGCTTTTATAATGCATACAGTTGTGCAACTATAACCATAATTTAGTTTAAAATACTTTTTTCACCCCCAAAAGTTCTGTTTGCAGTGACTCTGCAGCCCACCCCTACCGCTTTACCCCTACCCTAGCTAGATCAGCAACCACTAATCTATTTTCTGTCTCTATAGATTTGCCTTTGCTGGAAATTTCATATAGCTGAAATCATACAGTCGGAGGCCCTTTGTATCTGGCTTCTTTTTGTGAATAGTTTTTTTGAGGTTCATCCATATTTTAGGGTTATTTCAGTATGAATTCCTTTTAATTGCTGAAAAGTATTACACTGTATGAATATATTGCATTTTGTTTATTCATTTTCAGTTGACAGATATTAAATTGTTTATGATTTTTGGCTATTGTGAATAATGTTGCTGTGAACATTTATGTGTAAATTTTGTGTGAACAAACTCCAATTTCTCTTGGGTAGAAATGTAGGAGTGGAATTGCTGGGGCCTACGGGAAGTATATGTCTAACTTTATAAAACACTGCCAAGTTCTTTTCCCTAATGTTTTTGCCATTTTACTTTCCCATCAGCAATATATGGGTGTTCTGTGTTTGCCTACATCCTCACCAACACTTGATATTGTCAATCCTTTGGGTTATAACAGTTCTAGTGGCATCTCATTGTGGTTTTCATCTGTATTTATCTAGTGACTATTGGTCCTGAGCATCTCTTCCTTTGCTCTGCCTGTTTGGTTTTGTTTTGAAGTCATGTTCATCTGTGAAGTTGACATCTATAGTTCTTCTCTTATACCATAAGACTTGAGACTTGGGCCTATCTGTCAAACGGGGGTAATAACAGGCCTTTTTCCTAGAGTTGCTGTGACAATTAAATGTAGTAATACATGAGAAGCACTTGGACATGTATTTCTTCTACATAGTATTTGTTTGTTTATTCACTCAGTATTTTCTGAGAGCCTCTTATATACTCAGCACAAAGGCTCAGAAATGAGTCTGGGCCTGCAGGAAAACCACGCCCTCCAATGGGATACCTCTCAAGTACCTCACACTCACTGTATCCCAAACCCAGCTCATCACGAACTCCCTGGAGTCTCGTGCACGCTCCCAGCATTCACCATCTCAGCATCTCTGGGAACTGACCTCCTAGAACTGAGGCACTGCCCTCGACCCCTCCCTCTCTCCGCTGCCACTTCTAACCACTCACTAAGTCCTGCGTTTTCAGCACCTCTGACCTCAGTCCTTCCCCACCCTACTCCGCACTTGGCTCTCAGCACCCCTAGTGACACACTCAGTCATCAGGCTTGCCACACTTAGTCATTTACAAGGAGGTTTTCTGATTTCTGTGTTCATGACCCCTGCATTCCATGGACTGCCTTGAGGACAGGGACCACATTTAACTTATCCTTTTTATCCTCACCTAGCAGGGTAGCTGGTTTACTATGGGTGCTCAGTAAATGTTTGTTGAGCAAAGGAATGAATGAAATACTCCTTGAAAGTGTGGTGCTATAGCATACCTTTATATTTTTGTATATGCTTTTCTCTCAATTTAGATTGCCTTTCCTTTTTCAGGGAACACTTTTTCTGAATACCAGGAACCCACATTTCAGGAAGTGTGGGTAGAGTGTAATGAATTGCCTGTTCAGACTTCCCCTGCCCTGCCCAGGCCTGATGCTGGGCTTCCCTGGTAAAGAATCCGCCTGCAGTCCGGGTTCGATCCCTGGGTTGGGAAGATCCCCTGGAGAAGGGAAAGGCTACCCATTCCAGTATTCTGGCCTGGAGAATTCCATGGACAAAGGGTCCATGCGAAGAGTTGGACATGACTGAGAGACTTTCCCTTCACTTCACTCCGGCCTGGTGCTCAGAGCCTTGCAGAAGTTCAGGGTTGCAAGTTGTGTCATTAGTCTCAATGGCCCTTGGGCTTGCTGCTGTAATTACAGTGATGAGAGTGCTGAGCAGGGGGCCCTAGAGGTGTGTAGCCAGCACACCTCACTAGAACAGGGGTGTGCCTAAACTTGTTATTGTTGTTTAGATGCTAAGTCCCATCTGACTCTTTTGCAGCCCCATGGACTGTAGCCCACCAGGCTCTTCTGTCCATGGAATCTCCCAGGCAAGAATTCTGGAGTGGACTGCCATATTCTTCTTCAGGGGCCTGAGCTAGAAGAAAGAAATAAACAGGTTTTTCCTAAGATTTAGCTTCATTTTCATAAAAGTGGGCCTTTCCAGCAATTCTTAGAACACTCTCATCCAAATTAAAGAAACTTATGTTGGAAAGTAATTAATCAGAGGTCAGGGGTCTCTGTTTTAGCACTGAAGGCCCAATTTAAATTCAAATTGAAATTTGACAAGGAGACGAGATTGTCATTCCAACCATCACTTTAAATTTTCCAGATATGATTTTTATTGGCTAGTTTCCATTACTTGGGAATATTAAACAATCAATATTTATGACAGAAACCAGAAGCATCTAGTTCTGAAATCCCAAGAGGCCCAACTGGGGGTAGGCTGAGTTGCTCTTGTGTCACTAGGTGGGATTAAATAATGACTTTTTTTCTTATTTGTAGGAGTAGAAATGTTGCAATAAAAGGTGTTAGCTATTAAAATTATAGAAACCCTAGCTAGGATGGGTTGATTCTCTTGTGCAGCACATTGTAATTATCATTTGCTGGAAATAGCCACTCCTGATTTTTCTCTGTAGACCATCTGCCTGAACAATGAAATGTTGATGGTAACAAATGAGCAAAAGGAAATTTTTACAAAAAGAAAAACAAATTTTTACATGGCTGCTTCTCTCTCTTCCTCCTCTTTGCCAGAGTCTAATCTGTCAGATAAATGTTTATTTACTTAAATGACCAAAGATTTTGACTTTGATGCTGAGAAAGGCAGCATGGTTTGGTAGAAAGGACCTTTTGGATAAGGGAGAGTTGGAGAAAGTTTCCACAGTCTAGACCTTGAACAATGAGCTGTATTATTTTTTGAGATCTTTGCCATATATCTAAGTTTCCTAATTTGGCCAATGCCCATCCTCTTTCTCTCGAAAGAGAGAAACCTGCCTTCTGAGGCCCTGAGTCAGGGACAGAAAATAGATTTCACTTTATGTGCCAGCTCTGGTGGGTTGGCAATGGCTGCCTGTTGTACTGTGTTGAAAAAAATTCTCAGGCTACATCTTGGCTCAGTGGGAAGAAGTGCTGAATTGATTAGTGATGTCTGTTATAAGCATGAGATTAGAGAACAGCAATGTATACAAGATTCTTGCAAATATATGTATTGACTGAAGTAACTGGTGTTTTCTGGCCCAATCCAAAAGCTCCTTTATAACCAATATTCCCTTTCACATATTCTTAGCTCTTTAAGAAGGTTGTAGTATAAGAGCAGACATGCAGTGGAAAAAGCCAGTAATCCAAGAGCGTGCATTTTTACCAGGGAATGGTTTCTATGTGCTGCAGTCATATTTTATCCAGTGTAAGATGCACCGTGATTTTATGATCTCATTAGAAAGAGATCTTGCTACCGATTAAACGGCAGCAAGGTGGTTTATTATTGCACTGATTGTAATCTTCAAAGATTGCTAAAATATAAAGAAAGTTTGGCTGAAAATCCCTATTGTGTGATGGAGTTCATTTTTGAGGCTCACAGGTAAGTGTCATCCTCTCCCATTGGTCAGGAGAATAGACTGACTGAGCTTCCAAAGATGGAAGCATCATAGTTAAAAGTCACATGGCTAGTAGCAGAATGGGATGTGAACCCAGGGACCACTGACATCAGACCATGTGTACCTTGTGTTGTCTCCCAGGTCTCGAAGTGTGGGGGGAATGTCCAGGTTCACCTACACAGGTGAGGGGGCATCAGGGAACCCCTCTCTGGCTGATGAGTCCTGCTGCTGACTGCTCTAGAAAAGGCTGTGCCCAGCCTCTGGCCTCCCATGGCTGAGGATGGACAATCCCACAGAGAGAATCAGGAATCCTGAGCACCACCAGAAGTTCTTGGAAGGGAAATGATCTGGTAATTTTGTCAAAATTAGGATCTAGCTTTATTTTAGGTAGTTAAAATAAGCCTCTTGGGGATATATTTTGGACCTAATTACCCCAGTTTTTGCAGAGGAGTCTATTGAGTGATTAAATACAGGTAAATGCAGTTGAGATGAGGCTAGCTCCAGAATTTCAGAGCAATTTATTCAAAAAGGGGAAAAAAAGAGTGGAAAACATTCCTCAAAAAGCACCTGAGTCGTCAGAGAGCCAGGGTTTCAAAGCTCTGACTTCGCTTTCCAAATGACAAATGGCCCACCTGCTTGATTACTCTCTGCCACCTCTGAGCCCCGCGACTCAGGCGGCCTGAGCAGGGGCAGGCGACAGTGCCAGCCCCACTCACACTCAAGCCCGTCCCGCGGAGAGCTCGTCTGAGGGCAGTCCAGGGCCTGAGGAGGTGGGGGCCTCGACCGGAAGTGGTCAGTTGACTCTTGACCTTCACTTGGTGAGTTAACACTTCATTAAAAAATGATGTGTATACTAAAGCTCTCATTTATTGAGAAAACATCAGTGTTCCAGGCAGAAAGTTAAGTCACCATATGTTTCACCTCACTTGATCTGCATCAGGTACTCATATATTACAAAAGAAATAACAAACATAGAAAGGTTATATAACTTGCCTGTAACCACACAGTTTATTTGTTGGAAGAACTAGAATTGGAACCCAACGGGTACCATTGCTAGAGTCCCTGATCTTAAATAGAATATACTTAAATATTACTTAAATTACTTAAATATACTTAAATAGAATATACTTAAATACTCCTACACTCTTAATACCTTGAATTGCTATTTAGGCATCAAATATTCTAAAGGTCCTAATGAGCACCTTAAACCCAGCTGCTTTTCTGCCTAGACCGTGGAACCTAATCGGATGACCTGTGTGGTAACTTTTAGAAAGCTATAAGATGGCATAAAATATTGGTGGTTTTATGATGGCAATGATATCTTTAGGATCAAGCTGTTCAATTCTGGTGACTGAACCATAAAACCTGTGAAATCAGAAAAATTTTCTGTTTATTTGAATGTTGGTGCTTATGAAATAGCAGTTCTTACAGAAGACAGCGCAGAATGGAGACAAGGAGATTCTAAAGGGCTTTGGGAGGACGGAGAGTCTTCTCCTTCCACATAGAGCTCTTCTCCGTATTCTGTGTATTCTAGTCTAAAGACCTCTCAAACGGAAGCGCTTGTCTCTACCAGTGGTGCCACCGGCCTGGGTCTGGCCATGACCGCCTCTCACTGCTGCCATTGCTACAGCTTCTAATAAGACACACTCCCTCCTTTCTCGTTCTGTTCCAGCTCTTCACACTGTGGCCAGCTTGGTCTTCTAACGCAGCACTTTTCTGGGAGATAAAGCGCCGTTGGCCCCACAGTCTCCCAGGATGAAGGCCCAGCTGCTCAGCATGGCTCTCGGGCACCCCGTGTAGGCCTCGCCTTTCCCCGATGCCCCTTAGCTCCCACACTTGTGCCAGCTCAAGGGGACTGCTCTGTTGCCCCCAGAATGCTCCTTTCCCCTTCTGCATTCCCCTGAAGGCCATTCCCTTTGTCTAGAGCAGCAGCTTCCAAACTTTTTGGCACCATGGACCAGGTTCCTAGAAAAGAGTTTTTCCGTGAATGAGGGGGAGGTATGGTTTCAGGATGTTTCAAGCACATTACATCTATTATGCACTTTATTTCTACTATTATTACATCAGCTCCACCTCAGATTATTAGGCGTTAGATCCTAGAGGTTGGGGACCCCTGGTCTAGAAGAATCCCTCCGAATTTTCTTCTCAAGACAAGATCTTCGACCATGCCAACTCCTCTTCCTCCTTCAGGTCTTGACCCAGATTCCACTCAACCAAGTTGAGATCCCTCCACTCTCTTCAACCTCGTGTATTCTTCATACTGTCATGAGAACATCTTTCCTAGCAACTGCAGGACAATGCCTGCCTTCATCACTTTGGCATCTCTAGGACACACTGTTTCCTGGCATACAGGATGATCTCAATGAATACCTGCTGAAGGAATGAAAGATTCCTGCTATCTATTTTATTTACATACCACACATCATTTTTTTCTCTTAGCATGTGTTATTTGCATTACCCTTATACAAGTGTTACTACTGTTACTTTTGTGACTTGATTAAACTAGGAAAATAAGGAAGAAAAATAATTGTTATTGAATAACTGGACCAAATGGAAAGGAAATGTTTATGTGTGTGTGTGTTAGAGGGAGATCTGGTTAAGAAAGGGAAAAAAAAGTATAAAGAGACCTGAATTTCCATTTGGTAACCAAAAGATGGCACCATGAGTGGGGGATGGCTTGGCTGCTGCTTGGTAGGGTAATGTGGATGGGGTTTGTATCCAGTGGGTGGGCAAGCCTTGCTTTAATAATCAGGATTTTGCTAATTTCATATCAATGAGTACTTGGCCTAAAATACATATGCAAAAGGTGAATTAGGGTCTCAACTACCTAGGAACCCATAGTGTATGTGGGCAGACATCAGTTACCCAAGTAGATATGATAAAGTTGGGTCTAGTTCTTCAATGACATGAAAACTTTGACCAGGTGAAGGCAAGGGATTATAAGAAGGAGCAGCATCTCTTGCCTTACGTCCATCTCCTGGCCTGTTAAACTCTGTCATTCCTCATGGTCATCTTTCTTGAGTGACCACATTGTCCTCTCTCCGTTTTGCAGTTACAGCATTACCCTGTCATGTGGAACTTTCTCCTCACCCATCTAGGTTTCACAGCGGGCTAAGACACTTGAGGAAAAGGACTTTGTCCTCTTATCTTGGAGGTTCCTGCCCATTGGCCCAGAGCATGGCAAGTAGAGGTGCTCATCTGAGCCATGAGGGTGAATGAATGGAAAGAACAAAGCTAGCTGAAAGCACGAATCAATGGTTAGCTTTAAAAAAAATTCTGACTTAAAAAGTAAGATGAGAAAAGATTATTTTCATGCCAGACTTTCTTTTAAGGATCTGTTTTGAATACATATATAAAATTCCAAATACTTTATTGGCCTTGTGTAGTAGCATTCTTTTAGACAAATTAAAATTTGAGAGCCGGAGCATAAAAATCCAGCTTCATTTCCAAAGCTTCCTTTTGTTGCATGATAAGTCACATGATGGGAATTGTGAAGTTCCTAATTTTTTCCTAAATATTATTTATTTTTATTTTCGGCTGTGCCAGGTCTTCATCACTGAGGGCTTCCTCTAGTTGCAGTACTGGGGCTTCTCACTGTGGCGCCTCTCTTGCTGTGGAGCGCAGGCTCTTCCCAGAGCAGGGATCAAACCCGTGTCCTCTGCATTGGCAAGTGGATTCTTAACCACTGGACTACCAGAGAAGCACCAAAAGCTCCTAAATTTTAAAAAATAGCCATTGCATTCTCTCTGGTCCACCCAATTGAACAGACCTCTGCCAGGAGGTAAACGAGCACCCCTAGATAATAGACACGCTACTGCCTTGACAGTTTCACACGTGACTCAGTAACACGAGCCTTGTGGTTCTGCAGGGCAGGTGAGCTCAGACCCTGGAAAAGCTGTGGCCTCCCTTGGCCACCCCAGGGGCTGCTATTGGCAGCACCCAGAGAGAGGGAGGCAGAGATCAGGTTTGGGAACAGTACAGGGAGTACTGGGAAATGCAGGACCAGTGTATCATTATCCTAATGAAATCGCCTGCAAATATCTCAGCGTCTTTTTGCTTCTGTCAGTGGAGCTGGCCCCATCCGATTTTGAATAAGTACTTTTAAGTGCGTTCTTAAAGGGTAGACTCTACCGTATCTCCTATCCTATTTCCTGGTGCTAGAAGCAAGGCTTGTCTTACCTCGTCCTTGGCGAACCTTGCAGACTTCAGCAGGTCTTCCGTTTAGGCCCTGATAAACACCCTCATACCCAATGTTGCTTTCTAAGGACTATAGGGCTTGGGGCACATGGTGTGGAGTTTGGAAGGATTTTGCTGGCTGGGAACTGGTCCTCTTTTTCTCAGTGAGTGAGGCGACCTTATCTCATAGCTAAGAAGTTTTCTCATGACAGTTCAGCTTCCTCAGTTTCCTTGTCTGTAAAATGAGGCTGTGTGTTAGTTGTGTTAGTTGCTCAGTCATGTCTGACTCTTTGCAACCCCATGGACTGTAGCCCACCAGGTTCCTCTGTCCATGGACTCCTCCAGGCCAGGATACTGGAATAGATTGTCATTCCCTTCTCCAGGGGACCTTCCCAACCCAAAGACTGAACCTACATCTCCAGCATCGCAGGCAGATTCTTTACCATCTGAGTTACCAGGGAAGCCCTGGTAAAACGGGGCAGACAGTGGTTATCACCTGTCAGTCCCGTGGTGAGGACTGGGACATATGTGTTAAGGCTCGCAGCCCAGAGTGGAACACATGGCAGACTTTCAGTGACTGAGAGCCATTGTTCCCCCTCCTGTGCTACAGTTTCCCAGGGGGCACTGGTGGTAAAGAACCCCCCTGCCAATGCAAGAGACATAAGAGACGCAGGTTGGATCCCTGGGTTGGGAAGATCCATGGAGGAGGGCATGCCAGCCCACTCCAGTGTTCTTGTCTGAAGAATCCCAAGGACAGAGGTGCCTGGAAAGCTACAGTCCATTGGGGTGCAAAGAGTCAGACACAGCTAAACGTCTGAGCACACACCCACCCCCTTCTGTGCTATATGTTCTCCCCACTTTGACTCAAGTGTTAGGAGTCAGATTACAAGTTATTTTATGGCCCTGACTTGGGATAGCTCCCGGGGCTGTGAACTATTACTAAGCTGTTGCTACAGCTGGGTTGTGAACATAGCCACCTCTCAACCTTGAGATGAAACCAGCCACCAGATGTCTGCCACAAAGTCTCAAATCCCAGACAGGGAGGAAAAAATCTCATCATGGAGGCACCTTGCCTGGACATGTTGTGAGGGACTGAAGCTGCTCACGGAGAAACGCTGTTGGAACAACAGCAAATGAAGCAGGCTTCCCTGCAGGTCCCCGTCTATGTCGTCCCTCCCAGGGCACTGGACTTCTCCGTGACTTAAGGGAAATCAGTTCCATTTTCTTAGATTCATGCTACATTCACACAGTGATGAATTTATGTAGCCATTACGTATTCTTGATAATTTTTTGACATAAGGAAATTCTAAAATTTAAATTTGAGAGGATTATAGAAATATAAAAAACAACAGTAAGGAAGTCATCATGGGCCATGAATGTTAAAGCAGATAAGGAATGTGACCCCTCACCAGAGCCTCTGGACCTCCTAGAGGTCAGACCCAGGGACCTTGTTCAGAAGCTAAAACAACATTGGTATCTCCTGCTTAAAGGACACATGATTTGTATATTTCTGCAGTTTTGCTCTTTCTAAAATGATTTTGCATTCCTTTTATAATCAGGGAAAAAAACACCCTCAAACACTATTTCTTTAAAAATAGGAATTAATGAGATAGTCAAACTTACTGAAGCATTTTCATGTATATAATTTCACTTTTCTTCTTACCAGCCTGTGAAGCCAGAAAGGCAGATGGTTTTATTTTGAAGACAGAGGTGGGGGGATGGAGGTGAAGGAACTTGTTCAAAATTGTGCAGAAAATCAGGGGCTAAAGTCAGAACTCCTGGTCTTGTTCTGGTCTTTTTCAGCCTGAACTGTTTCTCTTCTTAATGTTTCCATGTTTTTCTCTAAATTCATTCAACAAACATGTGAAACATGTACAGCTCTTCAGGCAATGTGATAAACACTTGGAGGGTCTCAGGGATGCAGATGACAATTCCTGTCCCCTAGGACTTTGCTCCCTGGTGAGATGAGTGTGAGGGATTTACAAAAGAAATGTCCAGATATTATA
Organism: Cervus canadensis; assembly: GCF_019320065.1. Classification (NCBI taxonomy): domain Eukaryota; kingdom Metazoa; phylum Chordata; class Mammalia; order Artiodactyla; family Cervidae; genus Cervus; species Cervus canadensis. The sequence goes on from NC_057401.1 coordinate 1,533,591, forward strand.
AGCAGCAGTCTGTACAAAACGCCACAAGTACTTGGAGGACAGAGTGACTAATCCCACGGCAGGGGCGGGGAATGATCAGAAAAAGTTGCAGAGAGGAGTTGACATTTAAATTGCAACTTGCTGTCTGGCATAAAAGTTAAGAACCCAAGCTCTCAAGTTTGACAGACCTTGAAAGAACTCCATCCTTCACCATCACATCGTTCTGGACTTGAACAAATTACTTATTCACCTTATTCACTCCAAGTCTTGATTATTCTACTGGGAAACAGGAGTAATCATTTACCTACCTTTTGTTAATTTTTTGCAGAATATGTAAGATAACAAAAGCAAACATTAAATAATAGTGCCTTTTAACTTCAAGAAACCAGAGCCTTTATTATCATGGTTAATAGTGATATGGCTACTATTCATTCATTCTCCCAAATGGAAGTTACTTCCCATGGTAAATACGTAATGGAACAGTGTCCCAGGTAGAGGGAACAGCATGTGCTAAGCCTCTGATATGTCATATCCTCTGATGTGCTTTATTTTATTTTATTTTTTTTCTGATGTGCTTTAGAAGGTATCAAGAAGGTGAGTGGGCTTCCCTGGTGGGGCTAGTGGTAAAGAACCCACCTGCAAATGCAGGAGACTTAAGAGATATAGGTTCAATCCCTGGGTGGGGAAGATCCCCTGGAGAAGGACATGGCAACCCACTCCAGTCTTCTTGCCTAGAGAATCCCCTTGGACAGAGGAGCCTGACAAGCTACAGTCCATAGGGTCAGAAAGAGTTGGACACAACTGAAGCGACTTAACACACATGAATGCACGCAAGGAGATGAGTAAAGTGGAGTGGGAGGAAGTTAGGCTGTACATACTAGGTTGGAATCAGATGGGGGGGGGGCCTTGTTGCTGTGGGAGGAGTTTTATGCTCTGGATGGTGGTGGGGTGCAGATAGAAAAGCTGGGAATGTCATGGCTGCATACGTGTCTTAGAGAGATTCCCAGGCAGCTGGAAGGAGACTAGGTCCAAAGGAGCTGGAAAACTGTAAGGAAAGTAAACTTTGAAGACCAGTGTGTTGACTCATATGGAACAGACAAGGGTTCAACGACGTTGAAGTCTTTAGTTTCTTTTTCTTTTTAAATATTTTTTTGATGTGGGTCATTCTTAAATTCTTTATTGAATTTGAATTCGTTACAATATCATTTCTGTTTTATGTTTTGGTTTTATGGCCATGAGACATATAGAATCTTAGCTCCCTGACCAGGGATCAAACCCACACCCTCTGCATCAGAAAGTGAAGTCTTAGCCACTGAACCACCAAGGAAGTTCAATTAAACAAAGACGTCTTAGACTTAAAATGTCCTTTACAAGGAAAGAAAAGCAATTCCTACTCTCATGATGTTACATAGAGTAGGGTAAGCAGGCAAAAACAAACAAACAAAATAGCTGTAATTCAAGACAGATAATCATCACAAAAGAATAAAAAGGACAGCATTCAGAAGATCAAAAGGACTGGGGTGGGGGGCAGGGGATGATATCCCTCAGGTAGTAAATCAGAAAAGGACATGGGCTTATTGTTGGAATCCCTCCCCACCCCTCACTGGAGGTGAGGCCAGGGCTCTCTGAGGCAAGGGCTGCATCTGTAGTTTTCTTGCCTGGCACAGAGAAGGGAATCTATAACTGTTTATTGGGAAAAAGTGATTATGGACTGAGGCTCATGTGAAAAGATTCCTTGGAGCCAATGGTTGTGTAGTAGTGGCGAAGAAGGAGGGATCAGTTCCAAGAAACCCAGTCAAGTCAGCGAACTGAGTTTGCAAATGCTGATGCTTTGCACACCTTTGATCTTGCTCTCTTTGATCCCTAATTACAGAAAGCATATTGTTTTTACCTTGAAACAAACAAGCAAACAAAAAACGAGGACAACAATTAACTTCTCATCCATCACCTATATCGGAGCTCGGCTTGTGGGATTAGATTCAGTGGGGCTCGCTGTGCTGGGCGTGTGGGGGAAGAGCTATGTGAACCCCTCCTGATTTCATGGTTTCAGCAGTTAAAATGCCGCAGCCCGGTTGGCTCGGGAGGAAGGCCCTTCCATCAGCATAACCAGGGTATCACAGCACTGCATGCGCTACCTGGGAAACCAGGCCCAAGCTCAGATGTGAGGTCACTGTGTTTTGGCTGAAGATTTAAGAACCATATGTTGAGGTTTTGCCGGGAGACAAAAATGTGGGTTTCACTGGAGTGAAATTTAATATACCATAGTTATGGATTCTGAGAGTTTGTGAAAGCCTTTCATGATAATAAAGCTTTTATTTTCTCTGGAGCAAATAATTCTTTGGTGTGATGCTTATTGTCTTTTCATTTTAGTTGTGGTTTAAGCCAAGACAAAATGGTCTGCCCCTAATGCTCCTTTAGTTACACTGATCCTGTCTCCTTTAAATTGTATTTTGTCTGAAATGGACTAGGTCACATGTAATAAATCCTGGCATTTTAATGGAAATATTACAGCAAAAATAGTTAACAATCTGGTTTAATTTCAAAACTAATTTTCTCTTTCATACTGTAAGGCAGTATCTTGGTAAAATGTGCAAAATGCATTGGGATTTAATTATGATGGCAATTTGTTCTGAAACAAGGTTAAACTGGGCTGTCCATATTCAAGATAAACGTGGTGAGGGGGGATGGTAGTGGCTTGGTTCCTGGGTCATGAAAGCCATGTAGACTACAGTGGAATTAGAAGCCCTGGCCACATTAGCTCCTGAAGGCCCCCATCAGTGGAAGGCTGGGTGCTCCTGAGAGCACAGATAGAGCCTGTACATGCGTGCTCAGTCCTGTCTGACTCTTTGCCAACCCATGGACTGTAGCCCACCAGGCTTCTTTGTCCATGGAATTTTCCAAGGAAGAATACTTGCGTGAGTTGCCAGTTCCTACTCCAGGGGATCTTCCCAACCCAGGAATTGAACAGGTATCTCTTGCATTTCCTGCATTGGCAGGTGAATTCTTTGCCACTGGGCCACCTGGGAAGCCCAGAACCTGTACATAAACAAGAGGAAAAACTGGGAATCATTTCTTCCTGTCTCTCCATGAAATCAAATTCATTCTTTAATTTATCCCTGCAACACATATTTGAATCTCACTGTGCTATGTGCTGGAGATATAAACATGAGCAAAACTAAGCAGAATTCTTACCTTAGGAAGATAATTAGACAGATAAGAGAAATATGTTCATCAAAGAATGACATAATATACGTTCAAGGTCAGCTGTGCCTAGGACTTTGATGGAAGGATCCCTGGTGCCAAGTGAGTGTGTAAGAGGGATATTTAGTGTGATCTGGGGCAGTGGTGGTGTGGTCTTGGAAAGCCTTACCTGGGAAACCCCAGCAGAGCTGGAAACTCGGTGAGGTGGGGGCGCAGTGGAAATTATTATAGGCTGAAGGAAAAGTGTGCATAGACCCTTTAGGAGTGTGAGCATGGTGGTCCTGAGGAACAAAGGTGACTCAGCGTCACTCTGGAGCAGAGAGTGGAAGGGCCTGTGATGAGAACTTCCACAGGAGAGACCGGGTGGGGCCTTCTGAGTCACAGCCACAGACCCAGTCTGAACTTCCCACATTTATCAGGAAGCCAGATTGTGACAGCCAGAGCATGACCCGGGTCAGATGTAAATCCAGCAATGACTGCTTTTGTTGCTCTGTGATGAAAGGGACTGGCGTGCACAGGGAAGGGCGCATGGCATGCTTCTATGGAGGCAGGCTGAGAGATGAGGGTTTGCAACAGAACGCTCGTGGTGGAGAGGCACTCTTGCCTTGGGACCTGGCTTAGCCTGGCAGTGAGAAAACCAGATTCTAGGTTGTTCTTTACAGGCTGAGGATCCTGGAAGAGGGGGAAGAAATCACACATTTGGGAAACCTCAGGAGTAGGGGCGGTAGAGGTGAGCAATAGGAATTCAGGCTGTAAACTGGTAGAATGAAAATGGGGGTGAAGTTGGGATGAAGAGGTTATGAGCAAGAAGCCAGTCAAACATGGTTTGCATCAAAGGCAAACAGTGTTGGTTGAGGATTTATCTTTGGACTCTCTTTATTGCAAGCCATGCTTGATGGGCATAATGATCACAAAACACCAATGTTTCTTGGAACTCAAAAAGAGAAATATGTTCTTAGCATATAGCAAGTTGCCTTGAGGTGCTCGAAATGAGAGCCTTTTCAAGCAAAGACTGTATTGAGGCCTCTGCTCAGCTAAGAAAGAAAGAAACTAGCGCTGGTGGTTCCTGGAACTGTGCTGGGCCCTGGTATGTGGTAGACCATCACACGATGCATCCGCCCACCACGCTGCTCCCAGCACGGCTGCCCTCGGCCACGCGTCCTTGGACACGTCGTCTAGCCTTTCTTAGTTGCCTCATGATGCAAATGGCAGACACCCAGCTCTTGCAGTGTCTTTTACCTCTGGGGGATTTGAGTCAACGTTGCAAGAGTCCTTCATCCCCCAGAAGGCATTAGATATGGTGCATTAGATAGGCTTGTGTGTTCTGACTCAACAAAGATTTGTTACTTAGCATCCATTGTCATGATTTCAGGTTTTAATGAGGCCAGGAAGAGTTTATTCGTTATTAACACCACTCTTGGCCCTGAAAAAACCTTGAACTATTTCTGAAAACCCATTGCAGTCCCTTAAAGACATCTTCCCTCCTCTCCTCTGGTTTATTTCAATCAACAAAGGAATAAATACACATTTATTGAGCTCGTATAGTGTGCTTTCCATGATGCTCAAGGTTTTCTCCCACTTAATTGTCAGACACACTTGTCAGGCAAGGGTGATGTTCTGCATTATAAGAAAAGAAATCAGCAGCCCACTGAGGTTAACTTTCCCCAAGGTCATCCCAAAAAAAGAGCGTAGCAGAATAATACCAAACCTGAGGTGCCTGATTCTATGTCCAGGTTCCCCACCCTCCCCCCCAAATTGGTAAACGGGCTGGTTTTAGATGGCTCACAGACAATACAGGGAAAAGAATTAAATCACATGATGGGAATGTTGTTTCCTTTTCAATCCTCTCTCAGACATCCTGATTAGTCAAGTAGAAAATGCATTTTGTGTTAAACTGGCTTTAGCACATGTTTCCTAATCTCCCTTTTCAACAAAGAGAGCTGGTCTCAGGCTTAGCACCAGTGACACTGAGCAGTCTCTAGCAAGGATTTTAAAAAATTATTTTGATTTCAACTTTTACTTTTGGAATATCGTACTTGTTTTTCTCTTGGTGGTGATATACAGCTGCCTTTTTCGGAAGAAAATTATGGGGAAAGTAATTAAATAAAAATCTTAAATAAATTACATTTCAGGTATATGGGTATAATAATGATAAAAATCATGAGTAATAAAAATCCATCTGAATGAAACTGGGAATTGCATCATTGATTCACAATGCCTCCCTTGCTTCCAGGACATGTGGGCCTTCAGATCATCACCATGCTAAGTTCTGAATCTGCTCTTTTTTTATTTGTTTCCTTGGGAAACATATAGAAGCAATCATAGTGAAAATTATCCCTGCCATTGGGCTTCCGTGGTGGCTCAGTGGTAAAGAATCCGCCTGCCATTGCAGGAGATGCAGGTTTGATCCCTGGGTTGGGAAGATCCCCTGGAGAAGGAAATAGCAACCCATTCCAGTATTCTTGCCTGGGAAATCCCATGGACAGAGAGGCCTGGTGGGCTGCAACCCATGGGGTTGCAAAAGAGTTGGACATGACTTAATGACTCAACAACAACAGCAATCCCTATCATTACAACCATGGAGACATTCTTCTTAAGTTTAAATTTTATAACCCAAATTAACCCAAGCTAGTCATGGAGTCTTAAAACCTAGGAAAAATATGTAAGTTTATTGCAAAAGATAATATCCCATTTAAAAGTTTAGAAATTTACAAAACCTTCCATTAGTACAGTCTTTAAGAAGGTGCTCTATAGATGAGCTGGTGTTAAGTTCCAAGGATAGTGAGTACACATTTTCTTAACTACAGAGAAAGCAGCTACATAAACTCCTGCAACTTACGCTGATGTACCAGTCTTTTTCCTTTCAATTTTATAAAAGTAACTTTTGCTAAATTAATATCTCTCCATAAAACCAGACAACCTCAAGTACAGCATTTCTGTAGGAGATCATGGTAGAGGTTACATAATATTTTACAAAGAAGCAGTTTTCACATGAGTAAATGAGTATAGAGTTTTGGTATACATATACTTTTTTTTTTTTTTTTAACACAGAGATGATCACTTTTGTTTAGCAGGAAGGTTTTACTGAATTGTTTCCCCCATAACAATTTTAAATGTTCAATTTTCAGAAGAGCCCGAGTGTCCAGTTTCAGGTTGGTGGCCTGAGCAATGTTGTGTTGTGCTTTGGTATAGAATCATTGTAGCCTCGCTTGATTTTTCTCTCTAGAAAGTTCAACTTTTTCTGACCGCGATATCATCTAACACAATTGAGGGTTTATGTGAGGTTCCAACTCAACATATGTGTACAACAACGTACCCTTCTTAGTCATCTGAGTGTTGGATTATCCATTTTGTGTTCCCAGACATCTCTTCCTCATTACAGGCCAACTTTGGCAAGTGATCCTGGCCAGCTCTGGGTGGTTCTGCGCATCTGATGCTGGAATGTACACAGACCTTGTAAAACAGATAGAGTAGGTGTTTCTATCTCCACTTGAGACTGGATAAACAGGCCCTGAAAATTTACACAATTTGCTAAAGGTTGTTGGAATAGACTGCTGTATTGCCTGGGTCTCTTAATTCTGAGAACAGGATTATTTCCATTCTATTGTGCTGCCCAAGAACATAAATTAATTTGAAAATTAGTGTAAGCAAAGCAAATTAAGATGGAAGCTCTACTACAAGATAAAATTATATAAGAGATCCCCAGTGATTTAACTTTATTGGATTATCCTCTGTGCTGTTCTTTTCCATTGTTGGGGCCAACTGCAAGTCTATTGTGTGGATACAGATAAATTCGTGGCTTTTAGCCAGTGGTAGCATATCTTACTGAAATGTGGCTTCTTAAGTATGACAGGTGTATTTGTCTTAATTCTAACTTCATGTTAAGTATTCCAGTCTCATTTTGTGGGTTTAAGCATTACACTAGAAACAGAACAAGAACATCTTGAATGACATTCCCAGATTTAAATAGTGCAAGCCGAGATTCCTTGCCAAATTTCCCTCTCACTCTCACTGAAATAGCTTTGTACACTGCAGCACAGTGACAGGGAAGGTGAAACTGTCAGAGTGGTTTGCTCAATTAGCCTCAATTTGCAGTGGGGAATGTACAGCCCACGTTCACACAGAGTGCTTCACTCTGCAAAGACTAATGGAGACAATCTTCAGCAAATGGGATTATGAAATGCCTTCTTCACTGAATGTTCACTGAGTTTACCATCTCTTTTCTGGGCAGCCTCAATCCAACCACAAGCTGGTAGAGTTTAACAAGAAGGAATAGGAGCCCTGCCAACCCACCCCTCATCCCCAACAGTGTGTAGCAATTACTTAATTATATTATTTCAGTAGTCTGCTCAGCCATGCAAGTTTGACTGGACTCACATGTATGGGGGTCTTATCAAAAGAATGAGCCAGACTTTAAAGGAATTCAGACTTTGGGAAGGAAAGCCATTTAATACTAAGATGGAAAAAAATCTATCCTCATCCCCAGTCCTGCTTCTTCAATCAGGTGACCATAGTCTGGTCACCAGGAAGGGACAGTGTGCAGATTAATAGACTGTGAACTTATCTACAAGGCTGCAAGGGTGGATGGGCAAGTACCAATGCTGTTTTATCTTAGTCTTATTTATGTTTGTGGTAAGATGAAATGGACAGACAGGCTGCTGGATTTCATGATCTTAAATGTTGCAGAGAAATTAATTGTGGAATCTTAAAATTCAAGCCCAAACAAGACCCCATCCATCTGCCAAGCAGTCTCAGGCCCCAGGCTGAGAAGCAGAGTGATTTAAGGTACCCCCTGGAGTAGCTACAGCTGCAGGACAGTCATCCTCACAAGTCCCTTCTACCCTGTGATGTCCTTACTCTGCTGCAGACTCTAAGGTACACACAGCTTGAGATGACAAATCCTAGCTTTGGGATCAAGGGGCTAATCAAAAATGAAAATGACTCAGCCTACCAGATGATCTTGCATTGTTATGCCCTGCCCACTTCTGTTGTACTTACAAGTGTCAATATTTTAGAAAACTGCCAGTTTAGATATATGATGTTTTTCTGGGTATCTGCTTATAACCCTCCTCTGTCTTCCTGCTCTGCACAACATTTTTATTTCTTTTCTTTGGGATGATAAACCCAGGATGAGCAAGAAGTGCTGAGCATCACTGAGATGTAGCAAAGTGCAATGGGGGTTTTGCACTTGGTGGGAATCTAGATTCGAAAACTAGGATATATGACCGGAAGCTAGGCAGGTGCTAACTCGAGTCCATGAAATCCTCAGCCAGCAGGGCACGCACTCAGGTGAGACTGTGATCAGGTGTCCGGCAGCAGCTAAACCATCCAGAAGTCATTCTGGTTTTGCAGGTGGAGTGGCTGGTAGCCTGGGGCCTTCGCTAGGAAGTAGAGAAAGCCTGAGGGCAGTGGTTCCCCACCTTGGGGGGGCAGAGGGGATGGTGCCCAGGAGCTCAGATCCACCAGAAGCACTTCTTCTTCACCTTCTTGGTTTTCCGCCTTAAGTCCTGTTTCTCGGGAACTGGAGGCTCTGCTGGAGACTTTGGTGGGGGAGAGGCCTCCTCAGCTGGCTCTGCTTCCTCCAGACTCTGTAGAACTTCATGGAACCTGCCTTCTTGCTGCCGGAAATCATATTCTACACTGAAAAACACGGAGAGAAAGGAAGGAAAGTAAATTCAAATCGGCACATGCTGATTGAACGTCACCAAGTGTCCAACAGACAGAGAAGAGCCTGGGCTTTGGGATCAAGTCCCAAATGCTGAGGTGCCTGCTGGCTGTGCGACCTTGGGGAAACTGTGCAGTCTTTCTGAATCTCCAGTTTCTCATTGATGGAATTGGCATCTGTAACACCTTCCTCTCAGGGATGTTTCTAAGTTTAAATGAAGCACATAACATGGCAGCCTAATAGTAGATGGCCAGTTAAAATCGTTCCACCTCTCTCTCACATTTATTTAATGCTCCTGATTGTTCATTATTTTTACATACATTTTATGCATAAAACTGCCTCATAATACAATATTTAAGTAATACAGAGAAATATGTGATAAAACTAACAACTCAGTTTCCTTGTCCATAAAAAGGACCTAATAATGGCCCCTTTCTCAAAGGCTTATTTTGGAATTAACATGTTTATAGTGAGGGACAGAGAAGCCTGGTGTGCTGCAGTCCATGGGGTCACAAAGAGTCGGACATGACTTGGTGACTGAACAACAACAAATCTGTATTAATCGAGTGAGAGGATATAAAGGAAGAACCTAGAGCAGTGTCTGGCAGGTAGTGAGTCACCTTGGGGTGTCTGTCCAGTGATAAGGTGCTGTTTGGGGCTTTGTTCGTCACGTGTGACAACCGTGATGTGCCTTTTCGGCGGCACCCACTCTGATCCTGGGTCTCTGGGAGGTGATGTGGGCATAGCAGACCAGCTCAGTGTATGTTTAACAACAGCCCCTTTTTAGCCCTTGCTGGGCAGGAGGCTTTGACCAGTTATGACGCTTCACAAACCATACAGGGTTTTTCCTCTTCCGGGTGAGACATTTCCTTTCCTTCCTTGGTAAACAAGGAGAATGCACCATCTCTGTGACTCTGCATTTCCCCACCTCCCACACTCCCACGCTGGTTGCTCATCTTTGGGCCCTCTGAGAGTTCTAGTGTGAAACCAGGTAACAAACACAGCTACAAGCTTAAGAGCCTTCTCGCAAGCATTCTGGCTCTGGCAGCTCCTCTGTAGGTAAATCTCCTAGACAATTAAGGGCAGAGGCTCTGGCAGCTCCTCTGTAGGTAAATCTCCTAGACAATTAATACATAGTCTGCAGAGATGTCTGCAGGAGTCAGTCTTTGTGGCCCAGCTCTCCAGGCTCTGAGAAGGCTGAGCCAGACTTATAAGACAGGCTGACCATCCCTGATGCCCACAGGCCTGATTCCCAGGCCCTCAAAGGTCAGGGGGAGCCTGAGCACCCACCCAAGCCAGAGCTTTGGCTCTCAGCCTCCGACGCTCTCAGCCCCTGAGGACCCTGGTCCCCAGTGGTATCGTATTTACCTCACAGACCTGTGTACAGATGAGACAATGGAGTCTGTACATTAATCACTCCAACATATACGCACAAAGTAACTGAAACAGAAGTGGAGATCAAGAGATGCCCATTAAAGGAGAATATTTAAATATGTCTGTATTAAGGAATAATATGAAGTAAGCATAAGTTTAAGGCTCCCCAAGGCTCATTGTTAAGTAAAGAAGCAAAGCCAAGAGCAAGATATAATATATTAATAGTAATAACATTAATGGTGATAATAATAACAGCAGTAGGGGCTTAACAACCATGCTTAGGGACCATCAGGGATGGGTGTCTGATTATTTCTGTATATTTGATAAGCTTCCTCCAGATTTTCTTCTCTTCGACTTACATTCTTTCACTTTCTATGCCTCCCTGGTCTCCTCTATAGGGACATCCTCTTGGGTGTGTGATTTATATAATGGATGTGTAATTCAGGCTGCGTTTTTCTAAGCAAAGCTCTATGACTGACTGATTAACTGTGAAATCGTGGCAAAGTCATTTCTCATGTTCAAGCCAAAGTCTCCTCAACTGAAGAGTAAGCATGGTACTACTCATGGGATCTCAGTGATGTATAAACAATAGAATGCATATACAACACTCAGTTCAGAGATAGATACCAACAAACATCAAATGATATTCAGCTAGTCTTTCAACAAACATTTATTGAGTATCTCCCATGCACCAGGCCCTTGGTTAGGTACCAGAAGTGGAGTATTAAAACAGACAGACAGACAGGCATTATCCCTGGCCTCTTCACACTGGTAACTAGTAACTCTGTGTCCTTAGTAAATGCTAGCCAATATCAAGAGCTATTAGAGCTCTTCTAACCAAAGCTCAGAATTTTGCCAGATCAGTGAAGAGAAGCATCCACAGACACACGCTAAGGCTCCCACTTCCAGGATGTACCCAGCATGCTCCCCTGCCACTCCTGAAGCTGGGCTGGGTTCTGTCGCCACTACCCGCAGCTCCCTCTCCCCAGTTGGAATTTAAGGAGGTGGGGTCAGAGGCTGGGGGAGCATTGTCTCTGGCAACCTCTTGTTGCTTTAAGGAAGGAATCTAAAACGATTAATTAACCCTGATTCTCACCCTCTCTTGTATTAATTCACATGCAGAGAACATCCACATTCATAGTTCTCCTGACTCCTGAAATAACCCTGCCTCTTTCACCAAGGCAAAAAATTACCTTCATCCTAGAGCATGGGATAGAGCCAAAGAAAGTAGGCACCCTCTGCTCATTCTAGGAATTTCCTCAGCTTTTAGAGACAGGAAATTCCATCCACCCATTCATCTTACCGTCAATCATCCATCCATCTGTGCATCAAACCATTCCTCTGTCCATCCAGTCAGCCAGCCAGCCATCTAACCATCCATTTATTCATCAACCATCCATTCATCCATACAGTCATCTGTTCATTCATCTGGCCACCGCCCATCCATTCTTCCATCTATCCATGCATGCAGCCATCCATCCTGTTTTAGGACTGACACTTTGCCTAGTTATAGGGACACGACAATGAGATAGAGAGATGTGGGTGCTGCTTTTGTGGATGTAGCTTCCCAGTGTATGATACAGATGATTAAACTAACAATTGCTTTAAAATCTGTCTTTTATATATCTCAGCAACCCCTACTGTCCAGCTCTTCATCCATGTATCTCTACCAAATTATATGAACATACACACAAACCAGCTTCCTTCTTCTCCTTATGTGTGACATTTCTCTGACTTCTTAATTCAAGTAACAAACAGCCATAACAAAGCACCTGAGTGTGTCAAGACTCATAACAGTGTCCTAATACTGGTTAGAAACAAACACTGCTCTGGGTGTGTTCACATGTGTATAGAACTGGCAGGCCTAGAGACAGGAGAGCCAGGAGACGGAATGTGACGTCTGTGTCAGCTCACACGGCGAAGCGCGGCACACTGGAGCACTCAGAGACGGGGCTCTTGCGTGCAGCTCTCCCGGGTTTGAACTGAGGAACTGCCACTTACTGGCTGGGTGACCTTGGGCAAATCGCTTTTCTTTCTAAGGCCCAAATGAAGACAGAGGTTCTGAAGTGACCTTACCAGGTAGTTGTACAGAGGGGGACAATAACAGGGGGAGTGTCCTCATGTAGAATGGGGTCTCTGCCCACTCCACCAAGTCTTTTGTCTTCCTATCTCAGGGAGTGAATGCCTCACCTCCTCACTCATGCCTTTGGCCCTTCAGTAATTGTATACCTTGCCAGAAACATCAGTCTTCACCCCCTCCCCGCCATGTACATTCAGGGAAGAATACACTCTTTATATTTCTATGGAAACACCACAGGATTCCATTATAATCACTGGGACTTAGGGAGCTCCGCAGACTGCCCCCACTGGTCTTGACAATTTAAAGGGGATTGAAAGTGACTTTCTTTTCAAGGCCAGGCAAATACAGAGTATAGAGAAGCATGTGTCCTTTGGAAAGAAATTGATTAATGTTTTTTAGGCCAAAGTAATTTATTAACATAAAGGAAAATTGTCACTTTTTTTCTTACCCATCCTTTTGACAAACTACTGTTTAGTTTAGAAGGGAGGAGAAGGAATACATTTTATTTTGGTCACAGCTGCCTTATAAATGGGCAGGGGCAGTGCCCTCTCTCATGTCTTTCATTTTGAGGCTGGGTAGAGAAGAGGAGATCCCCCTCAACTTCCTACCTGGCTAACCCACACCATATTCAACAACCTCTTGAAAGAGGGATTAAAATGCCTGCTTGAAACAATTCAAGCAAACTTTTAGCAGAGTATTGTTTGCAGATTCTGGAGAATGACTGCCAAGATAGAACACCAGTGACTTTTCCAACCATCCCCCTCTTCTCTCCCTACCCCTCTCCCTTGGCATCTTCTCCATCCACAGGAAGTGCAGGGTGCTTAGTTTGTAGAGAACTCTGACTCACAGTGGTCGGGGGCGGGGCGTGGGTAGCAGATGGTGGTCAAGAAATTGTGACATTATAGGACTCAGGCCCAGAACCATTGAGGTAGTTTGGAGCTTTCAGAGCCTGTAACGTTGGTCCTCTAAGGACACATGGAATGCCTGAGCCCTGTCCAGGGCTGCCCAGCTCAATGTCTGGGCAGTCTTAGAGCCATTCCCAGACAAGAGGTCTGTGCGTGGTGCCACTTTGCATTTAGAAAGTGAGATGTGTGTAAACCAAGAATGCAAGCAAGCTTGAAGTTTTCCATCTTGAGGGCGCCTCACTAACCTAGCTGACAGATCAATGCTTCAGCCATCATGCTAGGTGAAAAACTGAAGAATGTTTTTCTAGGTAATTGGAAGTAGCAAGAGGCCTAAGTCATGGCTTGTCTGGAAGAAAAACTAGTGAGAAGGAAAGAGTAGGTAAATGTGCAAATGCATAAAGCAAACAAGAGTCAGATTCTGGATATAGCATCTTGGCTGGGCAAAGAGAAGTTGGGTGAGACACAAGAAGATAAAAGTTTAGATGGAAATAAACAATAGAAACCTCTTACTTTTATATAGCACTTTCAAACTGCAAACACACCAGGTCTGTATTTTCATTTTACCTTCATGATAGTTCAGGAATCTAGGAATGTTGTTTTCCCTGTGTGAGTTGGTGAAGGGAGTCACATCATGACTTATGATAAGAATCTCAGCTTGCTTTCCTGACCCCTAGTCCTCTCTTTCCTAAAAAGAGATCAGATGTTTTAGCCCATGGCCTAGCTGTTACCAGGGTCTACTCTAAGAAGAAAATGATGTAACTAGAGAGTATAACTAGAAAACCCCAATCACAGAAAACTAATCAAACTGATCACAGTTTTGTCTGACTCAATGAAACTATGAGCAATGCCGTGTAGGGCCACCCAAGACAGATGGGTCATGGTGGAGAGTTCTGACAAAACGTGATCCACTAAAGAAGGGAATTGCAAGCCACTTCAGTATTCTTGCCTTGAGACCCTCATGAACAGTATGAAAAGGCAAAAAGATAGGACACTGAAAGATGAAATCCCCAGGTCGGTAGGTGCTCAATATGCTACTGGAGATCAGTGGAGAAATAATTCCAGAAAGAATGAAGAGACGAAGCCAAAGAGACAACACACAGTTGTGGATGTGACTGATGATGGAAGTCCGATGCTGTAAAGAACAACACTGCATAGGAACCTGGAATATTAGATCCATGAATGAAGGTAAATTGGAAGTCAAACAGGAGGTGGCAAGAGTGAACATTGACATTTTAAGAATGAGTGAACTAAGATGGACTGGAATGGGCGAATTTAACTCAGATGACCATTATATCTACTACTGTGGGCAAGAATCCCTTAGAAGAAATGGAGTAGCCATCATAGTCAACAAAAAAGTCCAAAATGCAGTACTTGGGTAAATCTCAAAAACGACAGAATGATCTTTGTTCATTTCCAAGGCAAACCATTCAATATCACAGTAATCCAAGTCTATGCCCCAGCCAGTAACGCTGAAGAAGCTGAACAGTTCTATGTAGACCTACAAGACTTTATAGAACTAACACCCCAAAAGATGTCTTTTTCATCATAAGGGACTGGAATGCAAAAGTAGGAAGTCAAGAAATACCTGGAGTAAAGGCAAATTTGGCTTTGGAGTACAAAATGAAGCAGGGCAAAGGCTAACAGAGTTTTGCCCAGAGAATGCACTGGTCAGAGCAAACACCGTCTTCCAACAACACAAGAGAAAACTCTATACATGGACATCACTAGATGGTCAATACTGAAATCAGATTGATTATATTCTTTGCAACCAAAGATGGAGAAGCTCTATACAGTCAGCAAAAACAAAACCAGGAGCTGACTGTGGCTCAGATCATGAACTCCTTATTGCCAAATTCAGACTTAAATTGAAGAAAGTAGGGAAACCACTAGACCATTGAGGTATGACCTAAATCAAATCCCTTTTGATTATACAGTGGAAGTGACAAATAGATTCAAGGGACTAGATTTGATAGACAGAGTACCTGAAGAACCATGGATGGAGGTTCGTGACATTGTGCAGGAGGCAGTGATCAAGACCATCTCCAAGAAAAAGAAACACAAAAAGGCAAAATGGTTGTCTGAGGAGAGAAAAGAAGAGAAGCTAAAGGCAACGGAGAAAAGGAAAGATATAGCCATTTGAATGCAGAGTTCCAAAGAATAGCAGGGAGAGATAAGAAAGCCTTCTGCAGTGATAAATGCACTGAGGAAAACAATAGAATGGGAAAGACTAGAGAGTTGTTCAAAAAAATTAGAGATACCAAAGGAACGTTTCATGCAAAGATGGGTGCAACAAAGAACAGAAATGGTATGGGCCTAACAGAAGCAGAAGATATTAAGAAGAGGTGGCAAGAACACACAGAAGAACTATACAAAAGAGATCTTCATGACCCAGATAATCATGGTGGTGTGATCATTCACCTAGAGCCAGACATCCTAGAATGCAAGGTCACATGGGCCTTAGGAAGCATCACTATGAACAAAGCTAGTGGACGCAATGGAATTCCAGTTGAGATATTTCAAATCCTAGAAGATGATGCTGTGAAAGTGCTGCACTCAATATGCCAGCAAATTTGCAAAACTCAGCAGTGGCCACAGGACTGAAAAAGTCTGTTTTCATTCCAATTCCAAAGACGGGCAATGACAAAGAATGTTCAAACTACCGCACAATTGCACTCATTTCACATACTAGTAAAGTAATGCTCAAAATTCTCCAAGCCAGGCTTTAAAAGTACGTGAATCATGAACTTCCAGATGTTCAAGTTATATTTAGAAAAGGCAGAGGGACCAAAGATCAAACTGCCAACATCTGTTGGATCATAGAAAAAGCAAGATAATTACAGAGAAACATTTACTTCTTCTTTATTGATTGTTCCAAAGCCTTTGACTCTGTAGAGTACAACAAACTTTGGAAAATTCTTCAAGAGATGGGAATTCCAAACCACCTTACCTCCTCCTGAGAAATCTATATGCAGGTCAAGAAGCAACAGTTAGAACCGGACATGGAACAACAGACTGGTTCCAAATTGGGAAAGGAGTATGTCAAGGCTGTATATTGTCACCCTGCTTATTTAGCTCATATGCAGAGTACATCATGTGAAATGCCAGGCTGGATGAAGCACAAGCTGGAATCAAGATTGCTGGGAGAAATATCAATAACCTGAGATATGCAGGTGATACCATCCTTATGGAAGAAAGTGAAGGGGAGCTAAAGAGCCTCTTGATGAAAGTGAAAGAGGAGAGTGAAAAAGTTGGCTTAAAACTCAACATTCAAAAAACAAAGATCATGGCATCTGGTCCCATCACTTCATGGCAAATAGATGGGGAAACAGTGGAAACAGTGTCAGACTTTATTTTCCTGGGCTCCAAAAAAATGCAGATGGTGACTGCAGCCATGAAATTAAAAGATACTTGCTCCTTGGAAGAAAAGCTATGACCAACCTAGACAGCATATTTAAAAGCAGAGACATTACTTTACCAACAAAGTCCTGTCTAGTCAAAGCTATAGTTTTCCAGTAGTCATGTATGGATGTGAGAGTTGTACTATAATGAAAGCTGAGTGCTGAAGAATTGATGCTTTTGAACTGTGGTGTTGGAGAAGACTCTTGAGAGTCCCTTGGACTGCAAGGAGATTCAACCAGTCCATCCTAAAGGAGATCAGTCCTGAATATTCATTGGAAGGACTGATGTTGAAGCTGAAACTCCAGTACTTTGGCCACCTGATGCAAAGAACTGACTCATTAGAAAAGACTCTGATGCTGGGAAAGATTGAAGGCAGGAGGAGAAGGGGACAACAGAGGATGAGATGGTTGGGTGGCATCACCGACTCGATGGACATGAGTTTGAGTAGGCTCTGGGATTTGGTGATGGACTGGGAAGCCTGGCGTGCTGCAGTCCATGGGGTCGCAAAGAGTCGGACACAGCTGAACAACTGAACTGAACCTGGGTCCTGGTAGGTGAGGACACATGGTAATTTAAATGAAGAAGAGGTTGGATATAAAGAAGAAAAAGGACCATCTTTTATGGAATGAGCTCTATTCCATACTTCATACTACAAGTTTAGTAATTCTCATGCCTCATGTGATTCTCATAGACCCATGAGATAAGCATTATCTTCATTTTACAAATGAGGAAACTGAGGCAAGAGGAGGTTAAATATTTTGCCAAGGGCACATACTAGTAAGTGACAGAGCAAGGATTTGAGCCTAGACTATCTGGCTCCAGAGCTTGTGCACTAAGACACACAGCGCTGAAAGAACAGTAGTATTCAATATGTGTGAGATCCCGGTCACCAAGTGAGTGTGGGATGGGATGGTGACCCCAGCCCAGTGCACCTAAATGACCTCACATCTCCCTGCAGCACAAGACTCAATGTGACCTGGGCTACTGGAGGATCCTTCATGATCCAGTTGACCAGCCCACCCTCCCATAGTATTTCCCGATTGCAAGGATGCTCTGACAGGGAGACTGTGTACTTGGAGAAGGTAGGCACCCTGTAGGAGGCTGCATACTCAAGGTAGTGTCTGGGCTCCGCTGTGTCGGGTCTGACTGTAGACTGCTGAGTTCTGCAGTAGCCCTTTGCTCATCCTCAGCACGTGGGTCTTGCTCTTTTATCTAGAGACATGGTGATGAACCATAAATCCAGACACTCCAAGCAAGTTGGCTGAGAAACTAATGGTCCATGGCATCTCCCTGAAGACAAAACCACTTGCAAGTCTCTCTCTATCTCTTCATCTCTGTTGGAGTGTTTCTGTGGCTCCTCTCACCACAGAACCCAGGTGCACCACAGATTTATTGACCTCCTGTAACTTTCTTTTTAAAAGAATTAGCTGTAAGAATCAATGGGTTCTGCGAGGGTGGTTGGGTTCCTGTCCACTTGGATAAATCACACCACTTTGGAAAGTGTCTCTGGGGATGAATCACAGTCCAGGAAAGTAGAAACTTCAGTTAGCTTTTTTTTTTTTTTTTTAGTTTTCCCCAGCCTGGAAGGAATATTGTTCCTAAAACTTCCTCCGAATGACCAGTGTGCTCATTATTTATAGGATACAATTTTAAGCTTCACAGATCACAGCCATTTCAAGCCGGCAAGCACGCCCCTTCTCCTTGGGCATCTGTGCTGAGAAGTCCCTGGAGAATTGCAGGTTCTCTTCTTGGTGCATAAATAAGCAGGGCCACACTGCAGAAATCTCCCTGCTGATCTCCATCTGTGGGAGAGGTCTGCACTCTGGGTGCCGTGGCTCTCTGTTGAGAATGCCTTCACATTAAGTCCTCAGGAAGAGAAGGCCATCTCAGAGAACTGTAATACAAATACTCACTGCTGGTGCAAGGTCAGAAGGTAAGAGGGGAAGGGATAGGAATGCCTTCTGAAAAAGGGACTGGTTTAAGCCCTAGATCTGGTGGATCCTGGACAAATCACATGGCCTGCCCAAGTCTCTGTTTCCTCATCCATAAAATGGGAATAATAACCAGACCCATATTTAAGGGTTCTTGGGAGTCTGAAAAGTAATGATACATGTACACTGTTTAGTAAAATGCCTGGCACAGTGCCTGGATCAACAAATAGGAATGATTGTAGCATTAACTTGACAGAGAAATAAAGATTGGGTCATTCTGTGGTCAACTGTGACCCACACACCAGCAGCCATCCATTTGTTATTCCTGTGAAATTCTCAGCTTGCTTGATGTTATATTTATGGCATGTTTCAGCCTGTTTAGCTATTAATACATTAAAATAGGTTTCATTTTTATTGCAGACAAATTGCTGGTGCTATAAATCCTCTTCTTTCCCCTTCCATACGAGGGAAAAGAAGAAAGGGGTAAAACATACCAAGAGAAATGGGGGCTAATGGCAAATGTCTGGGGGACCAAGCCGTCCAGGCTCAGAGAGGTTTCCACAACATCCCCCAAACTTTTTGCCTGTTTTCAAAAGAGACAGCTTGAGCTGTGTTTGGTGGCAGTTGTTTGAAGGGTGCTGTGAAGTGCTGCCATTGACCTTCATGTTCCTGCATTTGAATTGAACACTGGTCAGTCCACACTGCAATGACACGGTAGCAGCAAAGGCATCTGTGACTCCTGGAAAGAACACACATTACTGTGCTGTGCGCTTTGTAATTACTTTTCTCTGCAGACTGCACTGCTGGCCAGACAGAGGACTGCGGCTGCAAGACAAGGCCCTCACAGCGCCCGTGGCTCCATGCTGGGAGAGCATCTTAAACAAATTCACAGACCTAGGTACATTGCATTTCTAGTGAAATGCCTTTTTCTCTGGTTAGGTGATAGCTTTAAGTGGCAGGCAAGGCCAAGGCCCAGTGGCCAAACTACTGAACCATCGAAGGAAACTCAAGAAGGTTCTCGGCACCTCTGACTGCATGACCCCAGGTGACTCATGTAGGTCTCCAGAGCCTCTGTCCTTAGTTGGATGAAGGCTTGGCTGGCCTTTCTCCTACAGGGCGCACAGCTGTGTGGCTTTGCCCTGTGTTCCAGAGAGACTCCTTATGATAAATTCTGAATGTCAAAACAGTGAGGGGGCACAAGAACCAGGATGGTGGCCGCCGGGGACAAAGGGAGGTGTTAGCGGCAAAGCTCCTTTTGTATCTCCCTAACTTCTGCCTAGCTCGGAGGATCGTAGCAGTGGAGGAGTCAGTAATGATAAAAAAAAAAAAAAAAAGGCAGCCTATGGTCTGTAGAGTTTGAGGAAATGAGAGGATGCTTCGCGCACATGCCCTGGGTCAGGAGCCTGCATGACTACCCCTCCCTGAAGCGGGGTAAGTGGGGCTGGACGGCACTCTGCACGCCCGCCCTGGCGGGTGTTTGTGATCGCTCTTCCAGGACACCCCAGGGGGCAGTTCCTAGCATGCAGGCTTCTGGCCCGGGAACAGAATTGGGCTCTAATTGGCCTGCACCTTAATTGGAGGAGGAAAGTAAGCAGGGATTACCATTCTGTTCCTGCTCTCAGATGAGGCCTGAGGAGCTGGGAGGTGTGGGAGGAAGGAGAGATTACAAATTAACCCCTTAAATAATGCAAGATGAGAGCCTGGCCCCGACACGGACCAGCAGAAGCTTGTTTTCTCTTCTCATTGCAAAGAGGAGGCATCATATGACACACTTTGTGAGCAAGCCCCTCTCCCTCTCCCTTTCCCTCCACCCTCATCTGCGCCCTTTAGTTAGGTCTGTTCATGACCACTAACCCTGTAACTGAAGCCAAGCAGAAAGGCAAAGCATCTCTCCAATGATGCATTTAAAACAAAAGCTAGTTTCTGGGCTAGTTCATCAGCAAGACCTTTCTATGTCACAAACGTTTCTAGGAAATCAACTGCCACCTCCTCCTTTCAAGACTCTGACTTTACCTAGTTGAATGTTTCTCGAACTTCTTCAGGATCAGACTTTCCCAGGAGGCTGGCTATACCTACAGATTCCCATCCTCCTCCCCACCTCTCTGAGCCAGCAGGTTTGGGGCTTGAAGGCCAGCAACAAGTATTCACAGGTACCTAGGAGGCCGCTGCCTTCGAGAACAGCATTTAGATCCTGCGTCATAAACACAAACCCTAACTGTGCGCTTGGCTGAGGAGAACTCAGCCATACAACATCCCACTGAGCCCTGATACCCTGCAAGCAGGCCTAGCCTCTGAAGGCAGCATGCCGTGGAATCTGGCCAACAGGCAGAGAGGACGAAGTTCCAACCTTGATATCGTCATTTATTAGTTCAAGTGCCTCTCTCACCCTCAGTCTCCACTGTCTAACATGAATAACGTGCCAGTCCCTGAACCTCAGTTACCTCACCTGTAAAATGGGAGTGTTTTTATCTATCTCATCTGGTTGTTGGGATCAGATATGAAAACAAAATGCATTTACAATGACCTGTAATTGGTGCATGTGTGCATGCTAAGCCACTTCAGTCGTGTCTGACATTTTGCAACCCTGTGGACTGTAGTCCACCAGGCTCCTCTGTCCTTGGGATTCTCCAGGCAAGAATACTGGAGTGGGTTGCCATGCCCTCCTCCAGGAGATCTTCCTGACCCAGGGATCAAACCCACATCTCTATGTCTTCTGCATTGGCAGGCAGATTCTTTACCACTAGTGCCACTGGCAAACCCCAGTAAATGGCAGCTCCCATTTATTTTCCCTTATTTTCACCCCAACAGATCCTTGTCTTCCCTTAGCTGTCAGAGTTGTAAAAATCATCAAAGTCAAATAAACCAACCTCCAATTAGATGTGAGTAGTTTATCAATTATGAGGATTTAATCCAGGTGCATTAGTTTCCTACTGCAGCTGAAATGAGTTACCACAAGTTTAGTGGGTTTAAAAAAACACAAATTTTGCTCTTAGAGAGCCAAAGGTCAGAAGTGCTCCAGAACTGTAAATGAACGTGTCAGCAGAGCTGTGTTCCTTCCGGCATTTCCAGGAGAGAATGCGTCCCCTGCCTTTTCCAGCCTGTAGAGGCCGCCCGCCTGCTTTAACCTGTGGCTGCGCCACTCCCACCTCTGCTTCTGCGGACACACCTTCTCTGACTCTCTCTCTCCTGCCCTCATCTCTCCCTTGTAAGGGTCCATAAGATTACATTAGGCTCACCTGGACCCTCCAGGCTACTCATCCTGTCCTCTAAGATCCTTAATCACACCTGCATTGTCCCTCTTACCAGGTGAGGCGATATATTCACAGGGTCCAGAGTTAGAATGTGGACATATCATGTGGACATTATTCTATCTACTACACTGGGTTTTGATGTTTTGCTAAGAGGACCTGCAGACCTAGTGCCTGAGTTCCCTCTTCCAAAGAGATCACTGGTGTAGTTCAGATACTGTAGAGGGAGATGGGATAGCCTGGATGGAGTTTTCAGTTTTCCACAAATCAGACTTTGCTTTCCTACCATACTCGGTACAGAAGTATTGGGCAAGAGTGTTGGAAGTCCATGATCAACAAGGATCTCAGTGTCTTGTGAATTGCATCAAGTTCTGGGAGTCATCACAGGAAGACTTGATTAGGTTCCATCTTGTAGTGTTCCAGGTATTTGAAAACTGGCAATCCATGTACTACATTCAGTTGTTGTTGATTCAGTTCCAAAAGATCTACTGAAGACCTACTGCACAGAAGCCTTCCTTCCCTAATAAGATTATTTGATTAGTTAAGACCTTCTGTTTCCCCACCCAAGGGTAGGGACACACAGAAGTTGTCACACTGATTTGACTTTGGTTGTTGTTTAGTCGCTCAGTCGTGTCCAACTCTTTGTGACCCCATGGACAGTAGCCCTCCAAGCTCCTCTGTCCATGGAATTCTCCAGGCAAGAATACTGGAGTGAGTTGCCGTTTCCTCCTCCAGGGGATCTTCCTGACCCAGGGATTGAACCTGAGTCTCTCACATCTGCACTGGCAGGCGGACTCTTTACCACTAGTGCCACCTGGGAAGCCCACCTTGACTTTCAGTTCAGTTGCTCAGTTGTGTCGACTCTTTGTGACCCCATGAACCGCAGCACGCCAGGCCTCCCTGTCCATCACTAGCTCCCGGAGTTTACTCAAACTCATGTCCATTGAGTTTGTGATGCCATCCAGCCATCTCATCCTCTGCTGTCCCCTTCTCCTCCTGCCCCCAATCCCTCCCAGCATCAGGGTCTTTTCCAATGAGTCAACTCTTTGCGTGAGGTGGCCAAAGTACTGGAGTTTCAGCTTTAGCATCAGTCCTTCCAGTGAACACCCAGGACTGATCTCCTTTAGGATGGACTGGTTAGATCTCCTTGCAGTCCAAGGGACTCTCAAGAGTCTTCTCCAACACCACAGTTCAAAAGATCAATTCTTCAGTGCTCAGCTTTCTTCACAGTCCAACTCTCACATCCATACATGACCACTGGAAAAACCGTAGCCTTAACCAGACGGACCTTTGTTGGCAAAGTAAGGTCTCTGCTTTTTAATACGCTATCTAGCTTGGTCATAACTTTCCTTCCAAGGAGTAAGCGTCTTTTAATTTCATGGCTGCAGTCAGCATCTGCAGTGATTTTGGAGCCCCAAAAAAATAAAGTCTGACACTGTTTCCACTGTCTCCCCATCTATTTCCCATGAGGTGATGGGACCAGATGCCATTTCTGAATGTTAAACTTTAAGCCAACTTTTTCACTCTCCTCTTTCACTTTCATCAAGTCTTTTTAGTTCCTCTTCACTCTCTGCCCTTTGACTTTAGGACCACCTAAATAGCTGTCTCAAGCCTGCCACTGCTTTTCATCCTCTACCCCACCCCAGTCAGTGTGGCTATTCCCTTCTTTGAGGGTTCTACTGATCACTAACTATGTATTAGACACTGGCCATGACTTTGAGATACTGGTCTTCTGCTGAAGGAAAGAAACTCATAAACCCTGTGTTGCAACGTCATAAGAGAAATGGTATAGCAGAGGAATGTGCATGCCAAGGGGCTCTTTCTTGGGAAGGAGTGAAAGGCTATTTAGAGGAACTGGCTTTTAAGCTGCAAGACTACAAGTTTTCCAGATGAAGCAGGGCAGAAAAGGCATTCCAGGAAATGAAGAAACTTATGTATGATAGAACACCCAGTATTTGAAGCCAGCTGAGTAGTTCGCTGTGGCTGGGAAGAGATAGGAGACCCAGCAGTTAAGAAGGTTAGTGTCACATTCAAAGGGCCTTGAAAAATTAGCTAAAGGAAACAACAGGAAGTGGGACAAAATTGTTTAACAGGGGAGTGACATGATCAGATTCTAGTTTTCAGTAAGTTAGCAACCTGTGTGAAGAATTACTTGGGACAGACTGAAAGGGATCTATGGCAAAAAGGCCAGTTAGCATTTAAGTGATGAGGCTCTTTATGGACCAGAGATGAAGGTAATGAAGCTAAGGGGCTGGATATAGCAGGTAGAATCAGTAGCCAGTTTGATGCGTGTTGTAAAGGAGAAGAATGAGACAACGTGGGCCACAGTTTCTTTATGAAATCATGGTCAGCAGTGCTGAACAAATAAGAAATGTAGGAAGAGAATTTTGTGGAGGAAAATACGAAATGTATTTTGGTATATGGTAAACTTGATAATTTGAGGTACATTTGAGATATCAAGATGGAAAGATTCATAGGTAGTATATGTGTATGTATGTATGTATGTATGTGCATATATATATATACATATAAATATATATATATATATAAAGAGAGAGAGAGCACTCATAAAAGAAAAGATAGAGGAAGGTGATGTCACTGACATTAAAATCTATGAGTGCCGTTGAAGCCATGAACAGAGGCTGAGCACAAGAAGAGGAGACAGCCTGCCCAGGAAGACCCCTGAACAGACAAGAGCTCTCTGTCGTCTCCTCCTCTCTAGCACCTTTCACGTCTTATGTGGCCAGTCTGTCCCATTCAGAATGGTTTAGTTTGCTTCTTGCTCTTTATTTCCATTTCCTAAGAAACACACCTGGATGATAGGAGAAATTTTTTCTTTCTGAGCAAAACTTCCAATTCTCTTCCCTTAAAATATTTGAGGCATTTTAACTTAAACCAGGTAGACGTTTTCCTGGGAGCTACATCCATAAAATAAAGGCATGATCAGTGTAGTCAAAGACCTCCAAAGAGGCTCCGCGATTATTTTTTGAGTGACTGTGAAGATGAAGTGCAGGGAGATGTGACTGCAGGAGTAAAAACTGGACTGAGAGAAGGAGGAGGGAATGTGGCTTGGAGAGAGCTCACGACCTTGAGAAGAGGAAAGGAAGAGGATTCCTTAGGGCACTGTTTTCCCAAATTGCAATCACTGTTTATCACCTCCAAGGTTTTTGTGAAACTCCCCACACCACTTGCACAATTATGTACTTAATTTTTTCTCCTTAAATCAATTCACTTTTTAGACTAAAAAACATGTATACAAAACAGGCAATATATCTTTTGAAAATGGAGACCTGCATAACAGTGAATATATAGGAGGGTTAGTTTTGAAAGTTAAAAGCTTCCATAAAGAATTAGAAATGATTACATTCTGGTTGGGAACTGTTGCTTGCCCATGGCTATGAACTTGAAACATGCTCACTGTTAGCAAAGAACTGTGATAAGTAAGCGTTAGAAAGGTTTTGAAGACATTCTAGCACCAAACTCAGATTTTTCCCTCTAGGTAAATCAGAAGAATTGAAATCAATTTGAAAAGAGAACAACCTTCTCACTAAGTTAATTCCATGCTATTTAATTTTGAGTACCACAGGAGGCATTCAGAAACCTTCTCAGTAGCTTGTCCTAGGAGTAACGCTAAGGAGAGGTGAGGAGAGTGTTTGGGGACTAAAACAGCCTGGAACCAGCTTGAGTCATAGAGCCAATTCCTACCCCCTTCCCTTGGGTCCCACAGCAGTCAGGGCTCCAAGGGGTTTATTCTTCCTGGTGCATGAAGGTCCTGAGAGTCACACATGAGATCTCTGGGCATCCGTTTTAGTGCTGTTCTCCTTGGGAAGGGAGGATCTATCACAGTGAACCTTAGAAAGAAGAAAGCCAATGAGGCTTTGAGGAGCAGTGGGCAGAAGACTCCTCTTGGAGCTGAGATAATGATTCGGATGGAACCCTTGACCCCACTTGTCTTGATGGAAGCAAGAGCATAGCCATAGCCTTCAGCTGATGGAGCCACTTAGAAAACCTTATGAATTGCTAACTTAGCTACAACATCTCCAGGGAAGAAGACCCGGCAGGCAGTCCATGATGCGCCCATGTGCTTTATGTACAGTGACGTGCCCTGGGCGTCCGTCCATCATCAGGGAGAGAGCCTGCAGCTGCGCAGGGCCCGGGGATGACTGTTCCACATTGCTTATTTATTAGTTTGCAAGCTCTGACTGTCCAGGACACAACACAGGGTTTGAAGCCATTTGAAATGTTAAAAAAGAAAAAAAAATTGACAACTCTCGTCTTCCCTCTGTTACTAAGACAGGGATGTTGTACTGATCTCTTTGCTTTCATCAGACTAATTGCCTGTTCCTTCACAATGGCTTAGATAGAACAACATAGATACTGTCTGGGAGAGCAGTCTGGCTTTGAATGGTAATGAGGGGTAGACACATGCAGTGGCTGCTCTTCTTGGAAAACTGGAAAGGGATGTGTAGATGAAGGTTTGCTAACCCATTCAGGGGTGAGTTTAGACTATTTGCTTGGGACATTTGAAGTAAGTACTAGAAAAATGTAAATATTCTCATACTGGTTGGAAGGTTATAGTTTAGGCAAATATTACCACTTTTAATTCAACCTAGAACACCAGAATGTCAGAACCGAAAGGGACCATAAGAACCATCTAATCAAAGGCCTTCGTTTTTCAGATAAGGAAGCTCAGATGCCAGAAAGGATTTGCCCAAGGCCAGGGCATGAAACTCAGAGAAGATGGGAAAATAATCGTCTGTCCCTTTAACTTAGAGAAGCTAAATAGAAACTCATCTTAAGATAATAGGAAATATACCATTTGGCTGCTGGGAAAAAGGGACTTTTCAAACTTTAAATGGAAGTTATTTAAAAATATTTTTTGTTGTTGTTTAGGAGGAAAAGATTTTGTCCTCCCTGAATCTAGACGTTTAATGAGTATTGTCCTCCTAGTGATAGGAACTTTGCTTATGATAGGGGATATAAAAAAAAAAAGAAAATAAGGAACAAGGGTAAGCAATTGATGAGACTCCTTAATTATTCTTTCCAATGCCCAAGCCTTTTCCAGAGCTCCCTTTTAAGAGGAGATATTTCACACTAAGGTAAAGGACATATTTTTGTGAGCAATCCTGAAGCTCCTGGTATTTGATGAAAACACTTTGTGGTCCTGTGACTTTTGGGTTTAAAGAATTGACAATTCAGTGAGAAAATGTCCAAGAGCTCAGCTGAGGTGGGAGCCTCTGACTTCCAGGTGCCCATCCCTTGCTAGGGAGAAATCTCAGGATTCTACTGCAGAGAATGAGACATTACAAACACACACACACAGGCAACCCAGTTGGGCTTCAATGTGCTCAGACCCTTGCTGCCTTTCTCATCGAGAGAGAAAAGTAATAGAGAAAATCACACAGAATTAGAATCAAACAGAATTAGATGCCATCACCTGAATGACTGCTTTTGACCACTTTTCCACTGTACCACTGAAAGTAGACTGCCAGCTAAATGGGCATTGATCGTTCCAGTAATAATAGGAGTAAGCCCTTTGATTGGTACAGAAGTTTACTGTTACAAAGGGCATTCCCATGTGTCTCCTCATTTATTCCTAATGGCAACTCTCAAGAGGAATAATTGTCTCCACTCTGCAGATGAGGAGACTGAACCACACATGTTAGCAGATGTAGTTTTGGGGATTCTGACTCCCAGTTTAGGGCTCCTACCACTGTATGATGTTTCCCTTCTGTTTCTTCTAAACATTCACTCTAATGCAGCAACCTTACCTCTTGCTGGAAACAGTGTACTTAGAACTGAATATACAGTGCTTATCACAGTTCTTGACATATTGTAAGTGCTTGGCATGTGGTAGTTACTGTGGAGGAACAGGATGTGTGGTACAACAGTCAGGATCATATATAGGGCTTGGTATCAGAAAGATATGGGTCTGAGGCCTGAGTCTCTGAATATTTGATTTGAGATCCCCTTCAGCTCTTTGAAAATGCTATATGTGAGTGGGGCCAAATGACTAAACTTCCCTGAGGACATGAACACCTACTTCAAGAGGTATACTGTGAAATGAGATAGAAATGGACATGCAGAGCTTAGCAAGGTGCCTGTGCTTAGTACTCAGTGAGAGGAAGGGTGATGATCTCAAAAGGATTTGCTCACAGACCTTATTGTGAGGAAACAAAGCAATGCCTTCTTTGAAACCAGATGTTAACATTTCATAGTCAAACAACCTTGTGTTTTTTTTTTTTTGTCTCATGTATCCAAAGACCCTCTGTCTTTGCCCTTTCTTGACTTTCTGCATCTAAGAGAGATTACAAGAGTGTTCCATGGACCCCGCAACGTCTCTGCTCCACAGAGCAGGTCTCAGTTGTGGCCAGGTACCTGTATATGATGCACGCCGTGTTCTGGCAGGTACTGCAGTTGTTGAGATCTTGGCCAGTTCGATAAAAGTTGCGCCTGCAAAATAGAGCATTTGCTAGATAAATCTATGGGCAAACGCCCCCTGGGATGCACACATTCTACAGACTCATTTCCTGCAGCACAGCATTGTCCTTCTCATGATTTCCGAAGTCTGAAGTTTCATGACCATTGCAAACAAAGAAACAAGAAATCCATATTAATAGGATCTCATGTTTCTAGAATGCTTTATAGATGTTTAAGCACTTTGAGATCTGGATTTTCTTCATGCTGACAGTAATCCTCTGAGATGGGTCAGTTATTCTTACCCCAACATGAGAAATGAGGAAACTGAAGGACTTTGTAAATGAGTAGAGGAAGATGATTAAAACTCCTGATCCCTTTAGGTCAGTACCTTTCTCCCTGTCTCGTCACAGTGCTTCTCTCTTGTAAGGCAATGTTGACTCTGATTCATAGCAGCAAATGCCAGTTAATTAATTCTTCCTTTTCCTACCCTTTTGTTGATTAGCTTTCACTATTCCTTTTTCTCAGTCTTTAGGGAACTCTGTTTCAAGGAAGGAGCATCCCACACCTAAACAAATAACTGCCTTCCTGTCCTCAGACGGATGCTGAGTCACCCAGGAAAGTATTTTGGAGCTTCTTTCTCTTTGCGGAATTATGATCTCATTTCAGTCCCTACTTAGCTGGTCCATGATGGACTGGCTCAAGCCTTCCAAGTGTTTAGTGGAGGGCAAGGTCAACAGTAAGCTTAGTGCCTACCTCAAGTCCTCTGTGACAAGCACACAAATAGCTGAAATACCATGCAAATGTAGTAAATCCCTACAGGGATAGGGTTGGGGCAGACCCGCATACTGTCATTCTCCCCTATCATTTATTGACTGTGCCCACATCTTAATAAAAAGTAACTTTTGACCCTGCTGTTTCATTGTCCCCTTTCTCCAGTCTATTGTCATTTGGAAATAAAAACCAGTCATTGGGGAAATCCACCAAAGCCTACAACCCAATGAAGCCCGGTTGGAACAAAGGGACCATTGCTGATAATTTGGGGAAATGATAGAATCTCAAACATTTTGGAGACATTTTACTAATGGAAGGCAAGGTTCTCTCTCTGCCCCTATCCTCCCAAATGACTTTACCCTGCCCCTGCTCCCCCAGGTCCACCTTACCCTTCTGTGAGAGCTCGGGCTTTCTCCAAGTCTTGAATCACATTCAAAAGGACTTTAATTTTCTCTTGGTTTGAGTGCAGAGACTCCTCCACAGATTGCAGCCTGCCCTGGAGGTCACAGAGCTCTCCCTGCACCAGGTGAATTGGGTTAATCCCACCAGTCACTCTCTGCTGCTTGGTCTCCCTTTTCGGGAGAGAGGAGGGGAGGTAACCGCTTCCTGGACAGTTCTGAAGCTCTGGGATGTCTGACTTAATGGGGTTCTTTGCCGTCTGCTCCTGGAACACAGGGCCAAATTCTGACTCACTGTTAGTTTGGAGTGACTGCAGATCCTGGTAGTTGTTACTGGATGAAGAACAGTCTGAAGCCCCCCCTGGTTGGGCTGGCTGACTGTGGGAGCCAGGAGGAGGGGAGCTGTGAGTCCGTGGATGTGAGGGAGCACACCTTTCCGTTGACCTAGATGACAGAGGGCCAAGGTCTTTGTCATCGGAGTTATCTTTGGGCAAAAGCAGTTCAGGTTGCAGTTTCCCTGTGCCAGGCGTGTGATTGGCTCTCCTGGGGGCATTTAAGCAGGGGGGGGTTCTTTCTGAATCTGGTGGCAGCTCTCTTCTTCCGTCACCTGGATGCCGGTCAACCAAAGGGGGTATGGAGTTGCTAATCTCAGCAGGCCCGTCTGGGCTCAAAGTAGACTCCCTTCCTCCCCAGGTAGGACTGTGGTAAATATCATCTGG
Organism: Cervus canadensis; assembly: GCF_019320065.1. NCBI lineage: Eukaryota > Metazoa > Chordata > Mammalia > Artiodactyla > Cervidae > Cervus > Cervus canadensis. The sequence goes on from NC_057401.1 coordinate 1,563,681, forward strand.
GACCTGAATGGCAGCTGTTACTTTCTCCAAGGCTCTCCACGTCCCAGCTTCAAAGCATATGCTTACAGGCCCATTGCTTTGCACCTTGGACATTCTAGGGAGAAACGGGTGGGACACCTTGACCCTTCGAGGCCCATCCTCAAGATGCTGAGCCAGCCGTAAGTAGGCAAGGTCAGAGGACACAATGTCCTGCTCAGAGAGATTGCCGTTCACCTGGATGGCATCTTGGGATGCTGTCGGCATTTCCACCAGGGACTTGCTGGCTGTGAGTCTCTTCCTTTTAAAAACCGGGAAATGCTTCCTGAGACTGGGGGAAGTTTGGATCGCGATGTTCCGAAAGCCCCCTGCCTTCTGGGACCTGGGAAAGGAGAGTGAGTAGGTGGGGAGGTGATGGTGCCTGGAGGCCTGAGTCTTGCCCATTACAGCCGGGTCCTCGGACGTCTGGACATCCACCTCAGCTAGGCCAGGTGGAGTCTTACTGGTGCCATCTTCCTTGAATCGGACCTGCTGAGATTTGCTCCTGCGGTGGTGAGGTTGCTTCACCAGCTCCACAGACTCTAGACTGTTACGTTTCAGAAGCACAGGCCTCACTTTCATACTTTGCTGGGCCATTGAGCCTCAGTTGAAAGGATTAGGACCATACACTTCTCCTGGGCGCATTTCCTTAGGTCTTTGGAGCAGCATCTAATGACAGCATCTCAGACACAGAGATCTGCCTCTGAGTATGGGCAGCTCTGTTGGCCATTCCCAGCCAGTAGGTTTTACTTAAGGGGAGAGGGCTCTCCGTAAGGCTTCCCCTGCAGTTAAAATATTATTCCATTGCAGTGGTAGTTACCACTTAGATAAATAAGGAGTTAGACTAATTATTAATCCTTTGATCTACCATGAGAGCTGGTGGGCTGTTTATCAAGGTAGGTTGGCAGGCAGTTCTGATCCTGGAAGAAGCTTGCGATCTTGAACAAAAAGACAACAAAAGTACCATTTAGAGGAGAGCGCCAGACTCCCAATGTGTGAATTCCAAAAGAAACCTGCTACATCTGGAACATACGGCTTCCTTTCCGGGAGCATCGATTCCCGGTCTAAAACTACAGGAGCCTTAAACACATCTTCTTTCCATCACATGTAAACAGGTGGAGAAATAAGTGACCCGGGGCTTGGCTTCTTTCCTGGTACATGATGCTCCTAATGGAACATCCCTATTTATGTCAATCAAAGCTTCCTCCTTTGAGGCCATTGTTTTCTTTCATGCTGTCTCCCTTCTCTTCTGTGAGCAAAACTTAACTTCCTAAATGGCCTCACAGAACCCAGTGGGGAGTGACGTGGACTTGCAGGGGCATTCAGAGGGCAGAGTCCCTGCTGTGCCGTCGTGGCTGAAGTTCACATGTGGGGAAAGTGAGCCACATTTGCTGCCTCTGGGTATCTGAGCCCAAAACTTTGTTCACTTGGGCTTGGGGTCAGGGACCTGGTAGTCTTTATCAGCACGCAAAGGGAGTCTGAAAAGGAAAAGACAAAAAGACGCAACTGAGAACACAGTTCCTGTGGGCCTGGGGTTTCTCTCCAGACTCCAGTCTCCCAGCTGAGGGCTTCTGAGTGGGTGGTCTAGAGGTGAGTCAACTTGCTGCCTTTGTGTCTGTTCCGCTAGTGAGCCGGGCACCTGTGGCTGCCGGGCCTTGAAGCAAAATGCCTGTCTGCCTGGATCATCTCCTCCTTTCATTCCCCGGCATCACCCAGCCAACTCCTATTCATCCATGAAACCCCAGCTTAAATGTCTTTCTAATGACTCCTCCCTCACACACACATCTGGTGCTAGATCATATCTGGACCTCCCTTAGATTCAGTATATTTGTATCACATTCTTTAAAGCACAAATTTTATTATCCCTAAATAATCATTTCTATGTATTTATTTATGTGCATCTCTCCCACTACCCTGTAAGCTCCAGGGTGTCAGGGGCTAAAGCCTTTTTTTTTTTTTAACTGCTAGGTGTTTCTAGCCCTCCTTCAGGCTTACTGTGAGTGTGTAATGAGCATTTACTCAAGGAGAGGATGGCTGAATACAGCCAAGAAGAGCCCAGGAATGGGGATGGGCATCCTAGGGTATTCTGCTAGGGCAATCAGATGGTGAATTCTCTCTGCTAGGACTGAAACACTTGCTAGAGAACAAGATTTTCACCTGTTTTTTTTTTTTTTTTCTTTTCATTTTTAATTGCTTTCTAGGAGATGAATGTGCATAAATTCTCCATGGAAAGTGTACCTGGTAATAGTAACAGTTACCGCTTACTGAACACTTATTTTTATCGTGCTGTGGGCTTTACTTGCATTTCATTACAACCCTTGTTTATCAAGTACTCACTAATGCACCAGGTACTGTTGTAAGCACTTTCAAAGCCATAGCTCATTCATTCTCTACCCTATAGAAGTGGATACTCTTATAATCCCATTTTACAGTTTGAATATGCTAGGGCCCAAGGACATACAGCTTGTGACAGAGCCAAGGTCTGAACTTAAATAGTCTGGCAGCAGAGTCTGTGCTCTTAAACTCTGACTCTACTGCTTTCCCAACACTGCATTATCTCATTAATCCTTGGAACAAAACTATGAGGTTTTATGATCCCCAGTGGACTGATGAGGAAACGGAGGCTCAGAGATATTAAGTACCCAGTGGAGGAACTGAGAGATGAACCCAGGAGTCTGTGATTCCGAAATCCGGGTTCTTACCCATAAGGTGATGATTTTGTCCTCTTGGGATCTTCCTGGTACTCAGGGCAGTGATTTGAATACAGAGTTTGAAGACCTGTGCAGGTCTTCGAGATGCAGGTGACTCTGCCCTGGCCTGTCCAGGGCAAGTGAATCTGTTTGTTTCAAGTATGAGGTGAAATGAGGCAAGTGTGAAGCCTTTGTGTGTTGAACAAATGATTTTAAAAGACAATGAGAGTGATAAAATAGTCCATCAGTATTTGGGTGCCTTTGAGGGAATATTCTGTCTGTGGTACTCAGCCTTATCGTAAAGATCAAAACCTCTGGCTTCTCTAAGCATGGGTGCTTTGCTCCCAGGATGTTCTCCACTTGCTGGTGGGGGCACCCATTTTGTGGGTGCAGCTTAAGCCTTGATTCTCAGTGTTCTGCTCTTCCCAGGAATTACTAGATGATGCTCATAGCAATTTTGGCTTTCCCAGATCCCAGCTACCTTGAGAGGGCCAGCTAACCTAGCGAGGCTGGTGTCGGTGGTGGCAGGTCCTGAAAGAGGAAAGGGTTCATCTAATGCTAATCAGTTGTCAACCTGTCATCAGGTTCTAGAATTACTCCTCACATTCTGGGCTCAAATCCTTGTCCCTTCCTGGCTGAAGGATTTGGGACAGTATTTATTCTCTCCTAACCTCATGGTTTTCATCTGTAAAATGGAGATGACATAGAGCATAGACACTGCGTTTATGTGGGTCTGATGGGAGACGTAATGAGACAGTGCATGCAAAGTCCTCATCACAGAGCTCAGGTCACAGATCACTTAGGCTACAATTGTCTGAAGCTGGTTTTTGAAAGAGCTAGTAGCTACTGAACTTTGGCTATGTGCCAGGCATTGTCATAGGTGTCCATTTATTTTTGTCCTTAATAATTTTCATGACAGTCTTAGAGGCAGGCGCTGTCAGTCACGCCTTTTGTAAATGAGAAAACCAAGGCACAGAAGGTTAAGTAATTTGTCCCAAGTCACTCACCCTGTGAACCCAAGGACTGCCCCTGGAGCGTCCGCCCCTAACCACTGGGGTTTCCTGCCTCCTCCAGAGCCAGGAAAGGGCTAATCTTGTTAGGCTGTCAGGCAGGTCCCAAAGTCCTTTCACATTGTCCTTCTGAAAGTCAGCCACTGTTCTGGTTTTCACCCTGCTTTTCCTCTAGGAAATGTATACATCCCTGACATGTTTTATTTTAATCTTTAAAAACAGTTTTCTATTTTTAAAGCACTACAGGTTCATTGCAAAAAATCAAATAGTGTAGATAAAAAAGAAGGAAAAAATCACCTGATATCTCACCATCAGAAAGAGCCACTCTGCCCCGATGGTTTGGAGAAGGGCATTCTCGGCACTTCGCTGTGTGATGATCGCAGTCACAGCAGGCACAGTGTATACATGCAGATTTAGAGGAAGCCTTTTGTTTTTTTCCCATTGAACAGCATGGAGAAGTTTCCACATTATGGCACATAGATGTGCACCCTTATTTTAAGTAGGCTAATAGCACTCTGTTGTCTGTTGCATGATCTATTCAAATAATATTCTTTTGTGGATAGTTAGGTTGTTTCTAAATATTTGATATTATTAATAATCCTATAAATAACATTTTTATCTCTGTGAACTTTGGAGCACTTGTCTAATTATTTTCTTTGGATAAATTTGTGAAAGAAGAATTCATGGATTAAAGGCATTTTACATTTCATTGATATTACCTCTTTTCCTTCCAGAAAGTTCTACCAATGGGCAGCCCTACTATTGGCTGCAAGAGAAAGCCTTTTCACCAGAGCCTCTTTGTCACTGTGTTTGGTCAGTTTCTGATGATGTTTTTCATCATTACTAATAAAATGGGAGAGAAATTGTATCTCATTCTCACTATGGTACTTAGTCAAGACTGGGCATTTTCCATGTACTTATTTGTTTTATACTACATTTCGTATAGGTAAAGAATGAAAAACTGAAAGTGACAATGTGAACAATTAAGCTTTCACAAGAGTGAAAACTCTTGTGTCCTAGACATGACCTAGGAAGCTTAGCAAATATAAACATTTCCACCTTTAAAAAACTGCATATTTACATTGGAGAAGGAAATGGCAACCACTCTAATATTCTTGCCTGGGAAATCCCATGGACAGAGAGGCCTGGCAGGCTACAGTCCATGGGGTTGCGCAGAGTTGGACGCGACTAAGCAACTTAGCATCTTTTGCCCCCCATGCGCACCATGACCTCTGCACAGACATGTCCCAAAGAGGATAGCTGGCTAAACAGAAAGGCCTTCTGTAGCCCTCGGGTCTCAGGCTCCTAGCTGGCCCTTAATTGATAGGGAGTTGCCTGGGCCTTGGCAGTTAGGGCTTACTGGATATCCTGGCCAAGGTCCAGAATTGTTCCCTAAGGTGGCTGGGGGTCTATGCAGATCTTTGCAATGTTTCATTCTCTCTTATTTTGATTATTGACTTACTGACACAAACCATATCAGATGTTCCTCATGAAATTGGTGTCAGCTTAATGAGTACAGAGACACTTAGTCCTATCTCCGTAGATCTTCAATTTTAGACTTTCTCTGAAATAGTCTCCTGGGTTTCTTCTCTAGCATGTATTTAGGCTATACAGTGAAGGCTTAGGTGCATAAGTTTCACTCCGATTGATTTTGACTAGAATCTTCCACTTTCTGACTGTTGATCTGAAATAAGTGATTGTCCTTCATGACACCACATAGGTGGTTGTGAGGATTACCAGAGATAATCCACATAAAATGAGCAGCGGTTAGCTTCTAACAGAGAGACCGACTGGAGACCCTGATCTCATATAAATAATGTGGGCCCATCTGCTTTCCTGTGGGAGAGTAAGCTGTAGGTGAGTTTATAAGAGAGCATACTCAAGGATGGCATCCCAGGAATTCTGTCCGTCTCTCTGTGCCACGTCTGCATTTCATGTCTCCCTGTGCAGCTGTTACCTGACGACATTCAGTCTCCTCAGTTAGACTGCAAAGGAAAGTGGTCACAGTCCACATGAGCTCCTACCTCCAGCTTGACACAGAACAAGTGCTAAGTGAGCTCTTGTCAAAGGAATGAATATAATCCCATACTGCTTTCATTTGCCTTAGCTTCTATGGCAGATGATAGTTTTGTAGTTAGTGCAGGTGGTGCTAGAGGTAAAGAACCCACCTGCCAACGCAGAAGACGTAGGAACCGCGGGTTTGATCCCTGAGTCAGGAAGATCTCCTGGAGGAGAACACGGCAACCCACTCCAGTATTCTTGCTTGGAGAATCCCATGGACAGAGGAGCCTGGAGGGCTACAGTCCATAGGGTTGCACAGAGTCAAACATGACTGAAGTGACTTAGCATGCACATGTGGAATAAATATTTGTGTAACTAATTAAGAGCAAATAAATTAACTTGCTTCCCTTTTCAATGATATATTATCAATGATATATTTTCAATAGTTTTCTGTGATGAATAAACTGTGTCCCTTAGTAGATTATGCTTGCTCTGTTTGTGACTCACATTCAATTTGGTTAAACTTTATTGAGAATTTGTTATGATCTTGACACTGTGATAAACACTGTGGAGATTATAAAGAAGAATAAGATCTAAGCTCTATCACAGCACTAAGAAGGCACCTGGTAATGACGTGTTATATGGAATCAGTCCCTGGGAAGTGGTATTGACTTAGGGTTGACTCAGAGGAGGACACTTGATTCATTTCGTGCACTCAAATCCTGCCATATCAGGGTGCTCCAAAGGTGCTTTACGTTTCAGATGGGGTTTGGACTTTGTCCTTTGTTCCAGAAGTCAGCAGGTTTTTTCTTTTTTCCATAAAAGGCCAGATAGTAAATATTTTTAGCTTCACCAGCCATAAGCTTTCTGCTGCAACTGTTCAAACTCTGCCATTGTAGCAAGAAAGCAGTTGTAGACAATATGTCAACAAATGGCTGTGTCTGTATTCCTATAAAACTTAAATGTACAAGATAGGCAATGGAACAGATTTGGCCTAAGGAGTAGGGTACAGTTGGCCACCCCTGGCTTTAGGCAATGCGGAGTCATTGGTGGGTTTGAGCAAGGGCACTTGATTGTGTTTCTGTTTTTCAGAGAAAGCTCCCATTTGCCTACATGCTGCTATTTCCTTTCTCCTTCTGTATTCAGAGTCAGTAATAATAATTCTTACTATTTATACCACACTTTACAACTTACAAAGCATTTTCAAATCCCATGTAATCCCTCCTTACAGCATTCACAAGCATTGCCCCTGTTTCCAAAAGGAGGAATCGGACCCGGAAGAGTTAGTTAGATGGCTTGTCCTAAGTCACAGGAGTGGGACTCTAGTGGAGACCTCATGAACCTACCACCACCACCGCTACACACACACACACACACACACACACACACACACACACTCCATTTAGCCTGCCGGCTGTCTAACCATTTTATGTATTGGTCGTGTTTCCTCAGCTAGCGGATGCATCCTTAAAGAGCAGGACTGTGTTTTACACTCCCTTCACATCCTCCAGTGTAGGAGACACAGTGCTGAGTTTGTGGGATCTGATCTCTCACCCCTGGGTCTTATGGTTCTTCCCATCAAAGTTTCCATTCCCTTCAATCTGTATTCAGTTTGTTGCTTGGTGAATCTGTCAGCAAGCATTACTGCATACCTACCTGAAATGAAAGAGTTAATGTTTGTGATCAAAGCCTTTACTTGTCTTTTCAATTTGAAAATTGCCCCACCAGCTTTCTCCATAAGGAAAAGAGGGCAGTAAATACTTTGGGTCTGTCTTAATCTACACTTGCCCCCAAATGGTTAAGAAGTCAAAGGTAACTGTCTTTTACCATATGGAATTACTGAGCATAGGTGTACTTGAAGGCAGAATTAGGCACTGAAAAGCCAGTTTAAGGCCTCATATATCTGGACTCTAGAAAGATACTAGATCTGTAGTGATCATGAAATCCTTTTCTCATTTTTCATTGTGCCCTGTCTGACCTTTTCTCACAATTTCTGCTATTTATGCCAGGTCTCCATCATCTCCCATCTGTGCCACCAAAAGAGAGGTCTCCATACTTGTCTCCTTTACCATCCATTTTCTGCACAACAGCCAGAGCCATTTTTGTAAAATTTAATCAGGTCACATCAGGCCCTTCTTTGAAACGCTCCAAAGGTAGCCTACCGAATTTAAATTAAATCTCAAATCTTTACAAAATCTGCTAAAACCTGCATTATCTGGCCATGTCTACCTTCCTGACCCCATCTCATCTCAGACCACGTTTCCCCTTGCTTTCTTATGGCCTGGACCCCCTGGCCCTGGACACACCACATTCATTCTTATTATCTGACCTTTGCACTGGCCATCTCCTTTGTCTGGGCACCTCTTCCCCCAGGTCTCTCTGAGGCTGGTCTCTCTGCCCATCAAGCCTCAGGTCCAAGGGTGTCTTCTCCAGGAGGCTCCCCTCACCTCCTCTCCATCCTCCATGTCCCTGTGTGCAGCTGTGGCCTATTCTATTAATGTGATTATTTTTGTTGAGTGTCTCTGTCCCTTTTATTGAGGAACCTCAATAGACATTTTTTGAATGAATGAGTGAATGAATTCTTAAGAGTCATACAACCTTAGAAATAGCACAGAAAACTTTAAAATTTGACACCTTGAGGAGCATCTCATTCAGTGGTTTTCAAATCTCTAGCCCTGGAATCAGATTTCCAAATCCAAGCTGGAACCCAAGCCCAACATCTAAAACAGAATAAAGTCACACTGGTCTAGACAAATGTGGGATGCAGTGCTCCCACAGTTACTCTGAGCCTTGCCCTGGAACCCTAGGGTTCCAAGTGAGCCCAGTTTGGAAACCACTGAGATAAAGCCTTTCATTGTACAGATGGTGAGACTTAGGCTCTGAGCAGTTCTCGTCTACCTGTAAAGTCCTTGAGAATGCAGAGTCACTGGTTTGTATCCTGGGCCCCAGAAAGGTCCCTAGCACAGAGCAGGGGCCCAGGGAACGTCTGTTGAGCTGTTGGGGCACCACGGAACTGCTGAAGGCAGCTGTGGAACTGACACCACGCTGAAGGCAGACACGGAACAGGATGCCAGGTATTCGGCCTCTGTTCTCCAGTGCAGCAGTGAGTTGGAGGGATCACGGCTTCCATCTGGTTCAGGATCTGGCACCTCATTTAGAACAGACCTAGTGGAGGAGATCAGCTTCCTGCTCCCCTTCTGCTACTCCAGCCCACAGACTGCGTTTGTCAAAGAAAGCAGGGAAGTTAGGGTTGCCATCTTTGTTGTTGTTATTTAGTCTCTAAGTCATGTCTGACTCTTTTGTGGCCCCATGGACTGTAGCCCACCAGGCTCCTCTGTCCATGGGATATTCCCAAGAATACTGGAGTGGGTTGCCGTTTCCTTCTCCAGGGGATCTTCCTGACCCAGGAATCAAACCCATGTCTCCTGCACTGGCAGGAGGATTCTTTACCACTGAACCATCAGTGAAGCCCAGAGTTGCATCTACCACTTCTTTATTCTTACTCTCTTTCTTCTCACTTCTCTTCCTTTTTAAAATTATGAAATGTTTCAGGCATGCAAAGCAGCACAGAGGAGAATATAGTGAACACAGCGATCACTGTTAACTCCCAACCTAGCTTCAGAAAGAAAATGCTACAAATCCAGCGAAGCCTTCCCCCTTGGTTGCCTCTCCTCTCTCCTTTTGTTCCCCTCTTCTGTCTTCACCCTTGCCCTCTGTTTCCATTTTCTCCTGCACTTCTCCTCCTCCAGCTCCCTCTCCATCCCTTCCCCAACTCTCTTGCCTTGTCTTTGTTACACCCTTCTTCCTCATCCTTCTCCCCTTCTCCTTTTCTTTTCTTTCTCTCCAGTCCCTTCTCATTCTCCCTTGCATCTTCAAGAAGAGCTTGTAGGTCAGTGATTCATTCCTTTGGCTGTTTAGTGTCAAGCATGATAACTCAGTATCTCTTGGAGTTGCCTCTCCTGCAAACTTTAGGGTACCTGCCCTGCAGGTCGACAGATCTCTGGTCCACACATTCTCCAGATAGAGGCACTGGCTGCTTCTGCTGGTACATCTGGAAGGTCGCCTCCAGGTTGCTCTCTCCAGGGTAGAAGTTTTCCTAGCTTCAGATGCAATTGCCAGTCACTTCTTCCAGCTTCTTCTCATAAAGAAAAGAGCCATAGTCTGATACATCTCTATAGTTTACTCAGCGTTTTGAATTTTTTCCAGAAAGCTTTCCAGATCTCTCTCACTGCATTTCTATTTCACTACATCACTGGGGACATTTTCTTACCATTTTTAAGGTTATACTCTTTGGACTTTTAAAGAATTTGGTGTACTTTTCCTGGGGCTGGACACTGGAGAGCTGCCTGCACAGACTTGCAGAAGAATCTTTCCCGTTTTGTGTTTGTCATCAGAGGAGTAACTTCGTGTCAGATGGAAGTGCAGGCACAGGTTGAGTGGTTACGTCTCAATCCTCTTCTCCATCTGCTCAAGTCCAGGAAAGCCAGCAAGAAGCTGGGCAATGATGATTTGCATTCTTTAAATAAATTCATTTGTAGGTAAGGAGTTGGCTTAGGCCACATCCAGGTTCTTTTTCACTGTGGAGCTGTCCCTACTTCCTGTTTCACATGGGGTGGGGTGGGGGCTCAGTCATAGCAGGAGAAGGCAGGAAGCGCCTTCCCTGAGTCAGCAACACCTTCTTTGGTTTTATGGCACCTGCCTCCTTCTTAATTAGTCTGAGCTTGCACTTGGTAATCTCATTCTGTCAATTGTCTGATGATGTTATGAATAAAACAATCAAAGTCTTCCCATTCAAAAGGGACCTATACTCCCATGTAAACCAGCCAAATGCATTTGGCTGATTAAAATTCTAGTACTAATACTAGAAATAAGAATGATGCCAACAACCCTTTGGCCTTGAATAGAAATGCTAAAGTTTTCAAAGAGTTTCCAGATGTACTGGTCCATTTTGGCCTCACACCAAGTACTGCCAAGACCAGGCAGTATCCCTCCCATTCCTGCAAATGAGGAAACTGTGGAAGGGAGGGGAGAGGTTTACCAAGACTGTGGTCTGGTATGGCCAGAGGGAACCTCAAAACTTTTTGGATCAGCGAGTGTCCAGTGGGGCTAAAGGAAGCCCAGCGCCCACCAGAGGCACCTTGGGCGAAGGCCAGCTGATGTGGCTCACAGCATAGCCTTGTTGAGGATGCCCACTCCCCGACATAGACACACACAACAGACAGTTGTCAGGCCCCAGACTCCGCAGCGCTCCACCCTCCCCTCCACTGCAAAGCCTTGGCAGGCAGCTGCAGTGAACGCTTTCTGGCTTCTGGATCCCTGCCTGCACTGCAGAATTTTCACAAGGAGAAGGGAAGGAGGGAAGGTAATGGTCTGATCTAATCACAGATGAACCGAGAACTCGGGCAGCCAGCAGTGTGCCGAGGTGTTAAAGAGTCCCGCCCTCAGTTCCCAGCCAAGTAAAAGGTGTACAGCATGTTGTAGGTGCTCAAATCAGCAGCTGTTTGCTGTCATTTTAACCATGATTACCATGATGCATTGGGTTCCTACCTGCACAGACAGAGGTCAGAGGACAGAATCCCAGGGTGTAAGGGTCCCTGCTGGGAGCTGCAGCAAATCTTAAGTAACACTAAGGAATACAGTAAAGTAAAAACAGTAAACTTGAAGAGAATATGCATCAGACGTCTCCTCTGGTTTGGTATTCTCCGTGAGGCTGGGGATGTCTCCATGGCTTTTTGTTGTTCGTTTCCTCCTCGCTGACTCTGCCCTGGGCCTCTGGTGCCAACGCCTCAGACCATTGCTGGTTATCAGCATCCCTATCTGACCCTCCTGTACCGTCCCTGCCAGTGCTAGTTCTGATACCCCATCTGTCTCCCAAGTACCTCACAGGCCAGCGAGGACACCTTTTCTTGCCTCTCACTTGGTGGACCCACGATGTTGGCCTGATGACAAGGATGCTCTGTGACTTACTGATAATTGGTCAAATCACAAAGGATAAAACGTCGCATTTAAATGTCTTCCCTTCTCCTCTTTATTTCTCCTTTCCTTCTCTGCCTTCCTCTCCCTCCTCCTTTTCTCCCTTCCTTCTTGCAAGGGGAAGGGCATGTGAGCAGAGAGAGCTGGGCAGCCACCCAGTCAACGCCAGCCCAAGCCTCCTCCCTACCCCTAAGGGCAGGAGACGGAGAAAAGCACTGAGCTGGGCAGACCCCTGTCCCCGGGCCCAAGGGTGCTGACTCTTAGTCCCCTGCAGTCCACGGAATCTCCACGCCTGCCCCACCCTAGAGAGAAGCAGCTTGAATTCACTTATCCCGTCCTGCTTAGAGCTTCCCGGAGCCCCGTGTGCCCCAGACTCCAGCCACTAGGGCTCCCGCACTCTCCCCATGTCCCCAAGTGTAACACAGGCCCCAGGAGTGAGGTGGAATTCCATCTCCTGGGACTGAATACAGGTAGTTATTTAGAGAGACCTTTTTCATAATAAAGAGTTGTTCGCAGGTTCACACTTGTTGAATGACCTAGAGTAAGTCACATGATCTCTTTGAGCCCAGTTTCCTCATTTTAGAATGAAAAGAATGTTTGGCTTATGTAATGAAGTGTCTGGCACATAATAGGGATAGAAAGGATCGGCCAGCAGACCTCTTGGCTCCCTTCCTGCCTCCTTTCCTATTTCTTGGGCTGAACATTGTCCCACGATGGCCCCACGTCCATCCCCTGGCCTTGTCTTGCTTGAACAGAGATCTTTATACAAATGACATGATCTGCAGCCAGGCCCTGGCCACCCTGAGCCATCCCCGCTGGTCATATGTTGAGCCTGGCTTGCTGGACAGAGGCCCCGGGGTTAGCCGAAGCACCCGGAGTGTGGGGACGGGAAGAGGGGGCCAGAAACACTGCTGTGCTCGGGAGCGGATGATGACGGCGGCTCCCCGAAGCTCTCCTTGAGAGGCTCTAGGCTGAGGTCCAGAGCCTCACAGGCCAGAGCTGCTGTGGATGACTCTCCTCATCTGAAATACCAGATGTGAATCTGTTTAGAGGGGTCTGATCATTTAGGTAGTATAGCATGGTGGACTAGGGCATACATTTTGAAAATGGACTGCCTGGGTTTTAATTCTTGCTCTGCCATTTTCTGAATCTGTGACTCAGGGTAAATTACTTCACTTCTGTGTGCTTTGGTTTCTCCATCTGTAATGCATGGCTAATAACATTACTTCATGAGTTGGCTGTAAGGCTTAAATGAAATCATACTTGTAGAGCATTCAGGAAAGTTACCCATCAGGCCATAAGCACTTAATCCATGTGGGCTCCTGTTATCATTCATAGTATTAGTACCCTTAGCATCATCACCACCATCGTTATTATCAAAGTCTGAGAAACAGCAAAGATTTCCATCACTCACTAGTCATGCTGCTCAGACGCCCATCTATCAAAACAGGTGTATTTAATCTATCAAACGTATGTATTCCCCTCCTACCTACTGTACCTAGTGGTTTCGAGAACTGACTGATATATAAGTAAATGCTTGTGATGGTTTACCATAAAAAGCAGACATTGTAAAACCAAAAGCAATAGTAACTAACCGAAGACAGGAGGCAGAAGACAGGGAGGAGGAGAAGCGCTGAGCACAGACTCTAGTGTGAGTTCCCGGTGAGCCACGGCCCAAAGGGGAAACCAAGTGCACGTGTCACTGTCATTACTTCGTGCGTAAAATATGTCATCTCGTTACAAGTCGTGGCCTTTTTCATAATCTTGGGCTCTAAGAAAAATCTATCATAAGAATATTCACTATAAATATTTTTCAAATCTAAAGTTTCAGGTCTAACCTCTGGGAGAAAAGATAATTCTAATGAGATTTTGGAACTATCACAATAAAATTGGTTGAAGAGATGTGAGTTCTTTAGCCTGGATAAGAGAAACGGTGTGTGTGGGGGGGGCATGATGTTCCATTGAAGCCCACTACCACATCACGTGGGGGGATAACATATTTCTGTGATGTTTCTCAAAAAAGAATCAGAACTCCTTGGTGGCCTGCCTCAAGGATGCAAACTGAGTTTCAGCTAAAGACAAAAATTCCTCCAAACTCAAGTGATGCCACCACGTAGTGAACTAGCTATGACGTCATGAGTTCCCTGCCCTGCAAATGTTTGTCTGGGTGGCCAACCTTCATCCATGTGGGGAAGCTCACGGCTCTGTCAGGGAGCATAGAAATGACTCCTACATTCCAGGCCACTTTCATATTTTCCAGGCCTACATAATACAGCGGTAGATACTCCAAAGACGAGATGAGCTTTTCTCCTTTGCCTATAGATTAATAGCTAAAACAAAACCCATTTCCTACAATGCTGCTATCTTAGAAATCCAGTAGCAGGCTGCTAGAGCAGCCAGATCACTTTTGAAATTATTACTTGAGATAAAGACTATTAGGAAATCACTTGGCCAAGCAAATGTCAGCAGGTTTGGGGAAACAGTCCCTTCGTCAGAAAGGACAGTGTCATGTGCCACCAGCCTCCTCTGTGTGTCCCGTCTGCCATCAGCATGAGCAAATGCACATGCCTGGGGTTTCCCTAGCCCCAGCCCTGCTCTCCTCCATCCAGGCATTCATCAGCGGGGCTGCCACCATCTCCTTCCTCACTGGGGCTCCTTTGGGGTCCATATCCTGCTTAACGTGCACAACCAGTGCCTCTGCAGTGCCCAGCACATAGTCAGTCAATAGCTGTAGCATATGGTTAGGTGCATAGGCTCTGGAGCCTGACAGCCTGGGTTTGAATTCCAGCTGTATCATTGATTAGTTATGAGCTTTCTGAGCCTCAGTTTCCTTATCTGTAGAATGGGATTGATTAGAGTACCCTCTGTGTGCTTGTGTGCACATGTGCACGCACACACACACAATTGTGTATGTTGAAGAGATAATAAAAGTTCAGCTTTTGGCATAGTGTTGGCCTTATCTATTGTATCAGAAGTCAGCAAACTATTTCCATCAAGGGTCAGATAGCAAATATCTGCATCTCTGGAGGTCTCTGTTACAACTATTTAACTCTTCCATTGCAGCATGAAAGTACCTGTACATAATACATAAATGAATGAGCCTGGTATTCCGATAAAACCCTATTTACACAAACAGGGAGTGAGTGAGATGTAGACCATGGTTTGCCAATCCCTGTGATTATAGGAAGCAGTAAATGAGATGATCAGATGGAAAGCTTAAGCAAGCACAGGGGCTACAGGAGAGAAACCCAGTGGTATCATGGTGATTTCAACAGTAGTGCCCAGTGGTTAAGAACTCAAGATGTAGAGTCAGAAAGATCTGAGTTTAAAATCTCGTTTGGGTGAATGGTGTATGGTCTATGTGCATTGGTTTCCAATTCTATAAAATGCAAAATTGTAAGTAAAAGGGACCTCCCTGAAATGACTGATGTGTAGATGAGAAGAGACGATAAGACATGGTTCCAGGCATTTAATAAGATGTCAGTAAGTGTTAGTAATGAGGATGACGATGCCAAAATGACTGCCAAACTGAACTAAGGGAAACTGAACATCCTCCCCTACCACTGAGGATACCCTCATAGAACGGCTCATAAGGTAGAACAAGGGCTTCTGATGCGGAGAGCGGCTGATACCCTGCCCTGAGGCTTCTGTTTCCTTATCCATAAATGGAGCCAGCATTCCTGGCTTTCTCCCTGCAGAGACGGGTAGAGTAAGACCATGGCGGGAGAGCCCACATATCATCTACTTAGAAATATTATGCTAAGTCAGCACCAAAATCAATGGCCACAATCCCCGTGTGTGTCAGAAATGAGCCAGTCTTGCCCACCTCGAGTGGGTCTGTAGATAGCTAGAGGGGCCAAAAGATCAGTAATGGAGAATGTGAACTTTTGTCTTGGGCTGTGCATAGCTACTTGGAGACTTGGGTTTGAGGCAGGTCTGAGAAGCCCTTTGACTTTAAATTGCTTTTGTTTGAGATTAGTGTCCTGGGAAAGCATGTCTCCGCATATCACATTTTGTTCAGGGAAGATATTGCTGTCAGAGGGGAGGCTCACTCTGCCCCTCTCCATTCCTTATTGACACATGAAGACTTCCTAAGCAGTGAATCTCTCCTATGTTCATACTGTGATTTTTTAAAAAAACTTCAGAAGTTTTGTCGTACTTTCTTTGTCTCAGATTTCCCAGAAAAAATATTCTGGACTGCAACAGCCTTAATTAATGTTATCAGGTCTCTGCCTTAATCATATACTAATTGGTACTGATTTTCAATTATGTCATTTCTCTCCACTAAGATGATGGGATTTTCCCAAAAGATTCTAGCTTTCCCCCCCCAAGACTAGAAGCCATAAACTCTCTCTTTTCCTTTTCTTTCTTCCTTCCTTATTCCCTTCTCTCCTTTTATTAAACATCTGCTATGTGCCAAATACTGTGTGGAACATTAGGAGTACCTTAATGTTCTCAGGTCTGAAGGATGAGATGGGCAAGTTACAGACAGTATGATAAGAGGCCCGCTCTAAGCAGGGTCGGGGTACTGTGGAAATGAGGGGCTTCCCTTGTGGCTCAGACAGTAGAGAATCCGCCTGCAAAGCGGGAGAGCCAGGCTCAATCCCTGGGTGGGGAAGATCCCCTGGAGAAGGGAATGGGTACACACTTCAGTATTCTTGCCTGGAGAATTCCATGGACAGAGGAGCCTGGCAGGCTGCAATCCATGGGGTCGCAAAGAGTCGGACACAACTGAGTGACTTTTACTTTCCACTGTGAAAATGTACCTTTGGGGTGCCTACCTGTTACTGGAGTGGGGAAATACTTCCCGGTGGAGGGGATCCTTGAGCTTTTTAGGATGAGTAGGAGTTCAAGCAGGTGAAGATGAAGGAAGCAGCAGACTAAAAATTATGTCTAGTCTGGACAGGGAAATAAATGTTGTTCCCTCCACCTGAACTTAGTTACTTGGCAGGACAAGGGCATGTGGCAATTGTCAGGAAGACTGGCTTGCAGCAGGAAGGGCATGAAGGACTTTGTCGGCCAAACAGATCTTCTGGAGCTACTATTTCTCTGATTTGGCTGTAATTACGTCAAGAATGCCATCTCCTTTGTCCACTGCTACTAATTGGAAGCTTTAATGAACAGTTATGCACTCCTTTGATGAATACAGTGATAAAGTAAGTTAATTATGACTTAATATGTAGAGTTTGCTACCCGCTATCTTTCAATACATGAAGTCTATTGGGAGAGAGGAAGCAACACAAAAGATCTTGATGGTAAAAAAAACTGAAAAAGATTATCTCCGATTATCAAGATGCACATAAAACCTGTTCTGGAATTTAATGTAAGGAGGTTGATAAAGACAAGAAAATAGTAGATTAGGAGTTCACCATGTGTCATTGGGGTCACTGGGGGACCACCCTGGGATAAACCGGCAATAGCAAACAGTCATGGTCCTGCCCATTTCAGAACTTAGCTTTGGGTAGTAAAGGTCCATGTTAAGCAGATGAACACACAAATAATTACAAGATGTGCTAAGTATTGTGAGAAAAGATGGAGTCCTCAGAGAATAATAGGGAGACCACGTTTACATTTGGGTTAGGGAAGTACTTTCTGAGACAGTGATGTTTGAGCTCAGGAGGGGTGCGGGGAATTATCTAAGTGAGCAGATGGGTATGGAAGGGCAGTGTTTCAGGCAGAAGAATACTGTGTATACTGGCCCAGAGGCAAGGAGGTACTTGGCCTGTGTAATAGCTCCAGAATGTCCTTCATGGCCAGAGCCCAGGGAGCAGGTCAAGGTTAGCCCTGAGGAGGTAGGCAGGATCAGCAATGCTGATGCTGAAGGTCGTGGTAAGTCTTTCAGCTGATTCTGAAAACAGGAGTTTTAAACAGTGTGTGTGTGTGAGAGAGAGAGAGAGAGACAGAGAAAAAGGGAGAAAGAAGCATAACATTTGTGTTTTAAAAGAAATTTTCTGGTTCTAAGAAAAAAATGTTTATACAAGGACAAACTAACCGCTTCAAATCAGGATTTTCAAAGGACATTTGTAGGATTTTCTGAATCATTTCAGCCATGAGCTATGATGTAACCACCATGTGTGCTTACATCTTTTGAGAAGAAGAGTCACCCCCTTCTTCTGTGGGGTGGCAGTTTGCTGGGGGCAGACGTCCACTCCTGCCCTCATGTTTAGGGCATGCGTGCTGGGCAGCACACCATCCATCTAAGGCATCAGCCTTCAGGAGACAAGGATCGCCCAGATGTACAATCAGTCAAACCGAGTGGTTCTCCAGCTCTCTAAGCAGGGGGGCTACAGCAGCCGTGATACAAATGGGAGTGGTTCTTGACCTTCACCGATTATGCCATCCATCAGGGCAAACACCACAAGAACACTGAAATGACCAAGGGAAGTATAGGAGAGTCATGGCAAGTTAGTCCAAGCATGTGTTAGCTCCGCCACTATGGAGCTGATGAAGTGTGAAGACCAGTTCTCGCAGGAGTGAAGAGGCATGCTAATAAATAACATCCCTGAGCCCCTACTGTGTACCAGGTGTTCTTTTAAAGGCTGTGAGTGCTGTTTCGTTTAATCCTCAAACTACACAGCAAACCCGGTTTTAGGAAGCTGAGACACAGAGAAGGTGAGTGACTTTGCTAAGCTCCCGCAGCAGTAAGTAGCACAAAGGGGTTTGAACCCAGAGACTTAACTCTTCAGAGCTCATGCTCTTAGCTTCTATGTGATGAAGTCAGGTAGAGTGGCTCCCTAGAGGGAGAGGCCATGGCCTGGGTGGAGAAAAGTAGGAAATACTGAGTCTCAACTGTTCTATAGGTTGCATGCTACTGAGGTTCCGTGGCAGGGCGGGTGGTGGGGGGGCGGTCATTTGGGAACTAAGATTCTCCGTGTGATATTGATTGTTTTAGAGAGTGGAGAACCTTCCTTCTGTTCACAGATTCCTTCCTCAAATTTCTCTCAAGCATCTTTGATCTGCAGGAACTGTGATGGGTACTGGGAGGCAGCAGTAAGTTGAAATGTTCCCCCAGAGTTCACAGTGTAGTGGGAGAGTCATAAAAGAAAATGCAGGTACTACCCTGGTGGTCCAGTGGTTAAAACTTTACCTTCCAATGGAGGGGTTGTGGGTTTGATACCTGGTGGGGGAGCTAATATCTCACATGCCTCGCAGCCAAAATACCAAAACATAAAACAGAAATGATATTGTAACAGATTCAACAAAGACTTTAAAAATGGTCCACATCAAGAAAAATCTTTAAAAAAAAAAAAAAGAAAGTATGGTGTGATAAGTACCCAGCATGAAGAAGCCACAAGGTGTAGGAGTCCATGGGGCTGGCAGGCATCCCTGATATGCTTTTGTGGTGGCTTGAGTCTGAGGTACTAAGGGTAGGGGAGTCTCTTCAAAGGACTGGACGTTAAGTATGAGCATGGAAAATGAGTATGGAAAGCAGGACTTAGCCAGGTGAAGGGCTGGGGGGCCAGCAGTGGAGCAGTGAGGAGGGAAATCACTTCCAGAAACACTATACAGGATGCCTTCCAACCCCAGAAATAAGACAGCAGTTTCTTCAGAGGAGCTGGCGGGAAGAACACACTTAGGGAAGTCATGAGAACAGAGAGAAGTCTGGAGAAAAGTTGACAGGGACTGGATCATCTATCAGGGAGTTCAGATCGCATCCTGAGGACCATGAGAGCCCCCCTGGGTTTGAGGGGAATAGCAGGTATTAATAAGAAGCTGTCTGGGGTGATGTGATCCTGGGTATAAGTCTTGGGTGACTGTGGTGTGCTGATAGCATCTTTAGCAAGAGCGTGATGATCTGGCTCCCAGGAAGTGGTTTGACTCTGAGGAGGGTTTTCCCTTGCATCTTCATAGAACCTGTCTCTCCTTTTTACACTGAGCTTGCCAAGTAGTTGAGGTGTGTTTTGTTTTTTAAAGAACTCCTTGCTCCTCTATATCATCTGCCCACCTGTGAGGTTTCTACCAGTGTGTATAAACACACCTTAAAGTCTATTTCTGGGCAGCCTCTCCTTAGTGGGAGTGGTGGGGGAGGGATGTAGGAGGGGACGGGGCAAGGTCAGCAGGGATCACAGGCCTTTAGGATGCTGGTGACCCCAGAAACCCCCTTGCCTTATCCTTTCTTAGTCACTTGGGGGCCTCCCAACTGATTCTTCCCCTTGTGAGGGCTCTTCAATCAATTAAGAAAGCTCCCCATCGTTTAAGGGGGCAGCAGTAGTCTGATACAGATGCTTGGGTAGCCTCAGCTCACCAAGCATGAAGTATATTAACCACATTGAAATTTCCATCAGCAACATGTTATGGAGCTAATTTGTGGGCTTATTAACCCTAAACCGCTTCTAATGAAGGTCTGTCTTCAGGTGAGAATGCCCGCTCAAAGGCCTGGGGCATCTTTGGGGTTGTTTCCCAGCCAAAGCAGTTCAGTATTAGGTAAGGAACTGGCTTCTGGAACCAGAGAGACACAGTTTGATTCCAGCTGTGTTACCCTGAGCAAGTGACCGAACCTCTCTGAGCCTTGGTTACTTATTTACAAAGCAGAGATACTAGTCATAACCCTCTCACAGTGCTGTGGTCAGAATCAAGTGAGGCCATGCAGTGTGTGGTAGATGTGAGGAACCATTATTGTTATTCTTTTCTGTGATGGCTTTAGGAAAGACTACAAATTCAGATGTCTTCAGGGTAAATGAATGAAGCAGCCTGAGAGAAAGATCGGAAGAGAGAAAAATGACACCCAGGACACAGCTGCTGTTCAGCGTCAGCCTTCATTGTTAAATGATATTCAGGTCCTGCATTATTAGAGCCAAGAATTTTTTCAGAAGCCGCCAGAATCTAGTACTACATATTCCAGTTTTTAATGGGTAGTTACTAATTTAAAATTTTAAATAATTTGAGGGGCAAACCAAGTCATCTGAAAGTTGCCCCTTTGCTATCTCTGGGTTCTCCTTTCTGCAAGTTCTGACTTGAGACTGAGTTCTAAATATAAGTAGCTCCAGGCTGCCAGGCACCAAGTGTATTGAGAGCTCAATTCTGTCTCTGGCAGGTTGGAAGTAATGAAACATCCCACTTCTTCCAGAATCGTATAACTCGTTGCTCAGGTCCTGTGTTTGGGCTTATGTGATGTCCAGAATCAGACTAAAGTGGTGAGATACAGGCAGGGACTGAACACATGTGCTGTATTCTTTGCTATGGCAGAGGGTCCCTCAGGAGGTGGCCAGCACGATGGTGGCATCTACACCCAGGAGGTCCAGATCACTCGTGGGGGCCATGCCCACCTCTGCTGTGACTTGGCTCTTCTGTCCTTTTCAGACTTGAATGAAATGAGAACACTTTGGCGAAACTATAGCAGTCAGGGAGTGCTTACCAGAAATGGCAAGGGGATAGCTAAACATTCATTTGCAGAGTCAAATTGTTTTCCTAAAATCAACTCCCTTGAACCTGACTATATCTAAAATGTCTATTGTCTTCAGAAAGCCTCTGTTCCGTTTTACCCAGAGGCGTTTTCTTTTCTACTAGATTTAACACCTCAGCAGGCCTTGGGCCGTTGGAAGTAGATGGAATACTAATTGCTAGTGAATATGAAGATGTTTTTCTCACACGAAGAGTTACTAAGCAGGCTTGTGTTTGACCTTCGTTTCCTTAATTAGTTAATTCCTTCATTCATCCATTCAATAAATACTGAGTGTTTCCCACATACTAGGCCTTGTGGAAGGGGTGTTGGATAGTCAGAAAGTTCTGAGATCAGATGAAGGCTTTGTGGCTTGCTAAGAGAGAGCCTTAGTTTTATCGTGTGTAAAATGGGGATGATAACAGTGCTAACGCGTATGGTAGTCAAAGGACTGCACCAGGCAGTGTGTACTTGTGACCAGCATTCAGTAAATATTAGCCACCCCGTGATCATTCATCTCAGTTATTGCCACGACCTTTGGGGCTGCTCCTGTCATCCTCAGTTTCAACAGAAGAGGAAATCGAGTGCG
Source organism: Cervus canadensis (assembly GCF_019320065.1). Classification (NCBI taxonomy): domain Eukaryota; kingdom Metazoa; phylum Chordata; class Mammalia; order Artiodactyla; family Cervidae; genus Cervus; species Cervus canadensis. The sequence continues at coordinate 1,585,338 of NC_057401.1, forward strand.
TTTTTGTTTTGTTTTTTTTGCCATGCGATGTGGTACATGGGATCTTAGTTCCCTGACCAGTGATGAAACCTGCACCCCTCACTTTGGAAGCATGGAGTCTTAACCACTGGACCACCAGGAAGTCCCAGAAAGCAAGTTTTAATGTGATGCATTAACTTGTCCAAGGTAACACACCCAATAAATGTTGGGGCTGGGATCAGTCAGTCACCAAAACACTTTGTCTTTTTGCCAGATCAGCTTTCCAGAGGCAAACCATCCTAAACTCCTTGCCTTACTGTCTGAAAGAATTAGGAGCAGTGCTCTGTGAAGATTGTAGGTGATTTAGAGGCTGAGACTCCCAGCCAGCTCTCTGCGGCTGCAGTGTGTGAGAGGGCAGTGCTCAGGTTGCTGAGAACACAAATGCTGGTTGGACGGAAAGACCATCGTTGAGTAGGTATTTATTGGGTCCCTCTCTGAGATGGGCACTGTCCTTGTCACTGGAAACAGAGCGGTGAGCAGAGTCCCTTCCCTGATGGAGTTTACCGTCTGTCACAGTCCTGCAGAGGTGAAGATGTGCACGTGTAAATGTGAGGTTTTAGAAACTCCATCAAAATGAAGCAAGACTTCCCTGGTGGTCCAGTGGTTGAGAATCTGTCTGCCAGTGCAGGTGACTCGAGTTCAATCCCTAGTCCAGGAAGACCCCACATGTGCAGGAGCAGCTAGGCCACGTGCCACAACTACTGAACCCCGCATACCTAGAACCTGTGCTCTCTAACAGGAGAAGCCACTACAGTGAGAAACTCGTACACCTTAAAGCAAAGAGTAGCCCCGGCTCACCGCGACCAGGGAAAGCCCATGCACAACAACATAGACCCAGCACAGCCAAAAATAAAAATAAACAGGTAAATAAAAATTTTAAAAATGAAGCAAAATATGTGGCTGGAAATGCTTTTGGGGGCCACATCTGATGGCCATTGAGGCACTTTGGTCACTAATGAAATAATTTTTTGCTTTATTGACAGGCAACTTGATTTTGCATTTGGTTTGCATCCATTCTTAGGAATCCTGATGATAAATCATGGGTGTCCAGGTCTTATCAACAAGCCTGATCATGGAAGAGGCTGCTTTTATCTGGGGGCAGTAACAGTGCATTTCCTGGAGGGAGATTCTTTTGGCCGTCCTGCTTGTTTGTTTACTCTATTTGGACCAAGTGCCTAATAATTGGGCTCATGCAGAGAAGGAGCTAGAGTCTGACTTGTTTGCTTGAAACATTTGACTTGAAAGTCAAAGTAGTTAATGATAATCGTAACTATCAAACTACCACTTAGTGAAGAGTGTTTACCAGACATTACAGTAAATGCTTTGCCTGCATTATCTAATTTAATTCTCACAAGCAACCCAATACAGTTGAAAGAACAATTATCTCTATATTATACATGAAAGAGTTAAGGCTCAGAGAGGTCGAATCCTGGCTCAAGGTCACACAGCTGAAAAATGGCAGAGGGGGAATTGAACCAGACCTGACTGTCTCTAGAGCAGTGGTTCTCATCCAGGGGCAATTTTTGAACCCCAGGGGACATTTTGGAAAGTCTGGAGGCATCTTTGGTTGCCACAACTGGGAGGTGATTGCTATTGGCTTCTGGCTGGAGTATTCTAAGCACTCTACAATATACAGGATAGCCTTCTATAGGGAGGAATTATCCGGCCCAAATGCCAATAGACTTGAGTTGAGAAAACCTGTCTCCATCACTAAGCACCCTTATGTAGCTTCTATCTGAAGCATTTTGCTTCTATAACATATTCCATCTTTGGTGAAGTGTTGTGTTTGCATCCTTGTTTACTCTGTGTTCATCTAAGAACCTGTGATGGAACAGTTTAGATCAGGCCATCTCCAGGAAAACTTTTTTTTTTTTTTTCATTGTTTAGTCATTTATTCTCTGAAGGCTCCATCAGCAGGTGGAATGGAAGACCCCTCCCACCCTGATGCCTTGGGTAACCAAGGCATTATACTCCTTCACTCCCTGCTCTGTCTGGAGGACCCGCACATCAATGCCTTTTTTCTTGAGGTACTCCACGGTTGATGGGGGTACCTTTAAGGCCTCACTCATCCCTCGGCCAATCACAAGGATCTGCACACCCTTCTCCACAACTTCCTCCACGTCTGCAGGCTGCACACCAGGAGAATGCTCAGTTCCTGTTTCTCTCCAATCCCAATCCCGACTTCCCCCTGGCCACACTTTGCAGTTCTTATAGATTTTTGTAGAGCCTTGTACTTTCATTTGCCCCCATGAGAGCGAAGCAATTTCAGGGGATGACATAAGGAACTTAACTGAACTCCGACACCCTCTGAGGAGCGGCGATCTCAAACCGCTCCGCGCTTTACCTCTCACCTTTGCTCAGCCGGTCTCCGCTAGACGCTCTCCCAGGAAAACTTTTAATGAACAGCAGAACAGGGGAAGCCACAATGGGTTTGCAGCCCCATATCAGGTAAGGTTTAAGTTCACTAATGCTGGAAAGGAACTCATTAGAGTCTTATAGGCTGTAGGACAAATGTTAATAGCTTCACCTTTAGTTTAAGCTGGGCTTTATTTTCAGAACTGGTCCTTTGATAGCAACTAGATTTATTAAGGTATTTTTAACAGCTGAGGAAAATCAATAAATTACATAAGCACATGTTATTCTTGTGCCATTTGCAAATATAATTGTGATTTAGACATATAGACATATTCATAAAAACTTTAAGACATATAGACATATTCATAAAAACTTTAAGAATATGCTTCCTTCTGTTCTGTGCTTTAAAATTGACTCCCAAATCAGAACATTTGGTCTTCTGAATGTGGTCCCCAAGTTATGAGATGAGGTTGGAAGTAACAGAGAAAGGAACACAAATAAATTCCCATATGCTAACAGGAAAAAAGTCCTCAAAGTATATAGGTCCTAGATAGTGCTTTTGCTTCCCCTTAAGAAGAGTAACTTATTGAAAGCTGAAATTATGATTGGACTTGAAATACATATACCAGATGGACCTAACAGACATATACAGAAACGTTCCATCCAATAGTAGCTGAATGCATATTCTTCTCAAGCACCCGTGGAACATTCTCCAGGATAGATCATGTGCTAGGCTATAAAACAAGTCAATAAATTTAAGATTGAAATCATATCAAGCATCTTTTCCAGCCACCAATGGTATGAAGCTAGAAATCAACCTCAAGAAGAAAACTGGAAAATTCACAAATATGTGGAGATTAAACAATATTGCTTCTGAACAACCAATGAGTCAAAGAAGAAATTAAAAGATATCTTGAAACAAATGAAAATGGAAACACAGCATAACAAAATTTATGTGATTTTTTTGTTTGTTTTTGTTTTCCACTTCCAGTGTATTTTATTGAGTCAATACAGAAGACATTTTAAGAGTACAGATTTAGGAGTAAGACATCCTTGAGGTTGTATCTTGACTCCACTGATTATTAACTATGTGACCATGAGCCAGTTGCTAAACCTTTCTGAAACCTAGTCCTCTCATCTGTAAAATAATAATAAATAGCAATAATAACTTCCTCAAAATACTGTAAAGAATAATAAGTGAGTTGGGTAGGAAGTACCTAGCACAATGTCTGATCCAGTGCTTGCTGGGATTCAACAAAAGAAGTTCTAAAGGGAATTTTATAGTGATAAATGGCTACATTAAGAGAAAAGGAAGGTCTTAAATAAACAGCAGCTTTATGCCTCAAGGAAGTAGAATAAGAGCAAACTAAACCCGAAGTTGTTGCTGTTGTTGTTCAATCCGTGAGTCGTGCCTGACTCTCTGCAACCCCCTGAACTATGGCATGGCAGGCTGCTCTGTCCTCTGCTACTCACAGAGTTCACTCAAATTCATGTCCATTGAATCAGCGATGCTACCTAAATTCATGTCCATCTCATCCTCTGCCACCCCTTCTGCTTGATTTTTGGGTGTGATGTAAGATCTGTCTACTGAAAACCATAAGACATTGATGAGAGAAGTTGAACAGGACATAAATAAACAGGAAAGATAATTTCTGGTCATGGTTTGAAAGAATTAATATTGTAAAAATGCATATACTATCCAAAGCAATTTACAAGTTTCAATGCAACAGCAAAATTCTGTAAGGCAATTATCCTTCAATAAAAAATAAATAAATTTTTTAAAAAAAGACTTCTAAAATGTTTATGGAACTGCAAAATTTCCCAGATAGCCAAAGAAACTTCTATAAAGAAGAACAAAGCAGGAAGCATCACAATCCCTGACTTAAAGGTTTATTAAAGGCCACAGGAAACAAAGCAGTGTCTGAGCAAAAATAGACACAGAGATCAATGGCACAGATTAGAGAGCCAAAAGTAAACTCATGCATATATGTTCAATTAATTTGACAGAAGAGCTAAGAAAATACTATGGAGAAGGACAGTCTCTTCAATAAATAGTGTTGGGGAAACTGGACAGCCACTGTCAAAGGAATGAAATTGGACCCGTGTTAGAATCTACCTGGACTTCCTTCCCTGGTGGCTCAGACGGTAAAGCGTCTGCCTACAATGCGGGAGACCCGGGTTCAATCCCTGGGTCGGGAAGATCTCTTGGAGAAGGAAATGGCAATCCACTCCAGTATTCTTGCCTGGAAAATCACAAGGATGGAGGAGCCTGGTAGGGTGCAAAGAGTCAGACACAACTGAGCGACTTCACTTTCTTTTTCCAGAATCTGCTGACAATGCCGGAGATCCCGGTTTGACTCCTGCGTCAGGGAGATCCCTGGAGAAGGGAAAGGCTACCCACTCTAGTTTCCTTGGGCTTCCCTGGTGGCTCAGTTGGTAAAGAATCTGCCTGTAATGGGGGAGACCTGGGTTCAATCCCTGGATTGGGAAGCTCCCCTGGAGAAGGGCATGGCAGCCCACTCCCATTCTTGCCTACAGAATCCCCATGGACAGAGGAGCCTGGTGGGCTACAGTCCATGGGGTCACAAAGAGTCAGACAAAGCCAAGCAACTAAGCACACATCTTATATTGTACCCCCAAAATCAATTCAAAACAGATTAAAGATCTGAACATAAGGCTTGAAACTATGAAACTCCTGGGAGAAACCGTAAGAGATAAACTCCTTGACATTGATCTTGGCAATGCTTTTTTTGAATTTGAAAAATCGAAAAAGCAAAGGCAACACAAATAAAAATAACAAGTGCTACTACATCAAACTAAAAGCTTTCTGCAGAGCAAAGCAAAGGAAACCATCAACAAAATGAAAAGGAAACGTGAAATAGGAGAGAATATTTGCAAGCCACATATTTAATAAGGGATTACTATCCAAAATGCATGTGGAACTCATACAACTCAAGAGCAAAATGATAAATAGCCCAATTAAAAAATGGACAGAGAATCTGAATAGGCATTTTTCCAAAGAAGACATTCAGATGGCCAGCAGGTACATGAACAGTTGCTCATCATGACTAGTATTGAGGAAATGCAAATCAAAACCAAATGAGATGTCATCTCATACCTGTTAGAATGGCTGTTATCAAAAAGATGAGGACTAACAAGTATTGGTGAAGATATGGAGCAAAGGGAAACTGAACTGTTGGTGGGAATGTAAGCTGGTTCAACCAGTAGGGAAAACATGTCAAGTTTCCTTAAGAAATTAAAAATGGAACTACCATATGATCCAGCAATTCCACTTCTGGATATATAGCCAAGTTAAAAAAAACCATTATCTCAAAGAGATATCTGTACCCCCATGTTCACAGCAGCATCATTCATAATAGCCAAGGTAAGGGAAGAATCTGTATCTGTTGACAAATGAATGGATAAAGAAAATGTGGTATGTCTATACTATGAAATATTATTCAGCCTTAAAAGGGGGAAAATATTGTCATTTGCAACAACATGGATGAATCTGAAGGGCATTATACTAAGTGAAATAGGAAATAGAGAAAGATAAATACTGCATAATATCACTTACATGTGGAGTCTAAAAGCTTGAATTCACAAAAACAAAGAATGGAAAATTGGTTTTCTAGGATTTAGGAGATGAGAGAAATAGGGAGAGGTTGGTACAAAGGGTAAAAATTTTCAGCTATATGATGAATAAGGTTTGAGGATCTAATATATAACATAGTGATTATAGTTGATAACATCATATTATAAGATGCAAAGAACTGACTCTTTTGAAAAGACCCTGATGCTGGGAAAGATTAAAGGTGGGAGGAGAAGGGGATGACAGAGGATGAGAAGTTTGAATGGCATCACTGACTCAGTGGACATGAGTTTGAGTAAACTCCTGTTTCCTTGTGCAAATCTTTATGACAGTCTTGCAGGGTCGGTATTATTATCCCCATTTTATGGATGAAGAAATTGATATTTAGTTACTTAGCCAACATATGCATCTTCTAACTAGCAGAGCAATAATTCAAAATTCAAATCTACTCTTCAAACCCCTACATTGACTCTATTCTATATCATGAGTCCTCGATAAAAGTTAAGGACTATGAGTCTACCCCAAAGTCAGTGAATAAGACGCACTGAATAAGATACACTGCAGAATCATCACTTACAAGGATTACTGTCATTAAGATTTGGAGCTTTGGAAGGAACTGATAACAATAGCGGAATAAACAATAGCGGAATCTCACAAGACATATTTTAGGCTAAGTATCACCAAGCTCTTTCCTTGGCCTAATCCTCTATGCTTTTCTTTCCTATCACACAATTGCCCCTTGTACAGCTTGAGTTATAAAATGCCACTCAACTCTGCACCAGCATTGTTTCTTTATGACTCTACAAGCCTACAGGGTGCCTTTCTCTCAGCATTTGGACCAGGTTTGCCGCGGAGCAGCAGTGACGACACTTAACGGGACTTTGAATGGCACTAGAGCCACGCTCATCTCCATGTCTGCAGCCTAGTGTTAGTTGGACCATGTCTTCTAATGATACATCTTCCTGGCCCAGATGGCTTTCTCAGCTTCAGATAATTACAATCAAAAATCCATATCCCAAGTCTGTCCATTTACAAGATAGAGGAACGTCTTCATACAGGCATCTGATTGCTAGAAGTAGCCAGCTGAGGAAAGTGGGACACTTTTCCAAGAGAGTTGCTGCTTGGAAGGTCTGAGGAAAACGTCTTTTGAGCCCTGAAATTATGTAGGCAAGGTCACTATGAAGTCATTTAAAATTGCATCTCAAGAGAGTTTGATGGTGAAGTACTTACCCCTCACTGTTGATTTATTGCTTACTCTTTTAACTTTTTAAAAAAGATCAGCAGATTGATTGTGCTGCCTATAGTTGGAGACATGCTTACTTTTTCTCAGGCCTAATTCATAAAACACCACAGACCTGTTTTCAGCACCATCCTCCTCTATACTAGGGAACATCTCTGAGGTTTGTAGCCTATGTGTTTAGCCCTGAGTAAAAACTGTATGCCATATTCACAGCAGATAACCTAGAGAGGAGCATGATAACCACATCCCCAGGATGAACCATCACACCTCCAGCTACAATACTAAGGGGAGAAAGAGGCAGTTTCAAGCAGAGTCTGGGGATTTGGACTGATGGCTGTGACCTTTTCAGGTCTCAGCTTTCCAGAGAACATGCCAGGTGTCCCTCTGTCTCTGGCCTCTTTCTCAGGCCATAGGCCCTGTCCGTTGTGCTCACAGTGTTGATCATCCAGAGTGGTTTAGCTATCTGTCCCCTGGGCAAAATCTTGGACAAGGCACAGTCTCTGAGCCCTTCGTATATTGGGAGTCACCTGGAGTCGAGAGTGACAGGCGAACCCCTCAGGTCCCTCCCCCTCAAGAAGGATTTCTACTCTTGTTGATCAGTTCAGTCGCTCAGTCGTGTCTGACTCTTTGCGACCCCGTGGACTGCAGCATGCCAGGCCTCCCTGTCCAGCACCAACCCCCAGAGCCTACTCAAACTCATGTCCATCGCATCAGTGATGCTACCCAACCATCTCATCCTCTGTCGTCCCCTTCTCCTCCTGCCTTCAGTCTTTCCCAGCATCAGGGTCTTTTCCAGTGAGTTGGTTCTTCACATCAGGTGGCCAAAGTTTTGGAGTTTCAGCTTCAACATCAGTCCTTCCAATGAACACCCAGGACTGATCTCCTTTAGGATGGAATGGTTGGATCTCCTTGCAGTCCAAGGGACTCTCAAGAGTCTTCTCTAACACCACAGTTTAAAAGCATCAATTCTTCAGTGCTCAGCTTTCTTTATAGTCCAACTCTCACATCCATACATGACCACTGGAAAATCTATACCTTTTTTGATACTCACTGGCAAACTTTCATGCAAGTGTGGTCCTGACTGCTAGTATCTCAGTAAATTCATTTCTTTTCTGGATTTATTCCTTCCTTAGTCTTCCCTGGTGGCTCAAATGATAAAGCGTCTGCCTACAATGCGGAAGACCCAGGTTCAATCCCTGGGTCAGGAAGATCTCCTGGAGAAGGAAATGGCAACCCACTCCAGTATTCTTGCCTGGAAAATCCCATGGATGGAGGGGCCTGCTAGGCTACAGTCCATGGGGTCGCAAAGAGTCGGACACGACTGAGCGACTTCACTTTCACTTTAGTATTCTTATTTCATTTTATTTTACACAGACAAAATGTCTCTTCTTTGGTTAATTTATGTAACAGGTCAGGCATGTGCTATGCTTAGAAGTGAAAGATTTGAAAAGAAAGATTATTATTAATTTAAAAGCTGTATGCCTTTCTCAGATCCTTATTAAGCTATGTTGCATTCTGCACATATACAGTTCTCATACAAACTCCTGTTGATCAGAGAATCCTCTCTCCTCTTCCCCCTTCATGTTGTGGTGCTCACAAGCTGTCAGGGCCATAGAGCCTTGAGAACCAAGAGCTGGTCTCACCCCACTTAGTTGTGCATAAATTGCCCTCCCTGTCCAGACTAGGGGATATTTAATATAGCCAGTGACATTTTTCCAAGTCTGTTTATGACCTGCTGGTGAAAGTTCCTCTGAGACAATTTGAGATAAAACTTTAGGAGTAATTATGTTTTATGAGGACATAATGTCCTTCAGGCTTAATTTCCCATGATGTTAAATCAATGCTCATGTTCAATCCTTCTCTGTCTATGTTCAAGTAAAAGGGCACAATGTGAAACGTTCCCATAATTAGCCAAGAAGTGGGTGCTACACAGCTGGTAAAAATGGACTTCATGCCCTTTGCCTAAAGGCAAAACCAACACAAGATAGGAGGTGTTTGGAGTCACCAGTTCCATCCACAGGTGCCCTAGGAAGCACAGACACCAGGAAAGGAAATAGAGGGCTGTGCATTCTCAACTGGTGGGGAAATAATGCCCCCGTTGTCTTTACTTCCAAGGAGCAACAAGGCTATTAAAGGTCTTTTTGCTTTCTTTCCCATGCTGTCTTCTGGGTCAGAATTGGTGTCTTCTCTTGTCCGGTGTGGTCATCCAAGGTCTCTGAGATCAGAAGGCCTGACCAGCTGGGGACCCATGTGCACCAAGCTGAGGAAAAACTAAGTGAAACACCCCGCTCTTTTAGAAAACAGCATCTACTGAAAGACTTGCTATGAGGGACCCTGGACTTGAGAAAAGTGATTATGCTTTCCTCTGCTTCCATGTCTTTTAGTTTTAGCTGTAGGCCAGGCCACTCTTTATTTTTGGTTACAAAACCTATTGGTTTCCTTGGCTGAAGGGGGACATCTTATTTCCATGCCCTTTCTTACTCTTGTTTTCTGCTGGCTTTCAGGATTGTTCCTCTGTTTGGCAAGGGTCTTACTCTTAGCCCCACACAAATTTGTCTTACATTGTATGATGAGTGTGTGTTTTTATATTGGATGTTTTTCAGATGTCAAGATTCTCTTCCACCTTTTTAACTATGGAGTATGCTATATAACTGTCTCTATCTACTTAAATTCTTACATCAGAAACAGAATTGTTTATGTGCCACTGTGTGTGGTAGAGATTGTGTGTGTGTGTGTGTGTGTGTGTGTGTAGTCATTCACATTACATTACATCCATAGTGTGGGAAGGTGATCGGGAAATGGAGTGGTCCATTATACTGCCCAGTGTCTCTTAGTTTTTCGTAAAGAAAGGAAGAACAAAAGCGGCAACAGCAACAATATAACTGGAGTGTTGAGATTTTTCCACAGGAGGTAATTCCTTTTTTCTTTCAATCAATTCACTTGAATAGATTACTTAATTAGCATTTATTGTTTGTAAAATTCCTTGTCCAGAAGTAACGTTTTAGGGCCTGCAGTTTTGAAGAAAGACAATTTAATGGGTGATAATCTTGTATGGAATTTTCAAATTGATTTCCTGGTAGTAAATTGTTCCTCAATTGTACTGCCTTCTCAACTCTCATTAGACACCGAGGCTTCTTTCTGAATGCTTTCATACCCATTAAAATGTTGTCCTCCATTTCCTGTCCTTTGAAGCAGGTCTTCACTTCCGACGCAAACATTTAAAGGACAGCTCTCCTTGTACGTTTCATTGGTGTGCTAGGGGAGTTGGAATGTGCTACTGAAGTTTACAGAGCTTTGCGGTTCCTGATAGAAACTGCTTGGCTGTACTCATCCTAAGAGTAGAGATAACCTTTCTCGTTGTATACAAAGTGGCTTCATTTAAATTCCACTCCTCCTGAGTCTTGTTTATCAGTTTGATGTATGGCCAGGGTAGTACAGAGTCTCGGGAGAACCTGGTTACGATTCCTCTGCCCTCTTATTTTCCTCAAAATTCCCTGGGAATAGAGCAACCTCTTTGCCAAGGAAACCCCCTGACAGTAGAGTACAGTTTGGTCCTCTTTCCAGCCAGTTTCTTTGACTGTTTAGCAGATGGCACCTTAATGTATTGCCTAAAAGGAGCTCTAGAAAATTTGAAATAAAACAAAACCCAGCAAGCATATTGAAATTCCCTATGATTTTGTGGCTTTTTCTGGGAGTGGTTAATTTATGAGCAGAGATATTTCTAACTTTGGTTTTGAGTTCAGTGCAGATGGCGTGGTCTTATCATGGCCTCTACTTAGACATTTTCTAGCCCCAACATAGGTCTAGGAATGACATCACTGCTTTCACTGTCTCATTTTAACATTGAGGGATTTGATGCTTAGATATTATAAATAATAACCACAATGTCGATCCCATTGAAGGACTTTTTGTGTACTGAGCAAGTAGCTCTGAGAACATCATCTTTTAATCCTCAGTTTGGACTGCCAAATGATAAAGTAAGAAGGATCATGTCCATTTCTACAGATGAGGAAATAGTTTCAGAAAACTTAGATCTATCACACAACCAACCTACCTACAACACATTGGTTGACGTCTTGGGTTTTCTGAGGATGCCCTTTCAAATGAAGCTTTTGAATGAAAACACCAAATGCGTGCCCTCATTTCTCAGAAGCCCTGTGGTTGGGGTGTCTTCTGGGTTTTACCCCCTGAGGGCGGTCCTCTGAAGCAAGAATTGCCTCCAGCCAAGATCCTTGTTCTCTCTCACCTGCTTTCCTCCAACATCCGTGATCTGTTGATTTTCAACCTGATGCTTCCCTCATGCTAAGCTGTTCTAAAGCTCAAGTAACCTTACACCATCCTTTCTGGTTCTTCTATAAACTGTATTGATGGCGTTTTCTTCCCCACCTTTCTTAGGTTAATCTCATTGATTCCTTCATTCTGAAAGGAGATGAACTCGAGCACCCATTCTTGAGTCAGGAACTGCTCCTGAGGCACAGCAGTGAGCCCGACTGACAGGGTCCTGCTTTGTGAAGCTGACACTCTCGGGGAGGCCTTACTGGAAAGAACTGCATTTAAATTCGAAAGACCAAGGCTAAATCAGAATGTGAAAACTTGCAGACGTGTCAAATGGTTATTTTTGCTTTGGCCTATACAGTGTCTGAAAAATTAAATGAATTGGTAACATTTTCAAACCAAGAGATTCTACACAGAAAACCATCTGGATTTCTGGCATCTCAGGGAGTGGCCTGGGCCCACATCCCCGTGAGGCATCAGTCCACAGTCCCTGGGACACGAACGTTTCTGCCCCCGGTGGATGGGGTGGGGCCTTTCACCACCCCTGCCTCCACCACACCTTCCCGTGCCGTCAGGCTAGACTCATTCACATGATCTGCTGGGCCCTGTAGACATCTCGGATGTTACAGCCCTTGGAGAAAGTGATCCTGGCCCCGCTGTGACTGTCTGGCTTGCCTTGGCACCACTGTGGCCTCTCCTGAACTAGAGGCAGCAGCCAGCCAGAGAGACTCTCTGGGCCCAGAGGAGACTGGACCATCACAGGGCGAGCACAGAGCACATCAGTTTCCAGACAGCAGCCAGCTGTCCCACCCTGGCGCTGTTTACTATCTCTTCCAGGCCTTGGTGTTGAGGCCCCACTATTTGAACTTTTCAGGAGATTTAGTGCAAGTTAAAAAACCAACAAAACCAGAAAATTAGAAATTACTCAGGTAAGAGCCAGATGAATCAGAAGTGAATAAAGAGAGAGCTGTTGAGCAAAAGCAAATAAAGGCTGCATAATATTTGAGAAAACTAATATTGACTATTGTCTTCTTAAAGCTGGCTTTGGCACTTTGAAAACCTTGACTCAAAATCAGTAGCAAAAGCAACAGGAACAATAGCTAATACCAATTTCAGTCCTATTGTCTGTTGTCTCTCTCCTTTAATTTAACCCACTGCTCTCGTTTTACAGATGGGAGCCTGAGACCCAAGGAATTAAATCACTTGTTCAAGGTCATCTAACTAATGTATTGAGCCACTCAAGTCTTAATGATTTTGGTTCATTTCTTAACTTGCCTGACCATATGGAGAAATGACGTGGGGGATTGATAGAGGTCAAACACATAGATACACACATATACACAATTAGTGTCCAACTTCTTCAGACAAAGCTAGAACTCCCATTTTCAGGAGTTGAGCAGATTCTTTCCCTACTTGCATTCATTAAATAGATCTATTTTCAATATTTAATAAAAATTTTCATTCTGGTCAATTCAGCTATATTAAACCACCAAGGGACAGTGATCAAGGTGTTTTACTTAAGAATTCATACAGGGAAGTAGATGATACACCAAAAGCGAGCTGGTAAATACAAGAAATGGCAAGTTTAGTGATTTGAGATTTGATCCTCATAGTAAAATGATTAAAGAATATAATCTGGTTTAAAAAAAAACAATCTATTGGGGCAAACCTTATCTTTCAAAAAATGTTTCTGCTGAGTTCTGTAAGATTATAAGAAACATGTCACACTAGATCAGAAATATTTAAAAAACATCTTTGATTCTCCCTTATTTTCTCCTGTTTATACTCAAATATACCATGGGGAGTTCTTAAGGCAGAACAGAGGGTTGTCCAGGCAGTAAGTGAAAATTCAAATTGGATTTGAGGTCTTCCTGACTTTCATGTTATACTCTGCCAGGCTGAGACATAAGCTGCTGAAATTTTGAGGAGAGTGTCCTCTAAGAGGGTGAGTCACAAAGAATCCATTGTAAACAAGCTGTCTGATGCCCAGGTGTGGAGTGAAATAATTCTAGGTTTCGTTTGTCAAAACGGAACCCTTCATTTGTGATCCATGTCTGCACACATGTGGATCTAAGGGACCAGTCTCTTGGGAGGGAGCCTTTGGTCAGTGTCTCTGTGGTCACACTGTGTTCCTGACCCTCCCAGTCACCCCTGTTGTAGACCTGGGAAAACCTTGCCAAGTGCCCCTTTTGGGGCGAGAGTGGTGAAAGCACGATAGTGCAGAGGTGAAGAGCCTGAGATCTGAACCACGGCTCTGCGCCCAGCTAGCCGTTGGGCAGTCTTTCTGTGCCTTGGTTCTTTCATCTATAAAATGAGGAAAATGCTAGTACCTGTCTTGTAGGATTGTTAGTGGATCAAAAAAAATCAATACATTTAAAAGGCTTAAAATAGTACCCAGTACCGTGTGAGTTAAATTAGGTTAGAATTTGTTAAATAGCATTCTAAAGTATGAAATATTGGTTTCAATAATAACAACGAGGCTGTTGAGACCTTGTATGTGCCTGAATCAGTTCAACAGTTTAGCCTACATTAGGTTATTTAATCTTCAGAAAATACGAGAAATATACACAGAAGATACAGGATAATACTATTTTATCTTTATTTTCAGTTGCGAAAAGTGAAAGGTAGAAATGTTATTAATATGCCCAAATTACAGAATCACTTTCACTTTTCACCTAAGTGTGTGTGCGTAAATTGCTTCACTTGTGTTCTCTGTGCGACCCTATGGACTGTAACCTTCTGGGGTCCTCTGTCCATGGGATTTGCCAGGCAAGAATACTGGAGTGGATTGCCATGCCTCCTCCAGGGGATCTTCCCGAGCCAGGGATCGAACCCACCTCTATTATGTTTCCTGTATTGGCAGGTATAGTCTTTACCACTAGTGCTACATGGGAAGCCAGATTAGTAAGTAATGGAAACCAAACTTGAAACCAGGTCTTGAAAGCAGACTTCAATCTGTGGAACCATGGTCTTAACCACTTTCCTCAGAAGCTACGCAAACCATCTTTGTTCTTACTCTTCCAAATCCAAGATTGAATTTATCCATTGCAGGAATGCCAGATTCTGGGAGTCTGGACATAAGATGGGTACATGTATTGTTCCCTTATTACCCGAGGTCTAAAGTAAGTGATATTGATATAGTCAAGCATCAAAGCACAGCTGTTCCTTGGACAGAAGACTGAGCCTTTCTAATGAAGGAAAATCCACAGCAACCAGTTTGGCTATGGATTCCAGGTGCTTCTTTTTTTTTTAATGTGAAAGTTTATGCTTTTATTTTACTTCTACTGCCATTGGCTTCTTAGATAGGTTTGTTTTCTTTTATACAACTAGGAAATAATGTATTTTCCCTCAATTTTTCATGATTCTTTTATTATTAATGTTTAATTGGGGGATAATACCTGGTGTGCTATGACAACCAAGACGTGTGGGATGGGGTGGAAGGTGGATGGGAGTCTCAGGAGGGAGTGGACATATGTATACCTTTAGCTGATTCATGTTAATGTATGGCAGAAGCCTACACAGTATTGTAAAACAATTATCCAGGTGCTTCTTAATACTTTGTTTTCAGTTGTTCTCACCGGTGTTATCTTCCCAACTGTATTATAAACTCCTGGTAGGCTAGGCCATGTTTGTACAACTGTTAATCTCCCACAACAGTCATGAGTGCTGGACACTGAAGTTCAGTGAACACCAGTAAATGAATTGGTTCCATTTGTTTTGCTCCCTGATATCAACAGTCCTTGTTGCTTATAGATTTTTCCAGTAGTCAAGGAAGGCATTCTAGAGTTCCCTTTGATGCAAAGTTGGAGCTCTAGTGCTAATTCCTGTGAATGTCAATGAAGCAAATTACTTGATAATGAAACCATCATATCTCTTTTATATCTGCAAAGAAAGCTCTTAAGTGTGAGGCTCTGCTGATAATCTTTGATTTCCCATCAAGGTAATTGTAGGATAAGGTGAAAATTGAGCATTGCTTGCTGGTTATTTAATTGATTGTTTGGTGGATTTTAGTGGTCATGAAAGATTAGAAAACACCAAAGAAACCAGATATGCTTAAATAAGAGTAGAAAAGAGAATGTGTTCATGGAGTAGGCCACAGGAAAAATCATTGAAGATGACAGGAACCACAATGCCAGACTCAGAAAGGGCCTCATCCTGGCCAACAATGTAGAAAATGATTTTGCAGTGAAGATAAGACTGATAATTTTAAGGAACAATTGTATAAAGCCAAGTTTTCCCTTCCACTGGTACTTTCAGTCTGGAAACTGCAATGAGACATTAAATGAAAAATGGTACTGTATTCCAGGGCAGAGGGCTTGCAGACGATCAAGCCTAGGATTGACAGGAACTCTGCCCTAATGCATGTCCTCTCAATGAATTCTGCCTTTCAGCAAGGAAATGTGTTTAGCTGGCATCTGAGGATTAGCATAAGCTTTTGATATTCTATCCTTCATTTTGGAGAAAAAAAGTCAAACCTTAGATAGTAGAATTTGAAAGCTTAAAAATATCTCTTTCAATTTGCTTTTGATGGCTTTTGTCACTATTTATTAAAACTCTAAAAAATCCAAGCTCCTTGCTTAGGGAGATCATACATGCTGGTTTGCTGGGGGGGTAGTCCCAGCTTCTGCCTGTTTTTCTGGTATAATTATGAATATCTTTTAAAAAAAATTTTGGCCATGCTACATGGCTTGCAGGATCTTAGATTCCCAATCAAGGATTGAACCCACATCCTCGGCAATGAAATATCAGAGTCCTAACCACTGGACTGCCAAGGAATTCCCAATTAAAATCTTTTAAAAATATCAATATTTGAATGATAAATAATATTCTGAGTATACCCCAGTGATTCCTCTATTCAATATCAAATCTAGAAAGCTACTCACATATATGCACAAGGTCTTTGCAGCTCTGTTGGTGATATTACAACACAGGAAGTTACATGAATGCCCTCTAGGAGGAAAATGACATTCATCCTAGGGAGCACCATCCTGCAATTAAAGGAATGTGCTACATCTGTATGTACTGAAATGGATAGGTCTCCTTAATATGTCTTCAGGACATATTTCAGAATATTTTCAGGACAATTTTCAGAATATAGTCCAGTATGATAATTATTTTTAAAAATGCAAACTATAATTTAAAATATATTGTAGAGGCCACATATACGAGAATGTAAAGACAGAAAATGAAAGGACATTCATCAAACTAGTAACGGGTTAAGCTGGATAGGAGCATAGGTTGGCATTTAAAATGGTGGTTAAGGCTGACATTGATGGTCACATTTCAGTTTTTTCACAAGGACACCATAATTTTGTATCACTTGTGGCACTGATCATTGATTTTAAATATAATTTTAAACTTAAAGCAATATTCTAGAGGTGATGTCACTCAACCATTGTTTGAGATTGAGGTGCCTGGGGGCCAGAGAAGCCACACACGTCTTCCAGGGTCACAAGCTATAAATACGGTGCAGAGCTGAGGCCCAGATGAGTCTCCTGACATCCTGTTTCTTATTCTCTGACTGGACTATGCTTTCCTCCAAGTTTGATGAAGATTTATTAAGTTGACTTAACTCCATGGAAATGAATGACTGGACACAAGCTTAACCATGCTCATCAAATTTTACTTCCTCTTAAGCCCAGACTACAAAGTAACAGCCAGTGCTGCTAAGCCCATAAGCATCAGCCCAGACTCTTCTGTGGAGTCTGCCCTCTGCTGTGTTTTGACCCTCATTTCCAACATGTGATGATTTGATACGAACATTAAGATGGTCATTAATGGCTCAAGAAAGTGGCAAATGTATGGCAAATAGGGTTTTTCTGATGTGTTTCTACTACAATAAATAAAAACACATAGCTTAGCTGTGTTTCTACAGCTACCAGGATTGGACAACTTGGTGTAATGGCACAGATTATCCAAAATTAGCCAGATCTTACTACTGGAGAAGAATCAGAGCAGCACCAAGAGGCCAAGAAGTGGAGCTGACAAGTTGGGCTATTTTCCCTGGGTTTCGAAGAAAAAGACTGCTCAGAGGCCTGGCCCTGAACTGTAACAAGCATTGGTCCTTAAAATGAAGTTAACTTCCTTCTCAATTAGGCATTCTGCTAGGGACACAGCTGTTCAATGCACACACGGGACAGAAATATTCCCTTTGCAAACTGAGGTGTGGCTCCAGTGACAAGAGAATAAGTTCTCACCCAGATTAAAAAATATCACGGGGTCATCCACCTTGGCTCGTGTCATCATCTTTCCTCAGGTCAACAGCATGCTTAGTGGTCTTTTCCTCCCCAGCAATTCTTTGAGCCCCGGGGAAACCTGCTAACATGTAGGCAACTGAAAGCAGCTGAAATAGGATTCTTCCCTCAAGTGTTTGCATGTGAACTGACATCAGGACCTGAAGTTAGATTTGATGGTGCTTTAAAGGCAGAAGCTTAAACACTAACCAGCAGATTAGTATTAATGGAAAGGATTAGTGAAAAGGATTTTATTGAACTTTTTTTTTTGCCTTCCTAATTTTCCTGAAATTACACCAAATGACTATACTTTCTGTTAATCATGAATATGCATCCTGGTAATAATTGTCATCCATGTTCTTGAATTTAGAACCCAACACTTTATGTGAATTATGTCATTTAATCCACAAAGTAACTTTATGAGATAGAGGACATTTTTATCTCCATTGATTAGAACACTGAGAAAAAGATTGTTTTCTCAAAGTTTAGCAACCTGGAGGAGATCACAGAGTAGCCGACAGAGCCAGGTTCAAATCCCACTTCTGATTTCAGCTCTTCACCATCAGACCATATTGCGGCCCTGTGGTAACAATTATGTAATTATTATGACTGTACAAAATACATAATGTAATACAATAAAGTGTAATATTGTGTAAGAGATAATTATATGGAATTAGCTGTGTGGGGACTCATTTGCATACTTTGATTTCAGAAATGCCAAGAGGGGAACAACCACCTTCTCTGAGAGTTGTTAGTAGAATTCCAGAAACTGGGTGGGTTTGGGCAAAGCTGGAAAGGTGCCTCCCATGCCCCTTCTTTCTTGCTGCCACAGTTGGCTGGCTGGAACTCATATTTTAACTTAAGACCTCACTATCCACACCACTCAGGAAGCTCATACATCACTTACTGAGTAACTGACAGTAACTGAATCTGGTCAGAGGATGTGGCTGTAACTCAGCTGAAGAATTCATGAAAGGAGATAGCCCGGCCCCAGTGGCAGGTGACGGACAGTGTAACCCTTGAGAGCGCATCAGCTCTGTTCTTGCTCCCGATTCCACAGATTTAATAGATAGCTGGGACTAGTCCTTCCTTTGGGCTTATGGGAAAAAGGCTGAAAGGCATAGCTCACCGTGATCTACGTGGAAGGCTTTTCTCAGCTTTCTGACACCCGAGGACTGCTGGAGCTTCTCCGAGCCCAGGAGCAGAAAGCTGTTGTTCCTGGAGATTGGCAGCTCTTGTCAAAATATGTAGTTAGACAGTTTGCTAAGTGAACTCAGACTCATTTTGTTAGGTCTTCACTCAGACTGTAGAAACACTTTCTCAATTACCTTGCAAGTATCTTATTTATCCCTCTTAGTTATTTATTTTCCAGTTCCTTCCACAAATATTTGAAAAAGAGTCCCAGTGCCAGTGTTTCACTGACACAAAGGAAAAGCATGTCAGATAATGGTCAACAGAAATGAATGCAATATAAGTAAAAAAATTGTCTGAAATGGGGAAAGCACTCGGGAAACCATCTTTGAGATTTGAACTAAATCCATATTGCTTCTAATGGGAGGTTTTGGATTGTGACATTGAAGAGAATCATTTCCTAACAAGGAACTTGGTAAGCATGCTGCTCTAGTGGACCAAGCTAACCACCTGCCTTAACACCACATAGTCTTTATTTTTTCTGCTTTTTTAAAATCATTTCAAGAGGCTACCCAGGAAAACCAGTGAGCCCGGAGTTTTGAGTCATTGAGGACTGTTAACAGTATCTTTTCAAAATGAGGTTTATGTACAAGCCAAATTTTCCATATTCATTTCATGGAAACCCAGGCCCACAGATCAACAGTTCTGTGATCATGTTCACATGGAAAACTCTGCCTCTTTTATCCCTCTCTTAGAGATTTGACATATACATTAAAGGCTCTGAGAATTCCAACATCCAGAGTGAGGGGACATATATATACATAGGGCTGATTCATATTGATGTATGGCAGAAACCAATACCATATTGTAAAGCAATTACCCTCCAATTAAAAATAAATTAATTAATTTTTAAAATGTCACCTCCTCAAAAAGTAAAAAGAGTGACAAGAACTCTGACATCCAGTGAAGATGTCTGTTTAACCCGGTATGTTCCAAACTCATTTTATGACAGCTGTTACGTAGCCCCGTGTAGAGAAGAAGTCCTCAGGAGAAGCTGCCTTCAGAGAAGAGGATTACATCTCCTCACCCACAATGAGGAGATGACTGCCTTTGCTGACAGTTAGAGCTCACGGTTCAGAACAGGTTATGAGCAACATTAATGGTCGTCTTTACCCAAGACCTTTACTGAACTTGTAAGTTCCTCAGTGGGATAGCGCACAACCGCAGTACCTTGCCCCTTTGCTGCAAGGAGCTTAATGATACTGTGATATTAAATACCTCCTTGTGGATGGAAAAATGATCTTCAAAAAAAAAAGCCCCAGAGGAGTTGGAAGAATTTTTCCGGGTCTAATCAGAATTCCACGTACATGCTGGGACTAGGCAACTGTGATCTGAGAGCTTTGGCATAACCAAACGACCTTTCTGTTCACTTCACTCATTTCTTTAGCTTTAATGTCATTCTACTTTTGAGAGAAAACATTAGCACAAGTTGCAGTAATATCACTCTTCAGTATTTGCTTAGCTGGGGTGCAGCTTTTGGAGGTAGCTTTCGAAAAAGAAAATTCTAGTACAGTATCTGTATTGCCTACACTATTTGTTGCTTCCAAAGAGTGAGTCCTATCATTTTATGGATTAAGAGGTAGAGCTTCAGAGAAGATGAGGCCTAATTTATGCAGGTAGAACCATACTAATTTTCACCTAGAAGACCTAGAAATAACGCTAACAAGTAAAGATAATATCCACAATGTCCACAAACTACATCTGTTAGCTGGATGATGGAACTAGTTCACCTGGTAAGGTTAGAGCTTTCTTAATGCCCTTAGTATTATATCTGCAACCAGGCCTGATATGTTGAATCATCTCAACAAGGTTGATATTGGCCATTACTTTTATAATAATAACGGGAATGAGAAAATCAACCCCTCACATTAAGGATTTTATACTTTATAGTATCACCTACATTAATTTCCTAGGATGGCAGAGTTATTTCAGTTTACAAATTTATGTACTCAGAGAGGCTAGGTGATTTTGTATGTATCACAGCTGATACATAGCAGAACTGGAAACAGAACCTAACCTCCTGTGTCATCCTTAAATTGTATTGTTTCGTTCCACAGAGCTTCTCAGGCAGAGCTGTTTGATTGGACATAATCTATCTCTTTTGAGTATCTGACACATTCCTGAGATTTTTTTCAAAGAGAATCATTTGGAAAGGATCTTGGAATTTGTATGTTGAGGTTGGGTAATCCTTTTATTTAGGGCTTCCCTGGTGGCTCAGATGGTAAAGAATCTGCCTGTAATGCAGGAAATCTGGGTTCCATCCCTGGTTGGGACGATCCCCTGGAAAAGGGAATGGCTACCCACTCCAGCGTTCTTTTCTGGAGAATCCCATGGACAGAGGAGCCTGGCGGGCTACAGTCCATGGGGTCACAAAGAGTTGGGTATGAATGAAGTGACTTAGCATGCACTCATAGACATGGAAACTACAATCAGAGAGGCTAAGTCACTGGCCTGAGGACACAGAGCCACTGTCTATCAGAACTAGGATTTGCTCACAGGCTCTCTGACCCCAGAGTCTGTGCTCTTCATCACTGCACTGTCTCTTGTCACCTCCCCTGTTTGTGCAAGTGTAGGGTTGGGTAGGAAAATCAGGTTGAGTGATTGACAGATATTTTGTTCTAAACATGCTGTGCCTAGCTGGTAAGCTTAAACAGATTTTTTAGTTTGTTATGCATTCTTTCATATCTTTGCCAAATTTCAGTAGTATTGGTTTGTTCCTTTCATAATAATAAAAAGCATATATAAGAAACATTACTCTAGCATAAGGCTGCAACTTTATCTTAGGTGCTGAAAAATGTATTGGCAAACACACATGAGCAGACACATGCATGCACACACACACAGGCATGAACACACATCCATACAAGGAGAATTTTGAACCAGGAAATTTGTCTTTAAGCACCTATTCATTCCTTTTTACACATCCTTTGGTGACCTTGGGCATATCTCTTCATGTTTGAGCTGCTGTTTTCTCATCTGATAAACGAAGGATAACACTACTTCCTGTAAGAATAGAAACACTAAGTGAGACATTGGATGTGCACACACTTTGTAAGTTTCAAAGTGCTATAAAATGTAAATGAGTCTGTTCAGGTAGATATGTATGAGGTGTTTCCAAAAGTTTCCATCCTCCATTATTTGCATAGATGTTATGCAACGTGTGTTTTGGAGTGTGCCAGAAAGAATTTTACCCTGTAGCCATTGCCAGTCAGGATGTGAGCTAGGGTGGAAGTTTTGTGGGGTAAGCAATCTGCTGCTCCCTTGGAGAATTCTCTAAATTTGCAAGTAGAAACATCGCAGTTGGCAAAATGAAGCTGCAGTAATAACATTTATCATTCAGGTGGAGCCTTTGTGTTTGCAAAGGGCTTGGTGATGGGTAATTAGCTGACCTCCCCTTGTCTCCTGCCATTTCTCTCCTTTCACCCTTCTTTCTGTGCCCCTTGAATTCAGAAGCAGAGGCACCTGCGTACTCTTCCTGCGTTGCTCCTTGCATGGTGTCCATAAAGTCCCAGAGGGCTGCAGCCATCTAATGAGTAAGCACCGGGACTGAGAGTTAAACCATCCATCCAAATGAGCTCTGGCCCCACACCCCTGGGCTAGGAGGATATGAGGTCAGGCCTATAAGACATCAGGCTTTGGGCAGGGAATAGTTTTAATAAAAATAGGAACTCTCTGCCCCCATCTTCTTTCTCTTCCACCTCTTCTCCCCCAAAACCCGACCTCTGTTTTGTCATTGCTTGGTGCCCAATGACCCATTTTTGCTTCCTTCAGCCATCTTGTTGGCAAGTCCAGATTTCCCTGTGTGCTGTCTCAAGTAGGGGCAGACTTTTCTCATTCATTTGTTCCCAAGAAGAATTAAGACGTGAAAATCTTGCTGATTTCTCAGCTGCCTCTTGAATAGCAATTTGGATTCTCATCGAATACCTGTTTCATCTCTTCAGCTCCATTCAGTCACACTGAAATTCATTAGAAGGGACTGAGAACTCTTATCAGCAACCCCATTCTGCTCAACAAATGGGGAGCCTCCTCTCTGCCATTACAACAGACTGGAGATACTTCTCCGGAAGAGGGCCGAAAACTGAATAATTAACAAAACCATTTTTCTGAACTTTTTTTTCTTTTCATCAGTTTGGAGGATTCTGACCTTCTCTTTGGCCTGGCATATAGGTAGGTAGACATATTATTGAGGGCCAAGTTGAATTCCTCAGTTTTGGACTTTGCAAGTAACTGCTTCCTCTAGGAACCCCTAGAACTGAAAATGAAGAGTCGACGTGCAGGCAATTTACTCCCTCCCAAGCCTCCTGGAAAGGCTTCAGTCTTAACAAGTCGCTCTTAATTCTCTCTCAGACTGTTTTTTTGCTTGAGTAATTTAATGACCTGTAACACTAGACTCCCTCTTTTCAATTTTTAAAATATTTTTCTTCTGTGATACCTTTTTTCTTACTACTCTCCCCTGCCCTTCATCCATCTGTCTTTTTACAGAAGGCCAAAAAGCTTAACATATGGCAAAGAGGGGAAAAAAACTGAACTTTATAGTAGGAGATGAGGGCCTGGGTGCAGCCCGGGTGCAGCCAACTCTGGTAGAGCCTCGGTTTCCTTTTCTATAAAGTGGACAAGTGCAGATCCACCTCATGAGAGGGAGTGGGAATGCTGCAAGGGGGGGTCGTGGTTAAGGCCTCTGTCCTGGGTAGAATCCCAGCCCTGCCATTGACTGCCTGTATGACCCGTGGGGACCTCAGTGTCTCAGCTTCTTCATCTGCAGAGCAAGGCAGTGGTAGCAGCTGTTTTATAGGGTTGTGTTGGAAGGATCAAAACAGATCATTCATGTAAAGTGCTCCTCAGAGTGCCAAACTGATAGAGTAAGTCCTCCAAAGATGTTATCTGTGTTTGTTACTGTTGCTTTTCGTGGATTTAGCAAGTTCTGTTTCCCTGAGAAAGAGGTGTCCCCTGCCAGCAGGCCTGCTTTAGGTCTCACATGTCCCCAAAGACAAACTATGAAGTTCCTGAAGGAGCTTTGTAAGCATAACCATGTGCCTACACCATGGTCTTCATGTCTCGGCAGGGCATCCTCATCTCTGGTCTCTGGGTCCGTTGCTTAGAGCTGACCTTGGCAAAGGGAATCTCTATCTGAGAGCCACATGGGATGCTCTGGAAAAACATGAGTCTGGAAATCCATGTGGGCCAAGGGGATCTAGGGCCACGCTGTGGACTCAGGCCCTGATTTGGAACCACAGGGAGGTCACACATCTCATGGTCCCACACATGCCACATGCAAATCTTGTCCTAGCACCCTGCTCCATTCTTGATATTGAAAGAACATTGTCGCTTCACAGACAAGGGCACTTTTCTTACTTATGATGAGTGTCTGCAAAATGAACCATTCATCATCTATTTTTTTTGAACTGCCATGTAAGCCTTGGCATTACTGTTAACAAATATGCGTTTTTTCCTAATCACATGAGCCTCAGAATGGGAATGGTCCACATTAATCTTCTATGAGTTCTGATGGCCAAGTCCAAAGAAGACATGGTAAAAACGATGACTGAGGAAGGTGAATCTAGCTGCTGCATGAGGCTGACCGTTGGGAGCAGTGACCTGGCTCAAAGGCTGACCAAGGCAGGAGGAACTAAGATTTAATCAGAGCAAATAATGCTGGGTACATCACGTTATTTCATATTTCACCAGTCATTCTGTGATGGAGAGCCAGAGGGGATCATGAAGATCGTTTGAAGATAAACAAACCAAGGCCCCCAAGGCTTGCAGCTCTGTAAGCAGAGAGAATGTCAGGTTGGGTGCATTCATTCTACAACTGGTTAGTTATTGAGCTTTTATTGTGTTTCAGACTCTATGCTGGAAATACAGGGTGAACAGAAGCAGAAACACAAGGATGAACGTTCCTAGCTCTAAATTAAAAAAAAAAAAAAGACTAGTAAACAGAAAAACTATTGTAAATTGTGATATAAAACAACCAACCAAGGAGCAGAGGTAGGGAAGCAGTAAAGGAGAGTGTACAGGTAAATTAGGCACTTTAGGTCAGAGACCAGTGTCAAATCTCTGTGACATTTCTCCTAAGAATGAAAAGATTAAAAGGAGATTCCGTGTGAAAAGTAGAAAGAAGGGCACAGAGCATAAGAACATTGGAGGTGGAGGAATTTGCAGCGGCTTGAGGTGGGAAGATCCTGGGTCTTTCTAGGACTTGAAGGAAGGCCACTGTGGCTGGGAAGTCAGGATGGGGCAGAGTGGCTTCAGATGAGTTTGGAGAAGTAGGGAGGGACCAGGTCATCTAGAGCCTTGGAAGTCACAGTCAGGAGGTTGAATTGTGAGCGAGATGGTAGTTCTCAAACTCGAGATTGAATCAGTTGTGGAGGGCACCTTAGACAGGTTGCGAGCCCATCCGTAGAGTTGCCGATTCTCATGGTGTTACCTGAGGATTTGCATTTCAGAGGCATTCCCAAGTGGTACTGATGCTGCTAGTCTAGGCAAGACTTTGGAACCACTGCTCTGAGGCAGTGAGAAGCGTCTCAGAAACACATTTAAAAGAACTGGAAGAAGTTGGTTGGCAACCAGCTGAGTGTGGGGTTCAAGAGGGAAAGGAATCAATCAAAGATATATAGAAGTACAATCCCACATGATCAGAGATAGAATATGTAGGAAAAATTCTTTAGTTGGGGTTGGACAATGAGACGGCATGTCCAGCAGAACTCTTCCATAGGTTTCAGTGGATGCGGAATTCAGATATTCATGACTTTTACCAGTGGGTGTAGTGGAGAGTGTGTAAGTGTAGGGGAAGAAGCAGAGAGGCGGGGATATGAGACTGTCAGCCTGGGGTTCCCCCAGGCCTTCCCAGTCAATCTTTCCCCCTTGCAGACTCGAGGCCATCCACCTTGCTGACTTGCCAGCCCACAGTCAAAGCAGGACTAGCAGCAGCTTCAGTTCACCAGCAAATAGGCCAGCTGATTTTGCCATCCCCTCTCTGTGTTACCCTGTAGAGGACTGGAGTCTACTTTCTGCATCCTATGGTGAAAAAACGAACAAAGAAACTAATTCTTGCAACCAGTGACCCTGAGCCGGGACACCCTCTGTCCACCTACATGAAGCAGGTCTGCCTTTGCTCTGCCCCACCCCAGAATGCTTTCCTGTGTGCATGGAGTCAGTCAGGCCTCCCAGCCTTCCTTCCACCAGAGCACAGCTTCCCCTCCCCACCCCCACCCCCACCCCCATTAGTGGATGCTGCTGACGCCACATTCCGCTTACTAGAGCCGCTTTGCAGGGCTGCAGACAAAAGCAGTGAGTGACTGAAGTGCGGCCCAGCTTACAGGGGAGGCCAAGAAATCGTGGCAAGGACAGTGTCGAGGAAGCCAAAGGAGAGAACATTTTAAAAGAAGTGGAGAGGCCCAGATACATCTAAACTATTGAAAAGTGTAAGAAATTAAGAAAAAGAACCCAATGCGATTTGTCAACAAACCGTGACAATTTCATAGAGAATAGCTATACAAGAGTGGGCGGATGGAAGAAAACAGCAATCAGAGCCCAACAATGTGCATCTAGTGTTATTAGGTTAAATACTCCACAAGTAACTGAGTGCTGAAAATGACTAACCACGCACAGGATGCTCACTCTGTGCCCCGGGTACTTCTAGTCCCGCTTGAATAGTGCAGTCATTGGCAGATAACTGCACTATTAATTAGGCCAAGGCTTGCCTGGAGATAGACTAAAGGCCAAATATGTAGGATGAGGTGGCTCTATGTATTCCTTTTCTCTTTGTGCCCAGGGAAGAGTAGATGGAGTGCTCAAAGTCAACCTGAGTCCAAAACTGGCCCCGAACGTCAGAGGTTCCTCTGTGCTCTGCTCTGAAAAGGACACTGGGCGCCTATGCAGAGAGACCCCATGGGCTCGGAGGCCCTGCAGCGTGGGGGCGAATGGCACTGCGGCCCAGTGAGGGTGAGGGATGCTCTCAGTTCTACGCAGGAGCCGTTCGTAAGCCAAGGCCCACATCTCCCCCTCTCTGCTTCATCCACCCTTGGCTACATGATAAACATGCCCCATTCCTTGCCCTCTTGACACCAACTAAATCGTCCCACATGAGTAAGAGCAGAAGCAGAGCCCCTAACTTTTCCCATCTGGATGTTCCGCAAAGTGGATTGTGGTCAATTTATAGGCAGAACGGCTGTTAGTAGTTTATCTGATTGTGGGATGAGATAAAACAGTAAGAGGCCTATCAGAGTCTGAAAGCTTTGAACCTGCTTTGTCCAATAAATCCTTCTGAGATAACAGAAATCCTGCTTTGTGCTACCAATATGGTGGCCGCTGGGCTTCCCAGGTGGTGCTAGTGGTAAAGAACCTGCCTGCCAGTTCAGGAGACATAAGAGACACGGGTTTCATTCCTGGGTTGGGAAGATACTTTGGAGGAGGGCATGGCAACCCACACCAGTATTCTCACTTGGAAAATTCCATGGACAGAGGAGCTTGGCAGCCTACAGTCCATAGGGTTGCAAAGAGTTGGACATGACTGAAGCAGCTCAGCACTGATGCATGCATGGTGGCCACTAGCCACACATGTGTATCAAGCATGTGGAGCTAATGTGACTGCCAAAAAAAAAAAAGGTTAGCCTCTCTGAAATTTAATTAACAGCCCACGTGGGCGGTGGAGAAAGCCCAGGCTCAGAAGACACGGGGGCCATTCTCCACTCCTTATGCACTTCCGTCTGGGGCTCTGCCTGGGCTTGAGGGGGCCTCGGAGCCTCTCAGGGTGATGTGTCTCCTCTGGGATGACATTTCAGCTTGGACAATTTCCCTCCTCCTGTCAAACGAGAGCTTCATTCACTCCAAATGAGAAAAAATCTGCCTGGAATTACTTAAGGGGTTGAAGGATGAACATATTAACAGGCTATAGATAACAAGAAAGTCCTTTAAAAATGAATGTGGTGACTGTTTAATGCTGCCAAATCAATTTGTGCAAAATAACGGAAGACAGGGATGAGCTGTGGCTGACAGGGAGCAATTAAGTTTTGTGATTTTGCCTTGAATTATTAATTTCGAGAAGTGTTGTTCCTCTCTCTTAAATCTACATCTTCCTCGCCCTTCCAGTGTCAGTGGAAAGCACTGAATGGGTGAGCTTCTCTTCCTAATTTGTTGAACAACCTTTTCCCTTGGTCTCTTTTCTTCTGCTCTCAGTTCTTCATCAAACTTTGCATTTCTGTTTTGCTTCCCACACTTGCAACAAATTAGCTATATAAATAAGTGCTAGTATAACAAGGAAGAAAGTATCATTTAATTTCAGGTCTCTTTCATGAGCATCCCTGCACAGCCATGGCATAGAGAGGGAGTACATAAGCTCGGAAAAGTGAATTCGTGGAGGTCATTTCTCTCCTGAGAAGCATAAAGCAGCTTTGGCTGGTGGGCCTGTTTGGTGGTCACTGTGCTGCTGACGTCCTTGATCTCAGGATTAAGCCTTGCACGGGGCTTCCCCAGTAGCTCAGAGGTAAAGAATCTGCCTGCAATGCAGGAGCTGTGGGTTCAATTCCTGGGTCAGGAATATTCCCTGAAGGCAGGCAGAGCAATCCACTCCAGTATTCTTGCCTCGAGACTCCCATGGACATGGTGTCACAAAGAGTCAGACAACACTGAGCAACGGAGAAGGCAGGGATGCTTTCAGCCACGACTCCCTAAAGCAGAACCCTGTCCTGGAAAGCCATCTTCCACAAGTGCATCCCAAAGGGGATCTGGGGAGAGTAAGGATGACTTGGCTCAGCTCAGCCCTGTTGCTAGCCAAAGCCCCGTGCCACCTACAGTGGGACAGCAAGAACATCACAAACACCAGAGGTGCCCCACCAGCCTGACTTGATACTGCCATCTCCCAACAATAAAAGAATTCCCAACTCGGTTTCTTGAGGTTTCAAGCTTCCCTTCTCACCCACCCAGGTGTATACTAAGACCTTGGCGTATGAAGTGAGATTTGGTTATTTTATGAGATGGTGTGGTTTTGTGGAAAGTGCTTTGGGATCAGACTGACTGGAGTTTTAATCCCATTTCTGTCACTTACTGGCTATTGGACTAGTGAAGTGACAAAACATTTCTGGAAAAAAAAAACATTTCTGAACCTGTTTCCTGATCTGTGAAACAGCTAGTACCACCTCATGGGGTGGTGGCAAGGGTTATACATGAAAACTGTGAGGTTTCTAGTACAATGGCTTGTAAGTGGTAAGGTGCCCAGAGTTGTGTTTCCAATAGATGCAGCCGAGAAATCCAAAGACAATTCCCAGCTAGCCCCAGAAACAGCTCCAGAAACTTCCTCCAGGGAACCTATCTTTCTATCATTTCCTTCCCACGTTGCCTTTTCTTTGTTCCTCTTTCTTTATTGTGGATCAGAGCAATATCATTCGTTCACTCATTCTTCATTCACTCATATATTCAATAAATACCTTTGACAGCATTCTGCATGCCAGGAATTGCTCCTAGGGCTGGGGATACAGCAGTGAACAAGAGCCCTGACCTCAGGATACTTTAGTGGGGAGGTAAACACGGATGCAATAAACAAATTAAGACATAACTTTAGATGGTGATCAGTGCTTTATGGACGGAAAAAGTAGGCTGAAGGGATCTGATGGAGGTGATGGAAGCTTCACAGCTCGTATGTGATCTTTCAGATCATACTTGCACACAAAGCCACATGCATGCACACAGTAAGGACAGAGGAGGACAAAGGACGTGAAGAGATGAGACTGGGGGTGGGAGCAGATGTAGGAGGTGGAAATGGTTGGAATGAACTGGATTGGAGAGCAGGAGGAGAAAGAACGGGTGCAAGGTGGCTACTGCATGGGCAGACATGCAGAGAACCAGAGAGGGAAGGTGCCATAAATTTCCCAGTTGATGTGATGTGACCTGATCCTGGGCCTGCTTATGAAGTCCTTAGCAAAAATGTGCGTAACTCACTGATGCTCTTGCGGTTAGATGTTGGGGTTTTTAGATCTGGTGTGGAACTGACTTGTTTGGCTCAAAGAGCCAGCATTTCTATGCTCTTTATTTTAAATAACCCAAACCTTATAGACAAGTGTAAAGTAAAAAGCTCTCATCCCTTTCACTGTTTCCCAAAATCCAGTCTCCAAAAGTGAGATCCGGATTAAAAGTAAAGTGTGTACCCTTTCTGATCATTTGTTATAAACATACAAACATTGCACATGCCTAGTATTTAAAAATAAACAGCAGTTTCCTTCTCTTTTATTTTAAATAAGAGCCCTGATGTCATAGTTCTCCAGGGACCAAACCCAAGAAAGATAACCAGAACATTATAGTGTCGCTGCTGCATCCTCAGACTAACTACAGACAGCAGTTCTCACTGAAAACCTCCCCCCTGCCCCCAGCATCGTGTCCTAACCACTCCTCCACATACTCCACGTGAGCCCACAGTCTTCACAAAGAAACGGTTTCTCCAGCAGACGTTTACTGTCAAGATTATATCATGGCCCCCAGCCAATACTCCAATCACTGAATAAGAAAGATGCCCTGCCACTTGGGGCCCTGTCACCCGAAACAGGGCAGGGATGGGACCAGGAGACTAAATAACTCACCTCTCCGTGTGCTCTGAAAGGGAGAGGGGCTGAGGTGCACGTTGCCATGGAAACCAGGTTCCGTTTACTAGCAGCTTCCGCTACTGGCGTATGGAGTCTTAGCCTGTGGATGGTTCTCAACCTCGGTTACGTGCTGGGTCACCTGGGGGCTGCGCGCGTACTGACACCTGGGCCCTACCCCCAGCAATAAAGATTCCATCCGTTTGTGTGCCAGCCGGGCCTCCCGGTGATTCTGATGTGCAGGCAAAGGTTGAGAGCCGCTGCTGTGGGCCCCTCTCCCTGTCCTGGTAAAGTTGTCATTATCCTAGGACTCAAGAGTCAGCATAAATGAATTCAGCACTGTATTATATTTTAATATTGATGTCACATTCAGCTGGGGAAGCAATCTGCTCATTTGTCCACCTTCAGAAACAAGGCATCTGTAGTCCAATTCATTCCCTTTTTGTTTTATTTGATCTTCTTGATGAGCAATGCATGTGGACAAGAAGGGACCTTGCTGGCCTCTGTTCTGGGGATAGGGCCACGCTGGAGCAGCACCTGTGTGCCCTGATCTTCCAGCAATGCTGGGGTCAGCCCTCCACTTGTCCAGCTTCCCAGCAGTTGCCAACCTTTCCAGTCCCTTCTTGGATTTTCTTCAACATGCAGATTTACGAGGCAGGAATGAAGCGGGGGAGGCTGGAGTCCAGAATTGGTGTGATTGCAGAGAAGAGTGAGCAAAGTGTGCTTCAGGGGTGCCTGCACTTCCAGAGCATCTTTCTGGTGTCGTCTTTAGTGATGCTGACTTACGGACCTCACCTGCTCTGCGGCCTTCTCTTCACGCAGTCTGACCAGAGTCTGTGAATGACGTTAGGTTTCCTCAGTCTTCCTGTTGTTCATTTGCACACTGATCGGTGATCACACTTGCAGCTCGTCTCGCCTGTGTGGGTGTCTCTGAGGCTGAGAGACGCCCAGGCAGGGGGCTAGTGGGTGCCAGCTGTAGGGTGGCAATAGCCACGAACTGGGGCAGGGGCTAGGTCACATGCTTTACTTTGTGTTTAGTAGAAATGGGATAGAACCCGGGAATCCCTTAGAGTGACTCCCACCGCCCCCCCCCACCCCTTGCCATCCTTCCCTAGGAAGGCCTCTTAGATCAGGGCTGATTCACTCCTGCTCCTAGATGCTCTGGGAGTTGCCCTTGAAGCAGGTCACAGGCAGTACCCCTGGGCTGTCCCCACGGGTTCACCAGTCCTCAGGCCCACTAAATGCAAACCCCCAGGGGCAGGGGCCCCAGCCGGTCACCGCCCTGATCACACAGGAGTGAACACTGACACACGCGTCAGGACCCAGTGCTTGTCAGCATCGGCGTTTCTGCTGACCTGAGCCTGCACACTGGACTCACAGCAAGAAAGTGAAGTCGCTCAGTCGTGTCCGACTCTGCGACCCCATGGACCGTAGCCGACCAGGATCCTCTGTCCATGGGATTCTTCAGGCGAGACTACTGGAGTGGGTTGCCATTTCCTTCTCCAGGGGATCTTGCCCACTCAGGGATTGAAACTGGGTCTCCTGCAATGTAGGCAGACACTTTACTGTCTGGGCCACCAGGGAAGTCCTGGATCTAAACATTGCTTTTGACTTCCAAGCTGTCTGACCCTGTGCTAAGCTTTCTTTCTGATTTCTAGAGTGGCGCTAGTGATATCAGGGCTTTCCTGGTGGCTTAGATGGTAAAGAATCTAACTGCAATGCAGGAGACCTGGGTTTGATCCCTGGGTCAGAAAGATCCCCTGGAGAAGGGAATGGCTGCCCACTCGAGTATTCTTGCCTGGAGAATTCCTACACATTCAGATACTAATGAGTGTTAAAGGTGGTAGTGGATGTAAAGTGTTTGCTCATCACTACTCACAGCATCAGGACTCAATAAATGTTAGTTATCCTGCCGTTGTTTTTATTCTTAGTTTCATTATTGTATGTGTGATAAGTTAATTTTAACATCATCTGCAAATAGGCAAATAAAGTGTGATGCTTTGCCAAAACAGCTTTAACCATCTGGCTTTGATATTAATTCTGACTTAAAAAAAAACAAAACAAAAACGGAAAGTGGCTCGTGGAGTGGAAGCGCTGCGTGGCACTAAGCCGGCCCCTGTGGGCCGGATGTGGGCCTGGCTGCCGGCTCCCTGGCCTCTGAGACGGGGAGTGTAATCTCGTGGGGTTCCAGTCATGAACAGAAAGAGCGCTGGAGTGGGTGCGCACTGTCGGGTGGACGGCTGAGCCGCAGTCAAGACAAGCCGGCAGAGATTCTGCGCAGGGGCTGAGCTGCGGCACGAGGGGCGCTCTGACTGGCTGTGGCTCCTGGCGCCGTTGCCACTTCTGATGAGTTTGTTCGCCGCTTGCAAGAGCCGGGATCTGCGAGTCACAGCCAAGGTCTCTTCTCCCATGCATTATTGGGTCAAAATTTAAAACCAGCAGAGGAGATGGTCTTGACTCTCATGCCAGGAGGGAAACTGCATGTCTGTCGGGCGTGTCCTGATCCTGCTGAGCCGTCACGGAAGAATGGACCATGCCTGCCCTCCCTCCCTTCTTTCGTGCTAAGTCACCAAGGACTGATGTGTGCTCAAAGGGCAACTGGGTGGATAAGTTTAGATTGAGAGCCAGTTTCTAAAGCCGCTTGCACCTTTGGATGGCAGCCATTTGAGTATCAGGTCAAGGTCTGGGAGACTGTATTAAGGAGTGGACGCTAATGTATGCTGGTTGAGAAGCCAGCGCTTTACAATGGCCTACCTGCTTGGCAGTGAAATAAGGTCTTCATAGTGAGGCAGTGATGGACATTGCAGATGGGGAAGTCATCCTTCATTAGCACATTATTTTGCTTAGAGCTCCAGTGGCTACATTTTGTCTTAAAACCTGTCAAATTGTGCACAGTATACTAACTTCATGGGAGAAAAATGGTTTCTCTTAAAATGTCGAAAATCAGAAGATTCTGGTAGAACGAGACATTGTAACTCAAAAGTTCTGCAGATAAATGATAATTAGGAATGACATGTACTCAGCAGAGCATGCACAAAACAGCATTCTCTATCAGCTACATCTTTAAATGGCAATAGCTTCACACCTCTAAATAAAACTAATAAAAAGGCCAAGCAGACAGCCTTTAGAAGGTTAGCAGGAATTTTTTCTCAAAGAAAAAAAAAAAAAACAAGCAACTTTAAGGAAGCATTTTTGTGTTTCCTAAGTATTTTTGCAAGTAAGAGCTAAATAGTTCCCCAATTGTCTGAAAATGTTACAAAGCCACCGATCTGTCCTTCCGGAGGTAGAAAACAAGTAACAAAATCTGCATCTTTTTTTTTTTTTTCCAAAATCTGCATCTTGACTGTACACACAGAATTAATCCACAGAAGCACAGAATTTTTTTTTTTTTTTAAGAGATGGAAGAATGATAAGGCTGTGGGCCATCGTTTTACAGAAAACAGAATGCCTGTGCATCTCAGGCAGAGCTGGGGCAAGGGTGTAGCAAGGGAGGGCTCCAGAGCGCAACTTTGAAGAAAGCTACAAGAAGGAGGCTGGGGCAAGCTCAGGGCCAACTCTGAACTTGTCTGCAAGTGCAGGGGGGAACTGAGGCCGGGAGGCGCAGTGACCCATCAAAGGTCTCATGGCTGCTCAGGAACAGACCCGGGACAGAGGGAGAGAAACCCAGCCAGCAGTGACACCTGTTCCATCCTCTCTGTGTTTTTGTCGGGGGGTAGGGAGAATCAGCAGATCTTCGTCGTGGCAATTATGGGACTTCTTATCTTTATGAATAAGCAAATATTTGGGCACCATTGGAGAAATGAGTCCACAACAGGAAGGAACATCCTCCAGGGTGCTTAAACCTCCGATGGGGGTACACTTCAGGATATAGACTTGATGCACCAACACTGCATCGTCCCCATGAATAATCTGTGATCTGAGGATAATAATTAAGATGGGGCAAGGCCCACTTACTAAATTAACTAAATTGGCGAAACTCAATTTAAATAGCAATTTTGTTTCCTGCAATAGAATTATAACAGAACCCTTCACTTAATGAGCCTGACACTTAATAATTCAAACATACTTAGAAATCAAACAAAGCTTCTCCATCACTGACTGGATCGCCTACCACCTCACCCACTGCTGCTTTGCATACACAACAACGTGTACACTCTGGGAGGAGAGGTGTGATATTTGACCATGAGGTAGGGGCTGCCAAGTGGGCAGAAGAATTGGTTCTCTAAGGCCATGCCTTAGCCCACATTCTGGGCCCTATGTCAGTCTTAACAGCTCTGGCTGTGAGGTTCAGCTGGAAGTGTCTTTTGAGACACTGTAAATGGCAGTGGTTTAGAGGGGCTAAAACTACTGACCAGCTGCCTGGTTTTGAAAATGAAGTTTTATTGGAACACAGCCATGCCCATTTGTTTACATGTTGCCTGTGAAGGCTTTCCCACTGCAGTGGAAGAGCTGAATAGTTGCAGCAAAGACTTTATGGTTTAAAAGCCCCCAAATTTGTTATTGGGCCCTGTAAGAAAAATCTGACCCTTTAAAAATGTTTGCTGGGACCTCTCTAGGGGGTCCAGTGACTAAGGATCTGCCTGCCAATGCAGGGGACAGAGGTTTGATCCCTGGTCCAGGAAGGTCCCACATGCCAAGGAGCAAATAAGCCTGTGTGCCACAACTACTGAGCCCATGTTCTAGAACTCATGAGCTGTGGCTGCTGAGCCCATCTGCCCAGAGCCTGTGCTGGGCAACAAGAGGAGATGCCACAATGAGAAGCCTGGAGACTGGAAAAGCCACAACTAGAGAGAAACCCCTGCTCACCGCAACTAGAGAAATCAAGCACACAGCAACAGAGACCTAGCACAGCCAAAAGTAAACAATATAAATAAAATTAAAAAAGAAACTCAAAAGTTTGCCAAGCCCTCAACTTGGTTCTGCGTCCTGGATCCACGTCCCCGGAGGCTGTGACCTCAGAAAGGCCTTTCCCATCTCCCTTATCTCTAGTTTCCTTAAATGCAAAGTGGAGATAATATAAACTCTGTCTCTTGAGGCAGTGAGAATGAAGAAGGATGACACATGTTTACCTGTACTTGGCACATGGTAGGTGTTCAATAAAAAGCTAAAGCTAATAGTAGCAATAGTAATAACAGTAACTTGTGTTGAGTGCTTACTATGTGGCAGATCCTGTCCTAAGTTCTTTAAATACATCAAGTCACTTCACTCCTGCAACTCTAGGAGGTAGCTATTATAAGTATTTTGATTTTGCAGATGAAAAAAGACTAATTTCTTATTTTTCTTCTGTTTCTTCTGAACTTTCTTCTTTTTACCTCCTGTATATACTCCGTTTGCCCAGCAGCAGCTCCTGAACCCGTGGTAAACTGCTCAAGGGCGAGATGTGAATGCTTCTCGTTATCACTGGACCTTTGGGGCTTGGAACCGGCAGTTTCGGGGTGTCAATCATTCTACTCTCCGTCACTCATGACCATGAAATCAAATGTTTCTTCTTTGACATGGTGGAGAGTCCCTTCTCCACTTTGCCAGTCTAATCTCCCTTCTTCATCTTTCAGACCAGCTTCTCTTGTCCTTTGCAGTGGGGTGTGAAGGAGGGGCATCACCATGGATTTCCAGTAATAAAAACTCAGGCTGACGAAAATTCTGAGATCCCAGGAACCATTAGATTTTGAAATAGCCAGATATCTATTTATTCAGCTGACAGTATTGTGTGCCTATATTTCACCAACCATGGAGGCCATACCTGCAGGGGCAAACCTACATCTCTAAAGCTAACTGTCTTTTCTAGAAATATTTACAGAGCTACCCAGAATGACTGCCATTTTAAACAAATTCTTTGTTTTTCTTTTTTGGGGACTTTTTTTTTTTTTGCATTAAAATAAATGGTTCTTTCTGGGATCTCCATGTCCAAGTATTTGTTTTCATACAAAATTAGGAAGATACTTAAGGTTCTTGTAAGGAACTCAGCCCTCTGGTAAGATCCCTAAAGGACAGAAGAAAGGGGGGAAAAAGTAAACCTATGGTGATCTCCTCGTGTATCAGACACTGCGTGAGATGCTCTGCTGACCACGAGCCTGTAAGGTGCTCACTGTCATTTCTCGGTTTACAGGTGGAAAATTGGAGGTCCTGAGCATTTGACTTGCTCAACATTACCCAGCAGAGTTGACTTTATGTCTGCCCCCAAACCTATACGCTTACAATCCCCGGGCTTTCCTGTGTTCTCCTGTCCTGGGTGGCTTTGCTGGGGGGTAAGAGGTGAGGAGACGGGTCCCAGGACCCTGATCTCTCCCGTGGAGCAGAGCCTGGTCCACGGGTCTCTGTATCAGTTATCTTACTGATTTTTAGGTGGAGATCTGCTGCTTTGAAAAGGACAGTACAGGAGAGGACGGGACGCATTAAGAGAGCGGCATTGACATACACGCACTGCCATGTGTAAATGCCGGAGTAGGAGGCGGCGCCCCCCTCCAGTATTGCTGCCTAGAAAATTCTTTGGGCAGAAGGGCCTGGCAGGATAGCCCATGGAGCCACAAAGAGTCAGAGATGACTGAGCAACCGAGCACACACAAGTGTAAAATAGATAGCTGGTGGGAAGCTGCCATGCAGCACAGGAAGCTCGGCCCAGCGCTCTGTGACAACCTGGGGGGGGCGGGATGGAGGCTCACGGGGGAGGGGTGTGTGTGTCAGTCCAGTCCAGTCACTCAGTCGTGTCTGACTGTTTGCGACCCCACGCACTGCAGCATGCCAGGCCTCCCTGTCCATCACCAACTCCCGGAGTTTACTCAAGCTCATGTCCATCGAGTCAGTGATGCCATCCAGCCATCTCATCCTCTGTCGTCCCCTTCTCCTCCCACCTTCAATCTTTGCCAGCCTCAGGGTCTTTTCAAAAAAGTTCTTCACATCAGGGGGCCAAAGTATTGGAGTTTCAGCTTCAGCATCAGTCCTTCCAATGAACACCCAGGACTGATCTCCTTCAGGATGGACTGGTTGGATCTCCTTGCAGTCCAAGGGACTCTCAAGAGTCTGCTCCAACACCACAGTTCAAAAGCATCAATTTTTTGGTGTTCAGCTTTCTTTATAGTCCAACTCTCACATCCATACATGACCACTGAAAAAACCATAGCCCTTGACTAGATGGACCTTTGTCGGCAAAGTAATGTCTCTGCTTTATAATATGCTGCCTAGGTTGGTCATAACTTTTCTTCCAAGGAGTAAGCGCCTTTTAATTTCATGGCTATAGTCACCATCTGCAGTGATCTTGGATCCCAAGAAAATAAAGTCTGTTACGGTTTCCACTGTTTCCCCATCTGTTTGCCGTGAAGTGATGGTGTATGTATACGTATAGCTAATTCACATTATTGTACAGCAGAAACCAATGCAACATTGGGTAGCAATTATACTCCAATTAAATACATGCATAAATAAAAAGGACAGTAGAGAGGACTTTGGACAATGGTTGCATCTTTATCAAGTGCCAGCCAAGCACCAGACCTTAGTTCAGTGATTCTCAGCTGGCTTACTTTGCCCCCAGGGAACATTCAGCAAAGTCTGGAGACATTTTGGGTTTTCACACCTCAGGGATGCTCCTGGCATCTAATGGGTAGGGGCCGGGTCTGCTGCTGATCCTACGATGCACAAGACAGCCCCCGCACCCCCAGCAAAGAATCACTTGACCCAAAATGTCAGTTTTGCTGAGGTTGAGGAACCCTGGCCATGCCAAGTCTCAACTATTCAGAGGTGAGCAAACAAAGAAGAGAACCAGCCTCTGCGGAGTCATGGTTGAGGAGGGTGGGTAGATCGTAGGTCTCCCACAGTAGAGTCTTTGGGGTCAAACTGAAGAAATGCTCTGAAGGGAAGGCACAGTGTCAAGGAAGGCTGTGAGGAGGGTCCCTTGTCTGGGAAGCGGGGAGAGGCTGAGGTCTGCAGGCTGCAGAAGGCGGCAGCAGGCACGGCAGGCGGAAAGGGCCCAGGGAGCGCAGGGAGTGGCGGTGTGAAGCCCTGCGGCCTAGAGTAGAGACAGCCAAGGGTGCAAAGCACGACAAAGGAGAGGACGATCAGGCCAAGAGGAGCTCTTGGCCTTCTTAGGGATTCTGGACTCGATCCTAAGAGCCATGGGTGGAACCATGAAGTCTCCAGTAGAGAACGACATGATTCCATCTGGGTTGGAAACAGTCACTCTGACTGCTGTGTGGAAGAAGCCTGGCAGGACCACGAGGCCACAGGCAGCAGCAGACTTTAATGTGAGGCGCCTTCTCCAGGTGGAGGGTGGGGTGGGGGAGGCCCCTCCGGAGCACAGCCCCGCTTCTCTGCGGCCGCCTGTTTCAGCTTGTGCTCAACAGCAGGGTCTCTGTGCAACAGGAACTCTGTCGCCCATAAATGTCAAGCCCATCCTTTCCCCCAATTTAAAAATATGCACCATTCGAAAATAAAACTCTGCCGTATCATTTGGGCTTCACAGCTGCTCTACACTTGCAACGTAGCAGTCCCACTGCTACCGCTTGCATGAACGGGGGAGTTTGACATGGGAAGCATGTGGGCCTGTCTTTCATCTCTTTCTCCTTTAGTGACCTTTTCCAAGGTGTCAGAAAGCAGATTCTCTCATTAAGATGTTGACATCTGAGAAAGTCTGTAGTATATCTTATTTATGGCAGTATGTGTGACGGAGAAGGGAGTTAAAAAATCAACTGTTAAGGCAAGAAAAACACTGTTTTCCTTGGTCTCTTCTCCCTCTCCAGTGACTTCTGGCTACTCTGAATCATGGAAGAGTATCCATGCCTCTCCCAAGGTCTAATTAACTTAGAGGAAGACTGAGCAGGAGCAGAGAATTCTTAAAATGCAAGAAATATGGGTCTCTGGAGCTGACACAATTCATTTCTGATTAGCAACAGTTCACGCACTCGCCCATGAACCACACAGATGTTCAAGTGGGAAGTCTGGAGGTATTGGGAAATTAGCATAAATCTGAACTCGTTTGTAAGCATCTATTTCCACATTTTACAGAAAAGTGTAATTTTCTTCCCCAAGTTCCCTCTCCTGTGAGGATGAGGAACATGTCGCCAAGATGGCGCTGGCTCCACCATCTTCTGCTCTTGCGCCTTGATGATGCAAGGCAGCCAGGGGCTGACCTTGGCTTTGGAAGGGGAACAGAGGAATAGAGGACATGCCTCGCTCTGCATAGGGGAGACCACATGGGCTCAGGAACAAGTGAAACCACCAGATCAAATGTTCCTGCTCAGTGATGTCCACACACGGAGTTAAGTTTCAGCTTTGGAGAATGCATGGACACTGTGAATGGAGTCAGTGGGTTAAAATCTCTTCATTCTTACCTTCCCTCTCGGGGTATAACCCACAAATTCTGATTAGATTTCCCTTGAGGAGAAAGAGGACAGCCGTTCTCAGTAGGGCTGGATCCGCCCCCTGATCCAGGAGACCTGTGCAGGGAAACACATCGAGGCCCCAGCACAGGAATGTGATTCCCTGGTCGAAACAGTTTTTAAAAATGCGAAATAGTTGCTAACATTTAAGCTCTGGGAGTTTTGACATGAAAGGACAGATTTATGGCTTCTTTTGAGAAAACAGAAGGTCTGGGAACACAGGGCCCACATCTCTGCACAGCGCCGTCCTGTGTTGGTGAGCAGCAGCCGTTCTCACCAGACCGGGCCTGGTCTGCAGTCGTCCCAAGCCCCCAGCTCGCCTGGTGAGGTAGCCGACCCACCCGGCCCCGCCAGGCATCAGAGTTTGCAGACCCTGCTGCAGCGCTTTGTGAGGTGGGGTCCTGGGACCCGCAGAACCCACATCCTGCGGGAGGTTGACTGAAATGCACATTATCAGGCCCCGCCCCGACTCACTGAACCCGAAGGTGCGGGATGGGGCCCAGGTGTGTTTCAGCCCATCCCCTGGTGACTCTGATGCTGGCTACGTTGGTGACCCCTGCCCTGGAGCACCTGCTTGGGTGTGAAGGGACTGGTTTTCACATCATCTCTGCCACTGGCTGTGAAACGTTAGCAATGTTGTGTTACTTTGGGGCACTGTATTTATCTTCTCTGTGAAGCAAGAGGGTCAGGGGCTAGTTTCTAGGAGACTTCTGGCATCGGCACAGAGCGATACTATACTATTCATGTGTGTGGACTAATTAACGTTTATAAAGTGTTTGCTGCATCCCAGGACTTGGACTTTGTACTTCATGTGGATGATGTTCTTTAGTCGTGCTTGTTGCCATGGTCCCTTTGTGGATCCACTTCATAGAGAAAAAAGCGAGGCACAGAAAAGTGAGAAGACATGCCAAAGTGCCTGCCACAGAGCACCCTGATTCCGTGTCACCTGGCAAGCTGGCATGCCCTTGACTTCCTGGGGTGTGCCTGCCTGGAGAGGTGTCTGAAAGGTAATGCCAGTGATGCGACCGGTACCTCAGAACAAAGCTGGCTGACCCTGCAAGGCGGGCAGAGGCGTATTCTGCCGAGCAGGGAAGATGATAAAGAACAGAGCAGAACAGCAGTGGCCTTCCCATGCCGGTTAAAGGAGCAGGGAGTGGTGCTAGGAGGGATGCTGGAGGAATCGCTCCTTGTAAGGAGGCTTGGAGGGAGGCAGCACAAACAGCCTAGGGAAGTGAACACCAGCGAGGCTCCGGAGCCCCTGCCCCATCCCCAGTGGAACCCCAGCTCCATCCCTGGAAGTGTGACCCTAGGGGACCGTTCAGCAACCCTGGTCCTCACTTTCCTTGTCTGTGAAATGGGGACAGTGATCCCTGCTTCACAATGATGGAGAGAGATAAAGGAGCACAGAGGTTTATAGAAAGCTCAGGGTGGCATCCTCGCCCCTCCTGAGCAGCTCTGGAAGCGCCATGTGGTGCTGGCTGTGACGATGGAGAAGCTGAGCATCCCCGGCCACGGGAGGGTGTCTCCCCTCACTCAGTCCCTTCACTTCTCAGATGTCTTGTCTCATCGCCGTGTCTCCATCAGTCAAATGTTCCCTTTTCTTTTTTTTTCCTTTCAGACCTCCTCTCTGGGGTCTGTCTTCCCGGAGAATGTCTGGCAAATGACTCTAGGAGGATTTAGACCTCAATTATAACTTCAGAGTTATAATTATGTCTTCTTGACATAACCAGGACAAAAACCATTCACCTCCATAGGGACCCTCCATTCCCAGGTCAGCGAACACTCTGTAGTCCCCATCTCTTTCTTCTGACTCAGGAAGAACCTTTTGCCACTGTTCAAAGAATGTGAGTTTCAAGCCAGACAGCCATTTGGCTGCTGCTTACTAGCCATGTGAACTTGAGAAAGTCACTTCATCCCTCTGGGACTGTGTCATCATCCATATAATGGGGCAGTAATCTCCTAGTAATGTCATAGCAGGTGCATCAGGAGTGTTAGTTCCCTTCCCTCCTCGTTAGAGGAGGCATGCTATTTTGTGCAAGAAAGATCAGGAGGATAGAGTGAAACCCATTTGAACTCTTGTGTGTCTTAGTGTGGAAAAGTTGTGGGGGTTAGTGCCACTGAAATCATAATAATTGGCACCGTTACTGAGTTGCTGCTCTGTGCCCAGCATTTTGTGCGTGTTGTCTCGTTTAATCTGCCCAAAGGTTCTTACTGAGTCAGGGAGGTATTATTCCTCCGTTTCGCAGGTGAGAAAATTGAGGCTGAGAGAAGTGAAGTAAGTTGCCCAGGGTTCTCAGTTAACGAGGAGCTGGGCTGTGTCCGCAGCAGCCTTGTTACAGGCACACTAAGGAGGAGCAGAGAGGGCGCTGGGTGTGATCCTCCCCCTGCAGGAAACTCCCCTCTGGAAGCGTCAGTCTCAGGCCTTTTCTCCAGCAGCCAGCACCTCTGTCTGTTTGTCTGTTTTTAATTGGGGGCTGACTGCTTTACAGTTCTGTGTTGGTCTCTGCCATACATCAGCGTGAATCAGCCGTAAGTGTGCCTACGTCCCCTCCGTCCTGAACCCCCCTCCTGCCTCCCACGTCTCTGGCTGTCATCGAGCCCTG
The DNA here is from genome assembly GCF_019320065.1 of Cervus canadensis. Lineage (NCBI taxonomy): Eukaryota > Metazoa > Chordata > Mammalia > Artiodactyla > Cervidae > Cervus > Cervus canadensis. The sequence continues at coordinate 1,627,780 of NC_057401.1, forward strand.
ACTTTTGAGATTCCCGAGTCACTCAGCAAATTCCCACTGGCTCTCTATTTTACATATGGTAATGTATATGTTTCCATGTTACTTTCTCAGTCCGTCCCACCCTCTCCTCCCCCCACTGTGTCCCCAAAGCCTTACCTCTGGTGTTTGCTTTTTATTTTGATGTGCTCAACTCCTTAGTCCTTTGTGTGGCCTATTTTTTTTCCTGGCTTCAGGCTCCAAGATTTGTCCTTATTTGCATAAGAGTCACCCAGCGTATTGATGTGGTTCTTTTCCAGAAAGGTGAACATCCCCCACTTGCCAGCTCCAAGAAGCCACATGGGCCAGCCAGGCAGGCAGGCTGCAGCCGTGGTGCAACCCTGAGGCCCTCCCCTCCCTGCCCCTGCCCACCATCTGTTCACAGACCATCAGCTAAGTGAGGCTCTTTGGACCCAAAGCTGTGTTCACCCAAAAGCACCCGGATCAGGCCACAGGCAATCTCAGCTGCAGTGAGTGTGAGAAAGGCATAACTGTACGCTGTTCCTGCTCTTGAGGGAGAAGGAGACCCAAGCTCTTGTCTCTTGAAGAGAAGAGCAGTCTCCAGCCCCAGGGGGTCATTCTGGAAGACAGCGGGTGGGGGAGACGTGTCCCAGCCCCCATCCCGCTTGATCTTTTGCATCAGGAGGCAGAGTCTGGGGGATGCACTGTGTGAGCTCCTCTCACTGCGTGATGGAGGGTGGTTAGTCCCAGGAAGCGCCAGAGGGCTTTCCCAGGAGCTATCTTTAGGTTTCATCAAGTGCAGCATTAGTTAGCTTTCCTATCTGGAGGAGAGCACAGAGGAGTTTTGGAAACTGGCCCTTACCACAGCTCCTGTGTGGGGCATCACGTGAGCCAAACCCCAGCAAAACACTGCCAAGCGTCAGGTGATCCAGCTGCCTTTCTCCTGAAGGCACATTCATTCATTCATTCATTGTCATCCATTCACTCACTTCTTCATCTCCCAAATCTACTGAAGACTCACTAGCATCAGGCACTGTTTCAAGGAATAAGGCTGGTTTCTGCTCTCATGGAACTATATTCTAGTGGGTGGTGGGGGTGAGAAAAGATAATAAAGCAAACCAAATAGGAAAAGTAACTTCACATGGCAATAGATGTTCTGAAAGTCACACAATAGGAGTTTGTCATAGAGAATGTCAGGGCTGAGAGTGGCTTACTAAGACTGAGGGGACAGCAGAGACTACACCATGGGGAGGGCCCTCAGGCAGGTCCTGAATACGGAGATGGAGCCAGCACGTGGGAATCTGGGGGCATGGGCTTCCAGGCAGAGGGGACGGCATAGGCATGTTTTGTCATGTTACTAGGACAGAAAGAAGGCCAGAGAGGTTGTAGGGCGCAGAGAGTCTGCTCACACAGAAGGTGCTTGTCATGTTCCCGCAGCAGTTCCACACGCCTCACCTGCAGCATCCACTTAATTCTCACACAACTTCACGAGGCCCTGTCACTGCCCGCTCTTAGAGCTGCAGAAACGAGTTCAGAGAGATGACACAGCTCTCCAAGGCCACACGCCAAGCGAGGATCAGAGCCAGGACTTGAACCTGGACCCCCTTAGAATGAAACCAGATTCTAACTGGCATATGAGACAGTCACTGAGGACCCACTCACTTGAACTAACAAACTGAGCTGAGACTGGGACAAGGAGATGGGTCTTGGATGAGCACCGAGCATTTTCCAACGGGAGGTGGGAGGGAGCTGGCATTTGCTGACAGTGCCCAGGCAGAGTTAAGCACCAGGCCACACACTCCGTCATCGATCATCCTTCCCACCATCCTCCCACCTCAGGTAGATGTCAGCACACCCCTCTCATGGGTGCTGAAGCTGGGCTCGGAGGGGTGATGCATAAGTCCGAGACCGCTCGGCTGACAGGAGCGTGTCCTCATTAGGACTCAGGTCTGTCTGCCCAGGAACCTGGGCTTTTCCAACCCTCCCCATTAAACTGCTTCCTTTTGTTTCATTGTTTCTTTTTCTCCTCATCTGAAAAGGGAGATGAAAATCGCCCCCTATGATAAAACCTGAAGACTGAGTGTGTTTGTCTTGTGGGGAGGGAGTGACTAGCTGTCAGCATGCCTGTATTATCCCTCAGACTGCCTGTTATCTAGAGGAGGGGGGCAGGGGTGGGTCCCCCTGTGTCATGGTGCCTGCTGGGTTGACATGAGCACACACGCAATTCCATAAATAAAAAGTAAGAGCTATGCCGTGCAACATTCTGAAAAACTGTGCCCAGGTTCAGAGCAGGTGGGGAGTCCTCGCAGTTGCTAGACACAGGGTCGGCAGCTGCCACGCCTGTTTCCTGAGTTCGGGACTGACCCCGCTCACAGAGAGGCCTGGAGAGCTCCCCTCATGGCACCAAGAGAGGAGTCAGGACGCCACTCGACACCCACCGTCCTTACTTTCCAGTCTAAATTCTAGGTGTGAAGATGCCATCTGACAGCTGCTTTTTTTTTTCACTCACTGAACAAATAGTCATTTGTCTCTTGGCCTGGTCTCTGGGGAGACTGTGAAGAACAGTATAGGTAGGACCCCTAGTTTCGCAGACCTTACCTTTTAGTAGGGAATAGTCAGAATTCTTCTTTTAAGAAAGATAGACAAACATGTAAATAAATTTCAGGTTGTGATCAGGGCCATTAAACAGATAAAGTAGGATAATGGTACAGAGAGACTTAGGGTAGAGGGGGAAAGGGACTATTTACAGCTCTTCACCTTCTTCAGAGCCGCCCGCCCCTCCATCACCTGTACCATCCACCACCTGTCTGCCGCCTGCCTACCATCTACCTACACACACACACGCACACACACACGTGCATTTCTGTGTTCTCCCTGGGTCTCCTGCCCTCCTCCTTTCCTCCCCACTACCTTATTCCTTCCTTCTGCAGAGAATGTTGGCCGCCCACTCAGGGCAAGATTCTCAGGGCCCTTTGTCTGTTTCCTTTGCTGAGGAGGGGCTTGTCAGAGACTGGCACTGGGCTCCTCCTCTGGGTCTCCACCCTGCTCAGCATAAGGCAGGCATTAGAGGTGTTTGCTGGACTTCCTAGGTAGCACGGTGGTAAAGAATCCACCTGACAATGCAGGAGACTTGGGTTCAATTCCTGGGTCAGGAAGCTCCCCTGGAATGGGAAACAGCAACCTGCTCCAGTGTTCTTGCCTCGGGGCAGAGGAGCCGGGCAGGCTACAGTCCATGGGGTCGCGAAGAGTAGACACGGCTGAGCAACTGAGCACTCACCCATAAGTGTGTGCTAAGTTACCAAATCAGAAGATATCCCCGTGACTGGTTTTATATGCGTCCAGTTCCAGAGTGTCCTAGAAGCCACTGAGGTCCCTCCCTATCTCAGCATCAGTTTCCTGACAGGATTATCACTCCTGGAAAACCAGAGCATGCAGATGAAAGGTTTATAGGCCTGTGGTAGTTTTCGCATAAACACAAAAGGTCAAGAGTGTTCCCTTCATGAATCGGTTTCCCAGATGACCAACTTCAGAAGCATTTGCTGCGTACCTACTATGTGCAGCGCGCCAGGGAACCATTGACAGGACCATCCTTGCCCTTCTGTTGCTTACCCTTCCCAGGAGGGAGTTGATGGCAGGGCAGATTCTGACATCAGTAGCCTTATAAATGCAGGTGCCTGGGAGGCCTCAGGGAGACCCAGGAGAGGTGAGAGCGCCCCTGCTGGAGGGCTGCCTGAGGGCTAGTTTTTAAAATAGTCTTGGAAGGAGATCACAACCAGCAGCCCAGTTTAGCTAAAGGGGAGGAGAATGAGCTAATGAAAGCGGGAAATAACTGGGAAAGGTGGCTGGAGCCTGGGACTGCAGACTGAGTTTACATTTAATTCAGAGGCCGTGGTAACTGAGGGTGGGGCGGCATGGCACCTTTTTAATGATGGGGGCCACATGGAATGGAATGCTGTGATCACGTTGGAATTTGATTTCTCTGGGTCATGTCTCACAGAGCAAATAACACGTTCAATGTGATCTTTAAAATAAACTACAGAGCTTGAAAGGAAACGGAGTAGGAGAGCTTCTGAGTGTACACAGAGGTGCAGCGACTCAGAATTCACTTAATTAAAGGAGCCGACGGAGGAGGATATCGCCTTGTCATTTAAGACGTCATGATAAAAGAGCCAGAGGTCTCAGTTTTGAAGTGGGGAGTGCAAATAGACTCTTGAACATCCATCCATCCTCACTTCACTTAACAAGTTATCCTCCTTTCTCAACTTTTTTTTTTTTTAAGAACAAATAGTCATTTAGATTACCCTCTGGCAGAATTCGCATTCACAAGGGGAAATAAAAGTCATGGGGGAGGAGGGTCTGTCCTTCTGGGGATCACAGAGACTGTTCACTAGGGGATCTGGTGCTCTGTTCCCGAGAATGTTCTTGCTGGAGCCAAACTGAATCCTATAACCTGTCTTGCGATTCTCAGTAGGTGGTAGTATCCTGCCCACCCTCTCTCTGTCCTGGTATCATAAGATTAGGCAGGAACCATCATGGGTGGTGGCTATAAGCTTGGACTCCAGAGTCAGCCTGTCTGGGTTTAAACCCCAGAGCCACTATTTTCTAGCTCTGAGCCCTTGGGGATGTTATTAACCTTTCTGGGCCTCGACACCCTCATAGGGGAACTAGTAAACCTTCCTCATGGTTTTTTTTTCTTTTTTTTTGAGGATTAAGTGCACTGATATATGCAAAGAGCTTAGGCAGTGTCTGGCATGTACTAAGAGCTCACTAAATATTAGGATTATCTCAGCACAACACCCTTTTCAGACTTTAAAACAACAGAGGCTTTCCGAAGACAAACCTGAGTAGTCAGGAGTGGAAATTGCTCTGTGACCAGGATTGAAAGGCTTGAGTTTGGGGCTCACCACCTGGCCTTGTCTTGTAGTGGAGGAATCGTTCCCCGAAGGTTATGTAAGCTTCTATTTTGGTTTTGGTTCACGCACCCGGCGTCGGCTGTGGATTTTCTATGACAGGAAGCCTCCGGTGTACTATTTTCACCTGTGAAGCATTTTGTCTAGTGTTGCGTTCTTCTGGGCATCTCATTGTTATTCCTTATAACGGCCACATTCTGCCACAGTATTACTTGATCTCTTCAGACTGGCTGAGCACTGGGCCTAGATCCCACCCCTGACTCGGTGTGACTCACTGCCAGCGTGGCAGGCTCCTCACATGATATGGGCTTCAGGGATAGACATCCACCAACCTCTGTGCTGAATATTTTACTTCATGGGTGGCACCAGTTAGGGTTATGGGTAATTTACCCCGTTTGCAGCCCCCGGGGTAAATCTGGCCCGCTGTGTTTTGATTGTCCCTCATGGTGCTGGCCCACTCAAAGTTATGAAATTAACTTTGAGTTAGATTGACACAAAGTTTGGCAGATTTCACAGGACTCTCCAAATTTTCAGCTGCTCAGAAGTCAGACTCACATGTCAGACTCACTGGCTTGACTAACAGGCCTTCCTGCCTGGAGGGGGCTGGCTAAGCCTGGTGAGAGAGGCCTGCTTTAGACAGGCACAGTCCTCGGCCCAGCTCCCTCCCGTGTCCCCAACTTCCCTCATTTATCATCACTCTTCCAAGAATAGAGTAGAAGACGAAAGTAGTGTTTGTTATGCCCATGTCTTCATCAAAAATGGGAAGACTTGGGTCTTACTGCCGCGTGAGGGACAGAATCTGAGGCCCTTCTGGCTTGTATTCTTTGAGTCTCTTGTTTGTTTTGTGGACTTTCCCTCTGAAGCTGCACATTTGGCCCCTGACTGAGAGAAGAGCTCTTAGTGTTTTCACGTAAGATGACAAATGGCAGAGTTGGGACTTGAACCCGGATCTTCTGGGTGAAAATTCAGAGGCCTTGTCTCCTGCACTACTCAGGCTTCTCAGTGGGGAACATTCGGGTAACTCACGTGGAAAGACTGCTCTCTGTCACTTGCTCATTCTGGGGATTCAGGGATGGTTTGGGGGAACGCCTGCTCCAGCATCAGACCCTGCTCAGTATGGTGCATTCACTCATTTGTTCACAGATGGCTGTCAATGGGAATCAAGCTCTTAGATATTTAGAATAGCATTATGATGAAGTCTAGAGTTCATTGTTAGTAGCACTAGCATAATTTTGAGCTCCTGTCACACACACACACATGCACACGTGCATGCATCCGTGCATAGCAGCCTCCGTGTTCAACATTTTACCTATATCATCTTGTCTAATCCTCTCCCACACATTTCATGAAGTAGGTGCTATATGACCCCCATTTTACAGATGATAAAACTGAAAACAAGAGCTAAGTAACCCGCCTGAGGTCACACAGCCCAGATGCAGGCACAGGAACTGAAGCCCTGAGCTCACAGACCACCCAGCCTCCACTCTGAGGTACAGTGTTATCTTGACCATCTCTCAGCCAGGAAGTCACTCCTTTTATAGATGACACTGTTGGTTATTAAATATTCTCATCTTTGCACCAAGTGAAAGAGACAGCCTTCTAGTTTAAGTTACCCAAACCCCATGGGCTTCTCCTCTTTCAGAGAGATAAAAGCTTTTCCTTGCCCCTGAACTGTGGCTGTGAAAATAAAAGGAAAAAAATACACCAGAGGACTACAAATTGCTCATCTTTGCAAATAGAAAATTCACTGTAACAGAAGTTTTCCGCATGCAACACAAGGAAACCCTCTTCCCTCTCTACCAACTGCTTCCTTTAATCATTTTGTGAGCACCTACTGTGCACCGACGCTGGGGATGCAGACATCGATGCAGCGTGGTCCTGTCCCCAAGTCATTCAGCCTCTCATCTGGTTCTCTCTCCTGGATAAACTAATTAAGATTCCCTTTAAGCAAAGCACAGAGAAGCAGCCGAGAGTCAGACTTTTGCCACTAGTCTTATGCAGATGATGTTGTTTGGTTGCTCAGTCGTGTCTGACTCTTTGCGACCCCATGGACTGCAGCACGCCAGGCTTCCCTGCCCTGGAGTTTGCTCAAATGACCCGTTCACAGAACTCCCCACATGTGGGTTATGGGCCAGCTGAGCCCAGAGAGCTCCCAGGCTGAGAATGAAGACGGGCCCTCTCAGCGCACGAGACGTGCAAGAGTAGACAAAGCTGGTGTGTGAGCCCGAGAAGCTGTGTAAAGTGGTCGGGGGACAGAAGTGATGATGAGCACCCCACCTGCTTTTCCTGATCCTTATGGATATTTATCACGGGCAGCCTTGCCCTTGGGATTTCAACATTTCTGATAAGGGGTTGCCACTGCCTTTCCCATCCTGGGAGCTGCCACCTGTAAAGAGTGAAGCCACGGGAATAAATAAATGAGGAAGGAATGGATCGATGAATAGATTCCTACATAGATACGTAAATATATAGCAAAAGTCTGGAAGAATGCCCACCAAACTATTCACAGAGGAACACAGGGAGAGGGCATCCACCAGGGGAAGAGGAGAAGGTTGTTGTGGGAAATGGAGGGCTTTACATTTTTACTCACTATGCTTTTATTAATCAAATGGCTTGAACAATATACATATATGCCTAACAGAAAAGAGAGTTTAGGTTTTAGAGTAAGACCAGAGTGTAAGTCCTCACTTCCACTATCTCAGAAAGCCACGTGACCACAGACAAAGTATTTCAAGTCTCTAAACCCCAAATCTCGTGTTTATAAGATGGGGTTTGTTATGAGGATTGAATGAAATTAGGTGCTGTATAAAATCCTGACTGAGCTGTCAATGGCTATCAGCTCTTTTTTTAAAAAGGTTTTTGTTTTTGTTTTTTCCATCATTAACAGCATGTAGACGAGGCTGAGAGTTAGCCGGAGAGGCCTTTTGTGAGCAGAAGAGCTGCAGAGGAGGCGGCAGTAGCAGCGGGGCCAACCGAGGCGTAAACTCTGCTCAGCGCACGTCTCCTCTGTGGTTGTGACCACCCCGTCCTCCTTGCGCTGCCAGCAGTTGCTTCCCTCCCTGGAAAAGACCAGGGGTGTCTCACGTGTTGTTTGGTAGTGTGGCTAAGAGCATATTCCCTGGAGCTGTTGGTTTCCCATCCTGTCTGTGTCCTTATAAAGATGACCTACCTCTGTGTCAGTTTCCTCATCTGTAAAATGGGGATAGTTTCCACCTCAAAGATGGTCTCAGGGATTAAATGGGATAATGCATGCAAAAGGCTAGTAAGAGAGCCTGGTACGGAGTAAATACTTACTAATATTAGTTCTTAGTATTATAAAAGTAGTTCTAGAGCAACTTCAAAATTTTCAAAATTTTTGCTTTAGAAGATTTCACTTCACATCTTGTTAAACAGGTTGAAAGTTACCCACATTCTACATTAATATTTTTGTACACATACTAAGTCGCTTCAGTTTGCAACTCTAAGGACTGTAGCCCGCCAAGTTCCTCTGTCTATGGGATTCTACAGGCAAGAATACTGGAGTGGGTCACCATGCCCTCCTCTAGGGGATCATCCCAGGGATTGCACCCACATCTCTCATGTCTCCTGCATTGGCAGGTGGGTTCTTTTCCACTAGTGCCACTGGGAAGCCACATATTTTTGCTGGAACATATTTAAAAGGGATTTTTAAAAAATAATTTGGCTGTGGAAAGGATTTGGCTAAGAGTAACTTATGACTGTAAACCCTCAGCCATCACCAGGCATAATATTTGAGAATTCTTTCAAAGTGAGAAATTCTAAGAAGCAAATTGTTTTAAAATGTAATGAAATGTTTATGATATCAAATTTAATAATTAATGGCATTTACATAATGTTACATTATGTGACATTTAATTAAATATTTGCTCATTTTGATTTTGCAGTCTTCTTTTTTTGTATTTTGAGGCAAAGAAAAATTTTCAGCCCTCAGGCAAGGTAACGGTGATAGGCTGCCGGCTCACAGGCAGAAGGACTGCTCCAGCCTCCCTGCTCACAGCTGTGGTGCAGCAGTCAGGTGGGATCTGGATGCAGAAGGGACCCATGAACCCATCTGTCCCTGTCTTCCCATTTTATGAATGAGGAATCTGAGATCCAAGAAAGGGAGTGACTTGCCCAAAATCAGAATCCTGGGCCTCCCTGAGCTTTTTTTTTCTTTTTTTAAACACATCTTTAAGGGTGAGCTCCCAAAGTTGAGGGGAATGACTTCATGAATGGTCAAGGTCATCAATGCCTGAGAAAGCTCGGACAAGTCCACCTGCACTTCACATGTGTGCACCACAATGAGTAAATCATGTCAGCTTGTACGAACCGCCAGCCAGAGGAGTGTCCATGAAATATAAGCAGGTATTTTTACCAGTTGTTAAAACTTAGCAGAGATACCGATCACAGACAGTGACTTGGCAAAGCCTCCGAGTGAGTGCTCCAGGAGTGAAAGAGCAGTAGCAAGACCCTACCTCCAAGAGCAAACCCTGGGCAGCGGTAAGCACCTTTGTGCCATCCAGAGCCAGGAAGCCTTTGCTTCCTGGCTGAGATTCAGGAAGGATGGAATGCTGAGGAGCCTCATGGCTGTCCCTGGGCAGGGCACAAATGCCAGGCTACCGCCTTCTGATTAGAGCTCCACGTGGTCCTGGAGGAGAGGAAGGGGGAATGCCTTGCCCATGACCACTAGGGGCAGAAGGTCGTCTGGCTCAAAAGCAATGGGCCTTCTTTCTAATAGGAAGGGTCTGGGCTCAAACACCTATTGAGCATATTCAGTAACGTGTAAAGAAAGAATGGAGGGAGACCCCATTTGTTCTCTTCTTTATCTCTGGAGAGATTCAGCCAGGGACCTTCACTTTAAAAACTTGGCTAAACAAAGTCTGTATTTACAAACAAGCACAGAGGCTCCATAGATTCTATTCCCCTTCATGTCTCATGGCCAGGTTGGTCTTGTCTGAATCCACTCAAGTCAAAGCAAGCAGCATGTTCTTCAGGCAGCTGTAGTAATATGCCCAAGTCTGGACTGTGGGGGTCCTAGGAAAGAATGAGACACAGCTCTGGGCTTTAAAGAAGCAGAATTAGATGAGGGGAGGAAAACTCAGGTTTGTGATGGAAAAAGCACTAGGCATGGGGTCTGGAATGTGGATTATTTCAGTTTTGCCAAATTTGCTGCACATCCAGGGTCAAGTCACTTTGGTCCCTAGAGTCTCAACTTCCTCCTCTGCTCTGCGAGGGCAGAACTTGATGATCTCTAAGACCCTTCCTGGTTGAGCAAGTGCTAAGCTGCCTGGCACACATTACAGATGCTGCTCTATGTGTCTCCAAGGAAAGGATTTTCAGAGAGGGACTGAGTTTCTTGGAGCAGCTAGACAGAATTAGGAAAATGATGCCAGGACATAGCCACAAATGATGCTATTAATTAATCCAAGCAGCTCTCCCAGACTTCCTGGCAGTCCTCAATGCAAGGCTGTGATCTACTTCAGACCCACCCTCTTCCCTCAAGTCCCTCTCTCTTGGGTTGATAGAAAGTTCACTCAAGTGGCCTTAATCATCTCAGGTAAGGGTCAGGTTGGATTTAAGGAAAGACTTTCATTTAAATGCTTTGAATGGTATGAGCATGTATCAAAAAGGAAGAAACCCACTGTCTATCTTGAGAATCCTTGAGAGGTTGGGCACAGGTGTATTTTGCATTCCTGAAAAGCTGTGTGCTAAGAAAATGCATTGAATCAATCTTATTTAAAATGCACTAGGAGTGTTCACTATTTAAAGGTACTGGAATGCCCTTAAATTCACCTGTTTGTAAATACAAACTTTGTTTAACCAGGTTTTTAAATAAGAGAGGTTCCCTGGCTGAAGCTCTCTGGCAAAGAACAGTGTAAATGCAATCTTTCTCAGAGGCAAAGAAATGAATTAAATTTGTTCTCAAGGTTCCTTGCAAACCTGTAAGCCTGGGCTTGCTTCAAACATAAGGAAAATGTACAAGACCTTTCTGCCTTGGCCAGTATGCCTGGCTTCTGTCCCTGGGGGATCTGTAGAACCAACACCATCTCCCTGAGCATGTCTCAATTATCAACACCAGGAATAGCTTGTCCTGGATCCCACAAGGGCTTTAATAGAACTTGGAGTTCTGATCCACTTCCATTTACTCTGAATTTTGTTTGTTCCAGTAATGAAACTAAGAGCAATGCAGGCAGGGACTGCCTCTGTAGTTCTGCTTCTCAGGGCCTCCTGTGGAGCAAGCACTTGATAAATAGCAGTGAATGAATGAGTGAAAATGGGCCCCCTCCGTACTGGTTGGCTGTGTGACCTTTAGCCAGTTCCTTAACTGCTCTGCGCCTCAGTTTCTGACTCTCCATATCATGGGTATGGTAAGAGTTACCACCTTGGGAATTGTGAGGATTAAATGAGATAAAGCAGAAAGCATCTGCCCCGTTGATGACAGTGTGTCGAGGACTTTGCCGGCTTTTGCTATGATGACTGCTTTAACGTGCCGCTCTTATTTTGTCCTTTCCACGCGCAGCCCTGTGAGGATAAGTGTAACCACCCCCTCTGAGCAGATGAGAAGACTGAGGTCACAGGTAGAACCGGGTCTCTTTCTACTGTGATGGAGCCGCAGAGGCAGTGCTCTAAGAATACTGGGAGCATGTGGAAGTCTTTTAGGTTCTCTGGCTCCCAGAGTGGCCTGGCCTTGTGGGGTGAAGGCTGGTCGTGTTAGTCCCAGGTCTGGCCGGACTCCGGTTAGTCCTGCTGTCTTCCTTGCCGCCTTGACCCCCCCGTCACGGCCATTTATTATTTCCTCAAGCAGGCCAGCTTACAGAGACACGCCGAGCTAAGCAGTGGAGGGAAGGTTTCCACTGCAGCGTCCATCCTGAGTGGCCACAGCGCCAGGAGAGGCTTTGCCAGCTCATCTCTGCTGGACAATGTGTGCCGCGCTCTTGAAATCAGAGCAGTGCGGGCGCGTTACAGCTCCCCTGGTGGATGCTCTCTGCCCGAGCGGGCGGGGGGGAATGTGCATGGGAAGCCGTGTCCACACGCACACGGATGGACAGAGCTCGGTCTTTGGTCAGCTCGGTCATCTGCCCTCACAGCAGGGAAGAAGGAGTCCTGCTCGTGGACATCCAGATGATCCGGAAACTCTGCTTGACAGGAACAGGCCCCTGGCCCTGCACACCTTCCTGTCGTTACTGAGACGCCTCTGAGACAGTTAGGTATCGGTACCGTTTCACCTTCCTTCGCCAGGCGAAGCTTGGATTTGACAGACAATGAAGAGCCCCAGAGATGGGCAAACAGAAAGTCTGAAAAATCCACCATCCGAATAACAGGACTGAGGGTTAAGAATGTTCTCCCTGAAATCCTGATGTGCTTATTTAAACTGTTGCTTCCTATACACACCCTGGGTGACTGTTCTCTTCTTCCATCCCTCCACCCCTTCCTTCTGATGATTAAACTAGAGGATACTGTTCCCTTTTTTTGTATGAATTTGCAGCATGTGGTTTAAATATTCATTTTATAAGAACAATGTCACATTTAAAGATTCAACATTAGTCATAGAGCTCTTTTAAAGATTGCTAAATAAGTATTAAAGCCAGGAAAAAACAAAACTACTGTGCCATCAATGCCCGGCCATAGAGAGCCTGTTCACACAGAAAGGGCTGTCCTTTGTCAGCCACCAGTCAACCTCATAATTGACTCAGGCTAAATGGTTTGCACCTTTTCACACTTTCTATTTGCCAAAAATACTTAAGACAGTCAGGAAAATATAGAGCCTTCTTTGTGTCCCTCAGATGATTGTTTTTTATCAGCATGACCAGCTCATCCTGGGTTTGGTCAAGAATGATACTAAGTTACTAGAATCCAGATCAAATAGATTCCATTAATAAAATTCTGATTTCCAAAGTATTTCAGCCTTGGACTGGGCAGAAACAACATGTGAAAATTTAAGTAGCATTGCAGAATATTTCAGTGAGTGGGGGAGAGTCTGTATGAAAGCTTTAACTTCTCAGTGTATTTTAGGGGAAGCAGATGATCGTTCTCCAGAAGTGGTTCAATGTCTGAGTGATGTTCAATGTGTGCCTGATGTGATAAAAAAAGAAGTTTACATCCCAACATAAGAAAGAACTTTCTAGCAGTTCTGACTGTCCACAGGGCAGGGATACCTGATTGGGTGGACCTTTCTCTCTTTCTGGAATTACTCAAGCAGAGGTCATTGGATCTCTTATTGGGGCTGCTTCAGAGGGAATCTTGCATGAGGGTGAGGGCTGGACTAAATGACCTTTGAGTCCTTCCAGTTCTGAGATCCTCTGACTTTACGTTTTTTACTTGTGGTCAGGTATTTATTAGCAAATACTATCCTAGTTGTGCTTCCTACATCTTAAGATTCATCAGAGATCTAAAAAGATCAAGAAAGACTTGATCAGACTTTCTGTTTGCCCTGCTCTTGTTTTCCCATCTCTTCATTGTCTCCCAAATTAGGGTGACTAGGTAGAATACTCAGAGGGGAAAATAGGAACTAGAATAACAGTATGGCAAAGATTTGACTTGGAAGAGAGAACACAAACATTTCAGGGAGCAAGATGTTTGGAAGGAGGGCAAATAATATTTTGGTTTCTATTGAGGTCCAGATAAGAGTAAGTGAGGTTAAGTTATATTAAGCTAACATAAAGCTAGATCATCCAAAGGCAGAGTGTTGTATTCCATGCTATCGATCTCTCAAAGAATAGCCTTTATTTAGTGTGTATATGAGAACAGTCAGGTTGAGCTGCCTTTGTTGCTTTAGTGAAACTGATTAAGGTAAGGTCTACTCTGCTTCTCTAAGTCCTTTTAAAAGGACCACAACAAATTCCTGCCAGTGGATAGTTACAGAGGAAAAAATAATGTGGTTCCTTACAGAAAGACATACTTGCCTTCGGTGTCACGAAATTAAAACTGTGTAAATTGCTGTCTTTCCTTTTTTTATTCTGCCTTAACTGCCAGAGACCTCAGAGCCAGATCCTTGAGTATTTACATCTGCTTAGTGATGGTGCCTTGAAAATCACTATCTCTGCTTCTTGTAATAAATGAACTCACTTCACAGCATTGATAGTATATCTTACATCTTAATGTCATTCATGTCACATCTTTTGGGAAGTGAGTAGGCTAAAATCTCATATATTCAAGATGAAATAGAATAAAAGGGAGACATTATCAATTGAAAAGGAACATGAAGTCCTAAGATAGGTTTTCAAGATGGATTGGAGAATTTCTGTCGCTGAAGATGACCAGTGATGGAGGGTGAGTCATTGTATTCAACATTCTTGGTCATCATCTCATTATTCACTTCCACTAGTCTTGTGCAATATTTAAACTTCTGCAACTGTTATCAGATATCCCAATGCATTAATTGGTATATGGTGGCAAAGAGAGCCAGTTTAGGTTGACCAGTAGTCTGTTTGTAATTTCCTGATGGAAAGTTCAGCCATATGTTTTGCAATTGTTTTTGGATTTGGGATGTGAATCAATAAATGGGAAGCCCCCTGAGGGCAGGGAATAAATAATTTTCATCACTGATTTCTCTACTACTAGCATAAGGCTGTCAGATTTCTAGTGTTTGTGATGGTTTGTTGAATTAAATTAAAATGAATTGAATATAATTGAAATGACTTCACCTGCACTGAGCGGGAGTAAATTGAATTGTCTGGTCTTGCTTTACATCAGGCGAACGTCTCACCTTTGTCAGCTAATCAACTCTAACAACAGAACAAGGGTGAGCATAGCATGTTGAGCATAATGTTTAGAATTTAAACATGCTTTAGTCTAAAAAGTATTTATTGTGCACCTCTTGTATTCTTGTATTCAGGTACTGTGTTGGTACTGGAAAGACAATGGTGAACTAGGTAGATATTGTCCCTGCCCTCAAGAAGGTCCACCTAGGAAAGGAAACAGGCATTAAATAAGTCAATGCATACATAAATACCTAATTAAGAATTGTGACAAGTGCTAAGAAGGAAAAAAGTATTACTTTTTGTTAAGAAGGATAAAATGAAGAATAAACCAATTTTTACAGCTTAGAGAAAGCCAGTGTGTCTGAGCAGAGCAGTGGGAGATGGACCCAAAGAAAGGATTTTAGGTTTTACTGTGGCTAAGTATAGACATGAATAATGAGACTTGGACTTGTTTTTTGTTTGTTTTCATTTAAGAATTGGAGTTTTTAAAATGTAACTTCCTGAAAGGGAGGAAGCAAGATTAGAAGCAGATACCAGTTAGGAGGCTATTGATATAGTGTAAGAAGATATGGTGGTGGATTGAACCGGGGGAGAGAGAAATGGAGAGTCTAGCCATATTTCCTAGGTAGAATTGGAAAGAACTTGTCTGAAAATTGGACATGGCCAGGAAGAGAGATAGTCAGAGATGCATGAAGCTATCCATAAAGGCAACTGGGAAAATGGAGAGGCTATTTCTTAAAATAAGGAAGGGGATCAGACTTCAGGTGAGTGAAGAGGTTTAGATCAAGCAGTCAAGTTGAGCCTCTTGAGTTTGAGATGCCTGTAAAATATCCACCTGAGGTTGTCAAATAGGCAATTGTGTATACAGAGTCATTCTGTAAATATTTACTGAAAACCTAATCTGTGTCAGGCACTGGAGTGGGCGTAATGCAAAGATGTATGTAGGTCATGATCTCTGACTTCTTAAATCTAGGAACTTAAAAATATTTGACTTAAAATGACACAGTGTGAAGTAGTGCAATAGAGGATTGGAAATGATTTTCAAAACCATCAGAGAAAGAAAGAAATAGGGCTGTATGACGTGAAAAGAGAAGGAAAGAGCTTCCCACTGAGGTACTATAGTGGACAGTGGCTGTCAAAGGAGAACTCAGAGTGTGGAGAGAGGGTGTGGGGGCCACACCGAGGGCGAGGAAGACTTCTCATCACCAAGGACAGAGAAAGCATCAGCACCGCAGTTGCCGGGGAGTGCTCCACGACCACGACCTGCCAGCTGAGGGCTGGGAGGCAGGGGGGTACTAGATCCTGAGCTCCTGATCGGTTCAGCCCAAGGGTGTGAGAAATGACATCGCGATGGTTAAAATGAGGGTCTGGAGAGAAGCTACCCACCATGAGGAAGCCAACAATGAGAAGGATCTTGGCTTGATTTGCTCTGGAGAAACTGCTCCTCTAGAAGCAGGGAGAACAGAGGCAGAATGTGGAGCTGCCGCATCCTCTTCCCCTGGACGCCCCTGCAATGTTTGTATGGGGTATAAATCATCTCACCCCTTTGTGCTGTGTTCATGAGGCACTGTTGTCTTTGCCTAGAGAGGGTTTGAGAAGGACTGAGAATGGCCTTCCAGGAAGTGCCTCCTTAAGTTTGTCCAGGTACAGTGGGTATACATTTATATCTATGAACTGTTATGAGAAAGAAGATGGTCATCCCCTGGTTTTCTCTAAATGAACGTAAATCTCACCCGGGCAGCCCTGACCTGACTTAGCATTGACAATGACTCGGACTCAGCTTCCTCCCTCCCCACCCAGAGAGTCAGTGGAAAGTCCCTGGGTTCTTCAGCCTCACTAGCAGCTCTAGAGACCGCAGTGGTCCTCGGTGCAGCTGCTTGCTGCTGTGGTAGCCGTTGCTCATTCATGTCCCTAGAGTGGGGCGCTTTTCCGGCCCAGTCCTGCTGGGGCTGTGGGTCCAGCCACCAAGGGCACAGCCAAGGGCAGGAGTTACTGATATCTGCTCTTCAGAACCTCAGTTCCCCACCCCGCTCCTAGTCCCAGCAGTCTTTTCACCATTCCCTCCCTCTCTTTCTGCCTTCTTCTGCCTCTCAGCATCGTGTGTCCCTCTTCCTTTCTCCTGATGTCAGTTGCTCACTGGAGCTGCTTGGCCCAAAACCCTCTAAGGCAGCAGTTCTCCCGTCAGAGCCCCCTGGAAAGTGTGTTAAACACGGACCCCCCCCCCCCCACTCCCAAGGTTCTGATTCATCAGGTCTGGGGCGGAACCTGAGAATATGCATTTCAAGCAAGGTCCCAGGTGACGCCCAGGAGCCTGATCCACATTGTAATAGCATCGTTCCAAATGGAGAAAACAAAATTCCTAGCTTCCCATCCTTACAGAAATGCAGGCATAGGGAAGGGTAAGGTATGGAAAATTACAGGACAGTTGCAACACAAATAAATATTTCCATTCATTTCCATGCCATCTACCATCTCCTGTTGAATGATAAAATTATATTGACCAAAACATGATTTAGATGCAGATTTTTGGCAACTCTTCTGTTTGGTGAGAAAGGCCAAGGGGACTTACACTATATCCCGTATCCCCAATGACCACAGGCCTGTCCTCATTCACAGCTCCTCCTTGGCCTGGAGCTCAGGACCCCTGCTGTGGGACTCCCAGCCTCTATTCCTCATCAGACAGTTTTCTGAAACTTACTCCCTCCTCCTCATGAGCTCAGACGATGATTTTTCTTTCTGCTGCCTGGACTTGTCATTGAGAAGCCTGGCATCGTCTGCAGAATGCATTTGCAAGTGAAATGTCTGAGTGACCTGAGAGAGGCCCGAGAGGGACAGCTGGCTGTGGAGGACTGTGTCAGAGAAGCGGCCTGCAGGAGATTTCCGCCCTCTGGCCAGCTCCTCTGCTGGGAGCCTGCAGGCCGCCTGCAGCCGCCCCCACAGCACCAGCAGCGGGGCCTGCCCTGGAAACGGCCTGGTCAGCCCTGTTAAGGCAGAAGCCGCCCCTGTGCTTCATCCCGCAGTGACCGGTGCAGAGTGGGGAGGCTAGGGCCACCCTGCCTTGTCAGTGCCACATACTAGCTGGGTGTCGTTCTGCACCAGCCGCTTGTCTTCTCTGTGCCAGTTTCCTCGTTTGTATAAGGTGTGAGAGTGTGTGTGCATGCTCAGTCACTTCAGTCATGCTCAACTCTTTGTGATCCTGTGGACTGTAGCCTGCCAGGCTCTTCTGTCCACGGGATTCTCCAGGCAAGAATACTGGAGTGGGTTGCCATGCCCTTTTCCAGGGGATCTTCCTGACCCAGGGATCAAACCTGTGTCTCTTACATCTCCTGCATTGTCAGGCGGGTTCTTTATCACTAGCGCCATTTGGGAAGCCCTTGTAAAAGCAGATCATATTAATGATAGCATCTAACCTCAAAGTTGTTGTGAGAATTCAATGAGATAATACCTATAAATTGCTTAACTTGTATCTGCCACATAACAAGTGTACAAATAAAGGGGAACCTTCATCAGTCATTACTGTTATCCTGTCCTAGAATATTGGGGCTCATGTCTTAATTCTCCTCCTGCACCACAAGCTCCCTGAGAGCAGGAGCCAGGTCTGATTCTTCTTTGTATCCATTCACTGCGTTGCCAAATATCTGGTGATGCCCTACTGTGTGCCTGTCGCTGGCTGAAAGGCCCAGTGCCTGGCCTTGCACACAGTGTGCAAGTGCTAGTGAATGAAATGGGGGTTGATGGAAGGTGCAGATGTACACAGGAGACATTTTACTGAGTAGCAGTGAGTGCTAGAGCTGTGCTTCTCAAGCTTCAGTGGGCCTACTACCCACCTGGAAATCTGCTTAGAATCAGATTCTAATTCATCGAGTCTGGACTGGGACCTGTGATTCTGCATTTCTTCACAAGTTTCCAGGTGACTGTGATGCCGCCTGTCGATGGACCACACTCTAAACAACAAGGCCCTAGGTTCCCATACATTATCTCTTATTGCTTGTACAAGCCTTATGAGTTTAGAAATGAGGAAAAGTAACTTCATAGGAACTGAGTAATTGTTTGAGACAACCGGCCAGTCCATAATCAAGGTGACTTGCTTTATTTTTGTCTGTTGAGTTACCCTGACTCCCTATGAGTGGTGATTCCTGAAGTTTACTGTACATTTAGAATTGCCCCAGAATATTTATATTTAATATTTATTTATATTTATATTGCCCAAGGTGTGGGCAAGTGGATAGCACGTAATTCTAGTGTGCAGCAGAAGTTAGGAACCACAACTTCCAGGCCCAAACCTCATCCAAGGAATAAGAAAGGAAGAGGATTTCTTTTGCAGTCTCCCTAATTAGGTATCAGTCATAGGCTTTCATGACTGCCTGTGAAGGTTAACAAATTCATCCAAGATCACCAAACTCATTGATGGCAAAGTTAGGACTAGAATTTCAACCTGTTGGTTTCCACTTTCCGTGCGTCCCCTTGTTCTAACCGGCTGCAAAGGTGGCAGCCTACATGGTCCAATGCCAGAGGAAGATGCCGGGAACGCAGGGTACTCAAGTGGAGAGCCATCTTCACGTCTGGGTAGAGGAGCCAGAACCTCAGAGACTCGAGACCTGGAGGCCTTCAGGGGAACATGATCTGACCTCACAGGACAGGGAAGTTTTCCTTGGCAACATCCTACCAATCCCTAAGGGACAGCTTGGGACAGAGTGGCTTCCCAGGTGGTGCTAGTGGTAAAGAACCCGCCTGCCAATCAGGAGACGAAAGAGACATGGATTCGTTCCATCCCTGGGTTGAGTAAATTCTCTGGAGACGGGAATGGCTACTCACTCCAATATCCTTGCCTGGGAAATCCCATGGACACAGGAGTCTGGCAGGCTGCATGGGGTTGGGCATGACTGAGCACACACACACACATGAGACAGATCTTGCTTTGAAACTGCAAGGACTTTAAAATTCCAAAATGAAATATGTAACCCCACTAGGGTAGAAGCATAATTGTGGCTTGATTCACTGTAATAAACATTTATCATCTTAATCATGACACAGTGTCAGTTTTGTTGAATGCTTTGTCTGAAGGATATAGGGGCTATAAATATGTGCACTTGGCCCTTTTGTGGGGGCTGTGTTACATGACTTAGAGTTGAAAAGCCCAACTATTAGGTGTTTCTATTTAGCCACCTTATAACCACTGATAAGTTGGCCAAATGAGGGTGCCTGTGTTCTTAACTGTGACCATTTATTGAGCACTTACGCTCTGCGCGGTACTGCAGTAGCCACTTGAGGAGTGTAATTACACTTAATCCACATAATATCCCAAGAAGCCAGCATTTCCTGGAGGCCTACACAGCTCATAATTGGAAAACCAGGGTACAAATTCATCTGTGGCTGACTCTGAGACACCATACTCAGAGGAGAAGGAGTTGATTCCGTAGCCTGGATTCACAGATGAAGACCAGGGAGGAAAAGCAGCCTGCCCTGGGGCACACAGGAAGCAAACGCCAGGACTAGAGCTGAGACCAGGGTCTCCTAACCCTGGGCCCGGCGTTGTTTGCTACTACATCTGTGGACAGGAGGCTGGAAAGAACAACGAGGACTTCAGAATCTTCCCCCTCAGGCTCAAGCCAGCACACTTGAGTGTGACGTGAACAAACTACTTTCCATGACAGACAAGGCTTTAGTCTAGTTCCCTCAAGGGACCCATTTGATTAGAAGAGAGGTCTTTACCCATCTGTGTTTCCCCTCAAAGCAGATCTAAATAAGCACATACCATTTAGGTACCTTCCCAATCCATGTCTCAGTTCACTCTTCCATCTGAGACCATATATCCATTCATTAAGCAAACATTTTTTGAGGACCCGTGTGTAACTGAGTAGGTGCTAGGCCCTCAGTCGTGTCCGACTCTCTGCGACCCCACGGACTGTAGCCTGCAAGGCTCCTCTGTCCATGGAATTCTCCAGGCAAGAACACTGGAGTGCTGGTAGCCAGTCCCTTCTCCAGGGCATCTTCCCAACCCAAGGATCAAATCCGGCTCTCCTGCATTACAGGTGGATTCTTTGCTATCTGAGCCACCAGGGAAGTCCAGGCACTATATCACAGATGAAGATATAAGAATAAAGTAGGACCTTACCCCAGTCTCTGCCTTCAGAGTCTTACAACAGAGATAGACAGATGCGGAGAGGGCTCCCAAAAACTGACCAATGCCATCAGAGTGATGATTCCAGGGCATGAGAGCTCAGAGAGGGACCTCCAACCCAGCTGGGGCTGCAGAGAATCCCAAAAGCATTTCTGGATGAAGTGATTTCAAATATGAGAATATGAAGTTCAGTAGAGGTGACGAGGCAAATTGTGTGTGTGTGTGTGTGCGCGCGCGCACATGCTGAGGCTGGAATCAAGACCAATTCTGTGTGGCCTCATAGTAGAATTTAAAGGAGCGAGTAGGAAGAGGGAAGAAATGAAGCTGAAAGGGGTCAGTCATGCAGGGAACAGCACCCTGTGCGGTTTGAATTTGTATTCTAAGAGTCAGTAGGGTCTGTTGAAGGTTTCAAGCAGGAGTGAGAGTTGGTCTCATTTCTGTTTCAGTAAGGTCACATTCTGACTGCAAAATGGAGACGAGAGGGGCAAAGTCAGAGGCAGGGGACACACAGGGCGCTGCCGCAGTGACCCAGGTAGTGATAACAGTATAGCCTCAACCAGGCAATGAGACTGGGGGCAGAGAAATGAACGCATTCAAGACAAATGTCTGATCTCCAGGGCTCGGTGGATTCGGCGGGTAGAGGTGGGGTGGAGAGCTGAATCAAGGGCTAGGGCTGGAGTGTCATCTTGAGCTAGTGGGTGGTTCGGAGACAGAGCGCATAAGGAGGAGGAAGAGGAGTCTGAGAAAGGAAAGGTGGTGTTGACGTTTACTATGAGCTGCCCACAGCGTATCCCAGGGGAAATGTTCAGTATGAAGCTAGACTGTTGGAATTCTCTTTATTTATCAAAAGTGACCCTAAAGCTGTCAGCAGTTTGTAATCTTATGATCTTATGAGAAACGACCAAAAGAATGACTGCTTGACTCCAATCATAGACTGGTTGTTCTGTCTCATAATACGGCTCAGGGCAATCAGCTAACCCAACAGGGGC
The DNA here is from genome assembly GCF_019320065.1 of Cervus canadensis. Lineage (NCBI taxonomy): Eukaryota > Metazoa > Chordata > Mammalia > Artiodactyla > Cervidae > Cervus > Cervus canadensis. The sequence continues at coordinate 1,649,474 of NC_057401.1, forward strand.
TCTGTGGGCCCTGGGCCAGCCAGGAAGAGTTTTTTCTTTAAAATCACAGCAAGTGGGAGTCATCCTGTTTTCTTGACGGGAGTTCACTCACTCACTCACTCACCCACTTGGGAGGGCTTTATCTGAGCACTTTCTATGTGCCAGGCATCATAGAAGGTACAGGATGTGGAAGAAGGTCCTTGCCTTTCAGTGTCTCCAGAGCTAGTGGAGAACACAGATGCCTGGGTGTATGATTTCAGTTCCCTGTTATAGGCAGGAGGAGAGTTGTATATCAGTGTTCAGGAGACCCAGATGTTCTTGGATTTTGCAATGTTAAACATCACCATGGGATGGTTTCCAATTTTCATTTAGGTGAATAACTCACAACCACAAACTTGGACTTCAGAGTAAGTTTTACAATTTTTACATTTTTTTATCTTGTTACAATTCTGATTCTCTGTGTGTCCTTAGGAAAAGTCATCCCCAGGTTCTACTCACTTGATGCTGTTTTAATGGTGATAAAGACAATGAAAGGAGAAAGATTTGAGTGTTATTGGAGCAGAGGGAGGAAGTGCCTAGTTCTGTCTGTACAGAAGAGCATCAGGTGAAATCAGAGAAGGATTCCTGGAGGAGGGGATGGCACGTGTATAGGTCTTTAAAAATGAACTAGATTTCATGGTATATAAAAGAAGGCATCCTTTGCTTGGGCAGACACCAGGAGAGTGAAGAGGAGTTTAGAGTGCATGGCATGGAAGTGGGAAAGAGAGGCAAGGAGAGAAACGATTCATATGGTGGGAGCCTTGAATGTCAGTGCCCACAGGACCCAGGCAGGTGCATATAAGAGGAACTAGGTAGGATGTTTGCCAGGGATTAAGAAGTTTCCTGGGACACAGGATTTTCTGTGCTAAAACTGGGAAAGTCCTGGGCAAACCAGGATGACTTGGTCACTCTTGAATGAGGCCAGGCTGTGGCTACCTGGAAAGTGCTTACCCACCCCCACACCCCAACCCCTTCCCACTTCAGGAGGCAGCTCCCAGTGCTGCCATGTGGGAGCGCACAGTGAAGAATGGTTATCTTTGAATCTGCCGACTACCCAAGAGAAGCTGAAAATCCAGAATTCATGCAATAGCTTCTAGTTTTAAAATGTTGACAAAAAGTCAGTTGTTCTTAAACCACCTTTCTGGCCAAACAAGTCATTTCTATGAGCTACACAAGGCCTGCAGGCTGTGTGTTTGGGGATCTCAGGGCACAGTGACGTCAGCAAAGCCCCCACAGCCAGCCCTGTTCCTGCCCTGAGGCCACTTCAGCTCACAGACAATTTTCATTACACAGAGTGACTTCAGTGATCAATCTTTTGGTTTTTAATTTGATGTTCTTAACCATATTTGGATGCTGGGCACAGAATGTAATAGATCAAAGTAGGGATGAACAGTGGTAATAGAGACACCCGTTCAATTTTTTTGAAAGATGAAATTAGCTCAATAGCTTGTTCTTCCCCAAAGTGGTAAAGAAGTTAAAGAAGAATGCGTATCTTAAACATCAGCCTTGGCTGAGGTCTATTTATTCGGGAATCAGTACAACCCCTTGGCTGAGATAAAAGTGGGAAAGAACAGTCATTTTGTTTGTGGGAAACTTGGAGACTCAAGGGCTAGTGTTAGGAGGTGTTTGGTAGGTGATGGTATAGTTGATTCAGCACTGTGGTCAGAACCAGCTCTGCCACTTCCAGAGGCTGTGTGGCCTTGGGGAAACCACCTAATCTCTCTGGTCCATGGCTTTCCTGTTTGTGCTGCAAGGAGGCTGCTTACAAGGACTCCCAAGAATCACCCTTCCCATCAACTCTCTTAATTCTAAGTTTTGACTTCAATTAGACTTTTGCTGGGATCTCTCCAGGTCTACCAGGGTGAAAGAGTCAGCAGGGGTTTTAAAGAACAAATCTGTCCAGACAACTGTGACGTCTTTTTTCTTTTCTAGATGGAATTAGTAGATATGGGGCTGTAGTAAGTTGATCTGATATCTGGGTGCCACCAGGCCAGCTCTCTGGTTGGCATTTTTCATTGGGCCCCTTGATTTTTAATTGAGTGTGGAGCAGAACACAGGGATGGGAGATGTGTGCAGGAGGAAAGTGTCAGAGGCAGGGGCTCCATGGCCAGGAGCCTCCTGTTCCCAGTGAGGGGAGGGCTGAGCAGGGGGGGGGCCTGCATTCATGCCAAGCTGCAGTGTCCCCTTTATTGATGATGACAGGAGAGGGAGTCAGCAGGCCGCTAATGCGGACTGCGGAGGATGGTAATTGGAAGTTGCTGTTACCATTCCAAAGGACAGGGGAGTGGAAGTGGGACAAATGGGAATTTAAGAGGAGGGAGATGAGCAGAGGGAAAGGATGAAAAAAAAAAGGAGTATGATGTCATTTGGAAAATTGCAAACCAATAAATCAATGAGGTATCATTCCGAGGACCGAGAGGAAACTGCCTGAGGAGGAGCCGGCCAGTCGGGGAGCTGTGGACTGACAGGAAGCGGAAGGTCAGGAGGCAGGGCAGTGTCCTCATCCTCACCAGGGGGCCAGCTAGAACATGAGCCCCAGGAGTGGACTTCCATTCCCTTCTATCCCCTCCTCCTTGAGGTTTTCTTTTGTTTTGTTTCTCGTGTGAATAACATCAGAAGGAATGCTCTATCCAAGAGGGCTTTACAGGAGCTTATTAATGTGAACCCATGGAGTCAGCTTTTCAAAAATTATCTCTGAGTTCAGCTTCACAGGATTTTTTTCATCATTGGGATCAGCTTCGTAGAAGCCAGAGCATGATAATTCTGCCAGTTTTTACTGTTAACAGATGAAATAGTCCTCCCTTTACAGAAATGAAGAACAAGGACTTTGGTAGCCCTCTTTAGTTCTCAAGACCTTGTCAGCAGAGCTGGCCTGAAGGCAGCCCAGTAGGCAGGTAGCTGCCTGACATCCCATTACCAACAGATCGAGATTCAAAGCCCTCAGCCTGGCATTTAAGGTCCTTCCAGTCTGCCCCTCCATGCATCTCCTGTAATCTCTCTCTGTGAACCTCTGTTGTACCAAAGCACTTTGCTTGTTTTCCCCTCTGCTTCTTCCCTCCTGGCGTTCCCTGTCAAAGTGGAACACTCACTCCTCAGCACATGTAATAATATTATCCCTCCTCCTCCCTTGACTAGAGCAGACATCACTAATCGATTGCTACATTCTTTACTGCTGAGCTACAACTTGGCGTTAAAATCATTCCTCTCACAGATCTTTAGGCAGTTACCACCAATCAATCAGATTAATCAAATCATCAAATGAAATGTTTTTCCTATCGCAGTCATCCTTTCCCATTCTTTGCTTCATCTTCTTCACTCTTGTCATTTTTCAAATCCCACATGCTCTGTGAAATTTCTCCTGAACATTCCTAACTACAAAGGTTATTCCCACTTCTTAAATGCCTAGAGAAAACTAGAACTCTCATTTTGCATCTGTCATTCAGCACTATCACGTGTGTCTCTCTGCAGATCAAAGTTTCTCATTTCAGCACTAGTGACATTTTGGGCTGGATCATTCTCTGTTGTTAGGGCTGAACTGTGAATTATAGGATGTTTAGCAGCATTTCTAGCCTTTATGCAATAGGTGTCAGCCTCCCCCTCTCCCTCTCTATGACAGACAAAAGTGTTTCCAGATGTTGTTAAATGCCCTCTGGGGGACAAAATTGCCTGCAGGTTAGAACTACTGTATTAGAGAGACAGGGAGAGAGAGAGAGAAGGAAGAAGGAGGAGGAGAAAGAAGAGGAGAAAAAACACTAAAGAAAAGGAAAACAAAGAAGAAAAAGAATCTTCCCTCTGAGTTTGAGACTTGCAGGGTAAGAACCATGATCATATCTGATATAGTTCCTTACACATAATAGGTGCTAAGTATTTGCTGATTGATTGATTATCTGGGAATGAGGAACTGTTTGGGAAGGGGGAAAACCCTCGGCTAGTGTGGACTGACGCACCATCGGTGTGTCTTTGCCTCAGTTATGCACTGCTGAGTTGAGCAGTAGGAAGAGCTTGCCCAGAGGCCGCCTCAGCACACACCTGATGGTGCTTGTCAGACCGCGTAGCTGAGTGCGCAGGGCTGACCCGCTGCCCGCGGCAGGGACAGCTAGGCCTGCGGGGAGGTGCCAGGAGGGACAGGGCTGACCTGCTGCCCGCGGCAGGGACAGCTAGGCCTGCGGGGAGGTGCCAGGAGGGACCTGGTTGAAAAGTTGAGCTTGAAGTTTACAACATGATGTGTGAGACCTTCTTCCCTTGTCTTCACTTGTCCTCATTCCTCATGAAGGAAACAGGAGGGGTCAGCTAAAGACACCCTTCACTGCACAGAGTAACTGTCCCTCCTGAAACCTCTTGTGTGAGCACACTGTCTGCCTGACCTCCGCTCCTTGAAACCTGGAGTCTCTGTGCAGGGAAAAAGAGGGCAGGGAGAGCTTATATCAATTGTCACCCACAGTGCAGCTCCCCAGGTCTACAGGGAGGCTTAGACCATCCTCCACGAGTCAGCCAGAAGCTAAGTCCACACTTCCCCAGCTGACCAACTCACTATCCCTGGAGAACCGCAAAGAGGGCTGGCGCTGAGCACTGCAGGAAGGCTTTCTGAGTTCCTCTGGTGTTGCCAGTATCCACAGGGACCCGCCGCACCCACCTTCTGCTGCATCCTCACAGCAGTCCTATAGTCAGCACTGTTATCCCCATTTCAGAGACCAGAGAACTGAGGCTCCAAGAGGTAAGACAACTTGTCCAAAGATCCAGAGCGGGCATTTGATCCCAGTACTTAGTATATCCAGTGCGTTCCAGGAAAGCTGCTTCTCTGAGAAACCGCATGTATTTCCTAATATTTGGTGTTGGCATTCCTTACTGAACCCTTCTTGGCCTTCAAAACCCCAACAATGCAGAAAATGAAGGTTTATCCTCAATTGAACCTAAAATCATGGAGACTCATAAGCCATAGGGCAAAGTCATTAAGAGAGCTGGTCTTGTTTACATAAATATGTGACAACGCTCACCAGTTAGTCTATCTGCCTTTGTAATCTGCCAGCCTAGCTCCATCCATCCATCTCTCCACCCATCCTTCTATCTCTAGTTAGGCACAAGAGATTTTGGAATGTCCTTAACATTTAGATGTTTATTGGATTGAGATGAATATTGAATATTCTTAGTATTCTAGGTTAGGGCTTCCCAGGTAGCCCTAGTGGTAAAGAATCTGCCTGTCAATGCAGCAGACACATTTGATCCCTGGGTCAGGAAGATCCTCTGGAGAAGGAAATGGCAACCCCTTTCAATACTCTTGCTGGAAAATCCTACGGACAGAGGATCCTGGTGGGTTACAATCTGTGGGGTCACAAAGAGTCTAACATGACTGAGCACATGCACACACAGTGTTCAAGGTCAGGCAGGAGGCCTGGTGGAGTGAAATATCATGCACTTCTTTCTTCATGATATTTTGAGGTATTGCTTCTCATATTAATAAGATGATGTAATGATTATAAAACAATATTCTGGAATTAAGCTGGGCCAGCCAAGTCACGTCACCACCCTGCTCCTTGATCTCCTCATCTGTAAAGTACACATAGTTTTACCAACTTTGATTGAGTGTTGGGAGGATTCGTTGAGATAAGGCACACACAGTGCTTGGCCTATAGTAAGCACTTAGTCACGGTAGCTGCTGCGCCATCGGCATACGTTTTAGCTCAGTGTCTGACGTAGGAATGTCTGTTCAGTGCTGGTTCTCTCTCCCAGCTCTTTCCGTTCCTGGCCACAATCCTATAAAGTGTCCTTACTGATGGATCAACAGAGGGTTTAGCACACTGCCCGACACACACTTAGCCCTTGAAGTTATAGTCATTATTGCTATCCTTCAGCCCACCGTACCTTCTTTATGAGTCATAATATCCTTTTATGACAATTTTTCCTGCTGAAGGTTGACCTTGGTGTCTTATGCAACTGGGATACAAGTGTTTGCAGGAGAGGTGAGAGGCTGCTTAGGATGCTCATGCAGAGCTGCATGCTAGTGATGCTCCTGGCTTTGATTTTTCTCAGGAACATGTGAGGCGAGAACAGTACTGTTCTGTCCAGGACTCAACACAAGCTTTTCTGTGCAGCCCTTCCAGAGGCATTCAGTGTAAAGCTTGGAAGACCATCATTGCTGTGTGTGCTGAGAATAAATCCTTGTTCCTGAAACAATTCCTTTTTCTGTCACATTTGTGAACTTCCCCACCCACACCTCCACAGATGTAATTAGAAACATTTAGAAAAATCATCTTGTGTTCAGTTAAAAACTGAGGTGTCCTAAATGATAGCCCCTCTCCTGGCAAGCAGCCTTCTCAACTTCCATGAGCTCAAATGGCTTTCATCATAGACTGGGAGATGCTGGAGCAGGCTCCCTCCCTTTCATTCAGCTCTAAATGACAGGGAGACAAACCAGTGAACTTGAAGACAATTGAGATCCACATAAAACTAGAGTTTTACCTGCTGAAGGAAGGTCAAGAGTCTGCTATAAAATAGTCATTTAGTGAGAAATGCTTGCTGAGAAGTGTGATGCTACCACAAACCAGGAGAGTTGACACTGAGGACATGGTCACACCTGGAAACAACTCCAGTGTCTTGGAAAAGTGTGGGAAGACACACAAATTGCGTCTTCAAAGGGAGCTTCCTGAAACACACAGTAGCCAGCGTGAGCTTGTTAAAACCCAAATCAATCGTCTCCCTTTGCACTTAGAAGAAAACCCAGGCCCTTGCCCCTAACCTACAAGGGCCTTCAGGATGTTTCTCTGACCTCATCTTCTTCTCCTTGCCTTCCCTCACTTTGTACCTTCTGGCCCTCTTTTGGATTCTCCAGGCCTCCAAGCACATCTGACCTCAGGGCCTTTGCATCTGCTACTTAACTGCCCTGGAATGCTGTTCTGCCAGATTTTTATATGACCAACACTCATCATTAGATCTCCACTCAAATGTCAGCTCTCTAAGAGGCCACCTTCATCTCCCCTATTGAAAACAAGTCCCTTCACATCTCTATCTCATTTCTCTGTAATATTTCATTAGCAGCAGATATCTCTGCCTAAAATGACCTTACTTATGTATTCACTGGCTTGTGGTGTGTTTCCCCATCCCTGACCCTCTACCTAGTGGGAGAGTGAGTTCCTTAAGAACAAATCCCTTGTTAGTCTCATCCATGACTGTCCAAAGCACCTAGAACCATGTCTGAAACGTAGTAAGTGCTCAAGAAATATTTGTTAAATTAAGGAAAGTGTGAAACCATGATCTCACTCTGGCTTAATCAAACATGACTTTAGATGGAATAAGAATAATAATCCAGGAGTAGAGCAAAAATTCTTTCATTTCTGTCCTCTCCTAAGGCAAAGATGTTCTACACACGACCCTAACTTTTCAGAGTTTGGGGGAGTTATCCCTGTAACATTCTTTGAAAGATGAAGAATGCTATAAGAAGTTCACTGTTTCATCTTACAAGTATTTATTGAGCCTATACTACATGCAAGTTCAATTCTAGATTCTGGTGATATGGCAATGAATAAAAGACAGAATCCTCTGCCCAGGTGGAGCTGACAGTGATGAGATGAGGAACATCATGGGTTTACGAAAAGAACACAGGTTTTTGAGTCAGAAAGACCCAGATTTTTGTTCCTGCTCCATCCTGTTCTAAATGTCTGTCTAGGCAAACTGCTTGACCTCTAAGGATCTCACTTTTCTCATTTGTAAAACGGGCATAAAGTTGACCTCATGAGGCTGTTGAGATGACTCAATGAGATGATAAAGGTAGAGTCCTAAGCCCAAGGAATGAATGAACAGAATTTGCTTGCCTTCCACCTCCCTTTGTGATTAAACACCTCACGGTATCCTTTGGAAGATTTAAAGTGACCCCACACTACAGAGCCACCTGCGCAGGCTCCAGCCAAGATCAGAAAGTGCTCATTTCAAAGGAAGAGTGTGTGGCCAGTTCAGCCTGCCCTTCCAGCCTGGATTCAAAGCGGCTTTGTTACCTCTCCCCACCTGCTCTTCATCAGTGAGAAGCGCTCTCTGAGAGACGCTGTGCCTGTGGTTCTGTCTGGCCCTAGTGTTTCTGGAGAGCTGATCATCAATGCCCACAGTGCCAGGCGGGGTGCTCATAGCTAGCTCCAGATTCTGCAGACAGAATGTGTCCCGCTGCACCAGAGTGCTCAGCAGCTAAGAGGCTCCTTCCTGTCTTCCTGTGATGTTGCACTTTGACGTGGAACAGGCTACACAAAACCCCTGGATCAGTGCCCATTAAGAATCTTCTCCCTGAAGGAAGGTGACTTGGTTTAGTCTGTCACACAGCAGGATTCCTGGGTAACCAAAGAATGTCACTGCCCACAAGGAGAGGCACTTCCCAAAGCCAGACAGCTGGAGTACTAAGCTTCCGACGAAAACGGTTACATTTCAGGCTTTTGAACAGTTTGGGCACTTTTGTCATTCATCGTCTCCTACCTGCCAGCAACTGTCCCAAATAAAAAGAACCTCCCATCATGCACTGCTCAAAGAGGCACACGCTCTATTTACTAAACAGCTTTTCTTTGGACATGTTGTTGACTAAAACCATGTTCAGAGTCAAAGGACACTTAGCCACGTGTCCCAAACTGCGACTGGGAGTGCTTGATGCATCCACAGACAGTCAGGGGTAGCTAGAGTCCTCGTTTCATCTGTCCAGGTCAGAAATTTCAGTTAGTCAATCTGCACAGTTTTTCAGGGCCAGAGTCAGCAACAACAGGAATAATACTAATGGCTGATCATTTTGAGGGCTTTCTACAGATTGATTTAATTCTCACCAAAAACATATGCAGTAAGAACTATTTCTATTCCCTTTCACTCTAAGATGCAAGACCCTGCTCAAGGTCACACGCTTAGTAATAGATAGAGCTGAGATTTGAACTCAGGCGGTCTGGCTCCTAGGTCTCCATCTGATGTTCTACATCGTGGCAGAACCAGATGTAGACTCTTTGGAGAAAACGTTATCCATCCGGCTCACTGCTGCACCTGGGTACCTAACACAGTGCCCAGCACGTAATGGTTGCTAAGACAGACTGCACACACTACTTTCCCCAAAGATTGCTCAGCTTCCTGACAAATTGCTAAGATGAAGGGGTTTTAGAGCCCTTGTTTTTCTTGATACCGTAGCTTCCCACCTCCGACCCTGGATCTATCACAAAGACAGTACCAATTGCACCCAAAAATCAAATCTGTTATATAACCACATGGCAGATGTGCGGGTGAATGGAGAAGCAACCCGAGAGTGGCATCCGGCTACTCTTAGTCTCCAAATGAAATGGATGGCCCCATAGGTGAAACTTTTCATCTCCCCCGGCATGCAAACTTTCCTCCCTTGTTTCCTCTCCTTGGCGCTCTGTATTTTATTTCATTTTGGTAGAGCACATTATTTGAAGTTCCTATGGCAACGTGTCACCAGCTGGCATCGCATAGTAATGCTGGCATGTAGGTAGCAAGCTCCCGAAGTTGGCTCTTCCCTCCCTCTGAGATCTTATCACTCCCACTAACCTCAGGTGGGGGGGGGGGGTGCACTCACACCCACCATGCCCCTCCCCCCGTGTTTTGTTAGCTCTTCAAGGCAGGGCAGACTGATTGCCTCTTCCTGGCTCACTCAGCCCTGCAGGTCCTAACCGTGTGTGTAGGTGTGTTTGCTTTAGAAGAGGTTAAATAGATGTGTTTGAGTGTTGTGCACCAAAACTATCGGCCTTATCAATAAGGGGAGGATGATGATGATGGTCATATGATGATCACAATGATGATTTTTTATGCAAAGGAGTAAATTGATTTGGAAAGGGCTACTCTCCTGATCGCAATCACCCAGTATCCCAGTTAATTAATACTAATGACACAATATTGGGTTTCTCATTTTCTCTTGCCATCACACAGCTAAGAGACCCTGACTGTTTTTCTTTGGAGCTTCAATTCTCTCCCAGGTGTGCGAGACCTCCCTGCTTACTGATGGGGTGAATTAATTAAGAGGATTGAATGTCATGGATCACTGAAGAGAGTTCTATATGGCAAATAAGCCCTGCCACTCAAGGCTTTAAGTAGCCCCTCATCAGCCAAGTGCCGGCAATGATTGTATTTATTTTTACACATTTGACCTAGTTTCAAACCGTGTCTCTTCATGCTGTGATTCATTAGCTACATTTTAAGCCACCCCGAATGGAGCTGAGGTGACTCTGCCTGGTTTGTGCCAGCATCTCAGATACAATTTCTCTCCGGAATTTAATATGCAGGTCCCCCTGCCATTCGGTTTTAAGAGCAATTTCCTATCCAGGCAACTGGAATGCTGCTCGGGTATGGATGAGTGGCTGCCTCACACCTTGGTAGTAAGTATCTGTTGACCACAAAATTTCCACCAAGGATGGCAAGAAGGACATTCTCGTCAGCCTGAATGGCAGGGGGTCCGTCCACCCCTCTGTCCCCTAGGCTGCCTTCAGGCTTTTCCATGTTGCTGGCAGGGCTGGGAGTTTGGGCTCCAGCACTGTAAAGTTTGAGCAGTGTCAACATCAGGAAGGTCTGAGTTGCTACAGCAAATGCTGTCTGATCTTCTCCCCCACGCCCAGCCCCTACTGCTCTTTCTAAACATTCAGACATGGTGGATACAGAAGGTCTCAAACTTGTGAAAGGGGAAGAGGACAGGGAGCAAAGAAGTGGCTTGCTGAGCTGAGGGCTCTGCTGAAGAGGGGATACATATGGGAGAGACACAACGTGATGATGAACAGGGGCTTTTGGCTTTTAATTTAAATGACAGGAGCCTTTACTGAATTTGAACCTGCTGCTGGTGTCTCACGCCATTTCACAAGTCAGTCAGTCACATGGGGGTGATTTCGGACAGACTTGATACCAACGTGGGCTAGACACCGTAGCAGAAGAAAAGGAACGCTTCCAGTTGGAAGTAAAGCACTGTCATTTCTCATTAACAGCCAAATGCAGGTAACTTGTCCAAACTTCAGTCACAACACACTACAGATCCTGCTGGAAGGCACTCAGCCAGGTTTTTCTACGGGGTAGTTAGAATGAAGAGATGAACAAGCTGGTGAAAGTAATTTTGATTGATCGGTGAACTGAGCAAGTCCTTATAAAAAGATAGTGGTTTCTTTCATAAAATAATCACTCTCTCCAAATGAGACGGGCACGGGAATCCCCTTCCCCTTTATTTTCATTTAAAATGAAGCATGGAAGTTCCTGTCCGGAAGGCTTAAGACAAGTAGCCTTTTCAAGATAATTTCCAGGCAACTTGACCTCTGAGGTTTGTTGCTTGCTTCCCCCACCCCCTTCAAATTCAAATCAAGCCTTTGGAAATAACAAGCATTCCGGATCTGAATCTGTGCATTTGGGGCAGCCTGCAGTTCCGACCATGGTGGATTTTCTGAGACACACACACACAGACACACAGACAAACAAGCTCACAATCCCAGGGCTCATTCAAGCCCAAGCTTTAAAAGTAAACTATTGTCCAAGAAATGATAGCATTTGCTCCGAAAGGATGATGGATCACAAAAAATAAAACCTACCCAGATCTCTTACCTTGAAGCAGTGGAATTACCTGCAGAGAATGTCCTTCCTTTCTTTGCAAAACGAGCCAGGCTTTGGCCAGCAGCAGAATTACTCCAAAAGAAGAAATAATAAGTCCTTTATGTTGTAATTTTCACTGTTTATATGCAAGAAGTGTAGTGGGTCTGCTCACGTAGGAATAAATAAAAAGCCGAAAAAACTGCACGGCAGCTACCATGTGAAAAGGAAAGACCTCTAGTGGCCACTGGCTGAATTCTTGGAGGAAGCTCCTCACACAAGAGATGGAGGGAGTAGATACACGCGTGTGTGCCCACCCCACCCCCCCAACACACACACCTCTAACTCGGAAGATTCATCCCCTCTTGCATCCAGCCTGGCCAGAGGGATAAGCAATAATAAACTTGTTTCTTGGTTTCCGTGGGACTTAGTGAAGTTAGCAGTGATGGTGGCGTTCTGTCTGGTTTGAAAGGGATGGATAATTTCACAGACTCGCCATCACCCCCTGGGGGCCTCAGCAGGCAGGAGGATTTGACTCCAGGGTGGCCAGGGCAGTTGGCCCCCAGGGAAAAGGCTCCCGGTTCCAGCACCCAGCAATACCACTGACGTAACTCCTGAGGGTCCCGGCCTTGCACTCCTGCCAGCTCTGCATGTTTTCTGAACACTTAGGTTGCGTGTGTGTGTGGCGGTCACCCATAGGCAGAGCTGCCTTCCCCGGTGTGTGACCTGGTCCGGTGCTCAGAAGGGCCCTGTGGCTGTCTTTAAATTCTGAGGAATTTTTACAGGTACTTTTCCATTTTCATTTTGTTCTGAGCCCCACAAAAGGACATAGCTAGTCCTGCTGACTGGGAAAGCATGCTATCCCTAAGGTCCTAGAAGCAATTGAGAATCCATATCTTTGGGAGTTGCTTTTGGGAACGTGGACTTGAAGAACATTCAATTGCCCCAGAGACTCCCCATGGAGAAGTGTAGAAGGAGCTTCCTGGGGACGTCGAGGCTGTTCCTTCTGTCACGGTTCCTGCAGTGTAGACCTGCGGTTGGGAGGAGTTTTTTCCACGTTGTATTTTTATAACAGAGGCAGAAGCTTGTTCATTTTTTGGTTTTAGCGGTTTTGTTTTGTTTTTTTAAACAAACATAGCAGTTTGTGATACACATATAATGCTTGGTTCAAACACACCACTTCCAGACCCGCAGCTATTGTGTGTTATATATGACACCCTTTAGCAGTGGGGATCCCTGGAGACACTTGCATCATCCCAAGCTTCCCGTGCACCACTGGCGTGCCCTTGCCAGGGAGCTCTCTGTGATGAAGTTGGGAGCCTAGTGGACTCTTACAGGAGACGCTCTTGATGCCTTCCCCCAGTGGGTGGATGTATGGGCAGTTCTTCCTTTACCCAGGTTCCCAGGGTAGATCCCCCTCAGTTCCGCCTGCAGACATTCACCCTGACAGCTGCTGGCTTCTCACTGGCTGATTCATGGCCCAGCCACCGATGCTCCTACAGGGAACTTTAGTGTCCTCAAGGCACCATAGAAGCCATCGATCCTTATGATACATCTCTGGGGTTAGATGTGGATGGGTTATTGTCCCACTTTACAGATGGAACAATTGGAGATTAGACATGTAAAATTATTTACCGGAAAATCAGTCGCCTTCAGAATGTTGATGCAAGCTGGATCTCCTGACATCAGTACAGTGCTCTTTTCCCAATATAAAGCAACTGGGGAAGCAATGAACTGCGTCCTTATTGTCTATATCTGGAGCTCCTATTATAGTCCTAGGCACATAATAGGTATTCAATAAATGCTTTCTTTTGGATGAATGAGCTGATGAATAAGCCATAAGGAGACATTTACTCTCAGTTTCACATGCTCATCTGCTAAGAAGAAATTCCCCACCCCTGGAGGGGGTGGGCTGGAGAGGGGTTATACTAGCCTGGGATGGAGAGATGTTTTCCAGTTTGAAGTCAAGTAAATGGAAAAAATGAATCTCATGGTCCACCTCTTCACTGTTTCATGGCATTTTTATTTCTTGCAGAGTCACTTTGTAGCATGTATGACAGCCATCTTAAACCAGATGGGCGACCAGCACTATTCCTTCTATATTGAGACCTTCCAGACCAGCTCTGAACTCGTGGTGAGTCTATAGAATACTTTGGGGGCAGTGTTGGGAGACACGTTGTGCTCTTTAGATTCTTGAGAGTTTAGGGCAAGAATATCTCCCCAGGAACCTTACGTGTGTGGGTCTAAGTTTGCAGAAATGTTTGTGTGCCTCCCTGTTTCTCACTCCCATTTAGGTTTGTATATATCACTCCTGAAATACATCTCAGCCCATGTCAGATGTGAGCCCTGAGTGTCTAGTCTACATAGGACTTGCAACCATATTTGTTGATGAATCATAGACATTTTGAGGCTCAAGAACATGACTGTTGGAGTCACACGGTCTTGGGTTTGAATCCAGGATTTGTCACTGGCTAGCTGTGAGTGTGGGCTACCTAACCTTTCTTAAGCCTCAGTTTACCCATCTGTAAAGTGGGGATCGTATCACTTCTGTCACAGCATTGTGAAGGGATTAAATGAGAGCACAGTAGCTCTCAGTTTGTAGGAGTCCAGGAAAAGGCAGCCATCATTGTGTTATAATAAGACATGCACAGTGAAAACTGGTCTCTGAGCCTTTTCCTCTTCTGGCCTCTCGGGGTTCATTTGCTACAGGGCCGTCTGTTCTGGCGGGCAGCTGGTGGGCTGTACCTCTGCAGCAGATGATGTCATCACAAGAAAGCCCAGCCCACCTGCCCCTGAGTGCAGCACTTACTTTACCCTCAGTATGGAACCTTCGTCCCTGTCTCCTTATTACCGCCAGCTTCAGGGGTTCTGCTGCCAGGGGCTCATTTTTACCTCTCCTTGAAGGACACAAGGGAACCAGAATTGTGCCAAGCTCACAGAGTGGAGAACCAATAGGAAACTAATGTCCTGTCCCTTCAGCCATTTAGCTTTGAGGACTCCTCCCTGGAGTAAGATTGGCAAGAAAGGGAACCTCTTTCTGGTTATACAAAAAAAAAAAAAAAAAGAAGAAGAAGAAGAAGCAAAAGGAAATCTAAATAACCTAAGATTTTCTCCCTCCTCAGTGTCATGGGACATGGAAATAGACAGAATGGATTCCTTACTTTTGATCCTCAGTGGAAGAAAGGGTGGAAAGGATGGTGGGAAACAGATCGCTATGTATTGAACTATACACCTCTTAACCATCCCTCCAGCAGCCTGGCAGAGGTGCTAGCAGTCATGTTTGACAAGTCTCCAGGCTGCTTGCTCAAGGTCAGACAGCGGTATGTGGCAGAGGGGGGATCTGAACCCCTGTTCCAGCCCTTACACCATGCTAAGCAAGGAAGTGTTCGTCACTCAGCCGTGTCTGACTCTGCGACCCCATGGACTGTAGCCCGCCCTGCTCCTCTGTCCATGGGATTTTCCAGGCAAGAATACTGGAGTGGGTTGCCATTTCCTTTTTCAGGGGATCTTTGTGACCCAGGGACAAAACCCGGGCCTCCCACATTGCCGGCAGAGTCGTCACCATCTTTCCTACCAGGGTGTAGGAAAGCTTACACCATGCTGCACCTTCCCAATCAGAAGCCAGGCTTTCCATCTGTGAGGCAGAGGTCTTCTCCATTCCCACAGGAAGGGACTGTGCCTATGGCAACATCCACACCTCCCCAGGTGATCCCGAGGATGAGCAGTTACACTCACCATCGTCCTGAGCATCTCGTGAACACTCACAGTAGGCTGGGCTCTGTGTGGAGCATCTTAGAGACGGTGTGCACTTGGTCAACCATTTGAGGCAGAAGTTATCCCCATTCTGCTGATGTGGAAACTGGGACTTTAGTCTCTGAGGTAAATTTCCCTAGAAGCAATCATTGCTGGAAAGGAACCAATCTCATTTCTAGAATTTTACAGTTGAGCTTAAGCAGTGATTTTCAAATTATATTTCTCCCAACCTCACTGTCTTCTGCCATAAACACACACACACACATACATACATGCATACTTCAACCAGAGCTGTTTCTACTTTTATCTGTTTTATACACTAGGTTCCAAGTAAGATTTTCTCCAAACAAAGAATTCTGCTGTTAAACTAATTTGAAACCACTGGCTTAAGGAAAGAGCTCTGAACAGGTTTCCTATGGATTTTAACTTTTGCCTATAGCAAATGCGCGGCTCAGCAGTAAAGAATTCACCTGCAATGCAGGAGATGTGGGAGATGCCAGGTCGATCCTAGGTCGATCCTTGCGTTGGGAAGATTCCCTGGAGAAGGAAGTGGCAATCCACTCCAGTATTCATGCCGGGAAAATCCCATGGACAGAAGAGCCTGGCAGGCTACAGTCCATGGCTCACAAGAGTTGGACACAACTGACCAATTCTGCATACACACACACAGCAAATGGATGGGATAGCTTCATTTCCTCCCAGTGTCAGTGATTCTTGTCTTTGCTATCTGGATTTGCCTTGAATTTGTGTTCTCCAGAGGTAGGGAACAAGTCTGCCCCACCGCAGAGCCTGGTGGGGCATGCTGAGGGCCACTTTGAACCTCTTCAAAGGAGAGGGAGAGCGTCCCTGTCCTGTTTCCTCTAGCTTGCTCACGCACGTGCCTGTGACACAAGAATTAGCTGTGTTTACAGTACGGCAATTAGATGTTTCACTTTAATAATAGTTTGTTTGCTCAGTGACCTGAGATGCATTCATAAGTGCAGATTATTTCCTCCTCAAATACATATTTGGCAAGATGATTATAAAATTGCCATATCAATGAATACATTTACTCCTTTACTCCCAAAGACAGAATTAACAGTGCTTTATTTTGAGAGGGTTTTCACATTCCGTACTCATGTTCCACTTATATCTGTGAAACAGTCTCCCGGTAATCAATTATAAGATTTCATTTGAAAATCCACCTCTATTGGTTTCATTGCGTTTACATAATGAA
The DNA here is from genome assembly GCF_019320065.1 of Cervus canadensis. NCBI lineage: Eukaryota > Metazoa > Chordata > Mammalia > Artiodactyla > Cervidae > Cervus > Cervus canadensis. Next base: position 1,665,987 of record NC_057401.1, read on the forward strand.
AGGCTATGCCCCCTTCCCTTTCTGCACCTCCAAAAAAGAAGAAAGAAAAAGTTTCAACAACTCACAAAGATCTGGGTCCTTCCAGTCATTTCCCATAAAGCAAGATGACAGGTGTGCTTTGCTTTACTGTTGTAGGACTTCCTGATGGAGACGTTCATCATGTTCAAGGACCTCATTGGGAAAAACGTGTACCCTGTGGACTGGATGGCCATGAGCATGGTTCAGAACAGGTAAGCAGCCCCTGCCTCCGGAGAGCCTGGCATCTCAGCACTCACGTGACATCGCACCGGGAGAGGCAGGAGCTGGGGAGAGTTTCTCCCTGGTGAAAATAAGTTGAAGTGCAACAGATCCTTTCTTTCTGCATTGAAACCCCAGGGGACTGCTCACCAGTCTTGAGCTATTTATTCATTATTCTTCATTCCTTTCTATACACTGAACTGTCTACTCCCTACCTTCCCCATCCTTCCAATACTAGTTAAAATATACTTCATCTACAACACCTTCTCTAAACCTTGAGACAGGAGAGCTTAAGATCAGCCTTATTAAAATTGTGCTATATTAAATTTATTCAAAACAATAAAATATGTTCTGTGACACATGATAGAATAAGTTTAGGAAGCATTGGATTAAGCAGCTTTGATTAGCTTTCTGTGGTACAGGACTTCTCAGAGCCTTTATGCTAATGCATTCCCTAAGAGGAAGATGCTAAGGGGATGCTATGGGATTCTTTAAGAGGAAGATATGGGATATAGCATTTCACAGATTTACTTGCACTTTGAATCATTCGGTGTGCATGTATTCATGTCTCCCTATGTATATATAGTACTTATTAATATATCATAGAATACAAGTGTAACCCAAGATTAACTTAGATCCCACATAGTCTAGCCCAACAGACAAGAGTAACTGTGAGCAATTTCCATCTTTAATGCTTTCTCTCAAATAATGTTATTTCATCAAAATGAAGTTCAAGTCAGAGAACTCAGCAATATTATCTATTATTCCCTTTTTCCATTCTCCTGTATCTCTCCTATCTCATGGTTTACTCAAGTCTCTCTCACAACCTTATTCTCAATTCCTGTCCACAAACTCTTTTAAAACTGGGGCCCTCCAGGCTTCTCTCTTTGCTTTCGCTCTCACTTTCCTTTGGCTTCTTATATTTGTTTTAGGTGCTTCCCATGGAAAGGCTTCCCAGGTGGCTCAGTGGTAAAGAATCTGCCTGCCAATACAGGAGATGCAGGAGATGTGGGTTTAATCCCTGGGTCGGGAAGATCCCCTGGAATAGGAAATGGCCGCCTACTACAGTATTCTTGCCTGGGAAATCTCATGGACAGACGAGCCTGGTGGGCTACAGTCCATGTGGTTGCCGAGAATTGGACAGGACTGAGCTCCTGAGCACACACGCATGATTCCCATGGGGACTCTTCACTCTACACTGGCAAGAAGTTTTGTCTCTCTCTACCTATTGCTCTTGCTCTGTGTCCCAAGGGCCAAGAACTGGCTGGCAAAGACAGAAATGTCCTGAGAGGATGGAAGAAGAGGAGATGTTAAAGAAGCAAAGGCAGAAATCTCTTCAGTGGGAAGCACTGAGGAAAGAATATAAACATTAATAATTTTGTCACTAGATACAAATTTCAAATTTGTAGTCTTGAAGTTTCTATCTCATGTTTGCCCAGGACCTCACTCCAGTCCCAGATGGCTTCCACCCCTTACTATTCTGACCTCTGCAAAGCTGCTCTTCTGTTACCTGGATGCCTGTGTGCCTAGCAAAGTGACTTTGCAGACACACTTGCTCTTAGGGCCAGCTTTAGGGGCTGGTGAAGGGGAGGAGAGGTGTGTCAAGGCAGAAAGAGATAAATGTTTCTGCATCGGTGTTTGTGCTGGGAAGAGGAAAATCAGCCCAGCAACATAAATGTCAGAATTCTTAGCCTGGGCTTATGTTGCACTGATTCTCTCTGTTCACATCACTTAGGTGGGAGTCTGGCTTTTACAGTGCTTAAGGCATTGGTGGGAATTAGGCCCGGCCACATTACAGATGAGAGGCAGGTCTCTCCCTAGCCCTATGGCAGGATTAGATTCCTGAGCATACAACCTGTGTAGCTGCAGAGGACCCTGTGCTCTAAAGGGTCCTGCTGTCACCGTCTTGAATTCTTAACACTTTTGGACTAGGAGACTTGCATTTTCACCGTGCACTGAGCTCAACAAACGATGCAGCTGATGGTACTGCACGGCAGTGTCCATCTACTCATTTGTGTTTGGAAGAAGCCAGCTCCAAACTGCGTTTGGATCCCTTTACTCTTTGCCAGTTGGTCAGTAATGTCTTGGGGTTTTGCCAGATTTCATGAAGCATCCAGGTGAGTCATCTTCGACTCAGCCTACATTTCAGAGACTCAACTGTTCATGTAACATACTGTTTCATACTTTCTATGACTTTGCATAAACTATGATTCTCCCCCTTTTTAGACAAAGCTCAACACAAAAGCATTCTAAAAATTTTTGTCCATGTAACTCCTTTGTGGAGCCTTCTGGGCCACCTTTATGGTAGGAGAGCGTGTTCCCCCCTCTCTGTTTACACACGCACCCACGTTATAGCACTTGCCCCCCTGCCCTGTCATTGTCTCTTGTGACTGTTCTTCCACCAGAGAATGGCTTCTTGAAGGCAAGAACTAGGTCCAGCTTATCTCTGCATTTCTAACTTTTGGCATGGAACCTGACATTCATAAACATGGATGTAATAAGCTCTGTTTTTGATACTTTGTAATAAGCTCTGTATATCCAATGGGCATTACTTTTTTAAAGTTTTAAAAAATGTTTTAATTGTATTGGAGTGTAGTTGATTTACAGTGCTGCGTTAGTTTCAGGCATATGGCAAAGGGATTCGGTTATACATTTACATACATTCATTTTGTTTTGGATTCTTTTCTCATATATGTTATCACAAAGTATTGAGTAGAGTTCCCTGTGCTATGCAGCAGGTCTTGCTGATTATTTATCTTATATATGGTTGTGTGTGCATGTGTTTATCCCAGACTCCTGATTTATCCCTCACCAGTATGTTTCCCATTTGGTAACAATGGGTACTTATTGATTAGGATTTTTTTTAAAGAAATACAATTCAAATTTGCCAAACAGAAAGAGAATTTATGGGCTCAGGCAATTTAAAGAGCCCAGAGTTGTGGCTGCTGGCATGGATATATCTAGGTGCTCAAACAGTGTTGCAGGGACTCTGTATCTCTATCTCTGCTCTTTTCTCTATTGGCTTCATTCTAAGGCGGATGCTCTCTTTGCAGTAGAAACCTGACTGCAGAAATTCCAGAAATATGTCTTGTTGGATTAGCAGCCCCAGTAGAAAGAAGAAGCTTTTCCTTCAGGAGGTACAGCAAAATTCCCAGAATAATTTTCAAAGATCTGGCTCAAGCTACATCCCAATCCATAAAACTCTGTGGCCAGTAAAATGAAATATGCTGTTTCATCAGGCTTGGTTCATATGACCTAGCTTTGGAAGTGGGGAGGCTGTGGCTAGTTTTATCCAAACTACAAAGTCTGGGAGCAAAGGTGGGGGGGCTGGGGGAGTAATTCTTCAAAGGAAAATCTGAGAGTTACTACCAGAAATGGATGATGAGCAGACAAACAAATGCACAGACATCCGCAACTGATACAGGGTCAGGAGGATGGACGCCCAGAGAGGTGGGGCCCTCCCTGATCAGGCCAGCCGCCCCTTCTGAGCTGCCAACAGTCACCCCAGAGGAAACATGCGGAAGTGCTTTGAAGGAACGTTCCTATCTGAAGTCCCAGCTAGCCACAGGCTTTAGTCTTTTGAGGGGGGACAGGATCCTAGAGGCAATACAATATCCTTGCTTCTTTAAACCTGCAAAATTAGAATATAGTTTTCTAAGGGACCTAGGGTTTCCCAGGTGGCGCAGTGGTAAAGAACCCACCTGCCAATGCAGGAGATGGAGGAGACTCAGGTTCATTTTCTGGGTTGGGAAGATTGCCTGGAGAAGGAAATGGCAACCCACTCCAGACTTCTTGCCTAGAGAATCCCATGGACAGAGGAATCTGGTGGGCTAAACCCTATAGGGTCCCAAAGAATCAGATATGACTGAGCACACACACATACACTTGTAGATAACACCATTCAGGGTGCTTGTCACTGTTTTTTGGTGATCCAGTTGAAGAGACAGACTAATCAAGTAATCTCATAATGTAAAATTATGGCAGGGTTATATAAGAGAGGTACTTTATTAAGAGAACTATAAGATGTGATCTAGATCTGTGCTCTGAGAGATGAAAAGCAAGTGTTGGGGTGGGAGTTGGGAGAAGAGTGTGCCAGGCCAACCAGAGCATGCTCTGCATGTGGAGCACGTGCAAGTATCCTGGACTGGGCAACTGAGCAGAAAGGCAGGCAAGGGAACCTCAGAAACTGGAGTCGTCTACTGAGTAGAAACGTTTGCATCTCTGAAGGATTTGCTGCATACTTAAATTCCTACATTTGAGATTAGGTTTGGCACATATACACTATGATGTGTATAACAGCTAGTGCGAACCTGCTATAAAGCCCAGGAAACTCAGCTCAGTGCTCTATGATGAGCTAGAGGGATATGATGGGGGGAAGGGTGGGAGGGAGGGCAAAGAGGGAGTGGATATATGTCTATATATATCTGATTTACTTCGTTGCACAGCAGAACATTATAGAGCAATTATTAGTTCAGTTCAGTTGCTCAGTCGTGTCCGATTCTTCATGACCCCATAGACCGCAGCACACCAGGCTTCCCTATCTATCACCAACTCCCAGAGCCTACTCAAACTCATGTCCATTGAGTCAGTGATGCCATCCAGCCATCTCATCCTCTGTTGTCCCCCTCTCCTCCTGCCTTCAATCTTTCCCAGCATCAGGGTCTTCTCAAATGAGTCCGCTCTTTGCACCAGGTGGCCAAAGTATTGGAGTTTCAGCTTCAACAACAGTCCTTCCAGTGAACACCCAGAACTGATCTCCTTTAGGATGGACTGGTTGGATCCCCTTGCAGTCTAAGGGACTCTCAAGAGTCTTCTCCAACACCACAGTTCAAAAGCATCAATTCTTCGGTGCTCAGCTTTCTTTATAGTCCAACACATCCATACATGACTCCTAGAAAAACCACAGCCTTGACAAGATGGACCTTTGTTGGCAAAGTAATAAAACAGTTATACTCCAATAAAATAAATAAATAAATAAAATAAGTTGAATTGAGAAATACAGCCTGGGTTTCAGACTTAGTTCTGCCACCTTCTCTTTCCTGGGAAGTAATTTAACCTCTTGGCATCTCAGTTTTCTGATCTGCAAAGTAGGGATAATTATAATATCCATTTCATGGTATTTGTGTGTGTGTGTGTGAGAGGATAGACTAGTTACTCCTTAGATCACTGCTGGTACCTGGGAAGAATTCAGGCAATGGGAGCATTGCCATCTCCAGGTGCAGACAACAAATATAGCCTTGGACTAGAGAAGCTTGTGCCTGGTGTCAACCAGAAAAGAGGACTATTTTTCTCTTGCAGGCACATAGCTCAGCTTATAGACTTCCCTTCATCTTCTAACTATGGTGATTCCTTCCATTTACAGAGCACTTGAAACTTTTTCACAGTTTTTGCATTTTGTATGGTGTTATAATAGCTAACACACACCATATTGTATTTAACTATATCACACACCTAGATTGTATACCTAGATTTATTACGCTCCCATTGTAAATACTTTAGATGTATTGACTCATTTAATCTTTGCAACAACTTTATGATATGATAAAATGTTGTAACCCACATTTTATACATGAGGAAACTGAAACACAGAATAGATGTTGTTAGCATTATAGTACTTGGTGTTGTATTACCAGCGAAAACCAGCGAAACCAGGCAATGTGTCTGTGTTCTTTTATTCTTCTTTGCTTACTTCCTTATTGTATTTTTGTAAGTTATAAAAATACAATATCACATCTACAGGAGACTTGGAAAATACAGAACAAACTTACGTTTAGTTCTATTACATATTACAATTATTTTTAAGTAGATAAATTGAGACTTTTAGATGGAGTTTTAATATCAAACTCTCAAAACTGAACAGAATGAATGTAGAGATAAGTGGAAGGATATAGTAGACCTGAAATACTGTTGTTGTTGTTTTTAAAAAAGGAAATTAACATGTGATTCAGTACTATTAGCTAAGGTACAGATTTTGTTCAAATTTCACAAAATTTTATGTTCGTGTCCATTATTTTTATACCTTATGCAAGACACCATATTGTATTTAACTGCATTGAGCAGCTTCAGCTGCTTGCAACAAATTCTGGTAAATTCTCTGTTCATTTTTATTGTATTACAAATATTTTCTAATTTTCCTTGTTGTGGTTTCTTAGATACGCCCATCATTTACAAGTAGACATTTAATTTCCAAATACATGAGTTTTTAAAGTATTTTTGATATTAATTTCTCATTTTAATATTAATTTCTCATTTAAGAGCCCATGTTCTTAGTCTCTACTGCTTTATCCTGTGAAATAGAGAGGCTTGTGTTATGAAGTGCATTGTAATATGTGCAAACTGCTTATTTATTGGCTCAGATAACTTAAAGATGCCCAAAGAGGTGACTTGCCCAAGGTCACGCAGCTAGTTAGCGGAAGGTTTCAACATAAATTGGACAAATGGAAAATACACCATGATGTAACCCAGATCAGTATTTCCCAGAATGTCATTTTTTCTTCTCTAAAAATATGCAGCCTAAGCTCCATCCATTCATATGGCCAAGGCACACTTCATATGTTGGTTGCCCTGTATGTTACAATATCTTCTTTTCCTTCCTTCTTCCTTCCTTTCCCCTTCCCTCCCTCCCTCCTTCCCTTTCTTCCTTCCTTCCTCCTTTACTTCCTTCCTTTCTTCCCTATTGAAAATGAAAGTGTTAGTCACTCAGTTGTGTCCGACTCTTTGCAAGCCCATAGACTGTAGCCCACCAGGTTCCTCTGTCCATGGGATTTCCCAGGCAAGGATGCTGGAGTGGGTTGCCATGCCCTTCTCCAGGGGATCTTCCCAACCCAGGGATCAAACCCAGGTCTCCTTCACTTCAGGCAGATTCTCTACCATCTGAGCCACGAGGGGAGCAGTCTCCTTCCTTTCTTCCCTATTAGATATTTTTATGATTTTCTGCTTTTCTAATTTCCCTGTTGTTGCTTATTATGTATGTGTGTATTAGTCGTTTATGATTTATCTGCTTGTTGGAGGAGGGAATGGAGTTTTCCGGATCTAAATGTCTCCTCGACTGTGTCCTGCTTGTGTATGCAGACAGAGTGACATGTCTACTGCAAGAAGTACCTCCTGTGAGAGCATTTTTCTTTTGGGTACAATGCAACATTCAGTAAGATCTGATGTGTGTGGCATGGTTAATTTTTAAATGATCAAGTTCTCCGCAACATTGCAAATGAACAAAATATACCTAGGAACCCCTATCTGCACTTTGATCTGGAAATCCAACATTTGGAGTGGGGGTGAGGCGTGGGGGTTGGGGATTCAGACAGATCCCTGAAGCTTCTCTAAATGGAGTCCATCAACACAAGCATACTGAGTGTCCTGGGCATCAGAGTCTAGCGGGTGGACAGGCCTATCCACGCCATGGTGCCAGAAGGCAGGGTGCTTACAGTCTTGTTGGTGAGACAGTAAGTATGCCCGTGGAAGTATGACCAAATGCTGCAGCCACTGTAGTGAGTTCAGAGCACAGCGTTGGCCCAGAGAAGGCAGGATTTACGACTGCCCTGGTTCAAATCCTGCCTCCACCATTTAATAGTTACATCACCTCAGGTAAGGTTACTTAATCACTCGGGACTCTGTGTTTCTCACTGTAAAATGGGATAATAATAAGACCTATCACAAAGGATTTTTGTGAGGATCAAAATGAAATAGTATGTATAAAGTAGTTAGAATAGTGTTTGGCATACAACAAGCATTTCATAAATGTTAGCTACTATTTTAGCTCTCACACCCCTATGATCTGGGAATATCCACAGTATTTCACAAAAGAGATACACCTGGACTGGATCTCATCTGCCTTACCAGTGACATATTTTGAGATCTCATATCATCTCCAGCACACACTAGGCACAGAGTAGGGTCATAGTAGCTGACCTTAGAATGCTGAGCAGAGAAGTTCTCACTATATGCGGGGCACTCCTGTCAGTTTGCTAACAATCACTGACACCCACTCCCCCTGTCTCCTACCATCATTAATTTTTGCCACCTACTTCCTTTTTGTAGATCCCACCTACTCCAAAACCTATCACCCAGAAGGAGGCTTCTCCATGGGTTTTTTAGCCAGCACAGCACATCTAATCCTGACACTCACCTGGGCCACTGGGTTCCAGTCCCAGGAGACTGCTGCACCCCTAACTAGAATCCAGAATCCATCAGGGGGCACTTGGAGTGGGCCATGCCCTGACCATGAACTGGGATCCTCTGATCCCCTCTAACTTCTCGGTTCCATGATGCCCAGGAATATATTTGTGTTGATTCAGTCCATTTAGAGAAGCTTTAGGGATGTGTCTAAATCCCCAAACATCACCCCTCACCCCAACCCCGAAATGTTTAATTCCTAGATCGAAGTGTAGATGGAGGAGGGGAAAAGACGTTCCAGGGCACATTTTGTTCATGTACAATATTGTGAAGAACTTGTGTGCTGTGCAGGAAGCCACATAAAGGCTCTGGGAAAACAGCTTTCTCACTGCTACTAGGGGAATGAAGGAGGACTCCCTTTCCCTGGCCAGCTCTTTTATCTTCATCTTCAAATTTTGACCTGGGAAAACGGCTTTCTCACTGCTACTAGGGGAAGAAGAAGGACTCCCTTTCCCTGGCCAGCTCTTTTATCTCCATCTTCAAATTTTGACCAGTAGAATCAATCCCATCCCATGAACCACAGCACCAAGGGGAATGGGAGTCAGGGAAGCCCTTGCAGCCGTGGGCTTTCTCACTGGAAAGGGCATGTCCACCTCCAGTTGCCTCTTTTATTCACATCGTACAACCAGTGTGCGTGGGCTGGTTGTCACACTGGAGCGTTCTCATCCCCGGTCCTCCTGCCTCCGAGCTGCAAGGTGGCTGGGCAGCTCAGGATGAGGACAGCAGTGCAACGGGCACTTATTAAGGACCCTTACGCACTGAGGCCCCCAGCCTCATGCACTGCATCTCATTTCATCTTCACATGCGGCTCATCACACAGAGGGGGAGGCTGAGGGTCCCAGAGGGGAAGCAGCCCACTCAAGGCCACAACCTGGAAGGGCAGCAGAGTGGGAGTGTGCCCCCAGGCAGGCTTGCTCAGCTCCTGCCGGAGTCTGCATGCACCTTCCATTACCACATCCTGTCCAAGGACTAGTGCGTGCTGTGCATAGGTTTATTCAGGACATGAGACCCACAGGGACTTGCGGTTGTCTCCAGGAATGAGGATTTGTTCTGATACATGGAGGGAAATAGGAAGCTGGGAACCTGGGCCAGCGGCTACAGAGAGGCTTCATGTGGAGCAGTTTTCAGGATACCAGCCTGGAGCTTGGCTCGCTGTCTGCCAGCTTCTTCCTACTCGCAGCAGCTGACTTCTCTTGTATCTGGCTTCCGCTGCCCTCGGAGTCATCTGTTCATGGCTGCTACTCAGGCCAGGGTCTGTTGCATTCTCCCTGGTTGCTCTGCTTTTCAACTGCCTAAAAGGATTTGACCTCCTACCATCCAGGCTAGGGTGCCTTCACTGCTCCCGTATGATCACCCCCGGGCTTCTAGCCAGCCTGTGGAAGACTTCCCTGAGTCCAGTGCTGGTTCTGGGCCCAGGCAGCTGTGGGCAGAGCAGCAGGGCGATGCGGACTCAATGGGAAGGGGCTCCCTTGTGGGCGCAAGGTGGAGCGTGCCAGTGCTGAGAGGCCACGGGGCTGGCCTTCAGGGGAGCCAGAAGATCTCTGTGGCTAACTGCAGATACTTTGAAGAAAGGCAAGCCTGAGACTGGGTGGACTCCGGTGCTTACTGGCCGTGTGAATGTAGGGAAAATTTTTGATATTTCCAGGGATGAGTTTCCTCTTCTGTTAGATGGGTGCCACCATAACACCTATTTCAGTTTGTAGGATTAAATGAAACAATGTCTGTAGAGCACTTGGCACAGGGTATAGGCATGGAAACTACAATGTCCTCATCAATGTCAATATTTATGAGGTGAGCTTACAGCTTGGATTGAACAGAATTACAGAGATTTCTTGGTGGACCAAATAGCACGGTGGTTAAATACTGAGGTTCTGAAGGCAGCTTCAGTTCAGTTCAGTTCAGTCGCTCAGTCGTGTCCAACTCTTTGCAGCCCCATGGACTGCAGCACGCCAGGCCTCCCTGTCCCTCACCAACTCCCAGAGTCCACCCAAACCCATGTCCATTGAGTCGGTGGTGCCATCCAACCATCTCATCCTGTCATCCCCTTCTCCTCCTGCCCTCAATCCTTCCCAGCTTCAGGGTTATTCCGATGAGCCAGCTCTTCACATAAGGTAGCCAAAGTATTGGAGTTTCAGCTTCAACATCAGTCCTTCCAATGAACATCCAGGACTGATCTCCTTTAGGATGGACTGGTTGAATCTCCTTGCAGTCCAAGGGACTCTCAAGAGTCTTTTCCAACACCATAGTTCAAAAGCATCAATTCTTTGAAGCTCAGCTTTCTTTATAGTCCAACTCTCACATCCATACTGTAAAAACCATACTCTAAGAACCATAACCTTGACTAGACAGACCTTTGTTGACAAAGTAATGTCTCTGCTTTTTAATATGCTGTCTAGGTTGGTCATAGCTTTTCTTCCAAGGAATAAGCGTCTTAATTTCATGGCCGTAGTCACCAACTGCAGTGATTTTGGAGTCTCCAAAAATAAAGTCTCTCACTGTTTCTACTGTTTCCCCATCTGTCTGCCATGAAGTGATAGGACTGGATGCCATGATCTTAATTTTCTGAATGTTGAGTTTTAAGCCAGCTTTTTCACTCTCCTCTTTCACTTTCATCAAGAGGCTCTTTAGTTCTTCTTCACTTTCTGCCATAAGGATGGTGTCATCTGCATATCTGAGGTTATTGATATTTCTCCCAGAAATCTTGATTCCAGCGTGTGCTTCTTCCAGCCCAACATTTCTCATGATGTACTCTGCATATAAGTTAAATAAGCAGGGTGACAATATACAGCCTTGATGTACTCCTTTCCCTATTTGGATCCAGTCTGTTGTTCCATGTCCAGTTCTAACAATTGCTTCCTGACCTGCATACAGATTTCTCAAGAGGCAGGTCAGATGGTCTGACATTCCCATCTCTTGAAGAATTTTCCACAGTTTATTGTGATCCACACAGTCAAAGGCTTTGGCATAGTCAGTAAAGCAGAAATAGATGTTTTTTTAGAACTCTTTTGCTTTTTCGATAATCCAGCAGATGTTGGCAATTTGATCTCTAGTTCTTCTGCCTTTTCTAAATCCAGTTGAACATCTGGAAGTTCATGACTCACATGCTGTTGAAGCCTGGCTTGGAGAATTTTGAGCATTATTTTATTAGTGTGTGAGATGAGTGCAAATGTGCAGTAGTTTGAACATTCTTTGGCATTGCCTTTCTTTGGGATTGGAATGAAGACTGACCTTTTCCAGTCCTGTGGCCCCTGCTGAGTTTTCCAAATTTGCTGGCATGTTGAGTGCAGCACTTTCACAGTGTCATCTTTTAGGATTTGAAATAGCTCAGCTGGAATTCCATCACCTCCACTAGCTTTGTTCATAGTGATGCTTCCTAAGACCCACTTGACTTCGCATTCCAGGATGTCTGGCTCCAGGTGAGTAATCATACTATCGTGATTACCAGGGTTGTGAAGATCTTTTTTGTACAGTTCTTCCCTGTATTCTTGCCACCTCTTCTTCATATCTTCTGCTTCTGTTAGGTCCATACCATTTCTGTCCTTTATTGTGCCCGTCTTTGCATGACATGTTCCCTTGGTATCTCCAATTTTCTTGAAGAGATCTCTAGGCTTTCTCATTCTATTGTTTTCTTCTATTTCTTTGCACTGATCACTGAGAAAGGCTTTCTTATCTCTCCTTGCTATTCTTTGGAACTCTGCTTTCAAATGGATATATATTTCCTTTCTCCTTTGCTTTTTGCTTCTTTTCTTTTCACAGCTATTTGTAAGGCCTCCTCAGACAGCCATTTTACTTTTTTGCATTTCTTTTTCTTGGGGATGGTCTTGATCCCTGTCTCCCATACAGTGTCACGAACCTCTGTCCATAGTTATCAGGCATTCTGTCTATCAGATCTAATCCCTTGAATCTATTTCTCACTTTTACTGTATAAATTGTAAGGGGTTTGATTTAGGCCATATCTGAATGGTCTAGTGGTTTTCCCTACTTTCTTCAATTTAAGTCTGAATTTGGCAATAAGGAGTTCATGATCTGAGCCACAGTCAGCTCCCGGTCTTGTTTTTGCTGACTGTATAGAGCTTCTCCATCTTTGGCTGCAAAGAATATAATCAATCTGATTTCGGTGTTGACCATCTGGTGATGTCCATGTGTAGAGTCTTCTCTTGTGTTGTTGGAAGAGGGTGTTTGCTATGACCAGTGTGCTCTCTTGGCAAAACTCTATTAGCCTTTACCATACGTTTGTTTAAATCCTACTTTTACATGTTTTAGCTGGCTTCTTGGGAAAGTTAACTGAATTCATGTCTCTAAAATGAAAATGATTATCTAACTCAGAGAGCTAATGTGAGAATTAAAAATGAAAAGAAAAAAACAAACAGGAAGGGATCCATGCCGAGCACTTAGTGCAGAGCCTGGTGCTTGCTGGTACCTGTGACTGTGGTTATTATTAACGTTTTTAGAGCCTGCTAAGCATCTCAAAGGAAATGCAGGAAATGTTAGGTTGATATTTGATTATGAACTTTTTGTTTGCAACAATTCAAGTTCATTTTTTAAAGTAACAGAAAGAGTTGAGTGTGTTTTCATTACAACCCACTTCAACAAATTAATGCTTAGGCTTTAAGCACAATTTTTTTTTTAGAGAATACAAAAGACATGCTTTTCCAAACCCATATGTGGGAAATCAAAGTCAAGTGACATTCTGACTTCCAAAGGATGGCTGCAGAAGAATCCAGAAAGAGGGAGGAGCCTTGGTTTACTGTCTCTCAGCCCCTATCTGCCACTAGTCCCCACCATCTGCACAGGGGACTAATTAGCTCCTAGTTATTGGACTGGCCTTTGTGAGGCAGAGACAGATTTAGGTTGACAATCAAAATAATAACTGTTACTGAAACTCCTGATAGTTTTATTGCTGCTGCAGATGCGTAAAACCCCTCATTTTGGTATCATATTAGACAGTCTGAGATGTTTATACATAATATGACAGCCGCTCAATGCCTTTCCATCTGGGGAATCAGATACTAATCTTTAAGGAGAAAACGTAAGTGGTTTTGCAAAGGCATACTAGCAAATGACAGAATAACAACACCGAGGAGATCTCACTTTTGGCAGCCTGACGGGGTGGAGGATTCTGCAGGATGTTTGTTTCCTGTCTTGACGTCGTCCTGCTGGCCGCAGCTTGTCCTCTGACTGTCCATTCTGCTGTCAGGGGTCCCTGCCAGCAGGAGAATGGAGTCACACAGAGGGGTCTGGGCGGCCAGAGCTGCCATGCTGCTTTTGTCAGCCTGTGGCAGGCCCTCCGCACAGCACTGACCGTACATCTGCCTTTATGCCCTGTGGAAACCCTGTGAAGGTTACACTGCTGCTGTTTCACAAGCAAGGACACTTAAATGTCAAGCATGATGTTAACATGTCCCAAATCCACACTGCTGAGAAGTACCAAAGCTAGAAAACACATCCAGTTTTGTGTGCGTCTACGTGTGTGTACATGTCTTGTGATCCTGATACCAGGAGGCATTACCTTCTTTGTTCAGTGAACATTTAGTGTTTAATGAACACCTGGCCCAGCTTCTTTACAAGCAATGCCTGATGTAACACAAACAATGCCTGATGTAGCTATAGTTGCCTTTCCCACACTCATGGCCCACCCAGAATATATCTGCCACTTAGATGGACATTGCCTGTGCATCCTGAGAGCTTCCTCCTTCCTTCATTCCCTGGGCTTTCTCTGGCTATAGGAGAGTGCTCAGCCCACCTGTAGGGTAGACCAGAAGTGCTAGGGACATGAAGTCTCTAGGAGCAACTTTCAACCAATGATGGGCTGGCAATAATGGGGAAACAGCCCAGGATACTACTCATGTTCTGGTATGTTCAATACAGTCTCTCAGAAGCTCCAAAACAGAACTGAGTCCCAGTTAGTACACAAAGCAATAACCTCCTAATAAACACTTGCTTTTTCTGACTTCCCATGGGTAACCAAATAAACATTTCCTCCGGACCAGCCACTCAGTAGAGAAATTACTGATTGTCCACTGTTAATCAAAAATTATAGGCTATAGTACAGGTAAGGTCTGGACCCTGCCCTCTTAGATTTTGCAAACACATGCACCATGGAGACTTGGCCACAGTGAGGCATGTAGCAGTTGGAAGGCAGCTGCAAAAATCCAGGAGAGAAATGATGGTGGCTTGGTTCAGGTCAGTGGGCAGTGGGTAATGAGAAGTAATTGAATTTAGATGTTTTTTGAAAGTGATGCTAAGAGGTTTTGCTGACAGGTCAAGTGGGGATGTAAGAGAAAGAAAAGTTAAGGATGCTGAGTCCTCCGCACCCCTTGAGCAATTGGAAGAATGGAGTTGTTGTTAACTTAGATGGGAAGACAACAGAAAGAGGCAGGTAATAGGAGCTGAGCGTTTGACATGTATGTCTGAAATGCCTGTTAGCCATCTAAGTCAGAGCACAGAGCTGAGAGCTGGAATTCAAGCTGGAGCTCAGGAGAAAGGCCAGGGATGAAGATATCAAATTAGGGAGTCAGAAGCATGTACATTGGAGAGTAGATGAGATTATGGAGTGGGTCTCTGATTTCAAGGCAAGTACAGTCTAGTGGAGGAGACAGTCATTATTGAATCACACAGATAACTTCTCGTAGACCATGATCAAGTCTGGGAAAGGCAGTTGCACTGACTGTCTTTTGGAGTTCTGAAAGATGCAACAGACCGTGTCCTAAAGCATTTAGAAGGAGGTGCCATTCTATACAAAAGAACACAGCTATACATTCAGAAAACCACCTAAAGCACAGATTAACCATGAGAGATGATCTTAGCAAAGAAGGTGGGGGCAGTCATGGAGGACATTCACTGTCAAAAGAAAGAGCTTGGACTTATCCTGTGGGCCTTGGGGAGCCATTGAAGTGGGTGATCAATAGGATTGGGGATATCCCACAGGGCAAGGCACTCTAGAGGTTGAAAGGGCAAGAGTTAAAGGCTACGAGGGCAGTCAGTAGGGGAAAAGGAGAGGAAGAGATGGATGGCAAGACATTCAAAAAGACACAATTTGACAACAGGTACAAAAATTTTCAATAGGCATAAGATTTGATCAGCATTACCACTTCCAAGAAAAGGGCCGAGAAGAGGTATATATGGGAGACGCAAGGCATACATAAGAGAGTGGTCAGTGAAACACTGTTTATGACAGGAAATGCTGAGAAGCAGCATAAAGGTCCATCAATAAAAGACTGATGAAAGAAACTGTGATGCCTCCATACAATGGAATGTTCTTCAGTGATTAAAAGGAATGATATATATCGGAATTCATTGGCATGAAAGGAACACACAATTTATTGTCAAGTAAAAGAGGCTGCGAAACAGCATTTATCGTTTAACCCCATTTGTCAAAATGCTATCTTTAAAATATGGTTTGTGTATATATGTCTAGGAAGACCTTTGAAATTCTGTTCATCAAAATGTCAAGGATGGTTTTCCCTAGATGATAGGATGGCTGGTGTGTTGTTTGTTTATTTATTTGGGGGGTGGCAGTTTTTCTTCCTATCTTTCTGGATGACATGAATTTTCTGCCACAAGCTTGTAACAGTTTGAACAAAAGACAATACAAATTTTCTAAAGGAAGCCAGACAGGGCCAGGTAAACATGGCCCCAGGTCCGCAGTGTGAGCGGGTGCTAATGTGGGTCAGCCGACCTCTTCCTTCAATCTCCGGGAGGCTCACTGAGGGACCTTCAGGCTGAAGCATGGGGGAGGGACATCTAGGGTAGCGTGCTCAGATGGCCTGGTGACCTTCTCTCCTCTTCCAGGGTCTTCCTGAGAGCTATCAACAAGTTTGCAGAAACCATGAACCAGAAGTTCCTGGAAAACACAAACTTTGAGTTCCAGGTGAGTGTAAGGCACTGGGCGTGCCTTGGACTGTCCTGGCAGGGCTGTTCCAGCGACCTGGCTGATGGCCCATCAGACACATCCCGAAACACTTGGGAGCTATGCCTGTGCCTCGGGGGGTTTCCACAGAGTGGTGCGGGTTTGGGGAGGGAGGGAAGTACTTAGCATTTGGAACCCAGTCCTTGATTAAATAGTCATCAACTGAGGAGCATATGCAAATGTGACTGTATAATGTATCTTGTGCTAAAGAGGAGACTTGCATTCATTCATTGTCAGAGTGGGTGCTACCTTTTAAAAATTTATCACTTTTTTTTTTTTAACTTTTTTTATTCCCCAGTACCTAGAAAAGCAGCCATTCTTAGATACTGAAAGATGAAACTCTGACTTTCTGATACCTCCAGAAATCACTTTTAGCACACAGACAAGACCTGGGACCTCTGTGAGCTTCAGAGGTCCTGGGCAGACAGAGTGACGCGTGTGCTCATGGCCCGGGCAAGAAGAACCAGCTCTTCAAAGGCTTGTGGACAAGTCCAGGTTGCTATTTCTGGCTTGAGGTGTGAGAGAGAAGATACTTAAAAGGGAATTCCCCCCTCCAGGGAAGCTCCTGATCCCCAGGATCTCTTCAAGCACAAGCTTAGGAAATAGCCAGCAAACTGGGGCAACAGCTTTTTCTGCCAGCTCTTCTGGGGTGTTCAGTTCCTGTCTGGGCTCTGACCCACCGAGCAACCTCAGGCAAGGCCTGGATTGCATCCCTGTCTCAGCGGACTCTTCTGTAAAATGCTCACAACACCTCCCCTTGCTACTTTGAAGGGGTTTTTTCAGAATGGAAATGTGCGCTTGCTTGGGAAGTTCACCTGTTAGGAAGGGCAGTAGTTCCTGACCCAGCACCTCCTCCTGCAGGAGGCCTCCCCTCCCTGATCCCTCGCAGGCCCCGCAGTCCTGGGGTCACCACGCATCGCCCCTGCGCCTGCCGTCGCCTCTCCACAGCGCTTGCTGCTGCCTTTCTTATTTGCCCACATGCCCCTTCTCTTTCTTTCCTCTGGCAGAAAGTCAGTTTGCGAGTATGAAGCCACAAAGACTCTATTCTCTGTGTCTGGCACATAGTAGGTCTCCCTGGGGAGGTGAATATTCCCTCAATATTCATTAGAAAGACTGATGCTGAAGCTGAAACTCCAATACTTTGGCCACCTGATGTGAAGAGCCAACTCATTGGAAAAGACCCTGATGCTGGGAGGGATTGGGGGCAGGAGGAGAAGGGGGTGACAGAGGATGAGAGGGTTGGATGGCATCACCGGCTCGATGGACATGGGTTTGAGCAGGCTTCAAGAGATAGTGAAGGACAAGGAAGCCTGGCGTGCTGCAGTCCCTGGGATCACAACGAGTCGGACACGACTGAACAACAGCAACTGGGGAGGTGACCCTTGGGCTGAGGTCTGTGAGATCCACTCTGCTAGGCAGCACCACCCTATAAATACTTAATAAATGCTATCGTTGAATAATATTATCCTCATAGCTCAGTTGGTAAAGAATCTGCCTGCAATTCAGGAGACTTGAGTTCAATCCCTGGGTCAGGAAGATTCCCTGGAGAAGGAAATGGCAACCCACTCCAGTATTCTTGCCTACAGAATCCCATGGACAGAGGAGCCTAGCAGGCTACAGTTCACAGGGTCTCAAGAGTCGGACACGACTTAGCAATGAAACCACCACATTATCTTTGAATACGATTCTCTCCCACTACCTTGTATTTAAATCAGGCAACTGAACTAGAATGATAATGATGATAAAAAGAACAGCTGCCATTTTCTGACAGTGTTGTACATGCAGGATCTCACACTTTATGCCTTATCTTTCTCAGTCCTTCCGACTGCCCCGCAAGGTAGTCACACGGCTGTGATTTTCCCTGCCGGGGTTTTGTGGGCACCGAGGCTCCCAGGCGATGAGCAGACAGCCTGGCGTCACACAGCGTGTCAGAGCAGAGGTGGCCTGAACACACAGCGGCGGCTGGCACCGGAGCCTGCAGATCACTGCGGCCACAGGCTGGAGCTGGAGCTTCACCCCCACACTGGGGTTGATTGCTTGGCAGAGGCTGGGTGAGAGGTATAAATCTTTGACATGGAAACAAAACATGTCACCTCGGCTGTTTGAATCCGGAGAAGTGTTTGATCCCCTTCCAAATGTGGCCCAGATGCCTGCAGGCTCCGGTTACGAGCATGTGATCCGGGAAGTTAATAATAAGGCCACAGCTTTTCTGCAGGGCAGCTGGGGACAGCACACCTCGGGGCCAGCGGCAAGGCCGTGTTTGTGCCGTAAAACCACCGGCTGGTTTGCCCGTCTCCTTCCGTGGGCGTTGGCAGTGGCAGCCCCAGACTGGGTTTCCTGGCTCTGGCTCTCGTCCATAGTCTTAAGGGGATACTTTCCAAGAGAAGCTCAGATTCATGCCTTTCTTTTAGGTTTTATCCAGCTTTCCTGAAAGGAAATCTGCATCTAAAAGTTGCCCAGAGAAGTGGGGGTTTCATACCTGGAAGCTTTGAACTTAAGAGTTCTGTGACTTTAGGCAAATTACTGAATCTCTCTGTGCCTCACTGTCCTCCACATCAAATGATGGCACTAATAGTAGCGATGTTATTGGATTGTTGAGAGGATTGAGTGAATTAATTTATGCAAAATACATAGAACGATGCCAGGGACGTGGTGGCTGTGTAATAAGCATTAACTCATTATCATTTCGATGATGACCGTGGTGATGGTGGTGATGCCCCTAGACATGTCAGGTCTGGGAACCCCATTCTCCGCAAACAGGACCGTAGGGAGCCACCTTTCTGGGCACCACAACACTGCCTAGGACCGTCACACCCACGAGATTTGTAAAATGGAAAGTGGCCAACATTACAAAATGAAATAAGTCTCTTTTCCTAATGAGACGTCCATAGATATTTATTGGGAAGCACTCAAGAAGAGGATCATTCTTCAACCTTATCTTTGTTCTACCTTCACCCCACTCATGTGAGAATGGATTTGTTCTCTGTACCCTGCCTGGAACATGCCTTGTTTCTTTCTTACAGTTTCATTAATTATGCATTTAATATCAGCAGGAACAGCATCCATCACTAAGTGTTGCTGGCTTGGGCAGCTGCTGTCCAGAGGAGGGGGCAAGTACAATGAGATTATCCTGAGTATCTTTTGCGGAACTGTGGTTTTATGATTCAGAGGGCAAAAAGGCAGGAAGCTCTGTGGGTGCCATTCTGTAGGTGACTAGACCTGGGAATTACAAAAATGACATTTCCTGCTTGAGGCTAAAAAAAATTGCATTCCCAGGCGTATTCAAGATACTGGGCCTTGACATTCACATCTCTTTGCCTGGTCAAGGAAGACCAAGAGAGGATTTCCAGTTTAACTCAGTGAGAATTTTTGTTTAAGAGCAATTTTCATGAGTCCAGACTATTACACGTATGCTTTGAGAAATTGAGAAGCAAAGCAGAACATTGCTCTGCCCTCAACGACCTTGGAGTCTCAATAGCAGACTATAAATCCATCTTCTAGCATCCAAGCTTTTGAAGAAGATGACTAACTTTTGTTAGACCTTGATTTAGGGCATTTTGAACCTTATCACAACCCTGTTATGTTGGGAAATATCCATTTTACTGGTGAGTAAACTGAACTTCAGAGAAGTGATTGATTTTCCTATTAAAGGTCATCTAACTATTAAGTGGGGCTGCTGGAATTCAACCCCAGGCCTGTCTTTTCACTCTTCTGTACTCAGAAATAGGGTGCCTTTTGGACCTAAGAGACAACTCTAGGTAGTTCCAGAAACACTGTTGGTTCGTGTTAGCTCTTCCTGGCCCTGGGGTAGAGATCTCGACAGTGATTGGCTGTGGAGTTAGCCTCTGCTGCTGCTGCTGCTGCTAAGTCACTTCAGTCATGTCCGACTCTGTGTGACCCCATAGACGGCAGCCCACCAGGTTCCCCCGTCCCTGGGATTTTCCAGGAAAGAGTACTGAAGTGGGGTGCCATTGCCTGCTCTAGGAGTTAGCCTCTAGATGTTGAAAACTCTGACTGGCCCAGGAATCAGTGGACCAGATGTGCTCTTTGGCTCCAGGTAAATTTTCCCATCTTAGGCGGGTATCTGCTTGCTACTAAGACCATTCGCTCCACTTGGGAAGCTCAAATTGGCTCTGCCTAGTGGCTCAGACGGTAAAGTGTCTGTCTGCAATGCAGGAGACTGAGGTTTGATCCCTGGGTTGGGAAGATCCCCTGGAGAAGGAAATGGCAGCCCACTCCAGTATTCTTGCGTGGAAAATTACATGGATGGCGGTGCCTGCGTCCATGGGGTGGCAAAGAGTCGGACAGACTGAGCGACTTCACTTTCACTTTCATCATTAATTCCAGCCTTAGTCTTAAGGCATCTCTGGATCAGCTTCCAGGCAGCAAATATCTTGGGATCGTTTTTGAACCGGTACTGGAGACCCTGTGAAATGAAAACCTTCCAGAATATCCCCAGCCACTGTGGAAGATTGAGGGCAGGCTTGGTCTCTATCATAGGCAGTGTAACCAGAGATGGCAAAAAACGTGAGCGAAGGAGCACAGTGTAGCGCTCACTGAAGCCCTGAAGCGGCCCGTCGCACTCCCCACAGGGAGGCCACGGCAGGACACCTCTTCCAGGCAGGAAGGTGGTCACGTGCCTGGCGACAGCTTCTGTGGCCCTGCCTGTTTAGCTTGAGGGCCACAGACAACCTCTAGTTGATGCTCCCAACCTGAATCTGTAATTGGAAACTTTCACTCCAAGAATCAGTGGCATCTTTGGAATGGCCATGGCACCTGAGTCTTTCCACCACAGGGGAGGGCACCCTGAGTGCATTTTAGCAATCCTGGGTATTGGGCCTTTATTTTTTAAATTAAGAATTTGGGGTAAATAATAATTCAAGGCCATTGAGAAAGAGTCTTATAGGGTCAAGGATTCTTGATATCTCTGCTGTAAAGATATCTGATGAACCAGTGTATGAACCTCAACCAGCAACAAAGGCTACTGGGATATCAAGAAAGAAGAAGGAAAGCAATTTCAGCAGAAGAGCAGAGTAGTTCAAGCCTAGACCTTCTGGAGAAACAGACACTTGGATTCAAATGCCAGCTTCACCCTTTTATAACTGTGTAACCTTGGGCCAGTTCTTCAACCTCTCTGGGCCTCAATTTCCTGTTCTCTAAAAATGGGGAGAACCATAATACAAATAGCATAGTTTCTGGGGAGGGTCTAACAAGGACACATGCATAAGTGCTGGGCTTATTAATGAGCGCAGTCAATAAATATTTCCTGAGCACATGCTGGGTTAGACATGATCTTAGACACTGGATGTATAACAGAAGATAAGAGATGAGGTTCTTGCTTGCATGATGCTTATATCTGGTAGAGGAGACAAAATAAATGATTGGGTTAGCCAAAAGTTTCGTTTAGGTTTTTCTGTAACATGGTAAACCCAAATGAACTTTTTGGCCAACCCAATAGTTCTGCTTAAGATATGTCCTGAATCCCATGAACAGACTGAAATGAGGGTCAATCTACTTTAGTCCAAGCGAGCTGGGAAGACTTCTCCAGGAAGTGATTTTTGAACTGAGATCACAAAACTGGGTAGTAGTTTGCATGCTTGCTAAGTCACTTCAGTCATGTCTGATCCTGTGCAACCCTGTGGGCTTAGTCCAGCAGGGTCCTTTGTCCATGGGATTCTCCAGGCAGGAATACTGGAGTGGGTTGCCATGCCCTCCTCCAGGGGATCTTCCTGACCCAGGGATCGAACCCATGTCTCTCACATCTCCTGTATTGGCAGTCGGCTTCTTTAGCTCTAGCACCATCTGGGATGCCCCCTTTAGATACTGTCGAAAGAGAAGGTTAGGGTAGTTTGTCCATGACAAGGGAGCTGGTAATTGGATTGGAATTCTGGGAGGCAACCTGATAGTATCTATGAAAACAAACAACAAAGACAACAAACAAACAATAACAAAATCTGCATAGACCCTGGGCCTTAGCAGTTCCACCTCTAGGAACATATACTACAAAGCAGTCTCTCACGCATAAAGATGTATAAACAAGGATGTTGATTACAGCATGGATGCTAAAGAAGAAACAAGTTGGAGTCAAGCTAAATGTCCTTAAATAGGAAACCAGTTAAAATTGAAATGCATTCTTAAAGCAGCAGACCATGCAGCAATAAAGGAGAATGAAGCAGATCTGTATACGCTAATGTGGAAACATCTGCAAGTGATATTGATGAGAGAAAAAAGCAAAGTAGAGCAGACTATTAAAAAAAGATGTCTATATATATGTTTGTTTATACACAAAAATTTTTGGAAGGATAGCTAGTAAATTGTTAACAATATTTTCTTCTGGGGAATTAGACTAGGGTCCAAGTTAGGATGGAAATAACTTTTACTATTTAACCTTTCAACCATTTAATTTTTTTACTATGTGCATGTTACATTTATACTTTTTGAGAGTTAATTAAAATAGCTGAGTTCTAATTACACCCAATAGCAGTAGGACTGGGTGGTTGTTTAATTTATCTGGATCTTACTGTTTACATCTGTGAATAGAATTGGATCAGATGACCTGGAAATTTATCCCAGCTTTAACCTTCTATTGTCCTGTGGTTTCAAAACATGAAATTCCCAATCAGAAATCACCTTACTTCTTCCGCAGGGAAGAGGAACCTGTGTGTTTTGCCAAAGATTCTGTGGCTTCCCTGAGCCATCCAGCTGGGCTCTTAATAAAATGCCACCAGGCAGCTTGGGGCAGGGAGGAAAGAAAAACCTGATATCTTCTGAAACAACTGGAGAATCTCTCTAACAAAATGGAGATCAATAAATAAATATTTTTTGGAGCACTATATTCAAGCCATTGTGCTGAATTTGGCATTAAGGATACAAGTAAGTG
This sequence comes from Cervus canadensis, assembly GCF_019320065.1. Classification (NCBI taxonomy): domain Eukaryota; kingdom Metazoa; phylum Chordata; class Mammalia; order Artiodactyla; family Cervidae; genus Cervus; species Cervus canadensis. The sequence continues at coordinate 1,689,185 of NC_057401.1, forward strand.
GAAGCCAGGACCCTTGGTACTGGTGGACCTTACAGAGGAACCAGCACCATGGCCAACACCAGCGCTCCATCCATGGAGCACTGGTGGATGTCTCCAAGCACATACTATTTGATCCAGCACTTATAACAACTTTCTATGGTACTTACCATGGTTTTTTCCATTTTATAAGTAAGAAAAATGAGGCTCAGAAAGGTCCAGTAACTAGCCAACAACAGCTCAGCCAGTAAGAGAGACTGGTGTTCGTCCCCTCGTCTGTGAGGTCCTGACGCCCATGCTCTGAACCACTGGACCATCATGTCATGGGAAGTGAGTGGGGCACAAGTTTGTGTGCGGAGCAGTGGATGAATCCACATCTGTGGTTGCACCTACTCACACTACTTAAATCTGGAAGGGCTGAGCAGGCCTGATGAGTTCTGCCTTCTGGGAAGGCCTCGTGAGGGTGGTGGGTCTTGAGCTGGGCTTTGATGAGAGGATGAGACTTGGCTGCTTCAGGTGTGAGGACCACCATGAACAGTGCCACAGGGACCGAGGTGCTCGCACTGTATCTGTGAGTCTGAACAGACCAGCTCCTCCCCCTCCCTGGAATAGGCAGTTTGCTGTGGGAGAAAACACTGGAAACTGCCTGGAATGCCAGATTAGTTCATTTGGTTTTGACTCTTCAGGAGCAAGAGTCAGGAAGGTGCAGAGAGAAGGTCCAGCTGTGTCTAGTCGCCGCCACTGCTCACTCCCAGGCCCTCCATGCAGCCGCTGGCCAGGACAGCCTCCCCTCAGTGCCAGGGTCAGCCCCACGGAGCCTCACGGGCAGAACTGGACAGGGCTGTAGGTGAAACACTCGGGGGCACCGTTACTGCTTTTTTTCTTTTGAACTTTTTATTTTGTATGGAGGTGTAGCTGATTAACAATGTTATGATAATTGCAGATGAACAGTGAAGGGAGTCAGTATACATATACATGTATCCGGGCTTCCCCAGTGGGTCAGCGGTAAAGAATCTGCCTGCAGTGCAGGGCTACAGGAGTCGTGGGCTCCATCCTGGGTCAGGAAGGTCCCTGGGGGGCATGGCCACCCGCTCCAGTGTTCTTGCCTGGAGAATCCCGTGGACAGAGGGGCCTGGCGGGCTACCGTCCACGGGGTACGACTGTAGTGACAGCATGCAGGCCCGCATGCATGTATCCATTCTCCCCCAAACCTCCCTCCCATCCAGGCTGAGGGGCATAATTTCTGACCTACTGAGAAAGAGAAGCACTGGACTTACCGTCTCGTGATTCACAAAGATCTTCAACGAGGGAAATCAAAAGAAAATAAAGTGTAATCCTAAGTATGTATCCAAGAGAACCAAAAACATACATCCACAAAAATTCATATGTAAATGTTCATAGCAGCATTATCCATAAAAGCCAAAGCTTAAGCTTAAATGAAATTGCTCAGTCATGTCCGACTCTCTGCGACCCTACAGACTGTAGCCCACCGAGCTCCTCTGTCCATGGGATTCTGTAGGCAAGAATACTGAAGTGGGCTGCCATTTCCTTCTCCAGAGGATCTTCCCAACCCAGGGATCAAACCTGCGTGTGTCCCACATTGCAGGCAGACTTTTTACCCTCTGAGACACCAGAGAAGCCCTAAAAAATTTGCAGTACTGTGGACTAAACAGTCCATGGAATTCTCCAGGCCAGAATACTGGAGTGGGTAGCCTTTCCCTTTTCCAGGGGATCTTCCCAACCCAGGGATCTAACCTAGGTCTCCCGCATTGCAGGCAGATTCTTTACCAACTGAGCTGCAAGGGAAGCCCAAGAATACTGGCGTGGGTAGCTGATCCCTTCTCCAATGGATCTTCCTGACCCCAGGAATCAAACTGGGGTCTCCTGCATTGCAGGTGGATTCTTTATCAATTGAGCTATCAGGGAAGCCCAAGAGTATTTAATCTTCCTCCTGTAATTTTTTTTTCAGTTTTAGAGTGAAGCGAAGTGAAAGTGGCTCAGATGTGTCCGACTCTTTGCAACCCCATGGGCTATATATAGTCCATGGAATTCTCCAGGGCAGAATACTGGAGTGGGTAGCCTTTCCCTTCGCCAGGGGATCTTCCCAACCCAGGGATTGAGCCCAGGTCCCCCGCACTGCAGGCGAATTCCTTACCAGCTGTGCCACAAGGGAAGCCCAAGAATACTGGAGTGGGTAGCCTATCCCTTCTCCAGCGGGTCTTCCCGACACAGGAATTGAACCGGGGTCTCCTGCATTGCACACAGATTCTTTACCAACTGAGCTATCAGGGAAGCCCTAAAAGCCAAAAGGTGGAAACAAACCAAATGTCCATATTGGACAAACAAAATGTAGTTTATCTGTGTATACTGATACCCAGAATAGTATCCAGCAATAAACATAAGTGAGGTACTGACACCTGCGACAATGTGGGTGAACCTTGAAAACATTATGCTTAGTGAAAGGAGCCAGACACAAAAAGTCACATATTTTATGACTCCATTTCTCTGAAACGTCAGAAGAGACAGATCCACAGCGACTGAAGTAGCTTTGTGGTTGCCAGGGGCTGAGCGGGATGGAACAATGGTAGTGATTGCTAATGGGTGGAAGGTTTCTTTGGGGGGATGATGAAAATGTTCTAAAATTAAGTAATAGTGATGATTTACTACCTGTGAGTATGGTAAAACCCACTGAATGGTATACTTTTAAAAGTTAATGTTATGATATATGAACTATATCTCAACTTTTAACAAAAAGAACATCAGGAATAGGGTGACATAAAACATTTTTGAGGGACTAAGTCGGGTATAATAGAGGTAGAACTTAGTAAGAAGTTTCATTAGATTTGACAGGTTCGGGTGTTCTCAAACATGTTAGGTGTGAGATTTCTGGAATTTTTCTTAAAAGCAATACCAATTCACCTCACCTTGTTACACATCTATTTCCTGTTGTATCCTGATTACTCTTTTCAAATCCCCAAAATTCAGGAATTTCTCACCCTAAAAAACAACCCGTTCCATGTCCTATGACCAGGTTTTCACTTTCTTTGGGTCGTAGTTTCATATCTTGGTCTTAAACAGGACAAGATGTGAGCTCTGGGCTTGAGCAAACAAAGTAACACATTGTCAGAACTTGCAAGTCACGGGGTCACCAGGAGGACGGGCAGTTGGAGTGGCTGAGAGACACCCTGACCTTCACTGTGTTTGGAAGCGAGGTTACCATGGAAACAGAAGAGCTTGAGATCTGATTCCCAGAGTGATGGGCCGCCTTTGGAAGACTTTGAGGAAGGGAGGGGCAGGATCTGGTCCTTCTGGGCTCTGTGTGCTGAGTTGATTTTATGGGGCCACAAGCCAGGAGGTCATTTCACTGCACCCCAGAAAGACTTGGTCTTTTGGGCTCTGAGAAGTAAAGTTTCAAGTAGAAGAGGAAAGCTGTTCCCTCAGCAGAGTATGAGGTGCAGGAGGGCGGGGCCTGCTGTCTGCGCGCCCGCTGCCCGGGCCCCGCGTGATGACGCTTGGCCCGCTGAAGGCATTCTGGGAATGTGTGTCAGTGCAGTCTCTGCCGAAGACAGACCACCGCGTGTAGAAAGAGACCTGACTATCAGTCAGTAGTGAAAAAGTACAGTGAAAGTGTTAGTCGCTCAGTCATGTCCAGCTCTTCGTGACTCCACGGACTGTACCCCTTCAGGCTCCTCTGTCCGTGGGATTCTGCAGGCAAGAATCCTGGAGTGGGTAGCCATTCCCTTATCCAGGGGGGGATCTTCCCAACCCAGGGATTGAACCCGGGTCTCCTGCATTGCAAGTAGATTCTCTACTATCTGAGCCACCAGGGAAGCCCCATCAATCCGTAAGCCTGGGTTTAAATCCCAGCTCTGCTGTATGTATAACAAGCTGTGTGACCTTAGGCAAAACTTCAAAAGCTTCAAAAAAAAAGTTCAAAAAACTTCACCCCCCTAACCTTGTTCTTCTCATCTGTAAAATGAGTCTAATAATGGCTGCCAGGTTTTGAGAGATGGAGGGAGGGATATGTGGGAAAGCGTCTGGCCTGTGGTAAAACAAAGGGCTTGTTTAGCTTTTCTCTGAAACAGGAGCCACAAACCCATGTGAAAGTAACAGCAGTAAGGACATTACCAAAGGTATAGCTGCTTTTCACTTAGTCTTGGCCATTGGAAACCACCAATGAGCATCTTTGAGTGAAGGATGACAGCCTCATTGGCAGGTGATTTCTCTAGCTGGTGTTACCCCTCCTCTTGCTAGTCAGTGTTTAGAGGATGCTGGACATGGATGGGCTTCGTCCATCAAAGCTGTCCCACCTGCTCCTTTCAGAGCCATGCATCTTGTAATAATTGCCCTTCAGCACCGAAGGCACCAGCTTGTACTATTATTTGCTTTGGTACCAAAGAAGTCACCAGAATAATGAAAAGAATAACAGGGCTAACCAGAGCTTTGGAGCTCTTACTGAGATCCTTGCCCTTCAACCGCATCGTCTTTACCGCAGTCCTCTGCAGTGGATACAGAGGTAAGCCCCCTCCCCCTTTGCAGAGGGGTTCACTGAGTCTCAACAGTACCTTGGTTTGAGTCTCGATCTCTTGGTTCTGTAGCCTGCATCAATGTCACTATCACTGCTGCTAATCTTTGGAGCAGTTTCCCTCTGCTGCACACTTTGCTGAACTTATTTCGCCATGAGCGGGTGGAGTGGGTTCTAGTCTCTGCATTTAGCACCAAGAGATCATGTAAATGTTAAAATTATGGAAAGTCTACTTATCAGCTGGGCCTCAGTGGTCCTTGAACTCAAATGAGCATGAGAATCATTGGAGTGCTTGTGAACACATGGATTTCTGGGGTTGGATTCAGTAGGTCGGGGTGGGGCCAGAGAATCTCCATCTCTAACGAGTTCCTAGGTGATGTCAATACTACTGGTCCAGGACCAAACTTCAAAACCATAGAGCTAAAGGGAAGGAGAAGGTGACATATTCTAAGATGGAATAGGTGGCAGGCTGGTCCTCTGCTGCCAGGTGAATTAGGAAAGACTTCCAGAGATGCTGTTGTTGTTCAGTTGCTAAGTCATGTCCAACTCTTTGTGAGCCCGTGGACTACAACACACCAGGCTTCCCTGTCCTTCAATATCTCCTGGAGTTTGCTCAAGTTCATGTCCATTGAGTCAGTGATGCTATCTAACAGTCTCATCCTCTGCCGCCCCTTCTCCTTTTGCCTTCAAATCTTGCCCAACATTAGGGTCTTTTCCAATGAGTTGGCTCTTTGCACCAGAAGCTTCAGCTTTAGTATTAGTTCTTCCAGTGAATATTCAAGGTTGATTTCCTTTAGAATTGATCTGAGTCTCTGAAATCCTTATCCCTTATCGCCCCCTAATTCTAGGGCAGGGAACCACCTCACCAGGGCACCCAGCTGGGCTGAGTTATTCATCTTCCAGAAAAACAAAATGAAGCAAAACAACAGCAATAAAAAAAGAGCGGCCCTAAAATCTTTCTCCTTGTCCAAATCCTATTGTCAGAGAGAGGGCATACATGGTCAGCACCTAGAGATTTCCATCCATTGTCCTCCTTTGGCTGGAATGTTAATTTCAGAGTCAGTGCCAGTTAGAAAATTGCAGTGCACAGAATTAAACTGATTCTGCCTCTGTCTTCTGCCATCTTCATAAATTATTCACATCACCCAGCGTTTAATATGCTCCCCCACTTCAGCCCTCCCGTGACGGTTCTCCATGCTTTCGCTTACAGCTGTGGAACAACTATTTTCATCTGGCCGTGGCTTTTATCACTCAGGATTCACTGCAGCTGGAGCAGTTCTCGCACGCCAAATACAACAAAATCCTGAACAAGTAGGTTGCATGTGGAGCTCCTGAAAAGGAGGGGGGAGGTTCGTGAGAATCTCTGAGGTGATGCCTGAAGCAGACATTTTTTTTGTTTCTCCTAGGTACGGGGACATGAGACGGCTAATTGGCTTCTCCATCCGTGATATGTGGTACAAGCTTGGTGAGTAGGCACAGGCATTCAGACAGACACACCTGCACATGCCAGGCTCCTTCTTGAAGACCATCTGTTAGAGGGCCATGGGGGTTTCAGCAGAGGAAGCTTGAAATAATAGTTTATCACTGTACACACCCCAGGTCCTTAATAAGTGCCTGATGAGAGAGGGTGCCCATCCCAACCTCCCACCCCCCAAAACAGCTGTGGATCTGCTTCTCCTTGATGCCCCTGAGGGGTTAAGAATCAACCTGGAATTTACAAGAAGGAGAAAGCATGACTGCTGTGGGAATGCATGGCCTCCCCTGCCACATGTGCTTCCTGCTGATTGGTGCACGTTCTGCAGCCTGCTTCTTATGTGATGTTGTGATCTACCGAAGGCCTTCCAAACACATGGGGGAGAATTGATTCTGTGGCAGACGAGGGTCTCCCGTGATCTGATTTGAGCTGGAAGGTGACCCCAGAAGCTGTCCCTACTTCAGTGAGCTATAGGAATCCTGGGCAAGCTGAGTGGTACCTATGGGAGGAAGGAAGGGGAGATGGAGTCAGCAAGACATTTATTGAGAGTCTGAGTCAGCCCTGTACAAGGAGATTTTATTTAATCTTCCATCACCTCCTGTAAGATGGAAACATTTCCCCCTCATTTTATCGATCAGGGAACTCAGAGGGAAGGAGCTTGCTTGAGATGAAACAGAAGCAAGCCCCAGAGCTTGGTTTTGATTTCACGAGGATGGGGGCTGCATACCTTGCCCAAGGCCTGAATCCTGCTCCATAAATCTGTGCAGAAGGGATGAATGGGTAGATGGATGCATAAATAGTAACAAGTAGCGAGCTCTTTTCACCTCCTGTTTTGTGCCTCCTCCGTGACTCCGCCGCTGGACTGCTCTGTGCTGTCTTAGATGTGGACTATCTTCAGTAGAGCACTTGCAGGACTCTGCCTGTCTCTTGGATTCAACCTAAATCACCTGCCCAGACCTCTTGGTGTCTATCAGTCCCACCTGACTTCCTGGACAGCAGTTCCTCACCCTTCCCAGCAAGGTTCATTCCTTGTCGGGAAAGCAGAGTGGACGTCCACCTGGGTTCTGTGTTTGCTGGCAGCCTTGCTCTCAGGTCAAGAGCACATGCTGGTAGCAGAGGGTCGTAGACTGGTTCCCGAAATTGAAGGGAGAGCTGGGCATCCGGGCCCAGAACAGACTCCGCCTCTGCCGGGGGCCTTGCCTTGTCATTGACACGCTGTGAGGCTCGGAGCAGGGCCTGAGTGACCCTGGCCCCGCTTGGGGAGACAGCGCCGTCTCCCAGCCTGTCTGCGAGGCTCAGAAGAGCAAACACTGGGAGTGGGAAGCGGTGGAGGCCACACCCATGGAAGAGTTTTATCATCATTTTCACCCTGTTGCAACAGTATCTCCTTAGTTGTAACAACCAAAAATATCTGCGTGTGTGCTAAGTCATTTCACTTGTGTCTGACTCTTTATGACCCCGTGGACTGTAGCCCTCCAGGCTCTTCTATCCGTCGGATTCTCCAGGCAAAATTACTGGAGTGGGTTGCCATTCCCTTCACCAGGGGAATCTTCCTGACCCAGGGATCGAACCCAAGTCTCTCGCATTTCAGGCAGATTGTTTACTCTCTGAGCCACCAGGGAAACGCTAGACATTACCAAATATCCTCTGTATGTGTTCATGTGTGTATGTGTGTGTGTACGAAACTCCCCTCTTTTGCAAGCCATTACCAAAAAGAAATCCCATATCTGCCCTGTTTTTCTAGAACAGCATTTTTGTTTCTCTACTTTGGATAATGATAGGGATAAAAGAAATATTTTGTATGTCATTTACCACTACCCTGCCATAGGAAAAAGGTGCATAGTGCAAGCGGTAGCCAGCCTCTGGCCTCGGGGGCGGGAGTCTGGGAGGTAGTAGCTGGGGCTGCAGCAAACTGAGGCAGGTGCACCCCAGCTGAGAGGAGCAGTTGCTGTCCTGCCTGGGTGAGTGCTGTCCTATTAGAATGCAAGGCTGACAGTGTCACAGCTTCTAGTTTATCAAAAGAAGCCAGGAAACATAATTTTTAAGTGCATTTTTACTTTATGAATATTGGTGATAACTAGTTGAAAGTTTTAAAAGCACCAATGTGTCCAATGAAACAAGGGGCCCAGACTCAGGCTGCAAATGAGCTTGCATTCCCTGCTTTGCAACAGCAAAGACAAGGTAAAGCCCTGCTGGGCTTCCTCTCCCAGATCTACATCCCGAGTGTTGCCAGGATTGCAAAACAGGGATCTGTGCTTTGTGTGTTTCTAGTTCCTCCGCACAGCCTGCGTTTTTCTGAATGTCCTTCATTGCTGTTGTTTTGCACACAGAAGATTTTATTTAGATATAGATTATGTTTTGGCAGGAGCTCCTGCACTCCCAATTATGCTGATGAATGAAAAGATGTTACCAAATACTCTACCTGCTTAGGATCACAGAACATCAGAACTGGAAGGGCCCTTTAGAGAGCATATTGTCCAGCATTTTTCAAACGTTTATTTTTAGCTGAGGACCAATAAAAAAAATATATACCCTGCTCAATACAGAAATTGGATGAAAGCCAAGCTGTTCTAATTGAAGTGGGATGAGGGGGCAGGTGGAGGGTAGTGGGTAAAGCTACTCTCCTGAGCTTCTATGGAGACCCCTACAGATTTTCTGGGAGAAACCCTGAAGCACTTCAGAGAATAGTTTGAGGCTACAGGTCTGTCCAACCCACCATTTTACCAATGAGGAAACTGAGGCACAGAGAGGCAGTGAGTGTGTGTCCAGCATCACAGAGGGGATGAGAGGTGGATTCAAGACAGGGAAGCCTGGCATGCTATAGTCCATGGAGTTGCAAAGAGTCGGACATGACTGAGCAATGGAACAGCGAACAGCAGCAGGACAAGTACACTGGTGTAAGTTCCATCCAGAAGCGTCACGGACCCCTTGCTGTATCCAAGTACCTGTAGGGTGAATTAGTGGAATTCAAAGACATATTTGTTAGGGTTTGGGGGTTGCAAGAAAGAGATGCCGACTATGGCTGCCTTAATTGGCGAAGGTACTAATTGGAAGGGCAAGGGAAAATGGGCTATGAAGGGTAGGATTAGAGCCACTCAAGGATCCAGGACAGGTGGTGTGATGTTGCCTTTAGGATGTTCTATCCCTACGTCACTCTGCTAAAGGTCCAGTCTCCAGGAGACACCTTTCTATTGTTCTTCCTTGGGTGACCGCTCCATCAATGCCCCCACCAAGCCTGCATCCATCAAGGGAGGCAGAGTTTCCCAAAATAAAATGTTCATGGAGTTATGGAGAAGTCGAACAAAGACACAGTTGTCCACTGCAGAAAAAACAAAAAGTAAAAAATTCTGTTGCAAGGATGGCCATCTCTTCATCTCTTAGCCTGGACTCCTTGGAAGAGGAAGGTATATTGGCCTGAAGGGTTTTCCCTGCTGCTTGTTAGTTACCTGGCTGCCTTCTCCTTGCCTGTCTGGTTCAGGGCTGGGGAGCAGAAAGAGGAGCAGAGTGAATGGATGGGTCCCCAGTCCCATCCTACTTTGTGTTCTGCCAGATGCTGGCATTAGCAGGCCTTCTCCAGCAAGCTAATGAGGTTAATCTGCTAATCCAAACCAGAACTAAGCACTCTATACATGGGGGACCAATGCAGTGAAAACTCTACATTGGGTAATGATGAGTTCTAAAGTGCAATTTGTGAAACATCCAAGACAGAGTGAGACATCGAAGCTATCGGTGGCAAACCTGGCTGAGTGCCCATGTAATAGCCATTCCATCCTTCTTCCTGGCTAACGGATCCCTGATTTTTTTTTTTTCATGATCACGATTTGTCCAGTTAACAATGATTTGTAGCTAGTGATGGCCATGTGACCCACCCAGCTCTATCTGATGAGAATCAGCAGAAATAAACTTCTTGGGGTTTCGGGAAAATTTTTTTTCTTAATTAAAATGAAAGGGAGGGCATAACAGTTTGAGCGTAACACATTGTTTTTTTTTTTTTTTTCGCTTGTAGTCTTTCCCTTTGTTCCTTTCTGGGAAAGAATAAAATGCCTGGAGGTGCAGTAGCCACCTTGAAGCCATGAAGAGTCATACCCTAAGGATGAAGAAGCAGCTCTGGACTAACTGTCTTTGACTTTTTTTAAGTACGAAAACTAAACAGAGCTTACTCAGTTTAGCTGTGGTAATCAGATTTCTGCTACAACCCTATCTGATGTATCATCTAATTCAGTGCCCTGATTTTATAGGCGAGGTCACTGAGGCCCAGAGAAGTACAAGGACATTCCCAAGGTCAACAGCAAATCGGTGACTCAGATGAGACAAAAGAGCCAGACTCGACCTGAAGTTCAATGTTCTTACTAATATTTTTTTTCCAGAATATGCAAAATATTTTCAAAGGATGTGAAATAGTAAACTATGTTTTCCAAAGACTACTGATAATGAGTAAATCATAATGCCTGTTAAGTTTTAAAATTTTGTTTTAATGCCCAAAGCAATCAGGGCTTCATCACCATGATCATCAGCATCATCATCTTCTTCTCATCAAGAATGATTTGAGCAGCCCTGTGATTATAAGATAGCTAATTGCAAAGATTATCTCAGACTGGAAGACTATTCAAGGAAAAGTCTAGACAAGTGTGTTTGTGTGTGTGTATGTGTGTGCGCGCACTTTTGTGAGAGAAGATGCATGCAGGGAAGCCTTAATAGAGAGAAGGATCTGTACCAGGATCCAGCCACTAAAGGGTTAATGCTATTTGTATGTTTGCATCCTGGGATAATGCCAAATATAATGGACTTTCCCTGATAGTGTAGCATCATAACATTTGATTTCTGCTAGGAGGAAAGCAATGCACATTTTGTGAAAATGACTTTGTACTTAACCAGCCCATATTCGCAGGGGTTAATGCTGGTCTGCTATGTTAACAGTCTTCATGGGAGAGAAAGATGAATTCCAGTGGCTGGCATCATGGGGGGAGGTCGCTCCCGGCAGAGCTGTGAGAGCAACTGAACCGTCACTTTTTCAGCATCAATGGAGGGCCCAGCCCACCGCTAAGCACCAGGGAAGGATAAGAGAGTTGGGGACGTATAAGGCATGGTCCCTGCCCTCCCTGGAAAAGCCCACCATGAGCTCTTAACATAGGACAAACTGACAGTCTGAAGAACGAACTAAGAGCACGTTCCTTAATGTGAAATGTGTGGTCAAGACTCAGGAGTTCAGGCGAAGAGGAGGAAGGCTCTACTGAGTCAGTGGCTCTTGAATTAGACCCCAGGGTGGTCAGAGCTGAAAGGGCAGCAGCCATTCCAAGCGAACAACCAGCCTAAGCAAACATGACTTCCTTAAATTGGGGAGAAGCTGCTGGGCAGAAATAGGAAATGAGATTAGAAAGGCATCCATCCATCCAACGAACCATCCACTTGTTCATTTAATAACAAATATTGAGCACTGTGATAGGCAGAATAATAGCCCACCAAAGGTGTCCAAGTCCTCACCCCCAGCACATGTGTATAAATTACCTTATATGGCAAAGTGGACTTTTTAGGCATGATTAAGGATCTTGAAGATGGTAAGAGTATCCTGGACTGTCCAGATGGACCCAAAGCAATTACAGGGACCTTAGAAGTGAAGAAAGGAGGCAGGGGAGTTGGAGAAAGGTTAGAAAAAGCAATACTGTTGGCTTTGAAGATGGAGGAAGGGGCCATGAGCCAAGGAATGCGGGTGACCTCTCGAAACTGGCAAAGGGAAGGAAAAGGTTTTTTTCCTCAGACCCTCCAGAAAGAACTCAGCCCCACTCACACTTGACTTTAGCCCAGAGAAACCCATTTCAGACCTCTGACCTCCAGAACTGTAAGATTAGTTTGTGTTGTGCTAAGCCACTGTCTGTGGCAACTTATAACAGCAGCAACCAGAAATGAAGACAAGTAGCCTTGAAGGTCAGGCACTATGCTAGTGGCTGAGGCTGCAACCGAAGACAACTGTAGTGAGAGATGCAGCCCCCAGCCTCGTGGACTTGCACTGATGAGTGACCTTCTGGTTGCAGAGCTGTTTAATTATGGTTGTAAAGGAAAGTAGCTGTAGAGCAGAAGCTGGGGCACCCGGAGAGTGTGTAAAGGACTCCGGCCTAGTGAGGGAGCTCCAGGTGGCCTCGATGAGGACGGGGGAGCTCTGAGCCCCAGAGCTGTGGTGTCCTAAGGAACTAGCCTGTGAGCCACCTCTCTAAATTTAAATGCTCTAGCATCCACGTTTTTTAAAAAGATAAAAAGCAGTGAAATTAATGTTAACAGTATATTTGATTTAACCGCATATTCCAAAGTGTTACCATTTCAACATGTAACCAACATAAACATTACTGAGATAGGTTACCTCTTTTGGTTTGTTTTCCAGAACTCTTTCTTTGAAATCTAGTGGGTTTTTTACACTTACCACACATCTCAACTTGGACTAGCCTTATTCCAGCTGCTCAAAGACACATGTGGCCAAGTGGCCTCCATACTGGATAAAGAACAAGTAACATTTACTTATGGGGCCAGCAGTGGTGGGACTCGGATGGAGTCGGGCACAGGAGGGATGCGCATAGTGGGCAGCCTGGGGCGGGATGCAGGCTGAGGAGGGGGAGGCAGGGTGTGGAGATGGGACTTCAGGCCAAAGGGGCTTGCAGACCAAGGGGACCCATGCAAGGACTGTAGCTGTGGCCAACATGATCAGACTGGGGTTGTCAGACATCTTTGAGGAGAAATAAGAGCCTGTTTCGATGGGATAGAGAAGGGTTTGGAGGCTGGTAAATGTCAGCTGTGGGAGACAAGATACATCTGATCCAACCTCCTTCCGGTGCCAGCCCTTTACTCTAGAAGAAAACAAACTGACCAGCCTGAGACGTTCCATGAAAAGCCCCGGGGGCGCCATGGGGTTGGACTGCGGCTTCTTAAACTGCTTTTCCCACAACTCACCCTTGGCCAAGCTCGTGCTGCTCAGCATTGGCCTCACCCCGCCGGACATCAGCATTTGCTGAGCCTTTCTAATGAGCCAGACCCTGTATGGAGCCCTTAGATTTAAGCTTCTCAACAATTCTTCAGGCAGGGATTATGATTACATCTCTATTTAATAGATGAGATAATATATTTTTAATATTTTTATTTATTTATTTTGGCCACTGCCATATGACATGTGGGGTATTGATATCCCTCAACCAGAGACTGAACCCACACCCCTTGCATTGGAAGCATGGAATGTTAGCTCCTGGACCACCAGAGAAGTCCACAGATGAGATAATAGAGGCTCGGGGACATTAAGTGACAGGCACAAAGCTTCCCTGGTGGCTCAGAGGGTAAAACAATCTGCCTGCATCACAGGAGACTCGGGTTCCACCCCTGGGTCGGGATGATCCCATGCGGAAAGGAATGGCAACCCACTCTAGGATTCTTGTCTGGGAGATCCCAGGGACAGAGGAGCCTGGTGGGCTATAGTCCAGAGGATTGCAAAGAGATGGACATGACTGAGCAGCTACACTTCACTTCTTCACAAAGCCACAGTCTGGAGTGCCAGTGGAGGAATTTTAGGCAGGTTCTGGGCCACAAGGGGAGACTCAACTGCCTGTCCTAGATCAGTACCAAGAGGGGCATTTGCCAAGCCTGAGACGGAGAGGCAGAGATCTGTGTTCCTTCTTCCTCTTTGGAATGAGCGGGGTCGTTTCTGATCAGCCCAGCTTCATTTCAGAGTCCCCAGGAGGCTTCCAGGACTCTGAAATCCAGAGAGTGATAACTTGCCCTCATCCTGCTCATTTCAGGGTCTCAGAGGGTCTCCTGCTCTCGGGCCGAGCTCCCCGGGTCTCCCGTCAGCCTCCTGAGGTCAGGGACTCTCCCACCTTCACCCTCAGCCTGGTGCACAGGATCGCCTTCTCCCTTCCCCTCTCCCCACCCTCCTCCCTTCCTTCTCCCTGCCTTCTTTCTTGTTTCTTTCAGTCAGGCTGCCTTCCTAGTGCTCTCAGACCTTCACCTGCAACCTCCCCTCTCCTCTTGCGAGGCCTGGCATAGACCAGAAGGCGAGCACAGCGGCCGGCTTTCCACCCACACGCCTCAGCTCCCCGCTGTGCTCCCCTTTCTGCCAGAGCCTTCCCCAGAGCCTGGGCAACTCAGCATCTGGATTTATCCCACTGACTTGTTGGGACTTGAAAAGCCTTTTCTAATTGGTATCTGTTCCCAGTGAGATTCAGTTTCCATTATGTGAGAAAGACCCTCTCACCTATTCCCTTCCTTGCCTTTTTTCAAGAACAATAGCAGGTATGCTCTTGAATGAGAATTTTTTTTCCAAAATGAGTTCACATTCATTTAGCCACAAATATGTTCTCTGTGTGTGTGCCTGTGTGCACATCTATGTATATAAAGGCACACATTCAGATTACTTGAACACAAAATCCAATGTGCTGAAATTCCATTTCTGATGTAAATGAATAAAATTTTTTTATGGAGCATTGTAAGGGCCATTGAGATCACACTGCATTTAGAAATCATCATTATCTCTCTCTCCTCTTTCCTATTCTTCTGCACATCTTTTCAACTGACTGCAAAGAATGCAGGTCAGAAGTGCCTAGGAAATCCCTAGTCTATGGCATGTCTGCTCTTTTATTTTAAACCATCTCAAATATATCTTTATCAGACCCAATGCCCTCCAGTATTCTAAAGGCCTTTGTCACATAAGCAATTTTTCCATTCCGTGGTGGCTTATCTGACAGTTTCCCATCTACCTGCTACTTATTATTACACTCGACTTTGAATTTTAAACCCCCACTGAGAGTTTAAAGAATCTTGAAGGACAAAATCAGAAACCTAGATTAGCAGTTACTATAAATCTGCAAGAAAGCTAGTTTAGGTTTGTTTTTTTTTTTCCTGTTTGGAACAATGCAAAGTATAATCCAAACACATTGTATAATGAAGCTGGTATCCTAGAAAAGTGTCTTCATATTTCACTCACCTCTCTGCCTGCCTTCACTATATCATTCTCACTAACTGAAGATGTTCCTAGGATGATGCCTTTTTTATCTGAATTCTGGGGAAACACTCACCCCCAACATTAGGCCTCATTTAGGCTGAATTAAAACTCATTCTCTTGCAGCCTTCCGTCTTGGCTCCTTTACTCAGCTTTAATCGAAAGCAACAGTGCCAGGCTGTATGCCATGCCGCCTGAGTTTCTGCACCCCAGGAGCTCTCTCCCCCAGGCAAGACCACCAGTGCAATGTGCACCTTGACAGTGGGGAAAAGCAGGATGGGCTTCTTGGGCTCTGAGAGTCAGGAGGAGAAAGACGCAGCTGCCGATGAAACACCTGGGTGTCAGCCTCACTGGCAGGGTTACTGGGATGGGCTTGCCCACGCTCCCCAGGAAATCCCCGCAGTTCCTGAGCGCCTCTCCCTTTCCCTTTCTCTGCCACGTCTGGTGTGTGTGCTGAGAAGTCTGCTCAATTCTGCTCGACAAGGCTGCCCTTCATGGTTCATTTTGGGCAAACGTCACAGCAGTGATAGCTAACACTATACAAGGTGTGCCATGTGCCAGGCACTGTCCAGGGTGCTTGATAAATAATAATTCATTACTTCTTCACAACAACCCTATGAAATAAACTCTATTATTCTCTCATGTTACAGGTGAAGACACAGAGGCCTCAAGGGGCCCACTTGCCTACCATCACATAGCTAGTTGATGGAAGAATATATTTACATATTTCAGGCAATCTGGACCCAACTTCAGTGCCCTTCACCTCTTGGCCACACTGCCTGTGCCCCTGGGCTGACTATCCTAGGCTCTGTGCTCAGTGTTGCTATTGTTGTTTAGTCACTTAGTCATGGCCAGCTCTTTTGCAAACCCATGGACTGTACCCTGCCAGGCCCCTCTGTCCAGGAATTTCCCTGGACATGGCATTTCCCAGGCAAGAATACTGCAGTGGGTTGCCGTTTCCTACTCAAAGGGATCTTCCCGACTCAGGGATCAAACCTGCATCTCCTGCATTGGCAGGGGGTGTTCTTTACCCCTGAGCCGCCAAGGAAGCCCACACGAAGTATACACAGACATGTTTTCATGTGGTTTCTCAACAGGTGGGCATTGCAATTGCATTTTTATGACACACATCTCCAAGTCAAATATAGCCAGTGAGTATAGGAGCTAGACAGATTTATTTCCTCCTTCAGTGGACATTTCCTCAGGTTATAGTATGCTTCAAGCTCAGTGCTACAGATGTAATAAGAACAGACATGCTCTCTGCTCTCATGAAGCTCTCCATGGGAGAGGCCATTATCTATCAAACAAAGTCATCGTTGCCAAGTTGGCTAAGGAGACAGACCACTAGCCAGGGCACGGTATCTGATGTAGCCAGGGGTGGGGTGGGCTTGTGGCAGAGCTTTTTTAAAGTGTATCTATCCATGGGAAGCCAGGTGGTAATGGGCAGATGTTGAGGAACGGGCAGGAAAAACTATGTCAACAAAGGAGCACGATGTGCACAGGCCTGGTGGAGAGGTGGCTGGTGAGCTGGTGACCCTGGAACCAGGCCAGCGTGGCGGCAATGCCAGGGGTCAGGGGCGGGGACACAGGAGTGCCTAGAGATGAGGAAGGAGGATCAAGAAGCTGTAGTTCATCTGACCATGAAGCAATGTTTTAACTCCCACTATTACACTGACCATACTTTATAACAGGTTTTTGGCAGCAAATTTTGCTTTTCTTGTTTTCACAAAACAGTTGGTAAAAAAGCACATTTCCAAATCTCAGAAACATGGCTTGTGCTGCAGACAGACATCATTTCAAGTATCCCTGTGATTTGCCATCACTAACACACTCCATCAGGGCCCTATTTGCAAAGGAGATGATGCAGGTGAAAAGCCTTGTAAACAGCGATGTGCCTTCCACACGCCTGGGTTATTATCCCTAACAACGGAGCTTGTTTTGGATGATGCATGCGTTGTTTACAAGAGTTAATATATGTAAAGTGTCCAAAATGGTGCCTGGCTCTGGGTAAACAACTGTATAAGTGTTAACTTTTGTTTTTACTGTTCTGCCTCCCTTTTTTCTTTTCCCAGGCTTGGTCTGGTTCTCCTATGAAATCACGAAAACGGTCTCATGGGCCCATGTCCCTCTTCTCTTTCAGGCCAGAACAAAATCTGCTTCATCCCAGGCATGGTGGGACCCATATTAGAGATGACTCTTATCCCTGAGGCTGAGCTCCGGAAAGCCACCATCCCAATCTTCTTCGACATGATGCTGTGTGAATATCAAAGGAGTGGGGATTTCAAAAAGGTAAAAAATGAGGCTGGAAACTCAGGCCAGCATCCCTAATCCCCAGCCCATTTCCCCATAATGATACCTTCATTCCGTCTGCCTGCGCTTCATTCAAAGGCTTGATGGGAGGCTGGGAACATTGATTCACATGCCTGGAATGAGCTGGCAGAGCAGATTTGGTCAGTGTTCTATCATGCTTTCCCGCCAGAGGCCAAGATTAAAATACACTTTCTTGCTGGGTATCCGCGTGGTCCCTTTCTCAAAAGTATAGGAATCCTACTTCCTTGCAGAAGAGCCCCCTCAGGGTGAGTCCCAAGGGGCTGCTCCTCCCCCTGCACCCATCTGACGCCCACCTTGCTCCAGCACTTCAGCTTCTGCAGTAACACAGAAGATGTGAACGTCAGACTTGGCCACGTGTCAGGTTGCCAGCAAGCAGAGGCCCAGGCCCTGACACTCAGGAGGGCCCTGCAGAGCTGTGGCAGGGTGAAGTGGGGCTTTCCCCAGCGTGCAAAGAGGGAGCCACTTGGGGCAAATGCAAGGGCCAATAGTCAAATGTTTTCATTGAAAATTCCGTTGGACTGGAAGAATGAGGCCCTTTTTATGGGCCCAGCCACTCCAGACACTTGTGCCAGTGAAGTAAGCACTGGTTTCCACAGCACAGTCCTGGCTCCATTCAGAAGTCAGGCCCAGTTTAGGGAGGTTGGTCTTTACGTCCTGTCAAGTCTGCCTTAGCGATGCGACGCCCTCAGGTCTTGCCCTTCTGTCCTCCCTGCCCCCTCCTCCCCTGGTGATTCCCTAGTTGGACTCCCTTCTCACCCTGGCATTCCTGCCTCTCATTCTGTACCACATCCTGCACCAAAAATTTTTCCTTAAAATAGGTATCTAAGTGCCTTCTAAAGGGCAGCAGTTTCCAAACTGCCCTTCCTTAAAATGCTTTCTGACTTTATTCTTCCTTTGCTCATTGGTTCCCTAATCCTCATCCAATGAAGTCCAAACCCTGTCGCCTACATTCCAGGTTCTCCTTACTCTTCTTCAGCCAGTGTTCCAGCCGTTTTCTCCAACTCTGTCCACCGCCTCACCTGTTCTCCAGGCATCCCTACTACTTACCTGAATTGTGTTGCCTTGGTAAGCATCCTCTTCCTGTTTCCTCTTCCTCTGCTTCTCGGCCACATTCATGGTCCTGCCTGCCAGCACCATCTGCGTGCTTCTGAATCCTGCAAAGCCCTCCCCAAAGCTCATCCTTTAAGAGACCTTTGCCCTCTATTCCTCTGTCATTCCAGCTGTCTGAAGTATCGTTATTAGACACTGCCGTACACTACACTCATTCCTGTTTCTTCCTCATCTTCATGTCAAAAAAGTGATGCCGATGATAAAGATGATGACTGCCATTAGCCGGGTAGACGCCGTGTCAATCCCTGTGAGTGCTTTCCATACATTAATTCATGCAGTCTTTTTATTACAACCCTGTGAGGTCGGCAGCATTATCATCCCACGTATCTATTTCTCCACTTGGCTGGGCCGAGCCTTCGTTGCAGCATGCGGGATCTTCGGGCTTTACTGCGGCACATGGGATCTTTCACTTGTGGCATGTGGGATCTAGTTCCCTGACCAGGGATGGAACCCAGGCTCCCTGCATTGGGAATGCAGAGTCTTAGCCAGTGGACCACCAGGAAAGTTCCCATCCCAGTATTAAGGTGGAAACCCTGAAGCCTAGAGAAGTCACTTACCCACTTACCCTTAGCCATACAAGAAAGCCGCAGAGCAGAGGTTGCAGCACACAGGTCCCTAGGATGCCAAGCCAGGCCGCATCCTCTGCACTGCTCAGCCACTGGCTCCATCGCAGTAAATGCAGCTGACTGAGAGGGTGGTGGTGCCCTCTGAAGCCGTGCCTCCTCACAGAATGGAGCACCAATTCCACCAGATGCTCCAGGGAAGAGGGGTGGGAGGGTAGATACCTCAGGAAGCCCCTGCATGTCGGAACCCCTCTTGGAGATTTCCAGGGTACCTAACATATGGAGCCAAGGCACTGAGATGTTCCCCAGTAAACAGACCTGTTGAATTCCTCAAATTCATTTCTGCAAGAAACATCTATCAGACGTGCCAATCACTTTGGAAAAGTTCTAAGAGGAAAGAGGTTCTAAGAGGAAAGAGACTAGTTAGCTGTGACAATCCCAGTGTAAAAGGGTGCACTTCCAACTCAGGGACTGGCAGGCATTGTCTGGTCCCCGAGGCTGGCGACCAGCCATCCACCTGCAGGGAGCCTGTAAAGAAATCAGGTGAAGAATGCAGATGGAGGAAGAGACCATAGCCAGCCAGCTGGGCTGGGGGGTGGGGGAGGGTGGAAGGCACAGCTGCAGAGGGATGTTTGAAGGTTGTTTGGAGTCTGCCACCTTTTAAGGCAAAGTCCGTGAAGGTTGGGAACATGGGAGGAGCCCCCTGGGTGGGACGGAGGGTACTGTGCTTCCCCTCAGGGCCCCCAGTGGGGTGGGCCCCAGCGGGCTCCTGGAGCAGGTGCGCCAAAGAGACACTCCCGGTACTGAGGCTGCACGGTGTCTGAGAGAGGCGCTAGCCTGGGTCCTTCCTGCGTGACAGCCTCACAGTCCTGTGCGCTGGCCTCATGGCTTCTGAGGCTTGCCTGTGGTGTGATTGTCCTGCCCTAGTGGACTCTATCCCGAGGCACCCCTTTGGCACGCAGCCGCCTAGTCTCCATGAATGGGGTCGTCCCCTGGCTCCTCACTGCAGGCCTGTGTTCATTGTAAACTCTTTCCCCAGTTGCTTCTCCTCATTGCTGCCTTATCAAAAGAGACAGGACAATCAAGCTGACTAATGGGGAGCTGCCCGTGTGAACACCAGCTGTGTGCTTGACCAGAGCCCAGCTGTGGGATGAGCAGACCCAGGTGTCCCTGCCTGGCTCAGAGCAAGCAAATATAGACAGTATCCCCACGGGAGGGAGGAAGCCAGGCCCCCTGAGCTCCACGCTGCCCTGATGGCCAGACCCGGAGCACACCCCAGACCTGGGGTTTGAAACCGGGCGGCCTTGTGGCAGTGCCCAATGCCAGTAGGTAAGAGAAAAACCAGGTGCCCAGAAAGCGACAGGGCTCCCTTTCTAAAACGTGCTGTGAGAGGAAATAGCAGCGCTCAGAGGAGCACTCAGCAGGCCTCTGCTCCCCTCACAGCAGGCCCTCTGCTCCCCTCACGAGCAGGCCTCTGCTCCCCTCACGGCAGGCCCTCTGCTCCCCTCACGGCAGGCCCTCTGCTCCCCTCACGGCAGGCCTCTGCTCCCCCTCACAGCGGGCCCTGCTGTCAGGCCTTTGCGGGGCTCTTCCTCCGATTCTTCACCTGACGAATCTTAGTCTCCTTTCAGCTGTGGCCTGCCATTTGGAGAGAGCCTGTCCTTCCTCCTGGGGGCAGTGGGGCATCTGGATGCAGGACCAGAGGTGTGCCCCAGCAGGAGGTGCACGGTGGAACTGGGCAGGAAGGGGCTCGGGGTGGGAGGACGAGGCTCACAGGCAGTCTGTCTGAGCAGAGTTCCTTCTGCAGCCTCGTCACCAAATTTCCCTGCCTTCTCCTCTAACCACAGTGAAGTAGCTGATGCTTTTGACTGATACCCTTTACCCCTCATGAATATGTCACTTCACCCCAGACCATCTCAAGGGTCTCTGTCTTCACCTGGAACTGGAATTCACATCCACTGGATTGGGACGTTTCAGCAAGAAGGCCTTCGAGTTGGCCACGCTGTGGCTGCAGTGGTCCTGCTGCAGTGGGAGTGAAGTGCATCTCATCCTGCCTGCGAAGGGCTCAGGCCTGACACCTCTGCCCCAGAGCATGGCGGTGTGCTCACAGGTCTGCCTCCATCTCAAGACCGTGAGCTCTCTAAGGGCCAAGGCAGTTCTCTTAGGCCCGGGACTCTCAGTACGTGTCAAGTGCCTGACGTGAATATAATGGGAGCCCCGTCAGTGTTCTCAGTATGAATGGAGGCATTTAGACCCCCACCCCACAGCGTTTCAGAGGAAGAGCCTTGGTAGAGAGAGGAACATCCCAGCGAATGTTTTTATAACGTAGGATAACGAGGGTAGCTCACTACTGCCTGAGTAACCCCAGGGGGATGATTAGACCAGTTGTCTTGCTGGCAAATTCTTTGTGGAGGGAGAGGCTATGGTCTTTTTAGATGACAGCTGTGGGAAGGAGTGGAGGTCCTGTGATGCAGAGACTGAGTAGAATGGTTACCTATGAGGCAGATTGTAGAGCAGGATTATGTACTGATCATCTCGAGTGTCTGAGCTCTCAGCAGGAAGGAGGGAATCCCTCTCTCAGAGAAGGAAGAGACAGCAGCATTTGACCGCAGCACTTAAAGCGGTGCCTTCACCTCGGCTCGCCAGGTGGCACTGCGGTAAAGAACCCACCTGGAGTGGGCAAGCAGACTTCAGAGACGTGGGTTTGATCCCTGGGCAGGAAGATTCCCTAGAGAGGGGCTGGGCGGCTCACTCCAGTATTCTCACCTGGACAAGTCCATGGGCAGGGGAGCCTGGCGGGCTACAGTCCGTAGGGTCACGAAGAACGGGGTATGACTGAGAGGACATGCACAAAACTGCCTGGGACGCTGCAGGACTCAGTCATTGCCTGTTCAGTGACTTAGTGAACAGAGATATTGGTTTGGCAGATTCCACTGAGACTGAGTCTTGGCATGGGATAAACTGATGATCCAAATGGCTTAGAACAACATGTGGAAAAGAGCAAATCAATTCAATAAATATGCACTGAGCACCTACTGTCTTCTGAACAGTGTGCTCTGGTGCTAGGCAGACTTGCTGCTTATAAACTGAATAAATTTGAGCAAGTTATTTAAACTTTCTCAGCCTCAGTTTTTCATCCACAAAATATGTATAATAATACCATTATTATGGTATCATAATACCAAACTCAAGCTTCATGGGGGATGAAATGAAACAGGAAGAGATGAGACAGCTCAGAGAAAATGAGGAAGCTGCTCTGACTCCCATCGGCATCCCCCCTTCACATGATGCTGTCCTTTCCAGTTGCTTCCAGGCGGGCTCTGCCCACCCCAGGGCAACTGGCAGCAAAGAAGACCCCAGGCTGGCACATGGATGCCACTCTCCTCTTTGTTATCTCTCTGCCACCCTAGCTGGTCACCATCTCTGACCCCTCCCGTGTCACAGTCAGGACCTTACCTTTGAAGGAGAGCTCTTGTCCCCTAAATTTCACACTTTGGTGGGGCTGGGCTCCTATCAAAAAAATGTAGGCAAACAAGATGATGAAGATAGCTAGGAGGTTCCAAAGCAGTCGGGAGAGACAGAGGAAGCCGTTCCGGGAAGGCGTGATGCAAGTGTGAGGCTGTGTGAGGTCCCCCTGCCACAAGAGGGAGTCAAGCTCCTAGAGCTCATTTCTTTTCTCCTCAGCCCTGAAGGTTCATGTTAGGCATCTGTACCATCTTAACATTTTTTTCTATCATTTATTCATTTTTGGCTGTGCTGGGTCTTACTGCACGCAGGCTTCCTCTGGTTGCGGCTTGGTGAGGGTTATGGTGCATGGGCTTCTCACCGCAGTGGCTTCTCATTGTAGAGCACGGGCTCTAGGGCACACGGACTTCAGCAGTTGTGGCTCAGGGGCTCAGTAGTGTATGAACTCTGTTGCCTCTCGGCAGGTGGAGTCTTCCTGGTCCAGGGACTGAACCCATATCTCCTGCGTTGGTTGGTAGATTCTTAATCCCTGGACCACCAGGGAAGTCCCTGTAGCATCTAACTTATGCAAAAGTAACCTGCAGATGCTCCTTAGCAAATATCCACTTTGCAGGGTGGCGTGAGGCATCAGTGATGTGATGCAATCTTGTTAGTTGTGGATGAAATGGATTGGAGAAGCCAGGGCTACTCCCTAACCTCTACACAGTGGCAATGTTGGGTATAAGGCCTATCATGGTGACATAATGTAGTATATGTTTGGGAGTGTAAGGGACCCTTGAGTGTACCCTAAGTCAAGTACATCATCCTTTGAAACCCAAGACAAAGGTCCCACTTTGCCTCAGTTGCCTCATTTATAAAACAGGGATGATGATACCCATCTCCCTTGACTGTTGTAAAGGTTAAATGAGATTAAGATGCTAAAGATGAGGACAGTGTCAACGATGTCATGATGACAATTACTAACAAATATCAAGCCCTTAGTATGTGCTAAATGCCAGGCCAGGCTTTTCACATGTGTTTCCCATTGATATCTCCCCTCAGCACTATAAAATAGGTGCTGCTTTAAATTTCCATTTAAAAGATAAGAAAACTGAGCTTCAGAAAGGCTTATTAACTTGCTCAAGGTCATGTGGTAGGAAAAACAGTCGAAGCAAGACTCAAACTAAGTCTGTGTGTATATGTGTGTGTGTTCAGTCATATCCAACTCTGTGACCCTGTGGACTGTAGCCCATCAGGCTCCTCTGTCCGTGGAATTGTCCAGGCAGGAATAGTGGAGTGGGTCACCATTTCCTGCTCCAGAGGATCTTCCCGACCCAGGGACTGAACCCGGGTCTCCTGCATCTCCTTCACTGGCAGGTGGGTACTTAGCGACTGTGCCACCTGGGAACCAAACCAAGTCTGTTCGATGCCAAAGCTTGTGGTCAAAGCCACTCCCAAGCATAGCCCACCGCTGGTCCCAGCAGCCCAAAGGACCAGAGTCTGCCCTGGGATGTACTTGACTGAAACCTCCCCTCTCCACCCCGCCCCAGAGGGCTCAGGCGTGGCTGGCGTCATCAGCTCTGCACACTCCTGGCACCCTGTAATTTCCCTCCCTCTGGGCTCTTTTGTGACCCTGAGACAAGTGCTTATTTACCCCATCCACTTCTCGACTCCAAAGGAAAGTTCATCTCACAAGGAGGAAGCGTGCCAGCATTTACCATTAAACAGCTCAGCAAAGCTGGTTTCCTCCCTGAGAGCTGCTTTCCAGTAACATTCAGCAATAATAACAATAGCATTAGCAGTAATCATAAGATGATAAGAAAACCCAGTGCACACTTGGGCCTGTGCAATCCCCTAAGCGTTGGGAGTGTCAGTCGCGCAGTCGTGCCCGACTCTTTGCGACCCCATGGACTGCAGCCCAGCAGGCTCTTCTGTCCATGAGATTTCCCAGGCAAGAACACTGGAGTGGGTGGCCAAAATCCCCTAGTGCTTTGTAAATAAAATGTCCCCAGTCTCCCTAACTACCCCATGCAGGAGGTACCACAGTTATGCCTGTTATTAGTCAGAATCAACAAACTATGACCCCACAGGCAAAATCTGTCCTGCCACTTGATTCTGTAAGTGAAGCTTGACTGGACTACACTCATGCTGACTTGTTTTTATATCAGCTATGGCTGCTCTGGTACCACGACAGGGAAGTTGAGTAGTTGTGACAGAGACTGACCCACAAAGCCTAACTAAAATATTTACTAACTGGCCCTTTAAGAAAGCGTTTGCTGAGTCCTGATGTAAACTGTGAAGCTGAGGATTAGAAAGGCCTACTCATTTTCCCGAGACGGTGAAGGAGATGGAGGAGACATTTAAAGCCGGTGCTTGTTTACCCCCATGCCCTAGCATCAGCAGCTCCTCTTGTGGCCCCTTGGCTGTCTCTGTTCCCACCCTGGGCTCAGCACAGTAGACATGTCTAATCATGCTAGCCTGACTTTGCTGACACTTGACACAGACAAAGGGCTTAACAAAATGCATCACATACAGGGCATGATTCATGTGTAGATTGGCAGCCCAGACCCTCACCACACTGGCCCTCATACCTACGTCTCTGTTCTTATTTCCACTCTTTCTTGAACTCTATGCTCCAGCTGAACTGTTCTCCTCATTTTTCTCCGTATTCCCACCTCCCCAGTCTGGAATGCCCTTCCTTTTCATGTTTATCACAGTCCATCTTTCCAGACCTGTGTATCTCCTTCCATAAATCTTCCTCAGCTGTGGAAACAGGAGATTCTTTCTCCACACAGACTACGAGCACAAGCTTCTGGTCCTTGCATTGGCCCTCAGCACACAAAAGGGAGGGAACAACATCCCCACAGATGATATGAGAACCAAGGAGAAAGCGAATCTGGTCCCTGTCTTCCATCACCTAAGGGATTCCAACCAACTAAACCAGGCTTGATCCTTTGTGCGCTGGAAAGAACTTGCCTAAAGATTTCTGCCATGCATACGAGACTTTTTGTTTTGTTTTGTTTGTTTTTAATTGAAGTATAGTTGATTTACAGTGTTAGTTTCAGCTATATAGCACAGTGATTCAGATTCATACATGTAATGGTTGTATTTATTTTTAATTGTTTCCTTGGGGTAAATTCCTCAAAGTAGAATTACTTGATTAAATGATATACATGTTTTTTAGTGATTTTGATAAATCGTTCCTAGGTGTTCACTAGAAAGGTAGTATCAATTTACTCTCACGGCAGAGTTATTAGAGTGTCCCCTTAACAACAGTGGCTGCTGTTGTTCTTTTTAATCTTTGCAGATTTTAGTAGGTGAAAATTGGTTGCACTTTTTTTAGGAACTACAAATGATATGAGCTAATACTGACTTTTTTAACTTATAGAGACTTTATATTTTTGGATGGCTAGATATATCAATTTATATTGCTTTCAGGTTTTCTATCCTCTAAGAACTATATAAATATATTGTCTCTTTTTTTTTCTACTTCTTTATCAGTTTTATTTTTTTGCATGTATTTGAAGTATTTTTATAGTTCTTAAATAGGTTACACGGTATTTTTATTTTTATTTTTTTAATTTATTTGTTTATTTATTTTACTTTACAATATTGTATTGGTTTTGCCGTACATTGACTTGAATCCTCCAGGGGTGTACATGTGTTCCCTATCCTGAACCCCCCTCCCACCTCCCTCCCCATCCCATCCCTCAGGGTCATCCCAGTGCACCAGCCCTGAGCACCCTGTCTCATGCATCCAACCTGGACTGGCAATTCGTCTCACATGTGATAATTTACATGTTTCAATGCCATTCTCCCATATCATTCTGCCCTTGCCCTCTGCCACAGAGTCCAAAAGACTATTCAATACATCTGTGTCTCTTTTGCTGTCTCACATACAGGGTTATCATTACCATCTTTCTAAATTCCATATATATGTGTTAGTATACTGTATTGGTGTTTTTCTTTCTGGCTTACTTCACTCTGTATAATAGGCTCCAGTTTCATCCACCTCATTAGAACTGATTCAAGTGTATTCTTTTAATGGCCGAGTAATATTCCATTGTGTATATGTACCACAGCTTTCTTATCCATTCATCTGCTGATGGACATTTAGGTTGCTTCCATCTGAGACTTTAAACAAGCCATTCAAACTCTCTGAGCCTCGATTTCATCTGTACTAAAAACTGACACTTACTGAGGGTGATGCCAAGCAGGGGCTAGCTGCTTTCAATGCATGATAGCATTTAAAGTGATCCTTGACTTCCAGACCTCATGGGGCTATTGTGAGGACTAAAGGTACAGAAGCAGAGTTAGGACCCAGGAATGCCTAAGGGCTCCCTGAATGTTAGTGACCTTCACCAAGAGCCTCCTTCCCTTCTCGAAGTGCCAGTTTCTTATCTAGCAGTAAAATGAGTGATGAGTTGGATCGCATGATTTGGATGGACTCTTCAAGGGATGATACTAATACAGTATGCAAACCATTTTTGCATTTTAGCCATATAAGAGACACTGAATGGCCCTTCAAAATATTAAATAAGCCCTAAACTCAACTGGGTGAAATGCTTCTTGACACTAAATATGGGAGCCAAAGACATTGGCTTCCATGTTGCAAGAATTGGTGTCTGGGTGCTTTCAGGTCACTTAACTATGCGTGCTTAGTCATGCCCAACTCTTTGTGACCCTATGGACTATAGCCCACCAGGCTCGTCTGTCCATGAGATTTCCCAGACAAGAATACTGGAGTGGGTTGCCATTTCCTCCTCCAGGGGATCTTCCCGATCCAGGGATTGAACCTGTATCTCTTGTGGCTGCTGCATTGGTAGGCAGATTCTTTACCTCTGAACCACCTGGGAAGCCCTCACTTAGCTAGTCTGATCTCTATTATAGTTGTCACCAGTCTTGACTCTCTGAGGCATCAGTTCACATAAATATTTTAGCTTCAGGTGTGGCTTGATTCAGGAGCTCAAAAATATCACCAGGTTTCAATCTCTCCCCATCTCTTCCTCTCTGATTTCCACTACATTGGTGTCATTCTTAGGCAGACTCCTTCATTGTGTTCCTCCCCAGCAACCTCTGGCTTAAAATCTTCAAGTTAAGCAGAAAGACTTCCTTTTGCTAAGAGTACCAACGAAACCTCAGATTTGAGTCTCACTGGCTTGATCTGGGCCCTTCTCAACTGTAGGGTCTGGATAATGAAAGACACTGACCAGGTGCTTGGCCTATGTCATGTACCCACACCTGGAGCTAGGGAGATGTGTTCAGCCCACCTAAGTCCCACAAATTGAAATTAAGGCCGATGTGATTATCCAAGTTTAAAAAAAGGAATGCTAGGCATGCAGAAATAATAGTTGATCATGCCAACACACCGCCTCTTGAAGATCAGTGCTCTGTCACATACCTCAGAGCCTTTGCCCATACTCTCTGCTTAGAATGTCTTCTCTTTCCTTTCTCCTGAAAAATGTCAACATAAACCTGAGAACAAAGTCAAATGACATGGGCTGTGTGCTTTCCCTGAAGACTTTCCTGTTTGTCTGTCTTTCATATGCCTATCTCTCTGCTCCAGCACTTACCATCTATTGCTCTTCTCCACTCCCAAGGAACTCCTAAAAGGCAAGTGTAGCATCCTGTTTCATATTGTATTCCCAGTTTCCAGCACTAAACCTGGGAGTTGCTACTGCTGTTGAGTTGCGAAGTCATGTCTGACTCTTCACAACCCTATAGACTGTAGCCAGTCAGTCTTCTCTGTTCATAGGGTTCTCCAGGCAAGGATAATGGAGTGCATTGCCATTCCTTTCTCCATGGGATCTTCCTGACCCAGGGACTGAGCCCAAGTCTCTTACATCTCCTGTGTTGCTGGGCATGTTCTTTATCACTAGCACCACCTGGGAAGCCTGGGAGATGAAAAAGCCCCCTGAAGCCCTGGTTAAAGTCTTGAATGGACTAATTTCAACATTCAGCCTTCTAACATTGTAATTGTTGACTTTCATCTCCTACTTCTTCAGTTTGAAAACGAGATCATCCTCAAGCTGGACCATGAAGTGGAAGGTGGCCGAGGGGACGAGCAGTACATGCAGCTGCTGGAGTCAATGTGAGTTTAGGACCCAGAGCGGGAGGAGCCAGGAGGGCGGGCCTGAAGCCCGAAGGCACAGGACCCCAGGGGCTCTGTCCTCCCCTGGAGACCAATCTGGAGGCTCATGGGTATTGGAGAAACTCCATTTTTGGAAGAAATCTCGCATCTCTCTGCAGTGGCTATTTCTTTGATATTGATGGAACAGGTGATAAAAGAAACTTTGCTGTGTAGGGGAGAGGGAGATAATCCACCAGGATGTTCACTTTTGTTATCTCTTATCTGTGGAATAATTTTTGCTGTCTTTTCCTTTTTTATTTTTTAATCTTTGACACATATTGATCACAGTCAACAGATATGGAGCACATACAATCTGTGGAAACACATTAAGTGATCTCTCTGTATTGTCTCCTTTAGTTGAGTTTTCTCTGTTTGATCTCATTTCATAGCAATGCCCCTAAAGCTCAGGAAGTGTCTTGTCCGAGGAGAGTAGGTCAAGCTAGTCAAGTGGACAAGCTGGGACTGAACTCAGCTCTGCTAACCTCCAGCACACAGGCCCAGTGAGGCAGTGGGCAGTGGACAGCACCTAGGAGCACTGAACTTGGGCTCAGGACAATGTTTTAGCAGCTTGTTGAGATATAATTCATATAGCAGACAGTTCACCTAAAGTGATGAGTAGTGGAACCAAGGTGAAAATCCTCCAGCAACATACAAATGGCCAATGTGGCTTTTAGTGTATTCACAGAGTTGTGCAGCCATTACCACAATCACTTTTAGAACATTTTTGTCACCTCCCAAAAGAAAGCCCATACCCCTTCGTCATCATCCCCTCCCCTTCTTTGCGGTTTCTATGCATGTGTTTATTCTGGACATTTCATATGAATAGAATGATATAACACACAATCCTTTGTGAGTGGCTTCTTTCTCATAGCATGCTCTCTGGGTTCATCCATGCTGTAGCATGTGTATTCCATTTCTTTTGATTGGATAGACCCTATTTTGTTTATCCATTCATCAGCTTATGACCACTTAGACTGTCTCTACTTTGGGCTATCACAAATAATGCCGCTATGACCATTCATATACAAACGTTTGTGTGGACACGTGTTTACAGTGCTCTTGGGTATATAACTAGGAGTGGAATTTCTGGGTCATATGGCAACTCTATATTTAGCCTCTTGAGGAACCATAAAACTGTTTTCCAAAGTAACTATACCAATTACATTCCTACCAGCACTGTACACAGGTTCCAATTTCTCCATATCCCTCTGTTCATATGTTTCTTACCATTATAGACATCCTAGCAGATACGAGGGCTTCCCCTGTGGCTCAGCTGGCAAAGAATCTGCCTGCGATGCAGGAGACCTGGGTTTGATCCCTGGGTTGGGAAGATCCCCTGGAAATGGGAAAGGCTACCTATTCCAGTATTCTGGCCTGGAGAATTCCATGGACTGTATAGTTCATGGGGTCGCAAAGAGTCAGACATGACTGAGTGACTTTCACTTCACTAGCAGATATGAAATGATATCCATTGTCACTTCAGTTAGCATTTCCTACATGGCTAATGATGTTGAGCATCTTTTCATGTGCACATTGACCATTTGTATGCTGTTGGAGGATTTTCGTCTTGGTTCCACCACTCAGCCGCTGCACAACTTTGGACCAATCATGTCACAGCTTTGGCTTCAGTGTGCCCCATCTGTAAAATGGGGATAATAAGCCTCCTGTGGTTATATTGAAGAATGGACACAGCAGGTAGAAGCTGAATAAACACTGTTTGATCTGCTTCCTAACTCCCAGCGTCTGTCTCTGACACCATGAGAAGTGAGGGCTTCTCCCAAGGTGTAGGAATATGGCTCACACATCCCAAGTTCCCTCCTATTTGTAGATTCCCTGATTTGTTTGACTCTCTGATATGTAGTCAATCTTGAACTCTGCCCAATCCTCTTAGGAAGCTTTTAATTCAACAACAAAAGCACACTGAAGGTCCTATTCTGACCCTCGCCATGACCCTCCCTCCCCGGCCCAGCAGGCAGAGCCCAGTGGACGAGTTGAGTCCCAGGCAGCACCGCCCCAGCTGGCCGTGCCGCCTCCTGTCACCAGGCACAGCCCTCATTAAGCAACCTGGAAAGCGAAGGCCACTCAGCTGGAGGAGAGACCCTTCCTCTGCTCCTCGCTGGGTATTGAGACTGATTGTCCAGGGAGGAGGTGACATTTTGCCTGTGTTAATATTTTTCTTAAAGCTCAAGAAAGGAAAATCTAAATATTGACCAGAAGTGAAACCAGGGATGGTGCTGACAATTTCCATTCATATAAGCCGGTGGGGCCCTGCAGCCAGTCTTCAGATGATCAGCAGGATTTTCAAATCCTTCCTGAGTGATTATTTATAAAAGGAGTCCTTGGAGGTCAAGGAAATTAAAAACAGCTCATTATTTTTCTCCTGAAAGAGAGGTGTGAATGATTTTTCAAAGTTAATCAAGCCCAACCCACAGTATCAGCACCCCATCAGAACACCCAGGGACCAAGTCCCTGCTCCTTCCTTTTGACTTTCTGAGCCTCAGTTTCCTTAGCTGCAAATCGGGGATAAAAATACCATCCAAGCCTTAGAGCTTTTATTGAGAATGAACAAGACACATCATGAAAAGTACTTATTACAGTTTGTGATACCTTGTAGGTTGTCTGGAAATAGTAGCTATTATTATCCTTAATCTAGGGGATGCATGTGTGTGCTCAGTCACTCCGTCGTGTCTGACACTTAGTGACCCCATCGACTGTAGCCACCCAGGCTCCTCCGTCCATGGGATTCTTCAGGCAAGAATACTGGAGTGGGTTGCCATTTCCTCCTCCAGGGGATCTTCCTGACCCAGGGATTGAATCTGTGTCTCCTACACTGGCAGGCAGTTTCTTTACAACTGAGCCACCTGGGAAGCCCAATCAGGTGGAGACTGATATAATGATTTGAAGCTATGAGCCTATGTGTCATTTCTCTTCCAGCTGCTCCCATCATTCAGGGCCTCCACTAGTACATAAGACCCACTCTGAGCAGACACAGTTAGGTGGGCACACAACCTGGTAACTTTTATGAATAGAACATGGCTTCCCCTCTGGTAGCAGTTGAAACCCTGAATCAGGGCACCAGTGTTAGGGTATGCAGTGGTGCTAAATTTCAGTATTCCTAGGCTCTTGTGCAATGCACAGCCTTACACAGGATCTTGCCCCTCCCCATCCTTAGAGCTGTCTTTGGAGCCCAATCCCATTTGTCCACATCTGTCTTAAAGTGAGAGTCCCACATTAAATGGAATAACAAGACACTTTTACCCTCCTGTATTCTATCTGCCTGGGAATATTTCTAGAAGGGGCAAGGGGGCCAGAAGCCTGAAGGGGACAGAAAAGGTGTGTTTTAGGGCCTAGATCTCAAACCAATTCAGCTGAAAGAGGACCTGTCATAAGAAGCATACCATACATAGTCTTTGAAGGAATAAATGAGAGTCCAGTCCAGCACTGACAAAGGGTGTGGGCCTGGGCTCCTCCCTCTGAGGACCTTCCACACTGCATGCAAACCATTCTGGGGGGAGCGTGAGCCCCCTCCATCCCCACCGAGGCAGGAGCACAGATGCCAGGTGCTCAGTGTCCTGCCACCCCTCCTTCCACCAACTGAAGGATTACTGCATCACTTTGAGAGTCTCGCAGCTGTTTTTCCTTGTCACTTACACTCCACTGTTGGACTCAAAGGAAAATGTGTGACCTTGGCAGGATCAAGATTAGAACCTAGCCTCATGAGGGCCTCGAACCTAGCCTACAAATTGAGGGTGATAATGATGCCTACTTCAAGGAGATTATATGAGCATTGAACCAGATAATCAATAAAGCCAACTTAGCTGGTTATGGTTAGTTTTTATTTCTATATCTGCTTTCACTGCTAGACCATGAACTCCTGGAGGTCAGTGAATTTCTATTTCTGAGATCTCCAAATCCCTAGTTCCCAGAAGAATTCATGTTGAACACACAGATGGCTAGATGGATGGTGATGGATGATGGATGGATGAGTGATTTCAAACCAACCTGCCCATCCATCTCACCAACCCTAGACCATATGAGCAGTCTTCTTACCTTATGGCTGAAAAATAGAGTCAGAAACCCAAGACTTTATATTTTCTGAACCCTTGCTTCTCATAGAACCAGCAGTATAGCATCATCTGGGAGCTTGTTAAAATGCAGAATCTCAGGCCCTAACCCAAATCTGATGAATCAGAATCATGAACGCAGTGCCCAGGTGACCCCCATGCATATTTAAGTCTGCAAAACAGCAGAGAAAAACCAATGGTTCTTAATATTGGCTGCACATTAGAATCACCTAGAGAAAAGAAGTAAAATGCTGCTTACTGACTGACTCCCTTCTCCAGAGATACAAAGACATCAACCTGGGGTGGACCGTGAGTTTTGTGGAAGCTCCCTTGTGACCCTACCATGAGCCAGGACAGACAGCCACTGATGTGGCCGTGCTCACACCCTCATATGTCTTCTACCGGGGGGCTGTGAGAAATCATACCCCAAACACTGGGACAAAATGTCAGTGCACTGTCATTAAGATTGAAAACAAGGCTTGAAGTGACCATCCCAGAAGGAGTGAGGCACAGCTGTGACTGAGGCAGACAGGGCTACATCACAGAGCAATTTGCATCTCTCCTTGAGAGCAGGGAACAGGTGCTTTTCCTACAGCAAAGATGGATTTGTCTGATCGCAGCCACAGTTTGAGATGTCATCTCCTTGCAGTCTGGTTTGGCTTCTGGGCAAAATGACCCTCCAGAGTCCTTGCCTTCCTTACTTTTCCCCTCTTAGGAACTCTTGGGACCTAAACTGCTGCGGGCAGAGTAGGCAGAAACAGATGTTGCCTGAGAAGTGCTTGTCTACTCAAGATGCCTGAGAACACACCAGTGTTTCTCTGCAAGAAATACTGAAGTGATTGTCTTGACTCCCAAGGTCACCGCTACTAGCAGAGTGATACTGGGAAGGACATTTAACTTCTCTGAGCCTTGATTACCTCATCTTCAAAATAAGAGGAGTCATTTTTACTTATCAGAATGACCGTTATTATTTCTTAAGAAAAGGTGATTAGACAGTGTCTGGCTCAGCGGTAAAGAATTCACCTGCTAATGCAGGAGACGAAGTAGACGTGGGTTCAATCCCTGGGCTGGGAAAATCCCTGGAGAAGGAAATAACGACCCACTCTAGGATTCTAGCCTGGAAAATCCTGTGCACAGAGGCGCCTGGAAGGCTACAGTCATGGAGTTGCAGAGTCGGGCACAGCTTAGCAACTGAGCACGTACGCATGGTGCAGAATGAGTGATTAAGTAATCATTAAGCAGAATTTTAACCCACCTGTCTCTACCTAGCCTGTGGGCTGCTCAAGAGCAGGCATAATTCTTTATATTTTTATGTATATTTATATCTTTCTCCCCACCCCCACTCTAGCATATTGCCTAGCACTAATAGTTACTTTAGGAATGTCATCACTTTATTTTTTGTTATTAAGATTTAGAATATTAATATTACAACAAATGTAACTTGTTCAAATAACATAGGAACATTTAAACTGAAAAGTGAACAATGTCCTCTTCTATTCCTCCACCTAGACCCTTTGTCTGAAGCAATGTGCATTTAGAGTTTGGTGTTTATCCTTCCTGATGGTCACATTTATAAACACACAAAGACACATAAAGTAGACACATGCTTCCACTCACATATAGCATTTGGTGCGTGAGGGCAGTTGCTGGAGCTAGACTATTGTTACTAATATTTACCAACAGTGTGACCCTGGACAAGTTAGGTGACCTCTTTGTGTGTTAATTTCCCCATCAGCAAATATTTCATACGATTGTGATGGTAGATTAAATGAGTTAAAGTTTGTAAGATGTTTAGAATAATGCCTAGGACATGGTAGGTTCTTTGTAAGATGGTTAAATAAGAAAACAAATGTTGTTCTGAGATTCAGTTTTCTCAACTATATATTTTATAGAGATTTTTATGTCAAAACATTGATCTCTGATACTTTCTAATGGCTTCATAGAATCATATTTTGTGAATACACTTTAATTGGACATTTAGAATGGTTCCAACTATTTTACTATTAGACACAAATTCTAAGTATGGAGAAGGAAACAGCAACCCACTCCAGTATTCTTGCCTGGAAAATCCAATGGATGGAGGAGCCTGGCAGGCTACAGTCCATGGGGTTGCAAAGAGTCAGACACAACTGAGTTATTTCACTTCACTTCACTAAGTATTATAAGTATACCCTCACCTACTTATGGGATTATTTCTGTAAAATAGATTCCCCAAATAGAATTATTGGATCAAAAGATATGTATTTTTACAATTTTTACAGATACTGTGAAAATTGCTA
The DNA here is from genome assembly GCF_019320065.1 of Cervus canadensis. Taxonomy (NCBI): domain Eukaryota; kingdom Metazoa; phylum Chordata; class Mammalia; order Artiodactyla; family Cervidae; genus Cervus; species Cervus canadensis. The sequence goes on from NC_057401.1 coordinate 1,724,052, forward strand.
CCCCAGAAAGTTGTACTGATTCACTCCCAATATGGGTCTATAAAAGTAACTATTTCCCCATACCATTGCCCACACTAGAATTTTATTTTTATTTTTTCTCATTTTGTCAGTGGGGGAAATTTTTAAAATACTTTCTACACTATATGGTCAACATGCCCGTGAGGTCGTTTCAATTGTGTCCACCTCTTTGCAGCCCAGTGGACTGTAGCCTGCCAGGATTCTCCAGGCAAGAATACACAAACAGGATGCCATGCTCTCCTCCAAGGGATCTTCTCAACCCAGGGTTCCAACCGTGCCTGTTATGGCTGAACCTGTCAAGGCAGGTTCTTTACCAATAGCACCACCTGGGAAGCCCCAAGTTCAGTTCGGTTGCTCAGTTGAGTGTGACTCTGCGACCCCATGGACTACAACACACCAGGCTTCCCTGTCCATCACCAACTCCCAGAGTTTACTCAAACTCCTGTCCATTGAGTGGGTGATGCCATCCAACCATCTCATCGTCTGCCGTCCCTTTCTCCTCCCACCTTCAACCTTTCCCAGCATCAGGGTCTTTTCAAATGAGTCAGTTCTTCGCATCAGGTGGCCAAAGTATTGGAGTTTCACCTTCAGCATCAGTCCTTCCAATGAATATTCAGGACTGATTTCCTTTAGGATTGACTGGTTGGCTATCTTTGCAGTCCAAGGGACTCTCAAGAGTCTTCAACACCACAGTTCAAAAGCATCAGTTCTTCGGCGCTCAGCTTTCTTTATAGTCCAACTCTCACATCCATACATGACTACTGGAAAATCCATAGCTTTGACTAGATGGGAAGCCCCAAATCAGTGTATAAATAAGGACTGAATAAAGGAAGAAAAGGACCTAGTGAACCAAGGGAACTTGGGTTCACAGATTTGCTTGGCTTTTACTCCACCCACCCTAGCCCCGCCCCGCCCCCAGCGTGCCTTCTCCCCTGCCCTTGAGTTCACCATCCTCCCGTCTGTGCGGCAGCCTGATGGAGTGTGCTGCGGAGCACCCGACCATCTCCAAGTCGGTGGAGAGCTTTGTGAACCTGGTCAAAGGCCTCCTGGAGAAGCTGCTGGATTACCGGGGCGTCATGACGGATGAGAGCAAAGACAACCGCATGAGCTGCACTGTGAACCTTCTGGTATGTGGGCTTCCCCTCGTCCAGTCAGAGCAGTCATGGGGGCCAGCCTGGCTTTGGGTTCTGCTGCTGCTCTGGATGGGGAAGCCAAGCTCAGGGCTTTAGAAATCAGCAAAACAGGAGAGTGAGCCCCTCTCTTGACGTCTGCCAGCTCTGTGACTTGAAGTCAATCGTTGTTGTGTTCCTGTGCCTCAGTCTGTCATCTGTATGAAATGGGAATGAGTGTAGTCAGCTCTCCCTGACTTTTTCCAACCCCATGGACAGGGGTTTGGTACGCACTGACTGGACAACCACAGACAGGAAGCACCAGGGGGAAAAATCCACCAAGTTCCAAGAAGTGAACTTAAATTTACTGAATGCTAGCCACTGTTTACATGGCGTTTACATTGGATTTACAACTGTTTACGTAGCATTTACATTGTTTTAGTAAATACAAGTAATCTAGAGATGATTTAAAGTATATGGATGTGTGTAGGTTATATGCAAATACTATTAGCGTACCATTTTATGTAAGAGACTTGAGCATCCTTGTATTTTGGTATCTGTGGTGGTCCGGGCACTGTTACGCTGAAGATATCAAGGGATGGCAGTATCTCCTTTGGCACTTAAGGCAGCACAGAGAAAGAAAGCGGCAGTGTAAAGAGGTTAAGAGTATGAGCTTTGGAGTCACACAGCCTATTCTCACCCTCTCTCGGATAATTAATAGAATACCCAAGGAAATTTTCTGAAGGTTCAGCTTGCTTATCTGTTACATGGTGAAAATAATAGTACCTAATTCATAGGTTATGCAGTCCTGTGGGGGTGGGCCCAGTCACTCAGCTGTGTCTGACTCTTTGCAACCCCATGGACTGTAACCCGCCAGACTTCTCTGTCCCTGGCATTTTCCAGGCAAGAGTACAGTTCTGACCCATGGTTAAATGCTCACTGTGTGTTAGCTTCCTTATCTTATGGAATGAAGCACTACTCCTAACTAGGATTTATAGGAAAGTGCTGTGGGACAGGCCAACTAGAGCAGTTACTTCCAAACCCAGACTCTTCGCCCCTGTACCACACGACCACAGGCCAGCCCCCAGTCTCCCTTTCAGATGTCCTGTGATGTGGTTACGAGACAGCTCGTAGCAGCAACAGTGCTTCATACTCACCAGGTCAACCCCCACAAAGGGATTAGAATGAGTAAGATTGGCCAAAGGACCACGTGGCATCTAGTCCATCAATCCCCCCGACACCTCCAGTGCGCCAGAAATAGAAATTGTGTGCCCAGAGTTCTGTTGTGTGTCCTCCGTTTACCCTAAGTGGACCCTTTAAACACCCTAGATATTGTCATTGATTTTCTGAAATGCTAAGGGGAGTTAAAATTCCTGATTACAGCAGAAAGGAGTTCATTGCTGACAACTCCACATTGCCTGCTTCACATAAAGGGCACGAAGGAGGGATTTTCTAGGAGTTTAGCAGTTTCTTGTCATTGGAGAGGTAGACATTGGCTGAAGAAACTGGCCTTCCACTGACAGAATCTGACCTGGGAGGAAGTTGGGAAAGGTAGGTCTATAAGCGGTTTAAGCCCAGCATAGAATTTAAGCAGAGCTCGTTGATTTTGGAGTGTGGCTTAAACACAGTATCAGGAAGAACAGGATGGGGTGGGCGTGTCTGGAGGTCTAGTGGGGCTCTGCCAGCCACTGACTGTGCCCTGGAACACACCATCTCACCCTCTGAGAGCCTTAGGTACACATGGGTGCATTGAATTAAACCTGGATTTTCTCCAAGTGTGGCTCATGTGTGAGATCATAACCTCCTGGCTCAAAATCTGTAAGGACTTGTTTTAAAATATATGTGATTCCAGAACAAACACTGGTCTACGTGAGCCTTGAGATGGAATAGGTATTGCCAAGTTTAAATGTTTTTGACTGTGGAATCTCAGCATAACTCTTGATAGTTTTGCACTGTCAAAAGTTATGATCTGTTATCATCACTGGGATCTATTATGATTACTATTACTGTTACTCTGACTATTGCTATTATTCTGATTCCAACTCAAGTTCTCCTCAGTGCAGAATCTGAGCTTTTAAAGATCAAGCTGGGCTGCCTTTCATAGTAGACCCTGTCAAAGTAAACTTCCTCAGTCTCCTCAAAAGCCTATCTCTCAATGCAGCAAGTAGCTGGATTGCACCTCCTGATGTGACGGCTGGGATACTTCCTCTGTCCCTTTATAGTCTAAGGATCAGGGAAGTGACTTTCAAGTCAGAATAAGCAGTTTGGTGCATTCAGGAAAGTAAATTTCTTGCTTTCATCTCATCTTTACTATCCCAGATAGTAAATAGCAGTTTTCTCTCATCTTCATCACAATGCCCTCCACCCTTGCTGTTCTGCAAAGAAAAACACTCATCACTGTTTTTCCTCCCTTATCTAGAATTTCTACAAAGATAATAATCGGGAAGAGATGTATATAAGGTAAGATTTTTGTTTTCTAAAACCCAAACCTGCTGTGTCACTCTTCTGCTAGATATCCATCCATGGCTCCCCACTGCCTTCAGCAGAATTTAAGCACATCTTGTTGACACTCAGACCCTCTGTGTTCCGATTCCTATCCATCTTCGTGGATTCAACTCTTTGCATGCTCCTACGATCAGCCCCCCAAATCCACCTGGAGTTCTCTGACCTGCCGTGCTGTTTTGCTGTGAATTGTGCAGGTGAATTGCACTTGTATTTGGTACAAGACTGGCACGTGAAGCCCTAGTCTAGGGTTTGGAAGGCAAATACTTAGATCATCGGCCAGCCCAACTTCAAAGGGAAAAAATTACCAAGATGTATGATGGTAGCTTCTTTGTACGCATTTAAAAGACACTTATTTGAAAAATCACATGAAGGATTTTAGGGGGACATTCACCTGAAGCAAAGAACTCCCTTGTCAGTGCTTCTTAGAATCTCATTTTTTTTCCTTCAAAGTTTTTTTTTTTTCAAAGTTTTTTTTAATTACTTTACTCATACAAAAATAATGCATAGTTATTACCCCTAAAATCCTCATAAAATATGCAGAGGCAAAACAAAACTCTTTTTAAATAACCATAATCTATACATATTCCCAGACCATTTAATATTTATATACAGATCAAATTCTGTGCATGCCTATTTTTTGAAAAAAATGAGATCATATTGCTGATAATTTATTCTTTGCTTGACAAGAATTCTATGTCAACAGATGTACTTCAACATAATTTTTAATGAAACTATAAAATTCTCATTCCAGAATATACCATAATTTATATAGCCAGTCCTATGTTGTTGAACACTTAGGTTGTTTCCAGTTTTTTTATCATAAATATCACAATGGCAGAATTCTTGGACATATATCTTTATGCATCTCCTTGGGAGACAAAGGCCTGCGACGTGGAACTGACTGTAAGATTAACGCCAAGGCCCTTTCAAGGTTTTTGACACATTCTCTTGAAGACCAGAGACTCCATGTTCAAACTCACTCTGCTATTACCACAAATATTTTTGGGTACTTAAGCATTATTCCAGAAATAGGAACTATCATTTGGAAAAAAGATAATTCCATGGATTGTCCTGAGCTTGGATAGTATTTATAACATCAGTAGACATGACTCAGTGTAGAAGCACAGTGCTTTAGGTCCAAAGGACCTGGGGCTTTACTTGTTATCCTCTGCCACCTTGGAAAAATCACTCCATGTGTTTGGGCTAGGGTTACCCATGTAGAATTTTTCCATTCTGTTCTGAGGATTAAATGAGATGCTACAGGTAAAGTGCCTGGCACTTGATTCCCTCCCCAATCTCTTTTCGTTTCTTCCCATTTTAGAAACACAGATGGAGAATCCCAGATTTCCATAAGCTTTATAGATGTGAATCCTATAGTAATCTAGGAAAACCATATTTGCCTAAACCAGACATTATAAATAAGATATAGTCTGAAAATCTGTCCTGTTTGGCAGGCATAGTATTTAAAAACATTTTTAATTGGTTGCCAAATTTTAAAAATCTAGAGATGTTACATAAAAGTCAAAATTTCCCTCTTCTGAAAAACTCGACAGGTATGGCAACACAGGGCCCACACATCCTGACGCCCACCGCCTAGGTAGGTGGTAGCATTGTGGACGGGACAAGCGTGATCTGGCCACAGCGTCCCACGGCCTCCATTCCCCAGCAGACTTCGTCCCCTCCACCTCACTCAAGCTGCCCGTCTGCCATCTATTTGCATTTGGATCCCCCCCCTCCTAACTCAGGCCCATCAGGGTGTCTTGCATTGCTCTCTGTGGTTGATCACTGAACCCTTGAGTTGACAAAGGATAGGGAGTATCTCGGTCAGTTAAGGAGTTGAAAGCAGCAGAGAAGCTCTCCCTCGGACCAGTTTCCTCAAGTTTTTTGGACCCAGTCATCAGCGGTCAGAGACCAAGCACAAGCAGGTAGAGACAGGATAGGGTGTGACTGTGTACACAGGGGTTTCTAAAAGCTGACCACAGCTCCACATTCCTTACGTGCAGGCTGCGTGCACTGCACGTTCACGATAGCTTGTTGATCAGCAGAAAGTTAAGTGGGAAAGAGTGATTGTAAAGGCAGAAACAGCTGGTGTCAAAACCTGCTTCTACCTATTTCTAGCTCTATCTACTTTAATGTCTGTCTCAGTTTTCTTATCTAAAGAAAAATTGTTGAGAGGATGAATTGATGTTATATATAAAGCACCCATTAGTGGAATGGATGGATGTACAATCTCTCTGGAATGCTCCCCCCCACCCCCGCCATTTGTCCTCTTATCCTCAGATCCCAACCCAGGTGTCATACTCAGGAAAACTTTCCAGAAGCCCCACCTGGATGACACCTGCTCTCATAGTAACTGTAGACCTCTCCTTCCAACATTGGTCACAATTGTATTTTTGCAATTACCTCTTTGGTTATTTAGTCAATGCCCATCTCTCTTCCTAAATTATAAATGCTAACCTCTGAGAATGAATGGGGTCTGCTTTTGCCACCATTTATCTCTCATGCCTGGCACAGCCTGTGTGCTCAGTTCAACTTTGCTGATGGAATAAATAAATGAGCAAAAGGTCACTAGCTCATTAGTATCAGAAACCACTAGTTGCCCTTTCTCCCCTTCAGAATCTTTGGCAGTCCCCACCCTGAGTTCAGGCAGCCTCTGTTTGGCCCACTGGCCATGCTTTATGTAGCCAAGGACGTTAAACCCTAGCTCCTCCTCGGGTGACATTCTGTGCAGAAAATTTTCTTATAACAGGAAATCTAATCCTGAGCATTGAGACCTGATTTGAGTGCAGATGCTTGAGAAACCCTTTGTTCCCTGTAGTTAGATAGCCAAGGCAGAATTTTGGCACCATTACAGACAGTGCGTTTCCTCTCAGAGGAAGGATCAAGGGCATCGTGTCACAGCATCTTCCCTTCACCAAATTACTAAGAGTCGGGCTTAAAAAGTACTCCTGATGACATGCAAGTCACCAAAGCAGAGGCTTTTTGGCTCTGGATTCTGTTTCCAACAGTGGCAGGAGAGAATGTTTTGTAGAGGAACCTGATGCACAATGATAACAGATAATAGCTGTCACTGCTCAATGCTGGCTACGGGCTAATCACTTCCAGTGGATACTGGCATTCATTAGTAGCAATGCTGGCTGTCATTCACAGAGCCTTTCCTACAGGGTCTGTTTGGCCCTCTGTAGGCCCAGAAACTCTGTAGGTAGGTTCTGTGAGCAATACCGTTTTACAAATGAGCAAACTAAGGCACAGAGAAGTTGATTCACTTAATACACATTATGTATCAAATAATTGATTGACGCTCCCTTCCTCTGATCCTGTCCTGTTCTTAACATCTTTCAGCCCTAGTCATCCTAGGGTTCAGAACTATATCATCACATTGCAGAAGGGTAGGAGATGGGAATGTCATTACAGTTGAATTGTAGATTCTTTCTGCTGACAGCTCCATGCCTCCACCTGAATGTCTAATCTCTAACCCCTTTCTTTACTTATCAGAAATTTCACTTCCTTTACACCTTGAGAGCATTGAAGAGAGGGTAGAAGTTCCCCTTTACAGTGCTATGACTTGCCCATGCCCTTGGAGTTGTACAATGATTAGAGTATAGTCTCTGAAGGCGGTTAAACTAGGATCATATTCCAGTTCATTCATTAGCACATGATCTCCAACAAGCCATTTACTTCTTCCTTGATTTCCCTTACTTGTCGTATTGCATTGGCCAGAGTCTTCAGTATGAAGTTGAATACCGGCTGGAATGATACCTAACTTCTCCAGGCCAGAGCTTTCTTATCTGTAAATGAAAATTCTCAGTGGACCCATTTTATGGGATTGTCAGGCAGCTTACATGATCTGAGGCGCTGAAATGCTTGGCATGGTCCCTGTCAGACCCTCAATGTCCCGCAACTTCTAGGCGCTATCACTGTCACTCATGCAGGGGACTGAATGTCAGGGACTCCCTTGTGAAGCCAAGAGGTATCCAGCTGCTCTCTCTGGCCTGGCCCTACCACCTGCATTCTTATTACTGCATCTGGTGATCTAACGTATTTCCCAAACAGGTACCTGTACAAACTCCGTGACCTTCACCTGGACTGTGACAACTACACAGAGGCTGCCTATACACTCCTTCTCCACACCTGGCTTCTCAAGGTACTGCCCTCCCAGTCAAGGGGATTCATGCTGAAATTCCCATGGAGACCTCACAGCAAGTTGAAAAGTTTTAAAAAAAGAAAAGAAAAATTAGCCAAATAAATTTTGTTTTGCCCTGTGTCCCCAGACTTTGAAACCTGGCAGGTTACTTTTCTGCACTGCTCTATCTGGTCACATAAGGTTTCAAGTGACCTTCCCATTTAGCAGCAACAACAGCCCCCTGAGATGTATCCTGAAGTTTTACATAACATTCAAACTGTTTTATATAACATCTAAGCATCAACTATAAATCATTAGCATGCCCTGTGAGCTGTTTTTCTTCTCTTGAAAGCGCTGCTGGAGCAGGACAAAGTCTCAAGGATTTCCTTTGGGTTTTGAAGAGCTGGGGCCGTGTCTTGCAGGAATTCAGAGGAAAATCCTACAATCCATACACAGGAACCAACAGAATGTCCAGAGAGTCGATAAGTGTGACTCCGTAGAAATGGAGAGGTGCTTCCTGTGGAAACTGCAGGCCAAGATCAGCTCTCTATTGACACTCAGGGCAGCGAGGACACAGGCAGGGGTGTCTGCAGGGCCTCCTCCCACTCCTCAGCAGCAGGGGGGACACCTGCCCCAGGTGACTGTGTGTCCTCTCTCTGCAGTGGTCAGATGAGCAGTGTGCATCGCAGGTCATGCAGACAGGCCAGCAGCACCCGCAGACCCACCGGCAGCTGAAGGAGACACTCTATGATATCATCATAGGCTACTTTGACAAAGGAAAGGTAATTGGTCGCTGCCCTTCCTCTCTCCGTGGGAACCCTAGCTACTGGGAAGGACTGTTCTCTCCCACACTCTACATGTAACCCCTCTGCAGGTCTGGTCAGCTCTCCTGCCCAACCCTAAGTCTGATCATTTCTCTCCATCCCCATTCCTACTACATATGTTCAAGGCACCAGCATTGCTCACCTGGACACATTGAGTCCTATGCAATAGCCCTGTATCCTCTATTCCCCTGCAACAGGTCGTCCTTCATATAGAAAACGGTGATCATAGAACATACTTATCCCATAGAATATACCCCATTGTCCTGCTTGTACGTGAGGCCACGTACGAGCTGTCCTCTGACTTCCTCTCCCGTGTCAGCTCTGCCAGGCTCCCTCTTGCTCACAAATTCTGTGCCAAGCTCTTCTCCATCTCAGGGCCTATGCACTTGCTTTTCCCAGCGTAGGACATTTCTCTTCCATATCTTACCATGGCCAGTTCCTTCTCACAGCTCAGGGTTTTGCCCAAGCAAAGAATGTCGTGTCCTGAAGGAGGCCTTCCCAGACCACACACAGCAGTACCTCTGCTGTGAGTCATACTCATTTCTTCTTCAAAGCACTTACCACTGTCAGACATCACCCTGATCACTTTGTTTTCACTTGTTCATTGTCTGGCTCTCCACTTTAGAAGGCCAAGAGCAAAGATATTTGTCTTGTCCACTGCCAAGTGCCTAGTAGCTAGCACAGACCCTAACGTATGGGACCCAAAAGATATATGTTGAATAAATGAATTAATTGAATGTATGAATGACATCATAGTGTCATCATTGATCTCTAAACAGCAAGAACAGGGTGATTTGTCATGTTTTGTCTGGAGATTGGCCAAACCAGTTACTGTCCATCCTCCAGCCGCCAACTGGCCCTTCAGGAAGCACCAGTTCAAATGCTGTAGGAGACATAATAGGTGGCTAAGAGCTCAGGATCTGGGTTTCAAGCCTCATTCCTTTACTGCCTACAATCCCCATGGCTTTTCAGAGATTCCAATTCCCCATCCATAATAGTGAGATATTGATAGTACCTACTTTCTAGCTGCATTGTGAAAATTAGGTGAGAAAATGATGTAAAGCACTTAGCCTAAGACCTGTGCTGCTACTGCTAAGTCACTTCAGTCGTGTCTGACTCTGTGCGACCCCATCCCCGGGATTCTCCAGGCAAGAACACTGGAGTGGGTTGCCGTTTCCTTCTCCAATGCATAAAAGTGAAAAGTGAAAGTGAAGTCACTCAGTCCCGTCTGACTCTTCGCGACCCCATGGACTGCAGCCTACCAGGCTCCTCCATCCATGGGATTTACCAGGCAAGAGTACTGGAGTGGGGTGCCATTGCCTTCTCTAGAAGACCTGGTACATACTACTAACTTGTTCAGTTTTTAAAAATATTTATTTTTTAAGGGCTTCTCTGGTGGTTCAAATGGTGAAGAATCCACCTGCAATGCAAGGGACCCAGGTTTGATCCCTGGGTCAGGAAGCTCCCCTGGAGAAGAGAATAGCTCTATCTACTCCAGTGTTCTTGCCTGGAGAATCCCATGAACAGAGGAGCCTGGTGGGGTCACAGAGGAGTCCGTGGGGTCACAAAGAGTTGGACATGACTGAGCATGATCACATTTAGTTGTCTGTGCCAGGTCTTGGTAGCAGCATGCAGGATTTTTTTTTTTTTTTTAATTGTGACACGCGGACCCTTAGTTGCAGTGTGCAAACTCAGTTCTCTGCCCTTGAGGCACCATCTGACTGCCTGCTTCCTCTCACAAGCTTTCCCTGAGTCCTCCAGCTTACCTACAGCCCTACCTCTCCTCTGAATGGCCAGGCCTCTTACAGTTCATCAGGCACAATTTAACACTTACTTTTGGCCTGTTCTGTCACCGCAGTTCATTGCATCTCTCTTAGTGTGATCTCCCCACCTTCCCTGAAAAAATGAAATGAGGTAATGTCTGTGGAAGGGTTTATAAATTCCCAGGCGTTGAGCAGTTGGAGAAGACTGTTTATAATTTATGGTCCTAAGCCTCTTGAGGGCAGAGACTCGGCCCTCTCTGGAGCCTCCTGTCCTGCTGGACGTTGAGTCTGAGCTCACTCTTGGTTTATCGGCTGATTAAGTCCGTCACAGTGGAAAAACCCTGAGAGGACCTGTCAGGCCTTGTCCTCTGCCAGTATCCGACTCAGCCAACCCTTTGCTGAGCAGAGAGGAAAAAGGCGTAAGCCCGGGTACTAAGGGGCGTGTTACTAGTCAGCAAAGCCCACATACGGATCATTTTTTTTTTTTGCACATAACCCCTTGGTGTTGTGCGATAATGGGGAGGAGGAGGGCGGGAACAGGGTGCCGCTAAAGCGCTTCAGGGGCAGAGAGGAGGGGGCAGATGGGGATAGCTCCCTCTATGTGCCTCTGCTGTGGGGGCTTCTAGAGTGAAGCCCAGACTCTTCAGCATCCCTTTGACTTCCTCTCTCCATACCTCTCCTCATGGAGACTTTTTGATCTAGACACACAGAATGACTTTCTACTCCTTAAGTCCTCTTGTCATTACCTGATGAACTCCTCCACATCCCTCAAACCCAACTAGTACATCTGTTTATGGTACGCTTTACCCACTTCTATTTCATGAAAGCAGAGACTGTCTTGTCCATTTTTATCACTGTCCCATCCCTGTGTACCATGCCCAGCAGCCAGCAGGTACTCAGTAACCAGTGTAAGAGACTCAGGGATCAGTGACCGGCAGAGGTCCTAGTGACCACACAGGCAGACCTGAAGGACATTCCAGGCATTCAACTCCCTGCCTATCTCTCTTCTTAGCCCCTCACTGATCCCTTAACACACAGGGGGAGTACTTCTGGCATAGTATGGTGGAAAGTTGGCAAAGACCTCCACTTGAGTCAAACAGCCCCCTGGCCCAGTCCCAGGGCTTTAACCGCATCTTCTCGTTCAGGCTAAGGAGAAAGAACCAGCCCATACTCATCTGTGGACTTGATTCCTCCTGGCACGTAAAACATTTTTATGCTGCTCACTAAGCTGTCCATGGGTTTACAGCCGTGGCTCCTCCACTCAGCACTTGCTTTTATTTATTTTTATGCTTGGATGCAGAGAGAGCACTTCTGCGACAAAGCACACACTGCATTTTGGCAACCTCCCCTCTCTCCTCCCCCTCCTCCCCCAACTTCTGCATTTAGGTGCATCTTCCATTTGAAACCAAATTTAAAATGTAATGGGTGTCCCTTGAGATTGCCAGATCTCCAGCCCACCCAGCACCTCCCTCTGCCTCTCTGTAGAGGTTCCTGACCCCTTTGATCTAGGATGGAAGGATGATCTATTGGTTTCAATTAAAATGGAGCAGATGGAAATGACCCCCTCTGTCCAGAGGATTTTTTTCAGAATTTTTTTAAAGATGCAAAAGACCTGTTTAAAAAAAGTTTTCATCACTCTTTTAAATACTCTAGTACCTCCTCCACCTCCACGCCGCCCATTGCTCACTCACCCTAAATAATGTATTTAAGAAGTGATGGTATAAAGGTTTATTTATGCAAGATGAGTAAGTTCTAGACATCTCTGTACAACACTGGGCCTATAGTTAACAATTTTGTGTTATGCATTTAAAAACCTGTTAAGTGGGTAGATCTCAGGTTAAGTGTTCTTACCACATTTGTTTTTTAAAGTGAGAGAAAGAGAAGGGTGGAAGGGAGGGAGGGAGGAAAGTTGGCCAAAGGGAAAAAGAAAGTGATGGGATTGGCAGAGTGAAAAGATCCCAGTAGCAAACATCAAGAGAACTGAATCTGTCTCCAGCTCTACCCTCAGAAATTCGCTGCTTGCTTATTTTCTTTGTGAGCCATTTTTCTCTGGGAAATCTCTGGTGGCCCAGATAGTAAAGATCCACCTGCAATGCAGGAGGCCCAGCTCTGATCCCCGGATCAGGAAGATCCCCTGGAGAAGGGAATGGCTATCCAATCTAGTATTCTTGCCTGGAGAGTCCCACAGACAGAGGAGCGTGGTGGGCTATGGTCCATGGGGTTGCAAAGAGCTGGACGTGATGGAGGGACCAGCACGTTCCCTTTCTAAGGCAGGGGTTTGTGTTTTAACTGGAGGAAAGTTTCTGTGCAGTGTTTACAGAGCTGTGCTGGTTTCTGCTGCACAACAGCGTGAACCCGTCGCGCACACACCACGTATACCCCTGCCTCCTGAGTCCCCTTCCCTCCTGCCATCACACCCCTCTCGGTCATCACAGAGCCCTGGACCGGGCCCCCTGTGCAGTATAGCAGCTGCCCACTGGCTTCCTAGTTTACACATGGTAGTATACATGTTTGTCAATGCTCCTTCCTCAGTTTGGCCCACCAAAGCTTAGCATAAGGTCAAGGGTCATTCTCAAGTGCACTTCCTGGCCCTGCTTTAGGCTAGGGCTTTGACCTGGGGTGGATGCTCTGCCGGTCTGAACCTCTGTTTCTCATCTGGAAAATGCAGGTGCTGCTACTCACCTGTCAGAGGGGTTGTGAAGATCCAGAGAGCATGTAAATAAAGCACTTAGCCTAGTGTGTGGGTGTTCCATTATTTATCAGGAAACCAGGGTGAGAAGCAGAGGACAGGCCTGCTTCTTGGGATGCATTTGGTTCCCTGGGTGTGGGGCTGGAGCTGGGGCCGGGCTACAGGGAGGCTTGTGGCTCAGTCCCAGGTGTGGAGCTGCCCCGGTGCCTTCCTCAGCAATGGCTCTGCAAGCCTGGAGGCCCCTCTAACCTTTGTCTCCGTGACCTTCCTTGTAGATGTGGGAAGAGGCCATCAGTCTGTGCAAGGAGTTGGCAGAACAGTATGAGATGGAAATCTTTGACTATGAGCTGCTGAGCCAGAACTTGGTAAGGAGTCTCCAGGGGGAGCCGACTGCCCTGGAGGTTGGGTGCTTGGGGCTTTGGCTGGGCAGAGAGGCTGGAGAGAGGGGGAGCCAAGGCAGGAGGCCATGTGGGGTTAAGATACCGGGAAAGGAACTGAAGTTGGGCCAAGCTGAGCCAAACTGTGCTGAGCATCTCCCTCCCAGCTGGGAATATTTCCAAAGGGAGGTCTTCTGGGAAAGCTCATCAGGCACAGTTTCTTGTATGGAGCGCTAAGTACCTGCCCGGTGCTGGGTTGTTGCCACTGGTGCACACCCCATAAGCACTGTGCTTCATTTGCTGTGAAATTCTCACAAATCACTAAACCAATTAGATAAAAAAGCAAATTCCTGCTTTCTGATTAACAGATAAATCACATTAAAGTGCTCCCCATCTGGCCATTCCCATTAGCTCCTCAAAGCTCGTGATTTGGCGGGGAAAGTGGGAAGTAGGGGGAAGCAGAGGCCCAGGCTGGCGGGGAGGTGGCCTGCGGGGCTGCTCTCCCCACATGGATGTCCTGGTGGCCTGAGACCCAGGACTCCAGGGCCCCATCTGAGCACATTTCGAGAGGTTAGTCAGTCCACCTCTTTCTAGGGAACTGTGAAATGAGAGTCAGAGTGCTAGAAAAGGATTGATAGCTTGTTCTGGTAGGGGGATGGGTATGGAATATAGTGTTCTCAGGTATGATGTCAACACACACACCACTTGCACCAAGAGTCTGCCTGAGTCTGCCCACATAGATGTCTGCAGGTATGGAGGTACACACACTTTCTAATGTATGCAGTACACATGCATACATACACACAGACACCTATAGTGCCTGAAATAGGAAATGGCAACCCACTCGAATATTGTTGCCCAGAGAATGCCATGGACAGAGAAATGTGGAGGGCTACAATCCATGGGAATTGCAGAAGAGTTGGATACAACTTAGCAACTAAAACAAACAAATAATCTGTACTAACAACTACATATTTCCTGTGTTACGGACTAGACCATCACCACCACCACCCATGCACATCCATGCATGCACACACACCCAGTATACATTCACGCACCCCCTAATGGACGTGTATGGCTGTGCACCAAGCCCACATCACACAGGTTCACATCCAGGGCCACACACATTTATCTTCCATGTTGTGTTCAGTGTGAAATGCTGTCATCTGCGAGCTGCACCATTCTATTTTACGTGCCCTGTCATGATTTCTCTGCAGTTAATAGTGATTGGAAGATGCCATTAGGTGTAAAGTAAAACACAAACTCTTTTCAAAGATGTTAAAATATAAAAGCGCGCACCTCTTGGAACTGGTGAAGTACGTTGGGTGTGCATACACAGGAAGAGATCCATATCCAGAAACACTTCCCCATCTATAGACCGCCCCAGACACACTCCCGGTGGGAGCAGAGTCACGATGCTGGAGGGGCTCTGAACAGCCGGCAGGGCTCAGTTCCCTACTTGCTGGATGCCCTGAGATACCACTTCTTTATCGGCAAAGCAGAGATACACTCCCTTGGGATTGTTATGAGGGTGATGCAAGTACGCGTGTTACTGTAGGTAGGATGATTAACAGGGTATCTGGTATATTGTAAACATATCACTATCATGATGACAGACACAGTTCCGTGAATATGCAAATATGTGCACTTGGCACATTTGTTCTGGTGTCATGATCACGTCTTAACCCCTCAGAGCTGAATGTGCCTTTGATACACATCTGTGTTGTTACAACCTATGACTTCTCTTCTTTCAGATCCAGCAGGCAAAATTCTATGAAAACATCATGAAAATCCTGAGACCGAAGCCAGACTACTTTGCTGTTGGGTACTACGGCCAGGGTTTCCCCTCGTTCCTCCGGGTAAGTCTGTGGGTGACGCGGACACAGGCCAGGGTCCCGGGGCCCTGGCCTCTCGGTTCACCCTGCTCTTTGAGGTTCTGCTTGAGCTCAGATCCTAACCCTCAGATCCCTAACCCTAACCCTCCGGTGTCCACGTGCTGTCCCCTTCCCCTGCATTTCCTCAGTCCCCCTCCATTAACAGCTCCTCAGCCACCCGCTGTGTTTCTCTACATACATGGCAGCCTTGGCTGTCCTGTGAGGCAGTGAGCACACCATCCCAGGGACGAGGTGCTTGGAGAGGCCGGAGGAGCTCTGCTACCCAGCGGGAACTGTATTGCACAAGTTCTCAGACCTTTTGGTCTCAGGGCCACTTTGCCTCTTAAAAATATGATCAAGGTCCCCAGAGAACTTCTGTATTTATACACTTTATCTATCTGCATTTATGACACCCAAAATTAAAACTGAGACAGTTTAAAAATGCAGTTGTCCCCTGGTACTTACCAGGAATTGGTTTTAAGACCCTGTGAAGAGAATAACACCTGAGGATCCTCAAGTCTTTTATATAAAATGGTGTAGTGTTTGCATACAATCTCCTAAATGGTTCAAATCACCTCTAGATTACTTACAATACTAAGTACAATGTAAATGCTTTGTAAATAGTTGCTAGAATGCAGCATACTCAAGTTTTGCTTTTTGGAAGTTTCTAGATTTTTTTTTTCAAATATTTTTGAATCATGATTGGTTGAATCCATGGAATAAGATCCTGAGGATATGAAAGGTTAACTGTTTAGTACTAGTTATGGAGGGTTCATCAAAAAAGCAAGAGAGTTCCAGAAAAACATCTATTTCTGCTTTATTGACTATGCCAAAGCCTTTGGCTGTGTGGATCACAATAAACGGTGGAAACTCCTGAAAGAGATGGGAATACCAGACCACCTGACCTGCCTCTTGAGAAACCTGTATGCAGGTCAGGAAGCAACAGTTAGAACTGGACATGGAACAACACACTGGTTCCAAATAGGAAAAGGAGTACATCAAGGCTGTATATTGTCACCCTGCTTATTTAACTTATATGCAGAGTACATCATGAGAAACACTGGGCTGGAGAAGCACAAGCTGGAATCAAGATTGCCAGGAGAAATATCAATAACCTCAGATATGCAGATGACACCACCCTTATGGCAGAAAGTGAACTAAAAAGCCTCTTGATGAAAGTGAAAGAGGAGAGAGAAAAAGTTGGCTTAAAGCTCAACATTCAGAAAACTAAGATCATGGCATCTGGTCCCATCACTTCATGGCAAATAGATGGGGAAACAGTGGAAAGAGTGTCAGACTTTATTTTTCTGGGCTCCAAAATCACTGCAGATGGTGACTGCAGCCATGAAATTAAAAGACGCTTACTCCTTGGAAGGAAAGTTATGACCAACCTAGATAGCATATTAAAAAGCAGGGAAGTTACTTTGTCAACAAAGGTCCATCTGGTCAAGGCTATGGTTTCTGCAGTGGTCATGTATGGATGTGACAGTTGGACTATAAAGAAAGCTGAGCACTGAAAAATTGATGCTTTTGAACTGTGGTGTTGGAGAAGACTCTTGAGAGTCCCTTGGACTGCAAGGAGATCCAACCAGTCCATCCTAAAGGAGATCAGTCCTGAGTGTTCATTGGAAGGACTGATGTTGAAGCTGAAACTCCAATACTTTGGCCACCTGATGTGAAGAGCTGACTCATTGAGAAGACCCTGATGCTGGGAAAGATTGAGGGCAGGAGGAGAAGGGGATGACAGAGAATGAGATGGTTGGATGGCATCACCGACTCAGTGGACATGGGTTTGGGTGAACTCTGGGTGTTGGTGATGGACAGGGAGGCCTGGCATGCTGCGGTTCATGGGATCGCAAAGAGTCGGACAAGACTGAGCAACTGAACTGAACTGAACTGATGGAGGGTTAACAGAATATGAAGGGTAAACAACTTATTTAAAAATAACAAGAATAAACCCATCCTGACTTGACTTGAAGTTGCTTCAGTCATGCCCAACTCTTTGCAACTCTATGGACTATAGTCCAGCAGGCTCCTGTCCATGGGATTTCCCAAGCAAGAATACTGGAATGGGTTGCCATTTCATTCTCCAGGGAATCTTTCCAACCCAGGAATCAAACCCAGGCATTGCAGGTGGATTCTTTACCAGCTGAGCCACAGGGAAGCCCAAGAAAACTGGGGTGGGTAGCCTATCCCTTCTCCAGTGGATCTTCCTGACCCAGGAATTGAACTGGGCTCTCCTGCATTGCAGGCAGATTCTTTACCAACTGAGTTATCAGTTGGAAGCCTGAAATGAGGATCCAGGTTTGGAAGCATTGATACAGGCATGACTTTGGACAGAAGAGCTTAGAGACCATTAGAGGCAGCACAGTGGCACAGATAGGGTCTAGAACAGGGTTTCTCAACCTCAACTGTATAGATATTTTAGACTAGATAATGCTCAGCTATGCATTGAAGGATTCTTGCCCACTAGGTCCCAGGATTGCTCCTCCTTGGAGTTGTGACAATCAAAACTGTTTCCAGACATAACCAGGATCCCTTAAGAGACAAATCACTGCCTGTTTAAAAAGTACTGGTCTAGAAGAAGCTTACGTATCAGGGAAGGATAAAGTGTGTTTCCATGAGGCCTGGTGATGAAGAACCCGCATGCTGGTCCCTTCCAGCCCACAGGTTCAGCCCATATGGTCCATTAAAGGCAGGAGGGAAACTCTGTGGCCATGTCAATGGGAGAGTGTGTGTGAAAGTGGAGTGAGGAATTGCCCTGGAGGCTGCACACAGGATGGTTTGAAGAAAATGTTCTCAGCATCCATGATCTCTTCTCCCTTTAGAACCAATCCTTTAAAAAAAAGTGGTGTGCCCAGCTAGAAGTGTGTGAGCTGAGGTTCCATCCTTTCCCTGGAGGGGAGACAGGGAGTGGAGAGATCTCTAGGCTGTCACCACAGCCCTGTGCTCCTGACCAGCCTCCCAGCTTGGCTTGAACCGTCTCCTAGCCTGGGCCCTGGGATCTCTGACAGATGTCCTTTCTCTGCAGAACAAAGTGTTCATCTACCGAGGGAAGGAGTATGAGCGAAGAGAAGATTTCCAGATGCAGCTGATGAGCCAGTTCCCCAACGCGGAGAAGATGAACACAACCTCAGCGCCTGGGGATGATGTGAAGAACGCCCCAGGCCAGTGTATCCTTAACAAATGCCCCTGCCAAGGGCTGGGCATGGGCAGCCCTGCCAGGAATTCAATCCACAGAGCCCTTTCCTAGAGCTGGGAACTGCTGCCAGAATCACTGCAGTGGTGCCAATTTCAGTGTCCAGTGCGGGATCCAAAAAGAACCCATCTCGGGAAACTGTAAATGTTGCGTTCATTGATAAATTCACTCACTCACTCATTCCTTCTTTCTTTGTGATGATTACCATCAAGCTCTGACTCTTCCAAGCATTTCCTTGTACAGGGAACCAGAAATTACACTCACAAAGTGGTCCTACCTTCAGGGAGCTTCCAGTCTAGCAAGTGAAAGACATTTACAGCATCATTAAATAGGTATTTGTAAAAATGTGATCAATGCTATAAGAAAGCCCTGCTGGTTACCATGATTGGGAGGGAAGGGAAGTCTTCTTTGAGGAAGGTGATGTTGAAGGTGGGTGATGAGGTGGGAAAATATCCTAGACAGAGGGAAGGAGCATCATATGCAAAGGCCCTGAGGTTCCAAGAACTGAAATGGTGCCACATTGCTCTTATAGAAAAATCAGAACTCCTGAACAAGCCTGCAAGGCTACCCTTCCTCTGGCCCCTGCCTGTGTCTCCAACGTCACTGCCCCCAACTTTTCCTTCCCTTTCTCATGCTTCTCTGCCCCACAGATCTTGTTTCTGCTCCTTAAACATGCCCAGCTTGTTCTTGCCTCTGTGCCTATGTGTTTTCTCTTCTCTTTGCTTGAGATGCCTTTCCCTCAGCTCCTTTCTCACCCATCAAATCCTAACTCAGGGTCACCTCCCAGAAGAGGCCTTCCTTGGTCACCGTATTGGAAGTCTTCAGTACTCTGCTGTCTCAACCCCTGTTTGTTTTTGTTTAGCAAACTGATCTCAATCTGTCATTATCTTTTGTGAGTTCAATTGTAAAACTACTTCATACATCGTAGTGTACATATGTCAACTGAATACCACGGAGAGAAAAAAAACAAGAAGGTGCAATCTGTTCATAGGGCGTATGCTGTGTGTGCTCAGAGGTGTCCAATTCTCTGTGACCCCAAAGACTGTAGCCCACCAGGTTCCTCTGTCCATAGAATTTTCCAGGCAAGAATACTAGAGTGGGTTGCCATTTCCTCCTCCAAAAGATCTTCCCAACCCAGGGATTGAACCCATGTCTCTTGCATCTCCCTGCACTGGCAGGCAGATTCTTTACCACTGTGCTACCTGGGAAGTCCAGGATATATATCAAGTTAACATTGAAAATACATTCCAATATACAGTAGGTGCAGACAAATGCTGTTTGATTCCACTTATACGAGGTACCTAGAATAGTCAAATTCATAGAGTCAAAAAGTATATTGGTAGATGCCAGGGCCAGGGAGTGGGGTTTGGGGAGGGGCGATGGGGACTTGGGCTTCCCCAGTGGCCCAATGGTAAAGAATCCACCGGCAATGCAGGAACCACAGGAGATGTGGGTTCAGTCTCTGGGTTGGGAAAATCCCCTGGAGGAGGGCATGGCAACCCACTATAGTATTCTTGCCTGGAGAATCCCATGGACAGAGGAGCCTGGTAGGTTGCAGTCCACAGGGTCACAGAGAGTCAGACATGACCGACGTGACAACACGCACACACGCATGCACAATGGGGACTTAGTGTTTAATGCAGGCAAGAGTTTCTGTTTAGGAAGGTGGAAGGTTCGGGAGGTGGGTGATGGTGAGAGTCGCACAGCAGTGTGAATGCACTTAGTGCCCCTGAGCTGCAGAGTTAAACATGGGTAAAATATCATGGTTTCATTATGTGACTTTTACCACAGTTGTTGCTCAGTTGCTCAGTCATGTCTGTCTCCGCGACCCCATGGACTGAGGCACTCCAGGCTTCCCTGTCCTTCACCATCTCCCAGAGTTAGCTCAAACTCATGTCCATTGAGTCAGTGGTGCCATCCAACCATCCTGCCCTCTGTCATCCCCTTCTCCTCCTGCCTTCAATCTTTCCCAGCATCAGGGTCTTTTCTACAATAAAAAGGATTAAAAAAAAAAAAGATAGAACTAGCACAGAAGCTCCAGGAAGGCAGAGACCCATGCTCTTGCTCACTGCAGTGATCCTCAAAGGAAGCTCTCAGAAAACATTTGCTGGTCAACAGAAAGAGAAAGAAAACAAGAGAGAGGGGAAAGGGAGGGGAGCTAGAGAAAGGAGGGAGGAGGGAGGTATGGAGGGAGCGCGCTGTCTGGGGCACACAGAAGGTCAAAGGGACAGGAGACGGTGCTAGTGCGGCTGGGGAGGTCTGGTGGGAGCAAGGCTCCAGTGCAGCAAAGCGTAATGTTCACCAGGTCAGGAGCTGATGCTCCAAGGGCTGCATGAACCTAGTCCAGCTCCCGTGTTGTGCCCCGTAGCCCAAATTAAGTTACAGCCTTTAAGATGGGGCTGACAGGTTGCACGGCTGGTCTGCTAAGTCTGCAGAACCTTAATGCAAACATTTTCCCCTCGGGTGATACATATTCATCTGTAACCTTTTCATTATGCGCGCCTGCCCTTCATGCCTGCTCTACCATGGTTATTTGCAGGAGGAAATGTAACCAGTGGCAAAGCTGACTGGTTACACATGTGAGTTTGGTTACAGGCGAGACATGGGATTAGTCTAAGGCCCTGCTATGTGGATGTCCTGGTACTGAACAACTATGTGGCCTTGTAACTCATGGTGGGAGGAGAAAGCGTGTGTTACTGGGCTGTGTCATCATACGCAGGTCTGATTCAGCTCCAAGAGTCAGGCGGAGAGGGAAAGGGCTGACATTTGCTCAATGTCCTCTTCATGCCATGCATAAGACTGAAGGTCTTGTAACTAGATTTTTCTAATCCCCATGTAGACTTCCCTGGTGATTCAGTGGTAAAAACAATCTGTCCACAGTGTAGGAGACTCATGTTTGATCCCTGGGTCTGGAATAGCCCCTGGAGAAGGAAATGGCAACCCACTCCAGGATTCTTGCCTGGAGAATCCCATGGACAGAGGAGCCTGGCGGGCTACAATCCATAGGGTCACAAAAGAATCAGACATGACTGAGTGACTAACAACAGTAACAATCCCAATAAAACTCTATTAGGTGGTTATTAATTGTCCCTATTTCATAGAGAAGTACATGAGGCAGAGAGGTAAGGTGGTTTGCCTAAGAGTACAAAACTAGTTAATGATGGAGTTGAGACTTGAACTCCAAGGTCTGCCTCAAAGTCTGCATTCTTTCTATAATGCCATCACTTTCATTTAAGATTAATGAACAGTGTTCTCTATTAACTATTTTAAAGTGATGGCATGCCAGGCATTTTCATTCATTGTTTAATTTTATCCTCATAATAATCCCATGAGTTGAGTATTCTTACTCTCTGTATTTTAAAAATAAGAAAAATGAGGCTCAAAAATGTAAACAGCTTGCACAAGGTCTCAGAAATTGATGGAACTAAGAGTTAACCCACGTCGGGTGTTTGCAAACTCTGAGCCCTTAATGCTCTGTTCTGTTGCCTTCCTGTGTTGCGTGACAAGCAGTTTGGAAAGGTAACAGATCCAGCGTCTTCTCACGTAGGTACCCGAGTAGGGGAAGACACTTGAAAGCAAAGGTCTCGTAGGTGAGTGTCTCCTGTTCCCCACTCACCCCTCTGCCATTTAACACATAGGGGGAGGGTGCAGCCGTGCAGCCTACTGGATGTGATTGGAGGGTAATGTCACTGGCTTCTTCAGGACAGGTTTGGGTTCTCCTCTAGGACCAAATAGCAGACGTGGCTTAGAACCTCCTTCAGTACAGAGTTTGGCAGACTTACTCTGAAGGGCCAGATGGGACACATTTTGGTCCCTGCCACAGCTGCTCACCTCTGTTGTGCTCGGGGCGCCCCATGGGTAGTCCATAAATGGATGGGTGTAGCTGTGTCCCAGTAAAACTTTATTTATGAACACTGAAATTTTAATTTAATATTGTTATCACATGTCACATAAGACTCTTTTTTTCAAATATTGAAACTATAAAAACTCTTCTTAGCTGGGAGCCATACAATAACAGGCAGTGAGCCGGATTTGACCAGAGGGCCATAGGTTGCCAACTCCTGCCCTAGACTTAATCCAGAAAGAATTCCCTCCCAGAGAAGGCTGTCTGCTGTAGAGCTTGAGATAGAAATTAGTCTTCCTGAGTATTATGTGACTTCTTCCAATAAGGCTTACTCGTTTGTACTAAGCGTTACTAGTTCCTGGCCTCTCCTCTCTCATTGTCTCTGCCTCTGTCTCTCTCTTGATCTCTCTCTTCCTCTGTCTTTCTCTCTGTCTCTTTCTGAGGGACTCTCATTGAATGTGGAAGTGCTCTTCAGCAGTAAAACAGTTACATCCCCGACATGTTAGTGTAGAGTGAGTTTACTGAGTGAGGGAGAATTGGATCTAACTTGGAATTACGTTTTGGCCATTTCTTTTCTGTGAAGGAGTCCCAGCGCCTGCATCAGGAAGCTCCCAGTCTGGCGGGGAGAGCACTCTAGGGAGGAGACAGCGAGCCGGAGAGACGAGAGTTCTGTGTTCAGATGCGATGCCGTGGAGGGTCAGGAAGGAAGGGGACACCTGGCTGAGGGTAGACTGAACTTCATGGTGGTATGGAGAAATAGTCTAAGCGAAGGGAACGGGATCACCTGTTGCATACTCAGAAATAATGGTGGGAAATGGGTTGGAATCCTATTGGAATATTTGAATAGTTCATATTCAAAAGTAGCATATTTGAATGCCAACAAGAGGAGTATGCGATTTCTTAATTGGCAGAAATGTCAGGCTCAAGGGAAGATTTTTCAAGTTAAGGTGGACATCAGGTAGAATAGAGGGAGGAGAACCTGGGCACCTGAAAACGAGAGGAAGGTAAGGAAGCCACGGAAGCTGGGAAGGGAAGTAAGGTTCGGGGTGGGACCGGTGATGACTGACCTTGTTTATTTGGTTTGCCACATTATTGACTGACAGTGAACAAAGGTCTAGAGCAGGCGTGGCAGAAGTCTGGCACACGCGGTAACTCTTCTGTAGCCTGTGCCCATGGCAGGCATCACTAATCAATCATGGAGCTCTTTCCCTCTGAGCTTGGACACGGCCTTATATTCCTGCCCCAGGCAGTTGCTCTCAGAGTGCTAGATGGCATGTATTCACCTGCCCTAAAGCAGGGCTTCTCAAACCGCAGCATGCGTGTGCATCACCTGAGGATCCTACAAAATGCAGACTGGGACTCATTAGATCTTAGGTGGGCCCTGGGAGTCACCGGCTCTAACAAGCCGTCAGGCAAGGGCGATGCTGCTGCTCAGCGGGGAGCCCCAACTATAGGCAACGAACCCTGAGCTTAGGGTTACAGACCCAAATACAGACTGTTGCTCTGTGCTCACAAGCTGTGTGACCTTCACCATGTTGTTCAGCTTCTTTGACCTTGATGTCCTTTTCTCTGGAAAGCATAATTTACGTTAACAGCACTGGTTAATGGAACCAGAGAGATGAAAGGAGACCAAGGGGAGACATTCTCTGCAATCAGTCAAGACCTATAAATGCATTAGGCGTTACTCTTGTTCATGATAATAGTATAGCAAAGATTCAGTTCAGTTCAATCACTCAGTCGTGTCCGACTCTTTGTGACCCCGTGGACTGTAGCCTACGAGGCTCCTCCATCCATGGGACTTTCCAGGCAATAGTACTGGAGTGGGGTGCCATTAAGGACCATTGATACTAACCAACTGTTAGCAGAGGCTGAGCCCTCGGTCGGGGTTGCCGCTCTGATAAGGACCATGGTGACTGCTCAGTGTCACTAGGACCTAGCATCTTGAAGTTTGTCACTCGTTAAAAACTTGGCCCCAGAGGACTGTCCTGGGGGGCGGGGGGTCTCAGCTGGGACCTGCTGTGCTTGGAACTGCCCCCCACCCCTGACCAACACGTTGTGAGCTCTTAACTACAGGAATTGCAGACATCCAGTGTTTCACCGTCCAGCCCGTCTTGGATGAACACCCAAGGTTCAAGAATAAGCCGGTGCCTGACCAGATTATAAAGTAAGCCCCTCAGTTCAGGGGAAGGAACGTGGGGAGGAACATTCTGTGGGGCTGCCAAGCAAGCAGAGCCGGTGGGAGGACAGGCCTTGGTACCCTTCTATCTCAGCCTGTTTTCCATTTCCTTCCTGGAAGAAGCATCACCCCCATGAGCCCTCTGGGCCCTGCCCCTGGAAGGCTGACACCAGGGGTGGCCGGGAGGAAGAGGGCGGGCTCACCCTGCGGCCGGGGAGTCCTTAGGAAGCAGCGATGGGCTTCACTGAGTGGGACATGGAGAGCCTGTCACTCAGGTTGGTCCCGGAGCGGCTCCAGGAATCCACCACCGGAGAGTGTGGGCGACAGGGCCATGATGCTTGGGCTGAGCGCTTTCTCCAGAGGGACATCTTTTAGGCGTTTGTGAAGGTTGGGCATTGACCGTGGATGTGTCTAGATTACGATTTAGAAAGGGTGCATCACGGGAGTTCCCCCCGTGGTTAGGGCTCAGTGCTTTCACTGCCGAGAGCCAAAGGTCAATCCCTGGTCAAGAAACTTTAAGACCCCACAAACCAGAAAATTTAAAATATAAAATAAAATAAAGGAGGCATTGGAGGTAGCAGCATGAAGACAAGAGTGATCTGTTTAACACCAGAAGCCAAGGTCAGGAATGAGGCGGCGAAGCGGAAGGTCTGTGGGATCTCTGGGCGGCAGGGTGGGTGGTGCCCACTCCAGGGGTGCCTCCCAGGGTGAGTGGAGGGTGCCCACTCCAAGCTGTCTGGCTCACCCCCCTTAAGCCCAGATGCCCAGTTTCATGCCTTGAGTGCCTTAGGAGAGGCTTCTTCTCTGGGAGGGCCTGTCCGAGCAGGAGCTCAGTTGTGAGAGGAATGGCTTGCTCTCTGGGGGAGAAGTGGTCTCACGCTAGGGAGGTAGGGGAGCAGATGTAGCTCAGCCTGCATCTCAGCCTTCCGTCCCCATCTCAGTAAGGCCCCCTCGGGCAAGGGATGACAAGCACACAGCCAGCACCATGCCCTGCTGGCTCTGATGCTAGAACAGTCCTAGAGATTCAGGAAGACTGATGGGGGGTAGCCGGGACACCTCAAGGAATCCTTAGAAGATACCTCTGGGCCACTAGTCTAGGACCTTGGATGTATCCAGATCCTTCATCTAGATCATAAGAAGCAATGGCCCGGGCACTAATATGTGTATTAATGATAGAACTTCAACTTTTGGGGTACCCTGAGGGCTGCTATGTTCTTATGAGGGCATACGTCTGACGAGCTTCTAAATCATCTTAGAAGGAAAGCCTGGCTTTAAACGCTGCAGCGAGGGCTCTACCAGACCTAGAGTTCACTGCGGGGGGCCTCCCTGGACAGTGCAGGCTCAGGTCAGGTTTTGCTCTCAGGGGCCTCAGCCTCTTCCTCTCTTGCAGCTTTTACAAATCCAACTATGTGCAAAAGTTCCACTACTCCCGGCCAGTGCGCAGGGGGGCCGTCGATCCCGAGAATGAGTTTGCCGTAAGTGTCTCCTCTCCCCTTCAGCAGCCTCGGTCATTCCCCTGGGCCTCTGTGCCAGCCAGAGCGTGCTCCTGCCAGAAGCATAACGGGAGGGCCTCTGGCCCAAACCCGCAGGAAGGAGCCTGGCTTCTGTTGCGACGATGACACCCGCTCTCCAGGCTCTTCTCTTGGGTTTGTCGTCTCATTTCCTGAGCCTCTCCACTCTCCATATAACCCAGGCCTGGCGAGAGCCGCTGTCAGCCTCGGGGATTGACAGTCCCCAGTGTCCCTGGGTTTCCCAGGACCTGTTTGCTATTCCCAAGGGCCAAGGCTGGCACAATGGGCCAGCTCCAAGTCTCTCTCAGCTCTTTCCCCTCAACTCTGATTCTTCATATTTGGAGGGGGGGCGGTGTCTCTGCCTCTTTAAGAATATGATGATTGATTGCTATACACACACACCCAGAAAATGCAGGTGAATGCATTCAATTGTGCCTAAAAATTATGCCTGTTCAGAGACCCAGGTTAAAACATATTGGACCTAAATCTAGGGAAAATGTAAACTTCACATTGAGAAAGGATTCTTCAGGGTAAAACGGGAGCGTGTTTCTGGATCTTGTAATTTTTTATTCTGATTCCGGGTGGATAGGAGGCCTGGGGGCCTGGCTGGGTCCCAACTCTGCTGGTCAGGTTTCATAAGTGTGTTGCTTTCCTGCCCCTGCCTCCCTCCAATGGGACAGTCGATGTGGATTGAGAGGACCTCCTTCGTGACTGCATACAAGCTTCCCGGCATCCTGCGCTGGTTTGAGGTGGTTCACATGTCCCAGGTGAGTCTGCCGGCCTCAGGAGTCTCCTGGGACCAGGAGAGGGAAATAAATGCCTTTGTTAAAAGCCGCTGCAGAAAGGAAAAGTGAAAAAGTGTTAGTTGTTCAGTTGTGTCCAACTCTTTGTGACTTTGTGGACTGTAGCCCACCAGGCTCCTCTGTCCATGGGATTCTCCAGGCAAGAATACCGGAGTGGGTAGCCATTCCCTTCTCTTCTCTAGGGGATCTTCCTGACCCAGGAATTGAACCCAGGTCTCCTGCATTGCAGGCAGATTCTTTACTGTCTGAGCCGCCAGGCAGGACTCCAGGAATTCCAGTGCAGGAAGGGACCTGAAGCAGCATCGAGTTTACCTGCTTTTAGATTAATTTTTAGCATCCGATAGCTTTTTTCCCCAGAAAATGAAAGGTACCATAGAATCCAGTAACAAACCTGACGAGCAGGGAGTTTCTGTGGCTGGTACAGGTGAAGCAGAGGGCCTGGAACTCCATGGACACATTCAGCTCCTCATATCCTCCCCCACAGCAATTCTTTGGGACCCCTTTGCAGAATCCCGCTATGAACTCTTTTCAGAGTTGGATGCACTAGAGCTCGGAGAAATCATGCAGAGGCAAAGCTCTGACTACAATGCAAATGTATGAACTCCATGTATTTTGTTCCCCATATAACATGTATTTTGCTTCTTAACTCACTTCAGGGTCTCTGTGTTCTCAGATAGCTAAGGATCTTGCAGCTCCCAGCATGCAAATGGAAGACTAGGGAAACTTGAGAAGCAGGGGCGTATTCAGGATATCTTATTCACTTATTCATTCAGCAAATGTTTGAGTTCCTAACATATGTCAGGCACCTGGAGATTTTACAGTGAAGCTTACATTCTAGTGGTGAAGACACTAAAAAAGCCTGAGTAAATATACGCTATGTCAGCTGGAGAAAAATAAAAGAGAAAGGTAATAAATGGGGGTTATTTTAAGCAGCATGGAGAGAGAAAGTCTTCTGGCTAAATGCCTTTTGAGCAAAAGCCTGGAGGAAGTGAGGGAGTGATCTATGCAAATATCCAAGAGAAGCAGAGGGAATATCCCTTCTGGCAGAGGGAACAGCAACTGCAAAGGCCCTGGGGCAGAACAAGCTTGCATCTGAATCAGAACAAGTGAGGGAGGAATAGCAGTAGTCTGCTAGCAGGTCCTCTAGGACCTTGTAGGCACCATGAGGTCGCTGGCTTTTCCACTGGGTGAACTGGAGCTGGCTGCAAGCACAGGAGGGACATGGTCTGACTGACATTTCCAGCTGCGGTTTGATCAGCTTTTAAACCGTCCCCCTTCAGCCCTTAAGGCCCAAACCCCCAGAAGCCAGGTGACCCTCCAATCTCCTTTACACAGGCGTGGCCTAGACCTTAGGAAAATATAATAACAGATGATAACATCAACAGACATTACTGAGCATGTGCTAAACTGTTCATAGGTGTGACCTCATTTAAACCCCTCAACAAGGCTGCGAGGTAGATATTATTATTCTTCCGTTTTACAGATGAGGAAACCCAGGTACTGAGTGAGTTAGTGGATTGTTCAAGGTTAGTGAAAGAGATGAGGTTTGAGACTTCCCTGGTCATCCAGTGGCTAAGACTCCATGCTCCCAGTGCGGGGGGCCTGGGTTCGATCCTTGGTCAGGGAACTAGATCCCACATGCCTGCCGCAGCTAAGAGTTCACATGCCACAACTGTGACTGAAGATCCAAAGTGCTGAAACTAACACCCAGCACAGCCAGAAATAAATAAACTGACAATTTTTTTTTTAAAATGAAAGAGGTGACGTTTGACTTTAACTTCTCATATCAGGCATCTGGATAGAGCCACTCTCTCCTTCCTCAGTGTGTCCCCAGCCTACCCCAGAGTTAGTGCCCTAGAGAGGAAGAAACGACACATGACCTTTATTCAAGGGACACATTGGTGTATGATAAGCTTAGACAAGTGTTCCAGGAGCTGTGTCAAGGGCTTTATAGCATTATTCTATTTAATCCCACAAAACCCTGTGAAGTACGCTATTATGATTAACCCCATTTTTGAGGTGAGGAATTGGAAACTTTCCACTAAGCTGTGGTCTCCACCCACTGGCCCTGGCCGTGCCCTCTCCTCTGGTGGGCTCAGAGAGGTGCCTCTGTTCGTCACTGTCCCCGCGGGGCTGTCGGCAAACAGGGGATCCCTGCCTGCGCTCCCCGCGTGCCCCGGCCCCTCTGCCAGGGCGTCTCACCTCCTGATGGACAACATAGCTTGCCTGTGTGTTTATTTTTAATATCTATAATTTTACATATAGTAACATTAGAATATAAGCTCCACTAGGCTGTGAGCTCCAGGAAGACAGGTTTTTGTCCATTTTGTTCCTGGCCATATCTCTGAGTGCAAAGAATAGTCCCAGACACAAAATTGGTGCTCAAGAATAGTTATTAAGTAAATTCATCAACCCATCACTCAATTAATATGCAGAAGCCTATAATATCTGAAGTGGTTCCTTTACTTTATGAACTCATGATTCTGAAATTAGGAAGGAAATAGTCAACCTTGACTGATACCCCCCTGATAGAAGTGTTGGGAAAGCCTCCAAAAAGTTGACCAGAGGAAATTTATCTCTATTAACCTCCCTCAGTTGAGTTACTGAGAATTAAGGATGTTTCAGACACAGAAATTTGATGCCTGCTGAGTGAATTCCTCTCCAGACATTTGTCTTTGTGTTATAGAGTTTGTATCTTGTTCTTGGTGATTTCTTTCATGAACTGTGATGACTGTAGTACAGTTTGTACAGAGGGGTGTTTTCTGATGGGATTCAAGTGCAAGTCTTGCTTATTGAGAGTTCTTTCCTTGTTCTTGGTCCTGAGAATATTTAGTCTTTACAAGAAGTTCTGAGCTGGGAGTCAGGGGGCCAAATTCAACCTAGTTATTAAGAGGCTATATGATGTTGGACAAACACAACGTATCTCTGGCCTTAGTTTTCATCATCTGTAAAATAGACATGAAAAAACTATGGAATTTCATGGGAATTCTCTGGCTGTCCACCCTTCACTGCCAAAGGCCCAGGTTCAATTCCTGGTCATGGAACTAAAATCCCACAAGACACAGTGTGGCCAAAAAAAAAAAAAAAAAAGATAAAACTATGGATTTTCCGAGCTGAAAGACACTCTGAAAGTCATTTAATCCAAGAGCTACAAATCTGAATACCTTCAGAGACCAAGAAGATACTGTAAATATGTGAAATGGTCACATTAAGACAACAGGCAGTGGGAGAAGCTGCAGCAAACTCTTTCAGGCTGAATTAATTTCTAAAAACTTTAGAACCCGTGTGCTGGCTAAATGACAGACCCAGCCCCAGGTTGACCTACAGATCTCCAATGTGCAAACACATCCCTAGTTTCTGTCCATTGGAATTATTTTGCTTATGAAAAAGCTAAAGCCCGCAGATGGACCTTGAACTGCCCCGGTGATCCGTGTTAAGTTGTAATAATAACGCTTCTCTCATGCAGCTCAGAGGATGCCTAAGACAGACACTGGGCCATGGATTGCAGCCTGTAGAACACGGGCTGCTGCCCCCACCAGGCTGTGTGTGTGTGTGTGTGTGTGTGTGTGTGTGTGTGTGCATGCACATGTGTGTGTGTGTGTGTGCAGAGTGACCGTGACACAGGGACAACCTACTCGCAGGACCTTTGAAGAGACAGCCATCTTCAGAAATGCCCAGAGACCAGGAAAGTGGGTGAGGAGGCTAGGGTTTCCCAGGGATTTAGGGAAATAGTTTAGAAGGGTGACCGAGAACGTGGCCGCGAATGCCGGGTCTGCCCCCTCGTACAGTCAGCAGTGGCGGTAACCAGCCGATGCACCTGGGAAAGAGCTGCTGTGAGTCAGGTGTCCTGTTATCTCAGCTACTCTTCACTGCGCACTCACAGGCAGGCCCTCTGACGCCACCATTTCAGCAGACAGCAACACTTAGGGCCCCCTCCTCCAGGAAGGCTTCTCAGGCTTCCTGACCATTCCCTCCAGCCCCGACCCGCCCTGCCAGTGAGTCTTCCCTTCTTAGGACGGAAGCTGTGCCTTGTCGTAATGTCTACAAGAGGTAATAATAACAGCCATCAGCTACTTTCTGAAGTAGATTTTCTTCTCATTTTACCAAAAAGTCAACTGAGGCTTGGAAAGTTTAGGAAACTTGCCCAAGGTCAAACAGATAGAAAAACTGGCTGAGATTTGCACTCATTTTTAATTTGCTTAGTTTAGTTCAGGGGTCAGGAAGCTATGGCCTATGAGCCAGATCCCACCTGCAATTATTTTGGTAAGTAGTTTCATGGAACAAAGACAATCACTGATTCTCACACTAGTTTCTTCCTACAATGATGGTGTTGAGTTGTTGCCACAGACAGCATCTGGCTCTGTCACAGAGAAAGTCTGAAGACTTCTCATTTACTGTTTTGTCTAGATCCTGTGCTCATGGGAACCACAGTTTTGCCAGTTAGTACCTAATGCCATTCTGTTTGCTGCGCTGTGTTCAGTCCTTCGGTGGTGGGTGTCTGACTTGGAGACCTGTGGACTGTAGCCCGCCAGGCTCCTCTGTCCGTGGGATTTCCCAGGCCGAAAATACTGGAGTGGGTTGCCCTTTCCTCCTCCAGAGGATCTTCCTGACCCCAGGATTGAACCCTTGTCTCTTGCGTCTCCTGAAGTGGCAGGCAGATTCTTTACCATTGCGCCACCTGGGAAGCTCAGCGTTCTATTTCTCTTGCTTTTTAAGAGGTATTGAAAGGGTGTTTAGTTTTATCTCCCAACTAAGTGAAGCCCATGTTGGAGCAGTGACCCCGCATATAACAAGTCTCAGGACCTGCTGTGGGCCAGGCCAGTGACTGTATCATCAGCGGCTCTCATCTCCAGCTCAGGGCTCACACATGGTAGGTGCACATCCAGTACCAGATGGTTGGATGGGAGTGTCTCTCACCAGGTAGTAAGAAGAAAAAGCCTCCTTGGAGCACATCCAACCACTGAAACCCCAAAGAGTGCCTGCCACTGCCTACTTCATTTCCCCAGGGAAATCTTTTTCTCACTAAGCAGAAATTCAGCTTGTCACTTCCCCAGACAGCAGACAGCCCCCCGGGCTCAGTAATTACCATGGGAGCCTGCTACAGCCCCTTGGGGAACGTTGCTTCATTTGAATTCCAACCCCAAAGGAAATGAATCCCAATAATTATACCTGTTTTTAAAGCAGCCTGCTCAGGCCCTTTCTTCTTGGTGATCTTGTTTTCAACAGACCACAATTAGCCCTCTGGAGAATGCCATCGAAACCATGTCCACCGCCAATGAGAAGATCCTGATGATGATAAACCAGTATCAGAGTGACGAGACCCTCCCCATTAACCCGCTGTCCATGCTCCTGAATGGGATCGTGGACCCTGCTGTCATGGGAGGGTTCGCCAAGTACGAGAAGGTGAGGGGTCCCCTCTCTTGGAAGGGACAGAGCCATGGCAGGAGGGTCCCGGGCAGACAGCTGCGGCCACTCACCTCACTGCAGCTGTCTGTCCCTCCGAAGGACACTGCAGGTGGTTCGGACCTCATGCACCTCCCAGAGTTCCTACAGCCTGACCCTCAGCTCCTTCCCTCCCTCGATGCCATGCTCTGTGTGGTGCAGGAAGGAGCAGTGGTCTTAGAGGTCCCTTATCCCTCTGGGCACATCCAGGTGCCTCTGCCAAAGAAAGACTCTGGGATGACCATAATCCAGACCATGAAAGTCAGGATCCACCAATCAAAGTCCACGCCACTTGTGAAAAGCCATCTCCTCTACAGATGATGGAAATGACCTCTACAAAGGGGAAGAAGTGAAACCCAGAGTCTGTGAAAATCCAGAAGGGATGGGAGATCAACTCCAAAGAGGGAGTTATTATCTAGATATTCTGGTCATAAGGTCCCTCTAGAAATCCCCACATGTTTCGGCCACAGATTTCATTTTTGAGCCTCATGGTGTTCATGGCAAAAAGGGAAAGGTCATTGGTTATAGAAGTCACATTTTCCACTGGAGGAAAATAATTACTCAGTAAGCGGGGATGGGGTGGGGGTGGGGGCACAGGTTTTCCCAGCACTGAGATAGAATAGAAAGTTTTCTTTGATTTTCACCTAAGCCATACAATTAATGGGACGTTGAGGGAAAAATGGTCAACTCATTCTCAAAAATCTCATGATGAATTTCTTTTTTTTTCCTTGAGTTATTGCTTTTTGTTTATTTATTTTTCATTTATTTTTATTAGTTGGAGGCTAATTACAATATTGAAGTGGTTTTTGCCATACATTGACATGAATCAGCCATGGATTTACATGTGTTCCCCATCCTGGTCCCCCCTCCCGCCTCCCACCGGATTAACTTTTCTATGTCATCCATTGATGTAAGACTAAGAATACGACACTCTAGTGTAATTCAGGGACAGTAATTCCAGTCAGTCCTTCCAGTTACCCTGGGATACCTCACACAGCCATCACTGGTAACCCTCTGTACATCCTTGAGGGGTGATAAGACGTGTCTGTATACTCCTGCACACACTGAGCACGTGAGCCCAGAAACAGCTGGGCTGCCGAGGTCCCACACCACAGGGAGGTGAGCGGGAAAGACCGCCGGGTGGACTTCCTTACTGAGCTTCTTCCTGGGGGACGATGCGCTGAACTGCAGCAGAAGCCCCTGCAGGATTTCCTAACACGTGGTTGCCCCCAGCCCATCCCAACACCAGAGGTTCTGATTCAGTCAGCCGGGGTGGGGTTTGTTCAGTGGTGATGCTACTGGTCGGGAGACCATCCCCACCCCCCATTTAACAACTGTTTCCCTGGGGTTTGTTTGTGACCCTTTCCCAGTGGCTATTGATCTGAGCCCTGGGAATAGGCGACATGAATCCCTGAGTTCCCTGACTGTTGCCCATCTACATAGCAATGGCCTCACTCCTGCCCCTTTCAAATGGAATCCTCTCCCAGCCAGAGAGATGCGGGGTGGGGTTCACCAAAGGCACAGGAAATCCCCAATGTCCTGTCTGTCCCCCCAGGCCTTCTTCACTGAAGAGTACACCCGGGAGCACCCAGAGGACCAGGACAAGCTGACACGCCTCAAGGACCTGATCGCCTGGCAGGTACAGCAGAGCTGGGCTGGGGGGCCTGGCCCTGCGCTCTCCTCTGACCTGCTGGCCGGCTTGCCCTCCGCCGGCCCCTGGTGGCTATGGCCTGGCTTTACTTGTTCTCCTGCCCTTTGGCTTTGGACCTTTCTTCTGACTCTGTCTTCACCTGAGCGGGCACATCCTAGGAGTGGATCCGGGGCCTTGCCTCCTTGGGGTGCGGCCTGGCCTGTGCAGGCGTGCTGCGCTGTGTGTGTTGCTGGGACTGCTCTGTTGGGCACTGAATTCAGGAGGTGGCCTCTCCCAGTGGGGCTGAGATGAAATCCAGGCTCCCGCACGCCTCCCACCACCACCCCCTGCAGCCAGCACCCGCCAATCAGATACCGGGAGACTCCGGCCCCCACTCCCACCTCCCCTCCTCCTAAGGCTGACCCAGTTTATCGCAGTTAATGCTCAGATGGATACCAGCTTTCAAACATAATCGAGGCCTTGGTTTGGTTGGTTTGGGGTCAAAGGCCTGCCCGCCACACAAGCTGCTGAGCCCCTGGAGGTCCAGCCCCGGGCCTCAGACAGACTGTTCTTCCTGCCTGCTCTCCCCTGCTCCCTGCGTGTCTTTCATCTGTCTGTCCCCTCCCTGCACCCTGTCCCTCTGTCCCTTCCCTCCGCGTCTCCTCTGTGTCTCACTCTGCACCGCCCTCTAAGGAGCTCTCTGCTCCCCCTCCCCTCTCTGACTCGGGCCCTCTCTGCTGTCCCCTCACACCTCACTCCTGGCTTTGCTTCCCTTCTGCTTCTTTCTCCACTGCCCTCCCTCCTTCTCTGCTCTTTCTCGGCTCCCTCTCCTGGGTTTTCTCTCCCTCCATCTCATTCCTACTCCCTGGAGAAGAAACGATCCACAGACCCCTCCCCAGGGGTGATCAGAGGACCAGGCTCCCAGTCTGGGCCTGCAGCACCCCCTCCCAACACATCCCTGCTCTCCAGGCCCACCCAGCCCCCAGGACCCAGGGTGGGCTCCAGAGGGCGCGCTGGGGGGCTTCGATCAGGGCCAGCCCTCCCTTCTCGCCAGTCACAGCGCAAAGAAAGGTGAGCTGTGGTGGGGAGTTTTTGTGACTCCAGGGAAATCAGGAATGTGAAGCATTGGGTGCAGCCTCTTTTCTTAAAATAAGAATTCCTTATTCAGGTCCTTCTCTGCCTCTGCCAACTTATGCAAAGTGAGGCCTTAAAAATGAACCGCCAGCGGCTGTGCAGCGCACTCTCCTGAGTGCATTCTCTGTGTCTGCAACTTTCTCCCCCTCCTTACCTTGCACCTCTTGTCATCCCGAAGGGCCCCAGCTTTTGAGGCCACCGTGTCCTTTAATGCTCAAGTAATGATGCCCACCCTCCCCCTGCCCAGCTTGGGAAGCAGGGAGTCTCAACCTTGGTTGGTTTCCTGCTTCCATCCTTCCTGGGGCACCCCAAGGAGGGCGAAAATGCACACAAATGTGTCTGGTTGTCAGGCCTCATTCTCCGTCCATGTCACTGCCCTGGCCTCACTGCTGGGCGTGCCTTATCCCCGGGGAGGGGACTCTCTGGGCCGTATCCTCTGCACCCGAGGTATGAACTGGACTGTGGCCCCACAGTGCGGCTGATTCCAGGCTGTGCCTTTAGGAAATTTTTCCAAAATCTTTCCGTTAAGAAAGGGACACCACAAGCAAAGAAGGGAGACTAAAAGCCTGTATTGGATGTTACAGCCTCTAAGAGCCCTTGGCTAAGCAGCCTCCAACAGCGCCCCCTAGTGGAGAGCGTGTGCCCTCCCCTTAGCACCAGCCCCGCCTTTTCTGCCACACTGCTGACGGAAGCCCACCAGAGGATTGCCCTGGACCACGTCCCTCCCACTCAGAGGCCAGCATCCTAAATACTCAAGAGACCAAGAGACGCTGCCCTGCTCAGGGTGAAGGTGGCCTTTCTAACATTACACACAGCAGATTAATTCCTCCTCCTTCATTTCTTTCCATTCATTCTTGCAACTTATATAATATATATTGAGCTCCAACTGTGTGCCAGGCTTGGACCCACTCCCTGCCTCTCCTCTTGAAGCTTAATTATAGATTGGCTCTTGGTTTGGCAAAGCCAGATTCACTTTGGATTTTCTCAAAACACAAGATCCTTAGAGTTCAAAGGGAGCTATACCCGTATCTCTAGCAACACAACAGGAGCTAGAAGCGCACAGGATATGATGGGTTAAAGATTTCATGGATTTCAAGATGGATCGCTTCCTAATTGTTTGTAAAGATTTTTCTCTAGCGGCATGGAAAGATGTCTATAGTACATCCTTCTTGTAAACAGGTTATGAAGCATTACACGCAGAGAAGTAAACATGACAAAAATACACGGCACGTGGATTTATCACAATGTACACCTGTGTGGCCACCCCCAGATGAAGACCCAGAATTCCTCTCGCACACAGATGCCTCTCTTGTGCCTTCCTGTGGTCATTGACAGCTCTCCCCAAGGTTGACCATTATCCTGCCTTTACAATAACCATTGACTCACTTTTTAACAGTATTTTTTAACCATCCAAGCACTCATTCCTAAACTTTTCCTTATTTTTGACCTCTATATAAATGGAATCACACAGTATGCATTCCTCTGTGTCTAACATTTTGTTTAAAGTTATGTTTTTAAATTGATTAATTTTATTATACAAGACCATTATTTATTCATTTTTATTGATGTATAATAGTCTATGCAGCTGAACTGTATAACTATGCCAGAAAATTTTGCTTTGTTTTGTTTTTTAACTGGTGGAGATTTGGGGTGATTTCAGTTTGAGGCTATTTCAAGTAGTTCTGTTCTGAACATCTTCGTATGTATCTTTTTAGCACACACATACTCAATTTCTGTCAGGTATATACCTAGCTATGGAGTTGCTTGGTTATAATGTATGAGAATATCTGGCTTTAATCAGTTCAGTTCAGTTCAGTCGCTCAGTTGTGTCTGACCCTTTGCGACCCGTGGACTGCAGCACGCCAGGCCTCCCTGTCCTTCACCAACTCCTAGAGTCTACCCAAACTCATGTCCATTGAGTCAGTGATGCCGTCAGACCATCTGATCCTCTGTCATCCCCTTCTCTTCCTGCCTTCAGTCTTTCCCAGCATCAGGGTCTTTACCAGTGAGTCTGTTCTTCGCATCAGGTGGCCAAAGTATTGAAGTTTCAGCTTCAGCATGAGTCCTTGCAATGAACACCCAGGACTGATCTCCTTTAGGATGGACGGGTTGGATCTCCGTGGAGTCCAAGGGACTCTCAAGAGTCTTCTCCAACACTACAGTTCAAAAGCATCAATTCTTCGGTGCTCAGCTGGCTTTAATAGATAATGCCAAACTTCTGAAACTTTGCCTGTTTCTGAACATCATAAAAGTGGTATTATACAGTATGTTGCTGTGTGTCTGGCTGCTTTTTTTCAGTGTAATGTCTGTGAGATCCATCCAGGCTGTTGCCTGCAAGAGAAGCTTTCTTTCTTGTTTCCAAGGTTCGCCATTGTGTGCCTGTAACAATGTAGCAGCCCCTCTTGGGGTGTGTGCCCAGCCTCCTGCTGACGGCGCTTGTCCTCAGGCTTTGCGCAGCGCTGACCGTGGTGCGAGCACTCTCGCTCATGTCTGTCGGTGAGCAGCGGTGCTCAGCGCCCTCAGCCTCCGGCCAGCAGTGCGCGTGCTGGGTTATGCATTCATCTGTAGTCTGACTGGGTGCCCAGACACAGTTTCCAAAGTTGCTGAGCCAGTTTACTCTCCCACCAACGACTTCTGGGAGCCCGAATCGCTCCACACTCTACGGACACAGCACGCTGTGATTCTTTAGCTTTAGTCTTCCTGGTGTTGTGAGGGCATCTCGGTTTAGTTTTAATTTGCGTTTCCTTTCTCAAGCGATGGCATTCATCGCATTTTCCTGTGTTTACTGGCTAATTGAATAACCTTTCTGTGAAATGTTTGTTCAAATCTTTTACTTATGTTATTAACTGAATTTTCTTTTGTTAATAATTCAGAACAGTTCATATATATTCTAGATATGAGTTCTTTGTCAAATATATGCATTTGACATATTATAGTTTGACACATTGTGAATATCTTTGTTTGGTCTGCGGCTTGTCTGTTTGCTTTCTAAATGTATTTTTGAAGAAGAGCAGTTTGTGGCTTTCATGAGCTCCAATTCATGAAATTTTTAATGATTATCACTTTTGTGTCCACTTGAAAACTGAGCACCCCAAGGTCATGACGACCTTCCCCTGTGTTTATGGGGACATTTCATGGTTTCATGCTGGGCTCTTCCGTATGTGACTGATGTGACTGACATGCAGTAAGGGCCTTCTTAGCCTTCTGCATGGATTCCTAACCCCTCCAGCGCCACTTGTTGAGAAGACTGTTATTCCCCCAACTCTGACAACAGCGATCACATGTGTGTCAGTCTGTCTCTGGACTTCCTGTTCTGTCCCGTCGGTCTGTCTGTCCATCCTTGCACCAATTCCACTCTAATTACTATAGCTGTAGAGTCGGTCTTGAGATCTAGTGGTGAGAACTTCAAGTTCTTTTTCAAATTTGTCTTGCTCTTTCTTATCCTTCATATTTCCATATAAATTTTTTAATCAGCTTGCCAAATTTTAAACACCCCTAAAACACATAGAGATTTTGATTAAAATATATTAAATATATAAATTAATTTGAGGAGAATTTTTGTCTTCATGATAGTGACTCTTCGAATACATGAACATGGGATCTCTGCCCTTTTC
The DNA here is from genome assembly GCF_019320065.1 of Cervus canadensis. Lineage (NCBI taxonomy): Eukaryota > Metazoa > Chordata > Mammalia > Artiodactyla > Cervidae > Cervus > Cervus canadensis. Next base: position 1,762,687 of record NC_057401.1, read on the forward strand.
TTTAGCTCTTTAATTTCACTCAGCAAGTTTTGTTGTTTTCAAAGTAAAAATATTTCACATTTTATTAGACTTGTTTTTAGGGATTTGATATCTTTAACTATTCTAAATATTATTGCTTTTAAACTTTTTTCTGTTTGTCAGTATAATTACATTTTTTTAACATGTTTACATTGTATCCAGTAATCCTACTAAATTCACTTAGTAAGTCAAATTGTTTGTACATTCTTTTTGATGTTTTACAGATATAGTCATGTCATCTCTAATATAAAATGTTTCACTCATTCTGTCCCAGTCTTGTACGGTTTAGTTATTTTTCTCGCTCTTTGCACTGATGAGCGTAAGAAGAGGGAGGACGTCTGTCTCCCGCATCAGGGCGACAGACAGTATCTCTCCGAGTGCGGTGTTTTAAAGACGATGTCCCACTGTATGCCTGGTTTGCTTCTTTGTCATGAATGGGCTTTTACTTTATCAAATACCTTTCATGTATCTATTGAGATACTCATATTTTTTCTTCATTATCCCACTAATTCAGTGAATTATTTTGGTTGATTTTGGAATATTAAACCAACCTTGCATGAATGACATAAATCCCAGTTGGTTATAATGTATTATCATTTTTATATATTGCCAGATTCTATTTGAAAATATGTTCTTCAGGATTTTTGAATCTATGCTCAAAAGATATTAACCTATTCCTTTCTAAAAGTTCCTAATTTCTAGATATTCCTTTCTAATAATATTCTTAAATTTTTATAAGAGTTATCCTGGTCTCAAGAAGTAAGTTGAAAATCATTCCACATGTAAAATCCTTTCTGAAGAGTCTCTATAAAGTTGGCATTTATTTATCCCCTAAATGTTTGCTAAAATTTGTCTGCGAAGCCACACAGGCCAAGAATGTTTTAAAGTGTGTATTTAATACTTCGCAGATTTCCTATTTCTTTTGTGTCCTTTTTGGTAAGTGGTATTTTTCTAACAATTTGTCCATTTTATCCAACTATTAAATTCATTGACATAAATGTTATTATAATATCCTCTTATGACTTTTTATAATGCTTATACTTCCTACAGTGACACTCCTTTTTAAAATTTTGATGTTGGTTATTGGTACCTGCTGGTATCTTCTTGATTAGCCCTATAAGGAGTTTATCAGTGTCGTATCTTAAAGAACCAACTTTTGGACTTGTCAATCCTCTGTCTTGTCAGTTTGTTTTCTTTTTCATTCATGTTCACTCTTACTTTTATTATTTCCTTCCTTTTGCACTTTTTGTGTTTAATTTGCTGCTCTTGTACTGATATCTTGGGATCTTAGCTAATTGATTTTCTATCTTTTCTAAAATGTATTAATAAAATTAAAACTATACATTTATCTCCACTTACAACACTATCTCAGTAGGTTTTATGCAATATTTCCATTATCATTCCTTTCTTTTTAAATAAAATCTTCTTGTTTCATGGATAGAAAATCTTTTCTTAATTTGTACATTAATTATTTTTTTAAATAATGTTTTCTTAGGCTCTCTTCAGAGAAGGCAATGGCAACCCACTCCAGTACTCTTGCCTGGAGAATCCCAGGGACGGGGGAGCCTGGTGGGCTGCCGTCTATGGGGTCGCACAGAGTCGGACACGACGGAAGTGACTTAGCAGCAGCAGCAGGCTCTCTTGGTTCTCTGTTTCTTCCAGATTAATCCATTCATGCTTCCTTTCCTCCCTTCTCCCCCACTTCTTTCCTTCCTCTTCCGTGTTTGCTTGCTTTCCTGTCTTTTGTTTCTGATCACTGTCTTTCACACTGGAGAGTTTCCTTCAATACCTGGTGATCCTTGGCAATCTGTTCCTAGTTAAGAGTGGGGGCACTAAAAAGCTGAATGAATATCTGTGGGCATGAGAGAAGGTCTTGTCACCTGGATGGCATTACATACGGTAACTGAGTAATCCACACACATCTGGGCTGTTCACTTTCTCCAGGACAGATGCTTTGAGCTATTGCCTGCAAAGCAACTCCTGGCTTCTGTGCTGCTGGCAATTGGAGACAAAAATGAAGGTCTCGCCTTTATCATTATGCAGACTTTTCCTCAACCCCTGTTTCCTGTCCGGCTCCTCATCTTTGCCCTCTGTTGTGCCTGGTACCCCTTAGCTCAATGCTCTTTGTTCTAATTATTCTAGAGATAAGCTCCTGCTTCTTGAGGAAATGAGAAAATATAACACACTACCAGATGAAACTGCAGGGACCTGGCCATCCAGCTGCTCCTGTCGCAGAATTTCAATCCATCCCTGTTTTCAGCCTCTCAACTCAGTCTAGCTTTTCTGAGATACCAGGTGCCTCTAACCCCTGAGCCCTTCCTGGCTTCCCAGAGGCAGATTGTCCTCTTACCACATCTCCTCCTCTGTCCTGGAAGATCAGTTACCATCCTCCATCCACCTTCCACCCGACATGTTTTGGGCCAGGTTCATAGGTGTCTTCTGGTCTCACTGAATTTCAGTTTCTCCTTTACTTTGCCATTTGGGGGAGCACTCCAAGAGAAGGAGGCAGAAATGTCTTTGGGTCACCATCATCAAAACATTTGTTTTCTCTGAAGTGATCTGTGTTGTACTCCTTGCAGTCCTCATTATGCTTCCCTGAGATCACACTACTAAGTTTTTCAGCTGTTCTCAGCTTAGAGCAGCCGCTGTGGCCTGGCTTCTGTCCTTGGATCTACCATTCACACAGTGTGGATTGACCTCCTCTGCTGATAAGTAAGGGCTTGACTGCCTCATGAGTCCTCTCTTCCCCCTCATCTTCCCAGGACTTTTACATCACTTTAAAAATATTCCATTCCCTGGTGGCTCAGATGGTTACGAATCTGCCTACAATGCAGCAAACCTGGGTTCAATCCCTGGGTCAGGAAGATCCCCTGGAGAAGGGAATGGCAACCCACTGCAGTATTCTTGCCTAGAGAATTCCATGGACAGAGGAGCCTGGTGGGCTACAGTCCATGGGGTCGCAAAGAGTTGGACATGACTGAGTGACTAACTTTCACTTTAAAAATTCCCTATTGGCTCATTAGCTCCATGATATTAACACTCGGCTATCTTTCTTTGGTCTTGTCACTGGATACATGTTGTAAGACCCGGTTGTGCCCACGCCTTTTCTGTTCAGCCCTTCCCTTCTCCTATCTCCCAGTCTCTGAACAGTCACACTCTCCTTTTTGCATCTCCGAGAACTTCTTGGACAAGGGTTTAAGTCAAAGCAACAGAGACCCCACTCCTCTGGTCTCACACTCTGCTCCTCAGTAGATCCCACCAGATGCAGACTTTCCCTAGCATGCGGCCACTAACGGGAGGGGCGGGGAGGGGAGGGTGCAACCCTTCCATGACAAGACAGTCAGAGGTCTTTCTCCTAGAAATCTTATTTTCAGAGCAAACCTCAAGGATGCAATTTTCCCATTTCCCAGGGTTGGTGACTCCAGCTAAAGGTTGTCGAGACCATAAAGCCCTCAGCAATTTCTCAGCAGGTGGACTTGACTTCAGCGCCCTCCCTGAAGCCAGGTGGCCAACCTCTGGCTCATCATTTACCACTTTTCTCCCCAGATCCCTTTCCTGGGAGCTGGCATTAAGATCCATGAGAGAAGAGTGTCAGAAAATCTGCGGCCCTTCCACGACCGGATGGAGGAGTGTTTCAAGAACCTGAAAGTGAAGGTGGAGAAGGAATATGGTGTCAGAGAGATGGTACGGCTGGTCCCCAAGGCCAGGGAGGGTGAGATGGGTGGGGTGGGGCAGGGAGGGCGAAGAGGCCAGAGCAAAGGCGCCTGCCCTTGAGAGGGACCTGAGAACCGCAGTGCCAGAGCCAATCCAGGGAACCTTCCGGGAAACTTGGTCCCTTAAACGTCATCTCAGATAAATGCCAGTTATAAATTGAGTCCTGAACAATCAAGAGATTGTGCTAATAATAAAAGCAACACTGATGAAGCACCAACTTACTATATGCTGATCTGATCTAAGCACTTAGCTCATTTAGGCTTCACAACAAGCTTGGGAGTGGTTCTTAAACCCTCGTGTCTGTTCTCGAGATTCCAAGGCGTTAAGTGACTTGCTAGAGGCTATATAACAGATGGGGCTTCACAGGAGGCTGAGTGGTAAAGAATCCACATGCCAAGCGGGAGACACGCGTTCCATCCCTAGGTCAGGATATCCCCTGGAGAAAGAAATGACAGCCCACTTCAGTGTTCTTGCCTGAGAAATATCACGGACAGAAGAGCCTGGTGGGCTACAGTCCACAGGGTTGCAAAGGGTCGGGACTTAGTGACTTAATGACAACAACATAGAACAAATAAGTGAGGCTCAGAATTTGCACGTGGCTCTGACGGCCTCCAAAGCCAGCACTTTCAGCCACTAACAAGCTCTGTGTCCTCAGGAGGGCATTGGCCTGGTGCTCACAGAACCTCTTCTTTTATCTCTTCTCCAGAAAGTTTCATCATAAAACATCAAGGCTGTGTAGTCTCTCAGAGGCCATCTGGTCCAACCCCCTGATTTTACAGATGGGAAAACTGAGGCCCAGAGACAGGAAGTGAGATACTAGAAAGCACACGGGTGAACTCAGGTCTCTTGTCTTCAGGCCAGCAGTTTTTCCATGACACAGGCTGCCTTTTCCAACACTGTCTGTGTGATACCCAATGCAGTTCTGATGGCAACCACATTCTTAGGTTATGGGCAGAGTCCTCCACAAGACACCCTCACCAAGACACCAGGGTTCCCTGCACCTCTGACTAGCTGGTTATAGGTTTGGAGATTCTCACCACCCCTTCAGGTCAGATAATTTCACAGAACTCAAGAAGTAGCCCTCCCTCCATATCCATGGGTTCTCTATTTGCAGATTTAACCAAGGGAGGATCAAAAATATTTGGGGAAAAGAATCCAGAAAGTTCCAAAAATCAAAATTTGAATCTACTATGCTGACAACTATTAACCTCATGTTTATATTTACAACTACTAATATAGCATTTACATTGTATTGGGTATTATAAGTAATCTAGCAATGATTTAAATTACACCAAAGAATATACATAGGTTATCCATAACCTCAGATGTGCAGATGACACCACTCTAATGGCCAAAAAGTGAAGAGGAACTAAAGAGCCTCTTGATGAAGTTGAAAAAGGAGAGTGAAAAAGCTGGCTTAAAACTCAACATTCGAAAAACTAAGATCATGGCATCTGGTCCCATCACTTCATGGCAAATAGATGGAGAAACAATGGAAACAGTGACAGATGTTATTTTCTTGGGTTCCAAAATCACTGCAGAGAGTGACTGCAGTCATGAAATTAAAAGACGCTTGCTCCTTGGAAGAAAAGTTATAACCAACCTAGACAGCGTATTGAAAAGCAGAGATATCACTTTGCCAGCAAAGTTCCATCTAATTAAAGCTATGGTTTTTCCAGTAGTCATGTACAGATATGAGAGTTGGACCAAAAAGAAGGCTGAGCACCAAATAATTGATGCTATTGAACTGTGGTGTTGGAGAAGACTCTTGAGAGTCCCTTGGACAGCAAGGAGATCAAACCAGTCCATCCTGTAAGAAATCAACCCTGAATATTCATTGGAAGGACTGATGTTGAAGCTGAAACTCTAGTACTTTGGCCACCTGATGCGAAGAACCAACTCATTGGGAAAGACCCTGATGCTGGGAAAGATTGAAGGCAGGAGGAGAGGGGGATGACAGAGGATGAGATGGTTGGATGACATCATCAACTCAATGGACATGAGTATCAGCAAACTCCGGGAGATGGTGAAGGACAGGGAAGCCTGGTGTGCTGCAGTTCAGTGGTTGCAAAGAGTCGGACATGACTGAGTGACTGAACTGTACTGAATCCTGAATCCTCCAACACCACAGTTCAAAAGCATCAATTCTTTGGTGCTCAGCTTTCTTTATAGTCCAACTCTCACATCCATACATGACTACTGGAAAAAACCAAAGCTTTGACTAGATGGACCTTTGTTGGCAAAGTAATGTCTCTACTTTTTAAAATGCTGTCTAGGTTGGTCATAACTTTTCTTCCAAGGAGCAAGCGTCTTTTAATTTCATGGCTACAGTCACCATCTGCAGTGATTTTGGAGCCCCCCAAAATAAAGTCTCTCACTGTTTCCACTGTTTGCCCATCTATTTGCCTTGAAGTGATGGGACCGGATGCCATGATCTTAGTTTTCTGAATGTTGAGTTTTAAGCCAACTTTTTCACTCTCCTCTTTCACTTTCATCAAGAGGCTCTTTAGTTCTTCTTCACTTTCTGCCATAAGGGTGGTGTCATCTGCATATCTAAGGTTATTGATATTTCTCCTGGCAATCTTGATTCCCCAGCTTGTGCTTCATCCAGCCCAGTGTTTCTCATGATGTACTCTACATATAAGTTAAATAGGCAGGGTGACAACATACAGCCATGACATACTCCTTTCCTGATTTGGAACCAGTCTGTTGTTCCATGTCCAGTTCTAACTGTTGCTTCCTGACCTGCATACAGATTTCTCAGGAGGCAGGTCAGGTGGTTTGATATCCCATCTCTTTAAAAATTTTCCATAGTTTGTTGTGACCCACACAGTCAAGGGCTTTGGCATAGTCAATATTTATCCTATTGGGACATCCATGTTTGATTACTAGCCAGGAAAGCTCACCTTAGCCTAAGCGTCTGGAGTTTTTATTGGGGCTTCATTACATAGGCATGACTGAATGAATCCTGGGCCATCTAACTGAAATCCATCTCCAGTTCCCCTTCTCTCCCCGGATGCCGAGCTGACATCTGGCTTGGAGAACCAGCCCTGTAATCACAAGGTTGGTCTGTATGGCCAGCCCCCATCCTCGGTCTCCCCCTCAGTGTAAAAGGGGTGGAAAACAGAGACATTTGTGTCAGAGGGGAAATTTTAAGGATTTGGACATCACCTATCAGGAACCAGGAGTAAAGGCCTAACGAACTCTTTATTAAACAACCACCCAGAGGCTCAGCCAGCCGGAAAGTTTCTGTCCTCATGCGCTGCTCTGCCCACAGCTCCACCAGCCCAGGTGGAGGAGAAAGGGAGCAGGACTGTGGCGGGCACCTTACCCCAGTGCCCCGCCCCAACATCAGGCCTGCCTGCTCACCCCCTGCTCTGTGCCCCCTGCCCCCGCAGCCCGACTTCGAGGACAGGCGTGTGGGTCGGCCCCGGTCCATGCTGCGCTCCTACAGGCAGATGTCCATCATCTCCATGGCTTCCCTGAACTCGGACTGCAGCACGCCCAGCAAGGCCACCTCCGAGAGGTCAGTGCCTGCCCCAGGCGGCCCCCTGCAGCCCTGCCCCAGCCCGGCCCCCGAGCACAGCCTCTCTGCCTTTTCTGCCCCAGGGCTTTCCGCTCCACCTTCCTGCCCATCTCTCCCAAAGCCTTCCCTCACCTAGAACTCTCGCAGCCACCCTGTAAGGCTCAGTGCCCTTGCTAGAGGGTCAGCTGAGGCCCGGAGAGGAATGTGGCTTTTCCTGAGCGCCCTGCAGAACTCGCCCACAGCGCGCGGCAGTCTCCACCAGCCAGCCGGGCTCCTCATCTGCTCCCCCCAGCTCCTCCTCCTGTACCTGCCCGCACCTCTGTGCAGGTCTCCCTGCTCAGCCGCTCGGAGTCTCTGCCCTCCCACCTCCCTGAGCCCTCTGCTCCACCCAGCCCAGCTCAGCTACTGCACTGCCAAGATCCTGTGATGGCGCACTCCCCAGGAGATTGTGCTAAGGGCTCCTGGATCTCATCTCTTGGCTGCTCTGCAACATTGCTGCAAACACCCCATTTAATAAAAGACAATCATGCCTCAGAGAGGTTGAGTGATTTGCCCAAAGTCATTCAGCTCAAAAGTGGCATAGATTGAAATCCAGATCCATATTTTTAACCAGTTTTCTCTTCCTGTCACCAGTCTTATGGCTCACTGCCTTCCATTTTATTTTACCCTGTATTTGGAGTGTTTGCAAATTAAGCAGCTCCCCAAACTCTGCCAGATGAGCTGATCTACCCCCTGGCCCTGTAATGACAGGTCAGCCTGGGTCCCTGTAAGACAGTTCCACTAAAGTTCTACTGCTGTCCTTGTTGCCATTCAGCTTCGACCTGGAAATAGCACATCCCAAGACTCCAAAAGTGGAGCAGGAGGAACCCATCTCCCCAGGGAGCACTCTGCCTGAGGTCAAGCTGCGGAGGTCCAAGAAGAGAGCCAAGAGGAGCAGTGTGGTGTTCGCAGACGAGAAGCCATCAGCAGAATCAGACCTAAAGCGGGTGAGTGGCCAGGGCAGGATCCTGTTGATGCCACAGGCAGATCTCCCCTGCACGTCCAGCACAGAGCTGGGGGCTCTGAGACGTGGCTTGCTCAAGCCTCATAGTGAGATGGGGTTACAGATGAGGCATCTGAGGGGAGGTGACGTGCTGGTTGGCGCCCCAGCAGCCTGGATGTGACAGAGTGGAATTTGACCCAGTCTGTCACTGTGTCCTTCCTACCATTGCACAAGACTCTGTAAGACTGGGCAGTAGCCTCCTGGTCCAGCACTGTGTGGGAGAGCCACCCTCCCAGGCTGGCCCCGGTGTTTCTACCTCTCAGCTCTCTGTCCCCAACCACAGGGCCAGTCTAACCACTGACATCTCAGACTCCCCTAAGCTCCTCCCGTGGACCCAGAGCCCAGCTGGGCATGCAGAGCTGAAATTCTCACTGCCCTGACTTGGAGAATTTTTGTCTTATAAACTAATAACTATTTAATATGATAGTGCCAGACAGCCCTGGGTTCAACCCCAACTTCCCCCCAAGAGAGAGGTTTGTTGAAAGCATTCTGGGAGCCTGGAATAGGAAGAGGGATTTAGCCTTCTGGTAAGGGAGGGCTGCCAGACAAAAGGGCAGGGGCCAGCTGAGATCCCTTCCAGTGACGAAAGAATTGTCCCCAAACTTCTCAGTAGGCCTCAGAGACTATCCCTGCCAGGGCGAGGAGGCTGGAGGTAAGACAGTGTTTCATAATTCCAGGGGCATCATTCACACCATAGTCTAAATGAATGCCACCACCACAGTTGCATAGTACGTGCAGCTTGTAACTGTGTATACAACCACAGTTGTAAAGAATGCAGCCTCTGGTGTAGATTGACGTAGAGTGACACAAAGCAGAATAAATGGACTTTAGGCTGAGCCTCTAGAAGCCATGCCAATCCCTTACCACTGATTTTTCAGAGCCTAGAACTGTGTCATGCTTAGCCTGTGTGTGTGTGTGTGTGTGTACACGTGTGCGTGATGTATTGGTCCAGCTCTCCAGGAAGCATGAGTTCATGAGTGACACCAACCTTTCGGAGCACATGGCCGTCGCCCCCAGGGCATCCATCCTCTCTCAGATGAGCTTTGCCAGTCAATCCATGCCCACCATCCCAGGTATGTGCCCTCCACCAGCAGCACGGGGGGTATAGAGGTGCCAGGGGTGAGGATGGGTGGGAGCTGCAACTACAGAGCAAAATCAGCTAAGCACGCTGGAGGAAGTTGGCCCCGCTCATGGTACGCCAGTGGGTGACGCCATCCCAAGAGGCTCTGCCCAGGGCTGGGGCAGTGGGGAGAGGCCTGGACCTGAGGACCAGAGGTCACTCTGAACCTCAGGATTCAGTGAGAATCCATATGTCACGCCAAGTGGGCCTGGGTTCTCAGCTAGCCAGGCCCTTCCAGGGACCGGAAGTCTGTGCCTGGTAAGTCTCTCAGTCCTGTGTTTCCTTTTGGGGCCTGGAAGACTATTTCCAGAACTTACAAAAATTGCCATCACATCTTACAGTTGCAGAGTGTTCGATGCACAGATGCTTCAGTTTCTCCCCATCACTCATTGATTGTCTGGTGAGGACATCAGCAACATATAGAAGGCCTTTGCTAACTCACAGATGGGGACCCGGGGCCCTAACTGGGGATGCGGCCAGCTCGAGAGCACTCTATCTGGCACATGGCGAGTCTCAAGTGTCAGCCGCTCTGCGCCAGGCTCCGTGCCGAATGCTCCTCCTTCGTTGTTTCATTTCAGCCAGGGGTCCCCAAGCCCCAAGCAGTCTGCAGCCTGTTACAAACAGGCCACAAGTGGGAGGTCAGCGGCAGGCAAGTGAGTAAAGCTTCATCTGCTGCCTCTCATCGCTTGTGTTACTACCTGAACAATTCCCCCCGAAAACTCCGTGGAAAAAGCGTCTCCCATGAAACTGGTGTCTGGTGCCAAAAAGGTTGGGGACCGCTGCTTTAAGCCTCCTCTCAAACCTGTGACATAGGTCGTGTGATTAGCCCCACTGTACGGATGAGGACGCTGAGGCTTGGAGAATGTCTGACTCCTGCTTGGGCGGTTCCCTGAGTAGTGGAGGCCCCAGGAAAGGTGCCTCCACTGGTGCCCAGGGCCTGGGCAGGATGCCTCCAGAGTGGTTCCACTCCCGTCCCCTCAGCAGGCCTACAACTCCCTTGAGCTCTGTGCTCTTACCCCCACGTTCCCGAGGCCAAAGCCAAGGATCAGAGCAGCCTTTGTGGCTCCAAGCTGGGGAGCCTCAGCCACCAGATGACACCTTGACCGGAGAGGCTCTCCCCACAAGGAACTCCGCGCTCTCGGTGTCGGAAGACACGCGTGCGCCCATACTGTCTCCCTGACGTGGGCAGAGGGCCTGCTCATGAAGAAGTGAAGGCTCCGGTGGCCGGGGCCTCCCCCCAGCCCTGGGCCCCTGTTTCCAGCCCAGAAACTCTTGGATGAGGCCTTGATGGAACCAGGACGCAGGCCCTTGTCTGCGGGGTCAGGCAGGGCTCCGCGAAGCGGAGGGACGGCCTCCGCGGCCCTGGGACGCACACGGCTCCCGCCTGCCCCGCGGCCGGCCCCCCCGGGGACCCTGTCTCTGCCCCGCTTGGCTCCCACCCGCCCCCGGTCGCCCTCCCTGCGCCCAGCCCTCACGGCGGCTCTCGGCTCCCCTGCAGCCCTCACGCTCTCGGTGGTCGGCGTGCCTGGGACGGACGAGGCCAGCGCATCCCCCCGCCTCAGCCAGACCTTCCTGCCTCTGTCAGACGGCGACAAGAAGACGCTCAAGAGGAAGAAAGTGAACCAGTTCTTCAAGACAATGGTGAGCCCCGGGCTGTGGGAGGAGGAAGGGAAGAGGGCTTCGCGGGCGGAGGAGGAGACGGGGACCTGTGTGGGGTGTGCGCGTGCGCGGGCTACCGCCGGGATCCCCTCCAGGGAGGGGGACCTGTGCGGGGTGCGCGCATGCGTGTGCTACCGCTGGGGTCCCCTCCAGGGAGGGGGACCTGTGTGGGGTGTGCATGAGTGTGCTGCCGCTGGGGTCCCCTCCAGGGAGGGGGCAGGGCCCCCAGGGTGCGGACGAGGCCAGAGAGGCCCAGAGTGCCGTTCTCCTTGTGGGCTCCAGGGGGCGCCCCGGAGCAGGATGGGCCCCGCGGGGCGGCAGGAATGTGTCAGGCGGCGCCGGGCTCCTGGGAACTCAGGACCTGTAGCTCTCCTCTGCCTGAGTTGTCCTCTGTTGCTCCTGTCAGAGCCACGGCAGCCAGCTGTCCTGGGCAGCTAAAACTGCTTTTTAATTCTTTTGGAAGAACTTTCCTATTCAACTTACATGGCAGAATCCTATTTAAAAGTTAGTTTCCAAACCCTGACGTTTCAAGTCCTGTCTCCCGTTGTTGCTTGTCAGTCTGCGCCAGATGAAGGGAGGCACCCCAGCAGTTTGATCCTCAGGATGCCATTAAAGCCAAACTCCGTGGCTGTAGTAATCGCACGTCCCCTGTGAGTGTGCCTGGAGTCAGGCCCCAGGCTAGGCCCTTTCCAAACATGATCCCGTTTGACCTTCCGCGATCCCTTCGGGGGTCTTATCGGGCTCACGAAGTGGGGTAAGCAACCCGCCTGAGTTCACATGGTCCCAGAAACAGCAAAGCCTGAGGTCTCACCACTGAGGGCCCAGCCTTTCTGTCACGTCAGCCGAGGTCACAGCCGCTCAGGCCCAATGGGCTCTGGCAGGGGTCAGCTCAGGGGCCTTTCTGAGGGGGACGGGGAGCCCTGCTTTGGGGCTCATGGGAACCCCATCTCGGGCTGTGTCTGTTTATCCTCTTTTCCCATGCAGCTGGCTGGCAAACCTGCAGAAGAAGGCAAGCCGACCTCCGACTCCATGTCCACCGACCTGTGAGATGCTGCTGACCACGGCTGTGCCTGGGGAGACGGGGATGGGGGTTTCTGGAATTGGAGACAGGCAGTGGGACATTGATGCCTCAAAGAGAGGGGAGCCCATCCATCAGTGGCCTGCACTCACACAGAGAGAGTGGGCTGCTCCGGGCCCCACTGTCACTGGTGGTAGACCCAGCATCACCAGGGCCACTCACCCAGGTGCTGGGTGACCATGCCCCGTTTGGATTCTTAGCCACACAAGGAACCACCAAGGATGCCTTCTCCCAGAGTATCTCCCCATCATCCTGGGCATGTGTTTTTACAACCCAGTTTATTAGATATAAGGAGCTATATTTTTGTGTGTGTGTTTCATTTTCTAAGTCCTAGCACTTAACAGAACAGCTCTTAAATATTCTTTTATTTTATTTTTGGTTAACAGTTTTGTACTTTACATTTTTAATACAACCAGTCTCTTTTCTAGCTGACCATCTCCAAAGTGTTGCTCTTTCTTACTGACAATAAAAACGATTCCGTGACTCCAGCAAGCCTCAGTGCATAGATCCATCAACCGAACGCCTCAGGCCCAGGACTGGACTGGGACCGCCTGGGGACGCTTAGGAGACAGGCAGGCCCAGGGCCTCCAGTGATGTTATGAAACCTGGCTCCAGCCCATCCCAGTGAAAATCTGCCTACCTTGTTCATACCACCCCCAGGAATCTTCTCCAAGAATTCCATTCATTTAAATATATTTTGTTTTTGGTTAACGGTTTTCTACTTTACGTTATTATCTAGATGAAGAAACCAAGGCACAGAGACATGATGTGAGCTAAGACCACACGCTTGGTACATGGAACAGAGGGATCAAACCGCTATCTGGGGACTTCCCTGGTGGCCCAGTGGTTGAGAGACCGCCTTCCAATGCAGGGGACATGGTTCAATCCCTGGTCGGGGAACTAAGATCCCACCTGCCATGGGGCAGCTAAGCCCACGTGATGCAGTTACTCAGCTTGGGCGCCCCAACTAGAGAGAAGCCCGTGCACCACAATAGAAGATCCTGCACACTGCACCTAGGACCCGACACTGCCAAAGATAAACGAATGAATGAACACCAGCAGCTGGGCCGGAAGTGAGCTTCTACCTGGTGCTGCATCTTGGACGCCTTCACGTCCAGGCCGTCTGTGGCCTGTGTCCACCCAGTCCTTTCCTGTAGCCACCACCTCCCCTCTCCAAGACCCGCCCTGCTGTCTGGTCCAGCTTCTCTCCTCAACAAGGCCTCCACCAAGCTCTGTCCTCGTGGTAATGGGGGTCAGGCTGCCGTGAATGCCCTGAGGTGAGACAGCGCCCAGAGCTTTGGAGTCAGGCTGGATTCACTTTCCGAAGGGGCAGGGACGTGCGTGTGAGCAGAGGAGGGTCCCTGAGGAGCTGAGGGACTGGGCCAGCCTGAGCATCTTCATGGCTTCACACCTGTGAGCGGCAGGTGGAGAAGCAGATACCGTGTAATGGAAGACCTTTGGCATGGTGGGACCCAGAATGAGAGACATTTCAGGGTGTGATAACAAGGGTTTCAGGAGAGACAAGGGCCAGCCCCAAAGCCAGTTTTTCATAGGATTTTGCCAGAGGCGGACTTAGGAAGGAAGAGGAGGTCAGGTGAGGGACAGAGGGATCCCTGTGACAGGTGGGGCGGGGGGTCAGGACAGAGAGCAGGAAAGACAAGAGCTGGCACTGCAGCAAACCCACAAGCAGGTACCGCGAAGAAGACTTCCACAAAATACCAGTGTCTGCTGTTCACTGAGCCGTCCATAATAAATAACCCTTACAGTGATCGGAGCGATGAACCCAAACTCTCATAATAATGAGCACGACTAACCGTACTGTTTTTCTTAGACTTAACTCTTAATGACTTTAATGGGAAAATTCTTAAGATAGTTGGATTTGGTTATTTTTTACTATTTATAAAATTGGGGGGAAAGGAAGTAGATTTTATGAAAAATACGTCCCAGTGGCAGACTCCCCAAATTCACACAAACCTTAAAAAGAATTTAAAATTAAACACAAATAACATATTTGGTGTTACATATAATAAAAAAATCTAAAATTTACACCAATGTAAAATTACACCAAAGTAATACTTGGGAAAGCGTTAGATTTCCATGAACAGGTGTTGCCTAGTTTTGTTAAGTGACCACATTTACACCTGAGTAGGTGTGGTTTCCAGGGGTCTTAGGATCTGCCTTCAGAATGCGTCACATGAAGGTCTATCCAGCTGGACCCTGAGTGAGCATGCTGACACCGGCCTTGACCATGGGATGAAGAGATGAGAGCAGGTGATCCCCGGGCCAGCCACACGGGCGTCAGCTGATTTTTTTTTAAATTTTTTTTCACTGTGCTGGGTCTTCATTGCTGCAAGCAGGTTTTCTCTAGTGCAGCAAATGGGAGCTACCTCTAGGAGCGGCAGCGTCTCTTGCTTTGGAATGGACGCCAGGGCGTGCAGGCTCGGTAGCTGTGGCCACAGGCCTAGGTGCCCCACAACATGCGGAACCTTCCTGGACCAGGGGTCAAACCTGTGTCCCCTGCATTGGCAGACTGATTCTGGATCTTTAAAATAAATTCATTAAGTTAAAAAAAAGAACTGTGAGAGCTGATTTCTGATTTACAGGGACGCATGGGGGAGTCACTGCTGTGGCCCCGACTTCTACAGCACAGACCACAGCAAAGATGAGCACTCACAGCCTGTTCTCCCCATCACGAGCGTGACGTGCTTGGTCCAAAGCTCTGGAGAAAGCGCCATCCCCTCCCTCTGGAGGCTGTGGGCGCCACAGCAAAGCGGGCCAGGTGGGAGGGTCCAGCCGTGGAGGCAGTCTTCCCGGCGGGATGAAAGTGAGGCAGAGCGGTCCCGGTGGAGAGGAGAGGCAGGTGCCGCCAGCAGTCACATGATGACCACGTGATGGCCACGTGGCCGAAACCCGAGGGGACCGTGGGACAGGAGAGCTCAGCCCGGTGCAGGCTGGGCCTGGAATGCCAGGCCAGGCAGCTGATACTTTGAGAGGCAACACACTTGAGTACCTAGTATGTGCCAGGCACTGCTCTTGGCAATTTGCACTTAGTAACTATTGAACTCTCACAACCCCCCTCTGAAGTACAGGCTATTATCGGTCTCAATTTAAGTTAAGGAAACAGGCCCAAGAGGCACAAGGACTTGCCCTGCGTCAGTCAACCAACTTGGAAATGGTAGAGCGGAGACTTTATGTTCTGGGCTCCGAGGCGCAGGCTGTCTAGTGGCATGATTCCAAAGGATGGTAGGCAGGCCATGACCTGATTCCCAGCCCACTGGCTCCCTAAGCTGGGTGTGCACTGGGGCTCCTGAAGAGGGCTATGCCCAGCGCCACGTGGGCCTCACACGTCAGAGTCTCTGGGGCACAGGCCTGGGAAGACTGCATTTTAATAAGCCCCATAGGAGGGATCCATAGGCGAGACCTGAGCAGGACCTGGAAAACGACACAGCTTTGCCCCCCATCTGCTAGACGGAGAAACTGAGGCCTAGAGCGGCCAACAGAGCCCGCGGAGTCCTGAGTGGAAAAGGAATGAGTGACCCAGCCCAGCCAGAGCCGCTGCCCCCAACTGGTGTCCTTCCCCCAGAGATGGGGGAGGAGGTCGGGGGTAGGGGACTCCTTGTTGAGAAGACTGTTTCCAGGTGGAGCACAAAGGCCACTGGTGATACCAGAGGGGATGTCCAGTGGATGCGGTCACAGCTTCCCGTACATTTACACTAGCTTCCTGTTGCTGGTGTCACAAACGATTACAAGCTTAGTGGCTTAAAACAACACAAACTTGTCTACTACTGTTCTTGAGGTCAGAAATCCTAAACCAGTCTTGGGGTCAAAATCAAAATGATGGTTAGGCTTCCCTGGTGACTCAGATGGTAAAGAATCTGCCTGCACAGCAGGAGACCCAGGTTCCATCCCTGGGTTGGGAAGATCCCCTGGAGAAGGGCATGGCTACCCACCCCAGTATTCTTGCCTAGAGAATCCCAAGGACAGAGGAGCTTGGTGGGCTACAGTCCGTGCGGTCGCAGAGTCAGGTACGACTATCAACTAACACAAACACACAAGATAGTTCCTTGTGGAGGCCCCCCTGGCTCCTGCTTCTTTGCCTCTCCCAGCTTCTAAAGGTGACAAGGCATTCTTTCGGCATTCCCTGGCTTGTGGCCATATGGTTCCAGTCTCTGACTCTGCTGGTACACCTCCTGCTCTGTGACTAAATCTCCCCCGTCTCCCTCTTAGAAGAACACTTCTGATTACACTGGGCCCACCTGGGTCATCCAGGACAATCACTCTCCCTGGTCCTCACTTAATCACTTCTGTAAAGTCCCTTTTATCTTGGAAGAATTCACAGACTCTGGAGATTTGGAAATCATTATTGGAGAGGAGTCATTATTCTGCCTGTCACACACATGATGAGAAAAATCACTCCCTTTTCAATTCTCTTCAATGCTTTTGCCTTCTCCATGGAGAAAGTCCTTGGCTGGTGTGTTTCATCACCTCTCTAAGACCTGCTGATCTCATATCCTAGCAAAGAGTGAGCAAGCTCAGGTTGGTACTGCCTGTTTCCTCATCTATCAAATGGGGATAATTATAGTACACCCCCCCAAAAAAGCAAAATTGTGGTGAGGACTGGATGAGATGACAAGGTAAGGATTCGGGCTGTGCCCAGTAGGATGTGAGCTCTAAAAAATGCCAATTCTCCCTATTTTATTTATGGCAAATGGTACTGATTTCTGATAAACCATTCCCATAAATCATATGGAACTTATCTTTAAATTTATTTAGCTAAAAAAACGGAAATTGAGAGCTGATTTAAAAATTATAAGTAATTGAAACTGCAGACACTGCATAGAGATGGGAAAATCAGGAAGTTGTAAGCCTCCACACTGTGTGACTCCGACAGTGTCCTGCACACGCACCCAGAACTACTGCTGTGGAGACAGTTGGTTAGTGTCTTCTAATAAGCGAAAGAATGAACTAGTATTGCCAAGCATCCCTTGAGAGGCATTTCCTATATTATCTCATTCAGTTCTTGCAACGGCTCTTTGAGGGAGGTAACCCTGGTTATGCTCATTTTTCATATAAACAAACGGAGACTCAGAAATTAAACCACAGCAAGGCACTCAGGAAATATAACTGGAGGAGTCAAATCTGAATCCAGATCAGTCCAACTGCTCCCCCCACCTCCGCCGCCTCAGCTGCCTTCTAAGGCATTTTGCCCCATTGCCAACCCAGTTCTCACTATTTCTTTCGCAGTAGATTTAAAGTGTTTTTTTCCAGAGTTGGGGGCATGTTTCCTCTTTGAAGCTGTTGCTGGTCCTGTGAACCCTTTTCTTTATTTAAAGGGCTCAGAAACCCTGGGCCGTTGACCCGACAGGTCACCCAGTCTCTGCGCTCGGCTCCCTGCTTTTAAATAGATGGCCACCAGAGGGCGGTGTTGGCCCATGTTTTCCCAGCCTCACGCTCACCAGAGCCAGAGCTGCAGAGACGGGACCAGCATGGAGCCAGACTCCTACTTGGAGTCAGAAGCTCCTGCTCGGGCGGGGGCAGAGAAGCCAGCAATGGCAAACCCCAGAGTGCTCTGCGACACAGCGCCGGTGAACACTGCTGCGGGACGGGACAGCAGGCCCGGAGAAAGCAGCTCACTGCCCTGGCGGAACACTGATCTCTTGTCCCCATTTTATAGATGAGGAAACTGCAGCACAGGGTTTAGGCCGGAAGCCCATTCCCCATTCCCCAATCCTCACCGTCAGGCTCCCAGAAGCCCTGGAACTCAGGAACTGTTGTGTTTTATGTGCAGAAAGGAGCAGAACCCTAGAAGCCAAGCCTGTGAAAGAGGAATCCAGAGGAGGTAGGGAGGTCTAAGGGGTGAGGGTCGTGTAGTCCCAGCTGCTGGACCAGGGGCCTCTCCCCTCACCCTCAGGCTCCCTAGCCCCTGACAAGCGCTCACATTCACCCAGCAAGTTCTATGTGCCCCGCACGTAGTCCTCGGAACCCTGGGGTGGGGGGGTGGGGGTTGCCTTTCCCCACTTTACAGATGAGGACACTGAGGCCCAGAACAATCGGCTGCTCTCTGAGATGTTACCGTGCCTACGGAGTGGCATCAGGATTGAGACCCAAAAGCCCGGCTCTGGAGCCTGAGCCTGCTCCCTGCCCTGCCCTGTGATGCGGGTTCAGACCCCCCCGCCCCCTGGGCCTCAGTTATTCACGCTGTTTTTCATGCAAAATCCATATGAGGCAGGTTCTGTGTGCAGCTCCATTTAATAGATAAGCAAACTGAGGCCTTGGGAGATCAAGAAACGTGGTCAAGATCACCCAGTTAACAAACAGCAAGTCAGGGATTTGAACCCAGCTTCACCCAACTTCAGAGTCCAAGTTTTTCATGTCCTATTGCCTTGTCCCAAATATCTCAATCTGGGGTTCAGAATACGTGGCCTCCCTCTGGATATGTAATATGCAAATATGTCACAACGTGCAAATATGTCACAATATGCAAATATGTCACAATATGCAAACTGCAGCTCTGCATCCCTGGATGGTTCAGGCCCTGCCTGTCCAACCTTTTACTGTTTTCGCTGAAGCATGGCAGCCGTATCTTCTCAGGCTTGGATTTCCGCCTCTGGGGAAATTCAAAAAGCCTAAAATAATTTCATCTTCAAAAGGACCACTGTTTGTAGAGACGCTTGACTCTTTTTCCAGAAGCCCTAGGATGGGTTGATGGGGGCTTCCCAGATGTAGCCCCAAACCTCCCCCCTACCCCCCAGAGTCCTACAGGCAGCTCCTGCTTCCCTCCTGAGGGCTGAGGCAGGGCTTGTGGAGTCAGGCATGAGGACTCTGGGGCTGAGCTGAGGGCCCCGGGCCTGAAGGCCTGGCCCCTGGCGGGGTACGGGAGGGCGCCAGA
Source organism: Cervus canadensis (assembly GCF_019320065.1). Classification (NCBI taxonomy): domain Eukaryota; kingdom Metazoa; phylum Chordata; class Mammalia; order Artiodactyla; family Cervidae; genus Cervus; species Cervus canadensis. Next base: position 1,781,733 of record NC_057401.1, read on the forward strand.
GGCTGGCTCCTTGGCCACCGGACGCCTGGGCCAGCGCCTCTGTGTGGGGGAGGCCTTGTAACATGCCCGTCTTCCTCTGATTTCCCGGGAAAGGAACCGGGGCACAGGTGCGAGGGGGAGACTCAGGTGAGTATTCCTCAAAAACATCTCTAAGGAAGGAGACGCAGCAACAGGCAAAGGGTGGACTAAGGGGTTGGGAGACAGGCTCCAAACCCAGCTCAACCGTGAGCTTGTCACGCGCCCCGGGGTCCCTCTGACCATCAGTTGCCGATGGCGGGATCTGGCTGTAGAGTTGGTATCTCCACCAAGTATTCCACCCTTCATTGCTTCACCGTAAATCCCCACCGGCCACACCATCCTCCAGCCCACACACTGCTGAGAAAACAGCTCGAAAGGTAGCAAACTCAGTGTTGAATTGTACGTATCAAGTGTACATTGACTTTTTATATAATAAGTAAAATTTGAGGGCATCTCTTTGCACTGTGTGAAACAACTTACGTTGATTATGTCATAGAATGCTCACAGCAGCCACATGAACCCATGGCATTGCTCCCATTCTTACCTGGAAAAACTGAGGCCGAGGAAAGTTAAATCACGTGTCAAGGCTGCACAGGTATTCAGTGGCGAGGCTGGATTTGAACCCAGATCCTTCTGGCCTCAGCGCCGGGGCCTGCAGTATCTCTCCTCCAGCGCCTATGCTGGCCTTCTGTATGTAACCTCCAAAGCAAGTCACCTGTGTGCTTGCCTTTCTCTAATCATGTAAATTAGGAACTACAGAAAGCAACAACAAAATAACATCTAATTCCCTATCTTGAAATGATAATCGACAGATTGATGTTTATATTTACATAGTTCATGTACATGTATAATATGTATTTTTGCAAAAAAAATCATACTATTTTGCAGCCTGTTTTCCCAATTATTAGAATGTAATATTTTCCATGTCACTATTTTTCATAGCTGCATATTATTTCATCATTCAGAAAATACTCAGTTTTTTTAAAAAACCAATCCCCTATGGTTGGACATTCAGGTTAGTTACAGTTTGTTACAACTATAAGTAATGCTGTGGTGGTAATTCTTGCTCTGTTTAATTCTGCAGGATGAATGATCAGAAGTGGCCGCCAGGCTCATTGCCAGGCTTTGGGTCTGTATTAGTGGGCTCCAGTGTGACTGTCCTTTAAAAACTCAGGGCCTTGCCCTCAGCAAGCCTGGTAGGGAAACTCTAAGCAAAATTGCGGCCTCCTTCTCTTTGCTCTCCAGAAAGAAAGGACAAAGGTGCTGCTCCCAAGCCTCGCCTGGTCAATCAGGCCCTTTCTGACCCACACCTCATTCACTGTCCAAGGTGGGGACAAGCGGTTCCTCAAGCCCTGAAGGACCTATCCCACTCAGGCACCCAAATCATCCCCTGGGCACCAAGATGTCGATAATGAGATTCACTCGATGGTATTTAGGTTTTCCGAGTGAACCCGATGTGGAGGAGAGGGAGGACCCTGCGGCTGGGGCAGAAAGCAGCCTTCTACGGGCTTCCCTGGGGATTCAGGAGTTAAGAAGCCACTGGCCGAGGCGGGGGACTCGGGTTCGGTCCCTGGTCCAGGAAGATTCCACGTGCTGCAGGCCCCTGAGCCCCTGAGCTGCAGCCTCTGAGCCTGCGCTCTGGAGCCCGCACTCCGCAACGAGAACAGCCCCTCACCACAGCTGGAGAAAGCCCTGGCACCACCAGAAAAGAGAAAGCAAACAAGTAAAGCAGCTTTCTCTTTGGCCTTAAAGACATATGGGGTCTGCAGGAAGTGAGACGAAGTTGAAAGTGGAGAAGGATATAGAGGCAGGAGGGCCAGAGGGAGCTGGTGACCAGAGAGATCGACATGAGCTTTTCTCGCGTTTCTGACCCCAGAGAGAAGTCTCCAGGTGCTGCTAGAACCTGCTCAGGGGCAGATCCTTGCGCTCTGAGAAGGGGGACCCACTCACTCCCCAAACTGAGGGCCTGCCCCGGGATGAAGGGGCAGCTGAGACAAGTCCCCTTCAAGCACTGGATGGAGAACGAAGCCCAGGGAGGTGGACGGACCGACCACGAGGCGCAGAGGAACCATTGCGGACGGGGCCCCTGCTTCTGGAGCCCGAGGCGGAGCAGGCTGGGGAAGAAGAGTGGCCCAAACAGAGTTCTCCTCCTGGCCTCAGCCCCCGGGTCCTGGGGGACTCTGCAAGCCAAAACACGAAAGGACTTGGATCAGATAAGGAACCAGAGCCTGCTTCGTCCCTGCAGCCAGAAAGAAACCAGGAGAATACACGTTCTCTCCCACTTTCTCCTGTGGTCCCATTCATACACTCTTCCTTTTGTTATTTTTATGAGCCTTGCTGCCACTCTGGGAGAATCCCCAGGTCTTTCTCTGCCTGCTTGCCTTTTCTCTGCCTGTGTGTGTGTGTAAGTCTGTGTCTGTGTGTGTGTAGGGAGGTCACCCATAATTGACTGCCCTTTTTGAACCTGGCCAGAGGCTCTTCTGATTCTCCAGGGCCAGCTTCTCTCCTGGAAACTCCAGAAAACGTGTCTTCACTTCAAAAAACCTCAGACTGTGGCTTCTGATGAAGTGTCTCCTCCAGTCTGGGTGAGGGGTCAGGATGCGAAGAAGAGGGAGACGGAGGGAAAGGGGAAGAGACACAGAGATGATGTCAGACAGACAGACAGACACGGAGAGGAAAGGAAGCAGGGGAGAAGCAGAGACGGTGAGAACTTGAGGGGAAGGAGACGGAGGTAGAAAGACCTGGAAACAAGCTCAGAGAGACTGAGGGACTGCCAGGCAGGGAAACGCGGACAGCTCCATGCCAGAGAGAAGGGGAGGAACCAAGGGTGATTTGCTGAGAGGATGCAGGACAGCCCAGGAAAGCGGGAGGGCAGACAGTTCAGAAGGAGAGAAAGGGGAAAGGGCAGCAGAGACAGACAGACAGGAGGAGGAGCAGCGGCCAGGTGATGAGGAGACAGGGGAGACAGCAGGAGAAGGAAGGAAAGAGAGGGAAGGAGGCAGAGGGGCGCCCGTGTCCTCGCTGCTAGCAGCCGGGAAGCCAGCCGAGCGTGTCCTTCGGGCCCGCCGTGGCCGTGGCCGCGGGGAAGGGCCCTCGGGCCACCGGGGGAGGAGGGCGGGGCGGGCCGGCGGCGACGCCCCGGGGTGGGGCCGGCCGGTATAAGCGGGGCCTGCCCGCACCTGGCAGGGCCAGCTCCCTGGCAGGTGGCGGCGGCCAGCCCGGCCCAGCATGAGCTCCTTCGACCTCCCAGTGCCCTCCCCTCCCCGCTGCAGCCCCCAGTTCCCCAGCCTCGGCCAGGAGCCCCCCGAGATGAACCTTTACTACGAGAACTTCTTCCACCCCCAGGGCGCGCCCAGCCCGCAGCGGCCCCCCTCCTTCGAGGGTGGCGGGGAGTACGGGGCCGCCCCCAACCCCTACCTCTGGCTCAACGGGCCAGCCGTGACCCCGCCACCCTACCTGCCAGGCAGCAGCCCCTTCCTGCCCCAGGCCTACGGCGGTGTGCAGAGGCAGCTGCTGCCCGCCGGCGTGCCCACGCTGGGGGCCGGCGACCTGGGCTGGCTGCCGCTCCCCTCGCAGGAGGAGCTGATGAAGCTGGTGCGGCCGCCCTACTCCTACTCGGCGCTCATCGCCATGGCCATCCACGGGGCGCCCGACAAGCGCCTCACCCTCAGCCAGATCTACCAGTACGTGGCCGACAACTTCCCCTTCTACAACAAGAGCAAGGCCGGCTGGCAGAACTCCATCCGCCACAACCTGTCTCTCAACGACTGCTTCAAGAAGGTGCCCCGCGACGAGGACGACCCGGGTAAGGGGGCTGTGGGTGTGGGGCCGTCCCCGAGGCAGGCTCAGTCCTCCCGACACCCCATTCTAGGGAGCCCTGCAGGGATCCTGCCCCACCCCGAGGCCGGGGGTGGAGGGGCGGTGGGCAGAAGGAGTCCGCTCCAAAGGTGGACCCTGCAGGCAGATGTGCCGCTGGCCTCTGAGTGACCTCTGAGCCTCGCTTTTCCCATCTGAAACACGGGGCCAGGATAATAGTCAGCCTGCCAGGCTTGTGGGCAGTGGGCTCATGAGGTGATGCACACGAGGTGTTTGGTGCTGACACAAGCTCCATGTGACCATTGGTTCAGACCCCAGCATCCAGCGGGCGGAGACTCCTGTGGGGGCAGGGGTGGTGACTGCTGGAATACACCAGGCCTTGTGCACTCCGGGCCCCCGGGAGGGACCAGACATCCGTGGGACAACCGCTCGGGGCCACATTACGCCGCCTGCCTGCCTTGGCTACATCGCCTCCTTTAATCAAGCCCTGCAGGGTGGCTCTTATTATCCTCATTTTATCGGTTGAGGAAAATAACAGCCAGAGGTGAAGCCCCCTGCCTAGGGTGATACAGAAGGATGTGACCGTGGGAGCAAGTGTCTGAATGGAGGCCCCTCTCACACCAGGGTGTGAGCTGTTCCTTTATAAGGAGCAGTTTCTAGAACTTAGAAATGTGTGTGCTTAGTCACTCAGTCATGTGAGGCTCTTTATGACCCCGTGGACTATAGCCCACCAGGCTCCTCTGCCCATGGCATTTTCCTGCCAAGATTACTTCTCCCGGTGATCTTCCTTCTCCAAGGGATCTTCCCAACCCAGGAATCAAACCCAGGTTTCTTGCATCACAGATGGATTCTTTACCATCTAAGCCACCAGGGAAGCCCATAGAGATGGACAGAGAGTAATATATTAAATACTCATGTATCCATTTCCCAGAATTAAAGTGCACTCCCATCACACCATAGGACGCCAGCATACCTCTCAGAGGAAACCCACTCCCACCCACTCTGAGGGTTGTGACGGCAGGACTGTTGGTCCTACAGAGGAACGCGAGCGTTCTATCCAATGGCTGGCCTCACCCTTAGGCTGAGAGATGTGGCAGGCAGGGTGCAGATTGTCCCTCCCGGGGACAAAGCCCCTTTCACATGTCTAGCATTAGCCCTCTCTCACAGCCAACCTGAGGAAGAAGGGGCAGGCCCAGTGGGCCCACTTCTCAGACTAGGAAACCCAGGCTCACCCCAGGTCCCCCATCTGAAGCTGGGACTCAAGTCCACCCTCGGAGTTCATGCTCAGGACCTTCAGGAAGCCCTCTGTTTCTCCCTGGGTTCTCTTTCCCATCAGCAATGGAAGAAGCCCCCCCTCACCTTGGCCCCAGTACTTGCATCTCTAGAAGAGCCCACACAGTAAACTCCTTCGTGGCTCAGGCCTCTCACTCTGCACTCCGAGAGTGCCAAGGTGTGAGGTGGGTGCTTGAGGAAAGATGCGTGTGATGTGATGCATGGTGAGTTTGCGGCATTCCTGTCTTCTCTGCCTTTCTGCGTCTGTTACCTTTGGTCTTAGCGTCTGACAGACAGGGAGGAACGGGAGCAGGGTATTGGCTCCATCTCTGTACTTACCCTCTCCCGCCCCTGTGCCAGGCAAAGGGAACTATTGGACCCTGGACCCCAACTGTGAGAAGATGTTCGACAACGGAAATTTCCGCAGGAAGAGGAAGAGAAAATCAGACGTCTCCTCCAGCACGGGCTCCCTGGCCCCAGAGAAAACGGAGGCTGGGCTCCTGGCAGGCAGCCCCGAGACTGCAGAGGCCCAGGACATCGTGGACGGCGCTGCACCAGGCCCCACCGGCTCCCCGGAGAAGCGGCCAACGCCGCCCCCGCCAGGCACCCCATGCCTCAGCAGCTTCCTCTCGACCATGTCAGCCTATGTGAGCGGGCCGAGTCCCCTGGGCCGCCCCGCGGCCACCACGCCGGGACTGAGCCTGGAGCCCGCTGACAAGATGGGGCAGAACTCACTGAGCTTCAGCTCCTACACCCCCCTCACCAACATCAGCAGCCCTGTGGGCGGGGGTGAGTGGGCCAGCGCCATGCCCAGCAATGCTCTGGGCTACGGGGGCTCTGTCCTCAACCAATTCAACCCTCCCTTCTACGGGAGCGTCAACACGAACAGTGTCCTCTACCCCAGGGAGGGCACTGAGGTCTAGAAACGGAGCAGCTCCTGAGCCAGGCCAGATGGACATGCCGGGGGTCCTCCATGCCAGTACTCCAGACCTCTAATCGGCCAGACACACACAGGAGGCTCAGAGGAATTCATCTGTTTCCTGGAACGTTGTATAAACCTTGAGTGTATCACATATCCACCCACACAACCCAACCAACTTTGCAGTGGGAATGTTGGTACCTGCATGACAGTAACCAACCTGGCCATTTATTGAGCACTTCTGTGCTGGGTGCTGTATGAGGTTCTTTGAAGGTATGATTTCACTTCCTATTTCCAACCACCTTGTGAGGGTCATATGAATCTACCCATTGAACAGATGAGAAAACTGAGGCTCAAGGGAGTTAAGTCACTTTTCCAGAGTCATACAAACTAGGAAGTGGTGGAGCAGGGGGTCAGGTACAGGTTCTGGTGTCTCCCCTCAAAGTTTGGGCCAACAGAGGCAGGAATGGAGGGATTGGTTGAGCAGACAAGGAAAGTCAGTGTGACGAGGTGATGATGGCAAACACATCAAAATCTCTCCACTGCCTGCTAGCCAGCCATCACATTTAGTTACCAGCCCTGGGTACATCTCATCTTGGTCCAAGTCTTTATTCTGTGGCAGCCCCCAACTTACCTGCCAACACTCCTTTTGCTCCTGCTCAAGGGGGGAGCCCAGATCCCTGCCCCTGCTGGCCTGTGTGTCTAGCCTCCCCCCACAGAGGCAGATTGCCTCCCCAGCCCCAGAGACCAGGAGCCGGGCAGGGAAGGGAGGAGTATGCACCCCAAACTCCCACCCCTGCTCTGCCCACTGGCAAAATCTTGTAAAGCCCAACTTCCTGTGTGCACGTCATGGACCAGTGAGCTGGAGGTGGCTGAGTCTTCCAAGAAAAACAAGGGTGAATCAGTGATTCCTTTCTCATAGCCCAGGAGGGGCTTCAGACTGCCACAGAGGGGTCTACGCAGGCAGCTCGTGGGATCTTTTTCCTGTTTTTGTGCATGCTTTACATACCAGTGATGCCGCATCACAGCGCACCCTGGGAAGTGATTCTGTTTTCTTATGTTCTTTTTAATTAAAAAAAAAAAAATCTACGTGTGTCCCTTCCTTGTGAGCTTTCCTGTCTGTTGAGCTGACTCCGCGTGGAGCCAAGCGCAGCCTGGAGCTAAAGGCTCTGGGGGCAGAAGGTGGAGAAAGCACAGCTATCAGTCTCTTTCCCTCCTCCATGCTGACCGAGGGACAGGACAGAGCTCCTCAAAAAGGGAGGGGAGCTTGTGGGACACACGATCTGCCCTGTGGTTACAGCTCATGCAATCATCACCCCTGCATTGTGACCACGTAACTCCACCCCCAACAGCCCCGTGCAGGGAGTGGAACCAACCCCATCACCACACAGACAAGAAAGTTGAGGGTCAGAGTGGTCGGGCAAATTTCCTCAGGTCCTCGGCCCATTAGTTCCTGCCCGTGTCTCCTGAGCCCGCATCTCATCACGCTGTAGCGCAGCTCAGAGGCGGCTCCCTGGCGGCAGTGACCACGGTCCCGTCGGCTGCAGCTCACTGGGGGCTGCAGGCAGGCGCTGGGCCACGTGCTATGCAGAGGCAGCTTTTGAACTCCCACAACAGCGCACATAGATAGACCCTGGCAAGCCACTTGGGTGCCTGGACAGTTGACCGCTAGAGGACTCGTGCACAGAAGCTGGGGGTCTTCTAGTTGGAGAGACCTCCTCAGCTGTGCGTGCATCAGGCCATGCCAAGCTGCTCTCTCAGACTCTGGGAGGCGGTCTTTCCCTGGAGTAAGAGAAAGTGTTCGTTGCTCAGTCATGTCTGGACTCTGTAACCCCATGGGCTGTAGCCCGCCAGGCTCCTCTGTCCATGGAATTCTCTAGGCAAGAATACTGGAGTGGGTTGCCATTCCCTTCTCTAGGGGATCTTCCCAACCCAGGGATCCAACCTGGGTCTCCTGCGCTGCAGGCAGATTCTTTTACTGTCTGAGCTGCTGGGGAGGCCTAGAGTTAGAGGAGGTGGTAAATAATGCTGTTGATGATAATAATAATGAAAGTATTCATTGTAGGTTTACTCTGTGACACGCACTGTGTTAGGACTTGAACTGCCTTATTGCATTTAATCCTCCAGATAGCCCACTGCAATCAACACTATTGTCTCCATTGTATAGGTAAGAAAACAGCCTTAGAGCGATTCTGTAGTTGATCAAGGACCCACAGCCAGGGTTCAGTACAGACCCATCGATGCCATGGCTGAAACTTCTCTGCTGCACCTGGTGCTGGGGAGGCCTGGGCTTACCATGAGTGAGCAAACCAGGAAAAATGAAGTTAGGGAAAAGCTGGCCTCCTTAAAAACCTCTCATATTTTTCTTGGGGAATCCTTTTCCACAGATAGCCAGAATCCTCCTGGCAGGAGAGGCAAAGGCAGTCCTGGTGAGGAGGTAAAGGGAAGGGATACAGTTTCAGACCATGAAAAATAAACACTTGGAACAAGCTGACCCCTTGCTCAAGATAATGGGCCCTAGAGACTGGGAGAGGCAGAGACTCCACAAATGTCTCCAGGGAGATGGAGTCAGAGGCAGAGTTGGAATGCAGGTCCCTGAAGCCCAGACTAGGATGCTTCATCACGCTAGAGCCCACTGCCACCAAATATGCCCAAACAAACTGTGGTCTCCAAGAATAAGCTCCAGGCCCGCACTTGCAGCCTGTCTCCTCCCCTACGATGGGTCTGCGAGTTGTGCAGTCTGGGCAAGGCCCCGCCTGTGAAGGGGCCCAAACAGAGCCCAGCCTGGCCCCCGGGAGGGAGGCGGCTGCTGAGGACCGAGGACCACAGCCCTCAGCCCCCTCCCTCCCAGCCCAGAGGGTAACGGGCACGGCAGCAAAGGCAGCGTCTGCAGGGCGCTGGCGACTCCTGTCCGTGACGGCGGCGCTCCTGGCAGCAGCACCGGCAGTTCACGGAGGGCAGTGTGCGCTGCTGGGGACACTGCTGGGGATTGAGGGAGACCCCCTCAGTCAGGGGTCTCCCCAGGCAGCGGCTGCATGCTGCTTCTTGCCCTCTTTGGGTTCTCTTCCTCTGAGAAGAAATGGGATCTGGAGAGAGGGAGGGAAGGAAGAAAGAGAGGGTAAGGGAACGAGGGAGAGATGAAAGAGGACTGGTCATGCACAAACACTCAATCCTGCGGGTGGACTGTGGACTTCTCAGCCTCCTACAATTTGGCTCTACGTTAAAGACACGCCCTCCAACGCGGATGAAAGAGAACCGGGCTTCCTGGGTGCTAGAGATCCCAGGAAGGCTGCATGGAGGAGGTGAGACAGGAGCTAAAGGACAGTTGAAATGAACTAACACAAAGAATTTCCCAATAAAAGGAAACTAAGGGAATTTATCACCTGCAGACCTAAACTCGAGGAAATTGTTCAGACTGAAGGGAAATGATAGTACTGGAAACTCAAATCTTTCAAAAGGAATTAGGAACATCAGAAATGATAAAAATTCTGGGTAAATATCATTAAAGTCTTTTTTCTCTTCCTAATTTATTTAAAACACCCAAGACTGTTTGAAAAAAAAAACTGTAACGTTGTCTTGTATAGTCTAAAATGTATGTAGGTGTATACAGATTTTCAAATGGGAACTTTACTGTAAGGAATAGGGTTTTGTGGTAAATGGATCTATATAAGTGCAAGGGTTTTTTTCTGCATATTTTGAAAAGCGGTACAACCTTAATTCTAAATAGACTGTTAAGGAAAGTTAAGGAAGTTGTTATAATCTCTAGAGCAAATAATGCAAAATAATGCAAAGAATTGGGAATAAAATGCCGATAGATAAACTGAAATGGAGCCTTTAAAAATATTCAAATAATTCTATAAATACAGAAACTGCAAAACACCTGAAAAACTTAAGCAAACAGAAGAGGAAAGATAAAATAGTAGATCTAAATCCAGTCACATCAGTAACTATATCAGCGGTTAATGAACTGAACATTGCAACAAAACGGCAGAGATTTGTGGGGTTAATAAAAGAGGAGAACTCAACTCTACGCTGTCTATAGGAGACAGGCTTTAAGCAGAGAGGACCCGGGAGGGTGAAACGTCAGTGAATGAAAAGGGCAAACACAAGAAGCAGATGGTACTATCGGATAAAATAGACCAGAAGTCCAGGAATATTATCAGAGAAAAATGGGGCGTCTTTGAAATTAATTTTTATTGGGGTATATTTGCTTTACAATGTTGTTTTAATTTCTGCTGTACAACAAAGCCAATCAGCTATACGTGTGTACATATACACACACACACACACACACATATGTGTATCTATAGCCTCTGTTTTGTGTTTTCTTTCCGTCACCACAGAGCACTAAGTTTCCTGAGCTATACAGTAGGTTCTCATCAGCTATCTATTTTATACATGGTAGTGTATATATGTCAATGTCCAAAAATAAAGGAAACTAAGAGAAGTGAGAAATAAAGGGATTAGATCTGATAGACAGAGTGCCTGAAGAACTATGGACGGAGGTTCATGACACTGTGCAGGAGGCAGGGATCAAGACCATCCCCAAGAAAAAGAAATGCAAAATGGCTGTCTGAGGAGACCTTACAAATAGCTGTGAAAAGAAGAGAAGTGAAAGGCAAAGGAGAAAAGGAAAGATATACCCATTTGAATGCAGAGTCCCGAAGAATAGCAAGGAGAGACAAGAAAGGCTTCCTCAGTGATCAATGCAAAGAAGTAGAGGAAAACAACAGAATGGGAAAGACGAGATCTTTTCAAGAAAATTAGAGATACCAAGGGAATATTTCATGCAAAGATGGGCACAATAAAGGACAAAAATGGTATGGACCTAACAGAAGCAGAAGATATTACAAAGAGGTGGCAAGAATACACAAAAGAATTGTGTATTCAAAAAAGATACAAAAAAGTTATTCACGACCCATATAATCACGATGGTGTGACCACTCACCTAGAGCCAGGCATCCTGGAATGCGAAGTCAGGTGGGCCTTAGGAAGTATCACTAAGAACAAAGCTAGTGGATGTGATGGAATTCCAGTTGAGTTATTTCAAATCCTAAAACTTGATGCTGTGAAAGTGCTGCACTCAATATGCCAGCAAATTTGGAAAATTCAGCAGTGGCCACAGGACTGGAAAATGTCCGTTTTCATTCCAATCCCTAAAAAAGGCAATGCCAAAGAATGCTCAAATTACCACACAATTGCACTCATCTCACATATTAGCAAAGTAATGTTCAAAATTCTCCAAGTGAGGCTTCAACGGTTCGTGAACCATGAACTTCCAGATGTTCAAGCTGGATTTAGAAAAGGCAGAGGAATCAGACGTCAAGTTGCCAACATTCATTGGATCATTGAAAAAGCAAGAGAGTTCCAGAAAAACATCTACTTCTGCTTTATTGACTACGCCGAAGACTTTGACTGTGTGGATCTCAACAAACTGTAAAAAATTCTTCAAGAGATGGCCGTACCAGACCACCTGACCTGCCTCCTGAGAAATCTGTATGTAGGTCAGGAAGCAACAGTTAGAACTGGACATGGAACAACAGACTGGTTCCAAATTAGGAAAGGAGTCCGTCATGGCTGTATGTTGTCACCCTGCCTATTTAACTTATATACAGAGTACATCATGAGAAACGCTGGGCTAGATGAAGCACAAGCTGGAATAAAGATTGCTGGGAGAAATATCAATAACCTCAGATATGCAGATGACACCACCCTAATGGCAGAAAGTAAAAAAGAACTAAAGAGCCTCTTGATGAAAGTGAAAGAGGGGAGTGAAAAAGTTGGCTTAAAACTCAACATTCAGAAAACTACCATCATGGCCTCCAGTCCCATCACTTCATGGGAAATAGATGGGGAAACAATGGAAACAGTAAGAGACTTTACTTTTTTGGGCTCCAAAAGCACTGAAGATGGTGACTGCAGCCATGAAATTAAAAGATGCTTGCTCCTTGGAAGAAAGGCTATGACCAACCTAGACAGCATATTAAAAAGCAGAGACATTACTTTGCCAACAAAGGTCCGTCTAGCCAAAGTTGTGGTTTTTCCAGTAGTCATGTGTGGATGTGAGAGTTGGACTGTAAAGAAAGCTGAGCACCAAAGAATTGATGCTTTTGAATCATGGTGTTGGAGAGGACTCTTGAGAGTCTCTTGGACTGCAAGGAGATCCAACCAGTCCATCCTAAAGAAAATCAGTCCTGAATATTCATTGGAAAGATTGATGCTGGAGCTGAAACTCCAATACTTTGGCTACCTGATGCAAAGAACTGACTCATTTGAAAAGACCCAGATGCTGGGAAAGATAGAAGGCGGAAGGAGAAGGGGATGACAGAGGATGAGATGATTGGATGGCATCACTGACTCAATGGACATGAGTTTGAGTAAACTCCAGGAGTTGGTGATGGACAGGGAGGCCTGGCTTGCTGCAGTCCATGGGGTCACAAAGAGTCAGACATGAGTGATCGACTGAACTAAACTGAACTGAAGAGAATTTATAACCTGCAGACCTAAACTCAAGGAAATTGTTCACACTGAAGGGAGATGATAGTATTGGAAACCCAAATCTTTCAAAAGGAATGAGGAACATCAGAAATGATTAAATTCTGGATAAACATTATTAAAGTCTATTTTTGCTTCCTAATTTCTTTAAAATACATAAGTCTGTTTGAAAAAAAAAAAAGTTGCGTATGTATGTCAATCCCAGTTTCCCCATTCATCCCACCCACTTTTCCCCATTCCTCCCACCCGCTTTTCCCATCTTGGTGTCTACATGTTCTCCATGTCTCTGTATCAGCTTCGTAAATAGATAAAAAATGGGCACTTTCAAAGTGATGAAGTGGTCAGCTCATCAGGTAGACAAAAATTACAAATGGAAAAACTTTACGTGAAGCAAAACTGACAGAATGAAAGGGAAAACTAAGCAATTCCACTGTCTCGGTTGGAGGATTTAACACTCTCTGTCAACAACTGATAGTTGGCAGAGAGTGTTAAAACAGTCAGTAAAGACATAACAGGTCTGAACAACACTAGCAACCACCTTGACCAAATGGATATTTCTGGAGCACTGCATTCGATAATGTAGTGCACATATTGTTTTCCAGGGCAGATGATATGTTCACCATATGCTGGGTCATGAAACAAGTCTCACAGAATTTAAAAGGATTTTAAACCACTGTGCTAAGTGGAGGGTACCAGACACAAAGAGCATTAATAGATACTAACATAAATATCTATATACAATTCTAGAATAGTCAATCTATAGTGACATAAAGCAGATCAATACAGGCACACCAGAAATACTGTAAGTCTGGCTCCAGACCACCAGGACAAAGCAGATACAGCGATAGATTTTTGGCCACAAGAATTTTTTGGTTTCCCAGCACATATAAGAATTATGTTTACATTATACTGTAGTCTGTCAACTGTGCAAAAGTGTTACATCTACAAAAACAATGTTTATATCTCAATTTGAAAATATGTTATTGATTACAAATGCTAAGCTTTATATGAGCCTTCAGTGAGTCTTAATCTTTTTTGCTGGTGGAGGATTACCAAAACGCCATAAAGAGACAGGATGTAAGCAAATATTGCTGGAAAAATAATACCAATAGACTAGCTTGGTTCAGGGTTGCCACAAACCTTCATTTTGTAAACACATCTGCAAAGCACAATGAAATGAAGCGCAGTCAAACATGGGAGATCTGTAGTTGTCTAAGGCTGGGGTGAGGGCAGAGGTGAAGATTGGTTGGGAAGGGACCCCAGGGAACTTTCTGCGATAATGGAAACATTCTATACCTTGATTATTGTGGTGATGACATGGATGCATCTTTTTGTCAAAGTTCATGGATCTGTACACTTAAAATATGAACATTCTACTGCAGGTAAATTATACCCAAATGAAGTGGATTAAAATTAAGAGAGACTTTTGGAATGTATACCAGGAAGTGACAAATCTAGTTAGAATGCTAGTTGAGACTGGTTCCAGAACACTGAATTAATTAGTTGCCGATATTTAAAACTTGTGAGATTTCAGGCAAATATGAAGATTCAGGCTTCTCTGAAAAGGAAGAAGCTCTGGCAACACTAAGTTAAGATTCACCACCACCCCCGGCCCTGCGGCCACTCTATCCCTCCTCTGCCGTATTCCTGCCCCCCAGCAAACCATGGCTGGAGCAGGCTAGCAGTTGCTCCCTTTAGACGGAGCACTGGCTTTCCAGTGACCACCTTGCAAGCTTCACGTGTGTGAGTGCCCTCTCTAGCTCTGGCTGCCTTTGAGTTTGTGACCCACGGACTGTAGTGCTAGAACTAATTCTCACTTTTTATCTAATTTAGCGCCTAGAGCTTCTGTATGTATCCTCAGCATCTGACTCTCATCCCTACCAGCACAGATGTATGGTTTCAGTGTTATACTGGAGCACTTTGTGTATATTATCTTACGAAATCCTCAGCTACCAAGCAGGGCTTATAATCACCCCCAATATGTAACTGAGAAAGCTGAGACACAGAGAGTCATTAAATACATGTCCAGGTTTACACAGGCACTAAGTGACGAAGCCTTATGCAAACCCAGAGCCATCTGACGTCAGGGCTTATGCATTTCCCGGGAAGTCCCGCCGCGCAGCTCCGGGAAGCAGGCTTCCCATGGAATGCCACGGAGCTGTGTGGGCTCCAGGGGGCGCCACTCACACAGGACCCAATGTAAGCGCGCCCTCTTGTGTCTTGCAGAACAGAAGGGCAGGGTAGCCAATGCGAGAGGGGAACTCCCTTTAACTTCGGGAATTTATCTCTGTCGACGAAATTTTCCCTATTGCCTACTACGTGCCAGGTGCTGATCTAAGTGTGGGAGACATCAGTCTTTTCAGTTCAGTCACTCAGTCATGTCCCTGATCTTTGCGACACCATGGACTACGGCACGCCAGGCTTTCCTGTCCATCACCAACTCCCAGAGCTTGCTCAAACTCATGTCCATCGAGTTGGTATGTCACTCAACCATCTCATCCTCTGTCATCTCCTTCTCCCCCTGCCTTCAATCTTTCCCAGCATGAGGGTCTTTTCCAATGAGTCAGCTCTTCACATTAGGTGGCCAAAGTATTGGAGTTGCAGCTTCAGCATCAGTCCTTCCAATGAACACCCAGGACTGATCTCCTTTAGGATGGACTGGTTGGATCTCCTTGCAGTCCAAGGGACTCTCAAGAGTCTTCTCCAACACCACAGTTCAAAAGCATCTATTTTTTGGCACTCAGCTTTCTTTATGGTCCAGCTCTCATATCCATACATGACTACTGGAAAAACCATAGCTTTGATGAGGTGGACCTTTGTCAGCAAAGTAATGTCTCTGCTTTTTAATATGAATATGCAATGAACAAAGTCCCTATACTAATGAAACTTACCTCCTAATGGGAGAAACAGTCAGTTAAACATAAGCAGGTTATATAATTACATGAACATCTAATATCATGCCGGTTAATGACCATCACTGGGAAGCAAACTGAAGCAGAGTCAGGGCTCAGCAGTGATTGGGGACACTATTTAAAATGAGGAGGTGTGAGACGTCTCTCTGAAGACGTGGCATTTGAGCAGAGACTAGTGGGTGTGAGGGAGCCAGTCCCACAAAGAAGTGGAAGAAGGCCAGTCCAGCAGGGCAACGGGAAGAGCCAAGTGCAAAGGCAGTGGAGAGGGAATGAGCTCTCGGCACCTTTGATGTTAAGGACGAGACACTAGTAGGACCTCACAGGCCTGGGCGATAGTGTGGGTCTCATTCTATCTAAAGAGGAGAATGGTGGGGCAAGAATTTTTGTGGAGGGAGAGATGGAAGAGAGTAAGCTCAGGGCTCTCTGAAGGGTTATCACAGGGCTTAGCACCCACCCCAGGAGCAGCCCACTGTCCTCCTGAATGAGTCTGTCAATTAAAGTGTGCCCAGCAGTGCTTCTATTTGTGATTGTTTTTTCCAAAATACAGGTGTCGATAGCCTGGCTTCCAGCAGGATGGCAATGACACCTGCTCTGGTTTCAGTAAATCCTTCTTATGCAAAATTCCAGCTCCATCTCAGTCACCAAAGCCTCTGAACCTTTCCACCTGAGTCTCTGGGTGCAGCGTGTGACAGACAAAGAGTAAAACAGTGTTCCTGAGTGAAAAGGTGAACAAACTGCAGCCCTGCCAACCGCTTACCCCTAGGTGAACTGGGGTGAGTCACTTCTCTGCTCAGTACAATGGGGCTATGCATGCCTCATTTCCAGAGTGGCTCATGGTCATTGATCAAGATCAGTTGGGTTTTTTTATGTCTCAATTTTAAAAATCTATTTGTTTATTTATTTTTGGCTGTGCTGCCGCCACAGAAACTCATTCTGAGTAACAATAGCTGAAAAAGGACACAGGGGAAGGGTCTTGAGTGGCTCATGGATCAAACATAGGATGGGGGAGCCATGTGCCCAAGGAAGATAGATGCCAAGGAGGACCAAGTGCAGGGATGACAGTCCAGGTCAACCCCTGGGCCCATAGTGAGGACCATAGTACTCCACCAGAGTAGTTCCTAGCTGGCCTGCTCCTCAAGACTCAAAGCCCGACGGAATCATGCAAATGATCAAGCTAGGTCCTATATCCCCACTCTGCCTGAGGAGGGAGAGTGGCATCTGGGTTCTGCCATCCAAGACTAACACAAAATTCTTCCCTAATCAAAAGGGGCTCAGGACTTCTGGAGTGGTCCAGTGGATAAAAATCTGCCTGCCAATGCAGGGACACAAGTTCAATTCCTAGGAAGCTTCCACATGCTGCAGAGCAACCAAGGCCCTTTGCCACAACTATTGAGCCTGCGCTATAGAGTCCATGCTCGGCAACAAGTGAAGCTACAGCAATGAGAAACCCAAGCACCGCAACTAGAGAGGGGCACCCCCTCACCACAACTAGAGAAAGCCCACGCACAGCAATGAAGAGCCAGCACAACAAAAATAAAATTAATTAATTTTTTTTTTAAAAGGTGGGAGCTCAGAGGCTGACTGGAAGAAAGCAACGTAACATTTGAAGAGGCAAGTGGAGTAAGAACCCTGTGGGAGTTCACACATTCTGATGCTTTGGGGGCCAGCTAGTCACAAGTCTGTACTATACAGTCCCTGGAATTCTCCAGGTCAGAATACTGGAGTGGGCAGCCTTTCCCTTCTCCAGGGGATCTTCCCAACTCAGGGATTGGACCCAGGTCTCCCACATTGCAGGTGGATTCTTTACCATCTGAGCCACAAGGGAAGCCCAAGAATACTGGAGTGGGTAACCTGCCCTTTCTCCAGCAGATCTTCCCGACCCACGAGTCGAACCGGGGTGTCCTGCATTGCAAGCGGATTTTTTACTACCTGAGCTATCAGGGAAGCTCCAAGTATGTACTAAAGGCATCCAAATTCAGTATTAGAAATGACTCTTCTGGAAAAACTCTGTCAGATTGGGCTTCCCAGGTGACGCTAGTGGTAAAGAACCCATCTGCCAGTGCAGGAGATGTAAGAGATGCAGGTTCAATCCCTGAATCCGGAAGATCACCTGGAGGAGAGCATGGCTAGCCATTCCAGAAATCTTGCCTGAAGAATCCCCATGGAAAGAGGAGCCTGTGGGCTTCAGTCCATAGTGTTGCGCAGAGTTGGACATGACTGAAGTGACTTTGCACACAGGCACGCATGTCCGATTCAGCTGTGAGTTACCAATATGGAAGGAAACCTAAGACTTTATCCTTTGGGTGATGGGAAGCCACAGAAGGATTTAAGCTGGGGTGGAGGGTACATGGAACCAGAGAGGCATGAGAGAGCCAGCAAATCAGACAGCACGGTGGGGTTTGGATGGAGACGGACTTGAGACATTCTTAAGAGAAGAAGGCAGCAGGATTTGAAGCTATAGGGACATGGTAGGAGAGTAAGAATCAAGAACTCACCAAATTCCTGCCAGAGGGGACAAACATCCCCAAGCATCTCTGCCCAAGTGCTTCATTTTTGTTAGCAAGGGAAGGATATTGTAAAGGCCAAATTGCACAACCAAAGAGGAAATCCAAAGGCAGACAAAGAGAATAACAGAAAGGACTCTGTGGTTGACAGGGTGATTCATTATTATTCTTTAAGGTAAGAAGGAAAAAAATAATTGATCCTGGATGAAGAAACTGGGCTTGGCTGAGCCTGGGGCTTTGGGAGGAAAGTCTGCTCCAGAATTCCTTGGGGGCATGTGGCTGAGGGGTGAGAAGGAAGGAGGGGAGGAATGGGGCCCCCAATGCTTAAAGAGACATTTTGTTCCAGCCTGGGGCTGGGGAAATGGAGAGGACTGGGTTTTACTGCTTGGAAGGCAGGAAGAAGTTGGCAGGACTCAGCATTGTCCCTGCAGATGAGCCCTCTTGCCAACTTACTTGGTTTTAAATACCTCTTCAGGCTCGCCTGAAGGAAACCCAACCTGAGTCCCATGTTTTGCAGACGAGGAAATGCAGACCGCAAAAATTGGGGCAGCTGAGAAGGGTCACGCTGTTAGGAAGTGATGGAGCACAAGTTAAACGGGGCTCAAGGTTCCTGACTGGGGCCTGGAGCCGCTGGTCCTGGGGTAGCGATTTATGTCACGTAGAATCTCCCATTGATCTTGCCACTAGCACAGTG
This sequence comes from Cervus canadensis, assembly GCF_019320065.1. Lineage (NCBI taxonomy): Eukaryota > Metazoa > Chordata > Mammalia > Artiodactyla > Cervidae > Cervus > Cervus canadensis. The sequence goes on from NC_057401.1 coordinate 1,800,363, forward strand.
TTTGCTAATAATAGGAGGGAATTAATTTTCCCTGGTGATTCAGACAGTAAAGAATGTACTGCAATGCAGGAGACCCGGGTTCGATCCCTGAGTCGGGAAGATCCCTTGGAGAAGGGAATGGCAACCCACTCCAGTATTCTGGCCTGGAGAATCCCATGGACAGAGGAGTCGGGTAGGCTGCAGTCCATGGGGTCGCGAAGAGTTGGATACGACCGACCGTGCGACTAACACGCACACACACACATTAATTTTTTCATTTGTTTGGTATCAGTTGATCTATCAAGCTACCAGGATGGATTGAATATTTCCTATGGGGATTCTGAGCAGAGGAGAAGAAAATCAATGAAGCCTTAATGAGTCAGAGTCTTCCCTGAGAGTAGAAAGGGGTGGGGTGGAGGGGGGACTGGATATACCCGGAGGGGAGAAGAAAGTCATCCCGGAGGGCAGGACAAAGGATGCGTCTTAACAGCTCCTCCCATTGATCTTTAAAGCTCCCGTAAGAGTGGTGAGATTTGAAGTGGTTAAATTTGAAGCCAGATTTAACTATGGTCTGTAAGGATTCCTAGGTTCTGTATGGATGTAAGACAACCAAAGATGCGGAATTGGGAGACCAAAATAATTAAATTTCTGGCACAGTCCAGTGGTTTAAGTCAAAGGCCAGCAAGCTTCTATGTTCAGCTCTATAGGCCAAGAGGCAAAATCTAGGATACGATGAAGGTGCAACTTTTTATGAATGAAAAATGCAGTAAAAATAGAATAATAGAGTCCAAAGTTTTGAAATTCAGTTCTAGTAATGAGAAGATGGGAGTCTGCTGGGGGAATAATATTTCATTTAACTGGGGCTCAAAGTCGGTGTCAAGTATCCTCAGTCAGTTGCAAATGTTCATCTGTTAATGCTGATCTGTAGTGGATTTTATGTGCTGCATATTTTTTATTATATATTTCACAAATATTTCTTCCCAATTTGTTCCTTACGTATATTTTTGTTGCTGTTTGTTGTTTTACTTTTTGGCCCCGCAGCCTGTGGGATCCAGTTCCCCAACCAGGGATCGAACATACACCCCTGCATTGGGAGTATGGAGTCTTAACCACTGTACCACCAGCGAAGTCCCCATGCGCTTCATACTTGACTGTGTCTTTTGCGCAGACGCAGACACTTACGCTATCCCTTTGATTGGCGGTGTACCAAACAGCAGTGCTAAGCTCTGAGAGACCAGCAACTGCTCAGCTCTGTGAAGCACAAAAGCCGCCGGAGATGGGAGGTAAACCAATGAACAGGCCTTATTCCAATAAAACTTTATTTATGGACGCTCAAAATTTAATCTCAGATAATTTTCACATGCCACAATCTTCTTCTTTTGATTCTTTTTTAACTGTTTAGGAATACACGTCTTTCCTAGCTCTGGGTTGGGGAGGTGGCGGGGGTGGGGATACAAAACAAGTGGTGGGTGATACCGGTTCACGAGTCATGCTTAGCCTCACAAATTCAGCTGCTCGTGAGCAGAATGGCCAAAGGACATCTCTGATGTTATCCCTAACAACAGACTGGCTGGGGGGAAGTATCTGATAGGACAGATGGAACTAGAAGTAAGGTGCTACCGAAGCTCCTGGAGCCTTGGGAAGATATCTGCCTCAGATCTGAAACAAAGGTTCTCCAGATCATCCCAGACTTGGTGGGTTTGGTGAGACCTGCCAGTGTTTGCTTGGCCCAAGACTGATTCTGGAAACTTGATCCTCAATTCCGTGTGTCTGTGTGGTCACTCCAGGCCCCCAAAGTCTTAATACTTAGCACAGGGGTTTCCAGGATGGGGCCAGGTTGCCTAAAAAGGGTAACCTCCCAGACAGCTGAGACCTAGGCAAGTGGGCAGGTTGGGACATGGACAGCACGTGCAGTGGCTGGGCTTGGGAATAGCCCTGATCGCTAGCTTCTCGGGGGAGCGTGGCACCTGTTTATGGGTAAACTCAGGGCCTAACTCAGCTGGAGGCAAGGTAATGTGGCAAAGCAGAGCTGCAGAACACCCAGGCCTGGCCGCCCGAGGTTTAACCCTTTCTAGGAAAGCAGAGGGAAAATATATTAGGTTGGTGCAAAAGTAATTTGGTTTTATATTATTGAAATTTGTTGTTTGATACTGGAGTAGAAGTACTGTTAGTCACTCAGTCAACCAGGCTCCTCTGTCCATGGGATTCTCCAGGCAAGAATACTGGAGTGGGTTGCCATTCTCTTCACTAGGGGATCTTCTGAACCCAGGGATAGAACCCAGGGATCAATCCCAGATCTCCCACATAGCAGGCAGATTCTTAACCATCTAAACCACCAAGGAAGCTTGATATTGAAATACATTCTTAAATAAATGTGGTTTTGTTATGCATCATTTTAATGTATATTTCTCACTTTATTTTTTGCTAATGACTTATTGAACGTGTCAGTCACTCAGTTGTGTTAAACTTTTTGCAATCCCATGGACTGCAGCCCACCAGGCTCCTCTGTCCGTGGGATTTTCCAGGGAAGAATACTGGAGTGGGTAGTCATTCCCTTCTCCAGGGTATCTTCCTGACCCAGGGATTGAATCCAGGTCTCCTGCATTGCAGGAAGATTCTTTACAATCTGAGCCATTACTTGCTGTTTATTTTATATTTGTTTTAGACTAGGGAAATGATGTTAAACAAAAAGCAAATCTGAGCAATTTTCTTATTCAAGTTCAAAATGGGTTGTAAAACAGTGGGGACAACTCACAACATCAACAATGCCTTGGCCCAGGAACTGGTACTGCGCAGTGATGGTTTAAGCAGTTTTGCAAAGGAGATGTGACCCTTGAAGATGAGGAGTGCGGTGACCAGCCATTGGAAGTTGACAACAACCAACTGAGAACAATTAAAGTTGCTGAAGAACTCAATGTCAACTGTTCTATGGTTGTTTGGCATTTGAAACAAATTGGAAAGGTGACAAAGCTCAAGAAGTGGGTGCCTCATGAGCTGACTGCAAATCAAAAAAATCATCTTTTTGAAGTGTCATCTTCTCTTATTCTATGCAACAATGAACCATTTCTCAATCGGATTATAACATGGAATGAAAAGTGAGTTTCATACAACAACTGGCAATGACCAGCTCAGTAGTTGGACACAAGAAGAAACTCCAAAGCTCTTCCCAAAGCCAAACTTGCAACAAAAAATCACTGTTTGGTGGTCTGCTGCTGATCTGGTCCACTACAGCTTTCTGAATCCTGGCAAAACCATTATATGTGAGAAGTATGCTCAGCAAATCAGTGAAATGCACCAAAAGCTACAACACCTGCATTGGTCAACAGAAAGGGCCCAATTCTTCTCCACGACAATGCCTGACAGCATGTTACACCACCAACGCTTCAAAAGTTGAATGAATTGGGCTGTGAAGTTTTACATCAACTGCCATTACTCACCTGACATCTCACCAACCAACTACCACTTCTTCAAGCATCTTGACAACATTTTGCAGGGAAAACACTTCCATAACCAGCAGGAGGCAGAAAGTGCTTTCCAAGAGTTTGTTGAATCCAGAGGCATGGGTTTTTACACTATAGGAATAAACAAACGTATTTCTCATTGGCAAAAATGTGTTGATTGTAATGGTTCCTATTTTGATTAATAAAGATGTGTTTGAGCCTAGTTATAATGATTTAAAATTCATGGTCCAAAATTGCAGTTACATTTGCAGCAACCTAATGTAAGCACGCCCCCAATTAAAGGACCAGCCCTAACCAAACCCCATATTTCCAGCTGATTCCTACAGAAGATGGCAGAGCCCTGCTCCAAACCAAGAGAATTCAGCTCTGATATGGTCCTTTCGATGTCAAGTTGGTTTTGCAGATTTTAATCAAATGGCTGAGAAAAGCACTGAGTCACTTACTCCTGCAGTCATTTACACTGCACCTACTGTATGCTGGGCGCTGCTGGGGCTGGACTGTGTGAACAAGATCCGCATCCTCCAGCTATATTCCAGCTCAAGGTTCTTCACTGAGCCCTCCAGGCCAGGGCAGAGAGTCCAAGATTGTCCCCATTTTACAAAAGAAACAGCTGACACACATACGCGATACAAGAGTCGAAAAGTGTGAGAGCCGCTCAGTCCTGTCTGACTCTTTGTGATCCCATGGACTACACAGTCCATGGAATTCTCCAGGCCAGAATACTGGGGTGGGTAGCCTTTCCCTTCTCCAGAGGATCTTCCCAACCCAGGGATCGAACCCAGGTCTCCCAGATTGCAGGCGGATTCTTTACCAGCCGAACCACCAGGGAAGCCAGAAGACAAGCCTCACAAGTGTGAGTGTCATCCTTGTGCGGTGCCACGCTCACCTTCTCTGTATCATTCCGGGTTTAGTATATGTGCTGCCGAAGAGAGGACACAAGGGGAGAAGGTGGGCGATAACTCAGATCTCCTTTGTCAGAGCATAAAGCTTCCACTTGGCTAAAACACAAGACAGCTTTTCCAAACCCTCCACTATTCACTTTGTCTGACATGCTTAGTGATGGCAACCCTGCCGCAGACTCAGCGTGGAGTGCCTGGCATGGAAAGACGGGGCACTCACTCCCTGTCCTTAGAGAGTCTCTGGCCTAGGGGACCACAGGGGCTGAGGGCTCCCCAGCCCGTCCGGGCACAGCACTGGGGTCAGAGGCTCAGACCCAGGACAGTCTGCAGACAGGCCTTCCGTTCATTATGCCAAACCGCTGTCCTCTGTGATTCTTGGTCTCCTCATCTGTTAAACGGGCATATCAATAGTACCCGCTTCAGTGGGCTGGTGTGAGGGCTGAGTAAGGTGACACGCTGCCCGGCACAGTCAGCACTCAATAAATGGTGCTTACTTAAAGGTCCAGGAAAGAAAACGGCAAAGGACAAGGTAGAAGTGTCTAGAATTCAGTACAACAACTGATTTTGTGTGTCTGTCTCAACGTTTTGTTTTTAAATATTTCTGTACAGTGTCTGTACTGGGCACAAAACAACACTTTGAAACAGGTATTGTTATTTTCTTCCCATTTTGCAGATGAGCAAACTGAGGGCCAGTGATGGAAAGTTCTTCAAGATCACACAGCAAGAAAGGATGAAGACCGTGTCCCCAGGTGATCCTCCCCACACTGGACTGCCCCCTCATCACTGGAGGAAGTAGTTTGGCTGTCATTTTGCTGTGGACAGAACAAGAAGACCAAGGTTTCAGTGGCGGTATGCAGGGCTCAAAGGAGATGAGGAGGTGCTGGCAGGAAGGACTGTTATACTCGGAATGAGTGACTCCAACAAAAGCAGAACTCCAGGAAGATTCTCAGGAGGCAGGATGGGACTGCAAGATGACATCCCAACATCAGGCCTGTCTTCTCTGAAAGATTCTCTTATGGCCCCACAGAGAAGAGGCAGGAGGGGGAATGAAAAAGATGACCAGCTGTGGGATGCTTCACTTCTCCCAAGTTCCCAAAATGTTTTCCACTTTCAGGATGATCTCCTCCAGTCACTGACAATGAATCTACTGTTGTTTCCCACACCTCCACCCCCCTCCCCTCAGCCAAAGGAAGAAATCTTGATGGATTTCTGGACCCTTTGGTACTGAATGACTGTGATAGAATGATCTGGTGTCTGCTGTCACAGAGGAATCCCCCAACCAAGAGTTTTGGTTGATCTAAGTCAAAGTTGGCTGATGACTTATGTGCCTGCCACCCTTCCTTCCTCGACCATGCAGACATCATAAATTGATCATGGTGCTCCTTTCTCTAAGATCTGAGACCGCCAGTGTATTCATATCCTAGTGCTGCCTCAACAAAGTGCCACATACTGGGTGGCTTAAGACAGCAGGGATTTATTTTCTCACAGTTCCAGGGGCTGGAAACCAAACGTAAGGTATCAGCAGGCCCTCACTCCCTCTGAGGGTTCTCAGCTCAGTTCAGTTCAGTCGCTCAGTCGTGTCCAACTCTTTGTGATCCCATGGACTGCAGCACTCCAGGCCTCCCTGCCCATCGCCAACTACCAGAGCTTGCTCAAACTCATATCCATCGAGTCGGTGATGCCATCCAATCATCTCATCCTCTGTCATCCCCTTCTCCCGCCTTCAATTTCCCCAGCATCAGGGTCTTTTCCAGTGAGTCAGTTCTTCACATCAGGTGGCCAAAGTATTGGAGTTTCAGCTTCAGCATCAGTCCTTCCAATGAATATTCAGGACTGATCTCCTTTAGGATGGACTGGTTGGATCTCCTTGCAGTCCAAGGGACTCTCAAGAGTCTTCTCCAACACCAGAGTTCAAAAGCATCAGTTCTTCAGCACTCAGCTTTCTTTATAGGGTTCTAGGAGAGAAGTTTTCTCTGCCACTTCCAGTTTCCAGTATGTCGAGGCTCTCCTTGGCTTGTTTGTATCACTCTTATCTCTGTCTTCATATGGCTTTCTCCCTTCTATGTGTTGTTTTCCGCTCTTCTACTTCCTATAAGGACACTTATCAATGAGCTTAGGACCCACTGGAAAATCTAGGATAAACTCATTACAAAACCCTTAACTTAATTACATCAGCAAATGTAGTTTTCCAGATTTTCTAATCCTTATTTTCTAATAAAATCCCACTCATAGGCTCCAGGGGTTCAGAGGTGAACCTTCTGGGGGGGTGGTCACCATTCAACCCACTACAGCCACAGACCCTTTCCCAGTATAGTGTTCAAATGCACTGACCCACCCTAGGCAATGTTGGCCCATGCAATGAAATCTTTTTATGATCTCTAGTCTAAATCAAACCTAGTGATTTGATCTAACTATAAATGTTTGTGGGGTGCCATTTATGTAAGAGCCTCAATACTCTGAGCTGTGCAAGGGGCGGTGGTGAAAACTACGAGAGATATATATCAAAAAAACATGTGGCTGGCACAGGATGGACTGTTTAGTAAATGTTCATTGGCCCTCCCAGGCACCTTGCTGTGTCCCATAAGATACGGTCTCTACCCTGCGGGAAAGGCCCTGGTAAGAGCTAAACCTCAGGAGACCCTGAAGGGAGGCACCCCCCCCAAAATGTTTCCTCCCACTGTAATCACGCAGTTTACACATCTCCCCCAAACCTTGCTTTTATTTAACAAATATGTTTGAGCTGTTACTCTGGCTCAGTCCTGTGCCGGCTTCGCAGATAAGATGGCTGATAAACCCTATGGGATGGAGCCTACTGAAGGAGACAGGCTGGAACAGGCTTTCGGTGGAAATAAAGCTGTGAGTAGAGATTGCATTCAGGGCTGTGCAGGGGGAGGTGTACTGAAGAAGTTTCGAGGCTCTACTTCAGATGGGAGGTCAGGGAAGTCCCTTTAAGGAAGAAAGATAAAGACGACAAGGTTTAGCCACTTTCCTTTAGCTAAGGAAAGATAGACAGGGAAGCCAGTGGGGCTGAGTCTGCACCTACGCTGGTCACCTCTGTACCCGCAGGAGCCCACTGAGGAGACACAGAATCACCTGTAATGGAAAGGTGATTGTCTAACCCACTTTACAGATGGGAAGAGCAAGGCAGAACACCCAAGCCTGCACTCAGAGCCCGGGTTTCTGTGGATGACGACAGCCTGGCACGTGCTGACTGCCAGCTTGCAGAGGTGGCCCCTGCTGGCCTACCTGCGTCCCCTGGGACCCCCCTTCCCCGGCCCTCCGCATTGGCTCAGGCTCCCTGAAGGAGATACGTGCCAAACCAGGGTGAGGGGAAGAGCGGGAGGAGGACAAGGAGGCTTCATTTCAACCTGGCACAAAGTGAATACTTTATGGCAAGAACCAGATGAGCAGGTGGCCTGGGATGCTGAAAAACTGCAAGAAACATGCCAATTCCCAGCAAGAGCACCAGAGGATGACTCTACTGGGAAACGTCTCCGCTGCTGTACACAGGCCTGACCAGACAGACCCTCCCCGGGCATCTTTTCCCCGGCGGCGGCCCTCACTCTGCCCTCTGCCTTGCTGACTCTTGCACACCGTTCAGACTCAGCTCCCCCGGTGGGTTAGGCACCCTCTCAACGCTCTCTTAATACCCTGTGGTCTCCTCTCCTACACTGCCTGCAAGCTGCACTCTCTTGTTATTCTCTTGGTAAACTCCCACTGGCCAGACGATGACCTTGTTAAGATCACAGATCATAGACCTCTGTTGTGTGAACCCAGCACCTGAATCTGGCTTGTGTAAGCACCCAACAAAATCATGACAAACAGGTATATGAAAAAAAAAGAGTCAACAATCTATCAACCAAAATTAATGTGTAAGCAGGCTGCGTGTAAGTATCAGAGCCACAGTTTGGGCCCAGGCATGCCTCATCTTGAACCCCAAACTCTATAGGTACCTCAGTCCTTTAGGGGCATGTGGGCTGCCAGAGTGCCCAGTGAGTCTGGGGCAGGAGAGGAGGGTATAAGGGGACGGGTTGGGTGCTGGGAGGAAAGCCACTTACTCTCCCACTATTGAGCACCTCCTGTGCATGTCGCACTGTGTTAATGCAGTGAACCCTGATGTAAGACCAGACCTCTGCCCTCAAGGAGGTCGCAGTCATGCTGGGCAGACGCCCTGACAGGTGCTGGGAGGTGTGCGGCAGGGGGCGGGGCGGGGGCTGATGCAGGAGAAGACAAACCCAGATCAAGTTCCACTTTGGGTGAAAATTGGACCCCAGCTCAGGGGTCCATTCAGACCCCTACCCCAGATCCCACAGAGGCCTCTGGGAGCCCATTGTGGACAGGGGCTGTCTCCCTGCTGGAGACTGCACCACCAACCCCTGCCTGAGTCTCCAGCCTCCAAGCTGGCACAGCAGATAGCAGGCCTGCCAGAGGGGGCAAGTCCTTAATAAAGCTTTCTCTATGTATTGATATGCATCTTAAGACAAACGTGTATTATATATGTACATACATCTCATATATAGAGAGATAGAGATATACATCTAATTAGCTTTATCTCTCTGGAGAACGCTGATGGATTTTGGTATCTATCTACAGTGCTCCAGAGATCTTTCTAGAACACAAGTTGGGTGGTGTCCCACTTCTGCTTAAACCTATCCCCTGCTCTGGATTAAAATACAGATCCTCCCAGGTAACTTCTAAGGGTGTGTGTGTATGTGCGTGTGTGCAGTTAGTGGCTCAGTCCTGTCTGACTCTTCGCTGCTCCATAGACTCTGTTCTGCAACTAGCTGAGCAGTAGGGAGACACTGTGAGGACAAGAGCCCAGGGAAAGGCTCTCAGAAGTCGACCTCTCTCTCTGCATCCCTGCCATTCCTCTAAGGACCACTGAGCAGGTCTTCTAGGACATTCTAGGCCACAACTGCAATGAGGGTCTGGGCCTGGACCCTCTGGATTCAGTCTGAGGACACGAGTGTCCAGAGATCAGGAAAAGGCAGAGGGACGCCTGTTTTTGCAAATCCCTCCCTGTGGACAGAGTTGGAACCAGGTTTGGCAGAGCTCCTTGGCTTGGCTTTCCTGGATCTGGCAGGTGGAAGGCCCCTGAGCAATTGTGGCTCTTTCTGGGTGTCTTGGCCAAGCCGGAACCCCAGCCATAGCTCTAGCACCGGACGGGCACCCACTGGTGGTGACTGTGAAAAAGTAAAACACAATGATATCACACAAGGCTTAGGCTGTGCATGCGTGCCGCCACCTCAGTGTCCAACTCTTTGCGACCCTGTGGGCGCCTCTGTCCATGGGACTTGCCAGGCAAGAATACTGGAGTGGGTTGCCATGTCCTTCTCCACAGGATCTTCCCTACCCGGGGATCCAACTGCGGCTAATGTCTTTCACAATGGAAACCCCCAACTCGCTGAAGCCCAGCCTCCCGCTGTGGTTTAGGGATCGCTGGCTTCCCCCAGAATGTGGACGGGGCCTCAGATCTCATCCGCAGGCTGGTGTGGGGGTAGCAGACTGCTAGAGCCCACAAAGTTGGCTATAAAAGCCCCTTCAGCATGAGACATGCCTCCCAAGAAAAGCCTTTGGAATCCCCTGCCCATGAGGACTCCTGCTGGGATGGTGGCAAGAGGCGCGTGTGAGATGGGAGTCCATTCAAAGTCAGCTGCTCCCGAGCACCTGCTGTGTCCAGGCTCCATGGACCTCAAAATCACACCCAGCACTTTCCTCAAGTAGACTTGTGAGAGAGACCTCATTGCTTCAGGGACCCTGAACACAGAACAAGGAGGCTTGCAGGAAACCATCCCCAGAGGTTTTCAGAGATCCCACTGCCTCTGGGGACTCATCATGTACCACATCTATGATGTCTCCATTTCACTTTATACACTGCCCAGACGATCTCCCTAACGTTGTTTTCTGGATTAAGTCAAATTCCTTCTGTGCCATCTACCCAAGTGGCTCAGATGGTAAGGAGTCCGCCTGCAATGGGGGAGACCCAGGTTCAATCCCTGGGTCAGGAAGATCCCCTGGAGAAGGAAATGGCAACTCACTCCATTATTCTTGCCTGGAGAATCCCATGGACAGAGGAGCCTGGTGGGCTACAGTCCATGGGGTCACAAAGAGTTGGACACAACCGAGTGGCTAACACTTTTCTTTTCAGTGTCTACTGAGGCTGGCCTCGTGATGCCTCTCCTGTCCCCTCACTTACACCTCCTTCCAGCTCCTCACTTTCCCCTGGGCTTCAGCCAAGCAGGGCTCTGCGGAGACACTTGAACAAGCACTCTTGCTTCACAGCACGCAGCCTCTGGGCTCATGGTGTCCTGTCTGGGATGCCCTTCCCTGCTTTGCCCACCTGGCAGTTGAGAAGTCTTCCCTGACCTCTCAGCTACAACACCAATGCCCCAGATGGCATGTCTCTGTCTATAAAAGCAACTCCCAGTTTCCCACACATTGGGCTGATTGGTGAGGACTGATCAGGATCCTGTGGGGCCTTCCTGGGATAGACACCTCCCCTGCATCCTCCGCTCAAGCTCCTCTCTTAAGTACATAGATGATAGTATCTGATGAGTACTTCCTGAGTTGTTTTATAGGTACTAAAACCACCACCAAATGGAAGCTGCTCACTACCTGATCATGAGCCCCCAGACCTACTGTCGGCTAAGGACTGACAAGGTCAACCATTCGATCACTTCAACACAAACTAATCCGAGAACTGTGCACAAGCTGATCACACACCCTGCAACCCACCTCCGTTACCTGGCCTTAAAAATACTTTGCTGAGACCCTTCTAGAAGTTCAGGGTATTTTGAGCACAACCCACTATTCTTCTTTTCTTGGCCCTGAAATAAGCCTTTCTCTGCTCCAAACTCTGATGTTTCACTTTGTGTGGCCGCACAGTGCGTCAGGCACACAAACTTGAATTTGGTAACAGCTTGGCATGCCTTGGCCAGTGACCACACACCCCCATCATCCAGATCTTACCAGTTACCTTAGTCTTCTTTTTTAAAGAAATTTTTATTTTTTGGCCATGCCACATGACTTGCAGGATCTTAGTTCCCCTGCAGTGGAAGGACAGAGTCTTAACCACTGGACCACCAGGAAATCCCACCTTGGTCTTCTTAAATGCCAGCTCTTTGCCATCTCAGGGACTTCACACTTTCTGTTTTCTCTGCCTGTAATGTTTTTTCCCCAGAAACCACAAACTTTAATATTTTGGGTTTCGGCTGCCTACAAAAGATCCTCCTCCACCACCCTGTTGAAAATGGAATCTATTCCTCTTTCTTCTGTATCTTTGCACCCTGCTTGGTTTTCTCATAATACAAACACAATTGCAATAATTTCGTGGACTTCTTTATTCGTTTATCATGTTGTCATCTTCCTATCTGCTGGAATTTTGACTTCATGCAGAAAGGAGGACTAGCTGATGATGCTCACCATTGTAGACTCTGTCTTCGAAGAATCGTGATTAATAAATATTCATTGAAGGACTAGTGGTTATATGAGTGTACATGTATGAGGGAATTCACTCAATGTGCATTTTACCATTTGTAAATTCACATTAATAAAAAATGTATACAAAATGTACTTATAAATGCATTAAAATTAATAAGACATAGTGCATGCACTATGTACCTTATTATTTGCATTTGCATCACCCATGTTTAACACAGAGCCTGGCTTAATACTTAATACTTCCTCCATCTCTATGACATAAAGTGGCCAAACTCAGATCCCATTACATTGATGTGATCTTCCTTTATACTTCCTGTCGGAAAGTCATCACAAAACCAATGTTATATCTTAAAATAGATGATTTAGAACATTGAACATAGAAAACAGTTTATAGAAATCACTCACTAAATGTTGAACTGATGACTTGAAATTCAATAGGATAAACTATTAAGAGGATAGGAAAAAGGTTTATAGGGTATTTGTCTTATTCACCTGTTTAAGAGAAGCAGGTCTCTTAAAGAGCAGCAAAGAGTATATGATTAAGCCTTGGGACTGAATCACCTGCAGATGAATCTGGGCTCTACTGCTTGCCAGCTATGTGGCCTTAAGCAGAGCACCTAACCACTCTGAACCTTAGTTTTGAGAAGTGAAATATTTCCTGCCATATCATTAAACAAAGGATGTCACAGTCATCAACAGTTGCAACCAGCACTGTTGGTGAGCTGGTGAGCCCTGAGGGGACCCAGGAAGGAAAGAAGACCTGCTGTCTAGCAGTCATCAGTTGTGGCCACTCCCTTCGATGAGCCCTGAGGATACTCGGGATGTCAAGACACAAGATAACGGCCCCAGAGAGCTTAGGTGCACATCAAAGAAATTATTTCAGTGAGCCCAGACTGTTGTATCTTCTCATACACAGAGAAGTGCTAAATTCCTTAACTTTAAATACCTGGTTTTCCTTTAATTAGCAATACTCCTTTGATGTTCAGACTACCTGCCCTTTGTTGCAAAGCTTCTATATAACCTGGCTCCCTGCCTCACGGACATGAGTTTGAGCAAGCTCCGGGAGATGGTGAAGGACAGGGAAGCCTGGTGTGCTGCAGTCCGTGGGGTCGCAGAGAGTCAGATGCGATGAGTAACTGAGCAACAACAAGAGCCTCACCTGCTTGGAGCAGCCCTCCCAGGGTTACCACCTCCCTGAGATGCTGCCTCCCAGGTTTGAAGTCCTAAAAATCCCCACCAAATCAAACCTAACTCTCAACTTTGACGTGGTGAGTATTTTCAAGCCAACAGTTTTCTTGTGAAACGGGACGTGCGATCCCTACCCACAGAGCCCTCGTAAGGATTCAGTTAGGTAATGCCTGGGAAGCACTTAGCTCAGTGCCTGGCAGGCAGCAGGCCCTTGATAAAGAGTGGCCCTATTAGCAGTACTGAGCGTCAGCCCAGGCCCGGCCCTGGTCCTCTGGGCCCACAGTCAGCCCACTACAAGCACCGCATAGTGGGGCGTGTGTGTGGGGCGCGACCTGGGAACAGGGCAGGAGAGGGGGCATCACACCGCCCTGGGGTCTCTCACCACAGACTTCTCTTCCTCCCCAGCCCAGCCAAGCTACTTCCTTCACTCCTTCCGATCCCAGCTCTGGGCCCCAGGGATGCTGGGAGTAAAGGGCCACAGTCAACAATCTTTTCAGCTGTGTCAGTTTCTCACACCTTCAAGCCCCTGGACTTCAGAGACCAGGGGAGGAGACCAGCCTTAGAACAAGAGCCCGCCCACCTGGCAGCCTCATCTCTCTTCAGGGCCCTCCCTGCATCCCTGTCTGAGCATCCGTCCGCCTGGAATGCCAGCCCAGCCAGGGCCGTTCCCACCAGTGAGCTCTCACCCTGCCCCAGCCAGCTGATATGCTCCCAGCACATTCCACCCACGGCCCTCGGCCCTGAAATGGGATTTTAGCATTTCCCTTATTTTACCGGTGAACCAGCTGAGCCCCAGGTGACCCAGGAGTTCCCAACTCCCACAGGCCTTAGCTGACCTCCTCCCCACATCTCCAGAGAGCCCGGTGCTCCAGGCTCTGTGCTCGCCCTCTCGCTCTGGGGTCAGTATTGTTCTCTCCAGCTTACAGGTGAGGAGGCCCAGCTTCAGTGACTCACCTGAGATCAGGTGGCATGAGATGGCAGAGATGCCCCACAATCCTAGGCCCTGGCGATGCCACTGCCTCACTATACTGATTCCTGGGGAAACAATCTTGACTATCATCCTGAATTGGGAACATGCTCTTTTAGGGTAAAACATCAAAGGATGAAGACCTCAGCAGGACCCCTGAGGGAGGGGGACTTCCCTGGCCAACCGGGACAAGTAGACTTTCCTCCCTGTCAACCCTTCCATCGTCGTTCAGAGGGTACAGTTAGACTGTTGGCAGCCGGGAGACATGAATGTCAGGGAGTTCTCAGTCTCCTGCAGAACTTCTCCCATCTTGCCCAGCCAGTGGACACTCAAAGCCAAGGCTTCCTGTCCCCAGTTCTCAGCCCCAATGACCCCCAGACAGTTTGGTCCCTCTGCCGTCCAAGCTCAGTTCCTTAGAGCACCAGCTCAGCTAACAGCTGTGTGCTACGTTGCTGCAGTCACATCTGACTCCTTGCGACCCCGTGGACTGCAGCCCACCAGGCTCCTCTGTCCATGGAATTCTCCAGGCAAAAATACTGGAGTGGGTTGCCATTTCCTCCTCCAGGAAATCTTCCTGACCCAGGGATCAAACCCATGTCCCCTGCATTGGCAGGCAGTTTCTTTACCACTAGTGCCATCTGGGAAAGCCCCAGGTAACAGCTGCCTTAATTCAGATCCCAGCAGCGCCACTTGCCAGCTATGAGCCCTTGGGCAAGGGACATGATCTCTCTGTGCCTCAACATCTTCACCTGTAAAATGGGAATAATAATAGTACGGTTGTGACAATAAATGAGAAAGCAAACTTCTCAAAAACTGTTAGTTTGGAGGTGGACGTGTGTATTGTTTCTCCTGAAATGAAGCCAGACATTCACAAGGACTCTTACTTTCCTCAGGAGGCAAGTGCCACAGCCAGGCTGCTGGATGCGGGATATGGAAACACGCCCAGGGCCAAGTGAGGACAGCCGATTTCATCCAAGTGCCCTGGCTCAGCAGGGGAGGGCCGCCCACCTGGCCTCTGTGCCAGCCTAGCAAGTGGGGCCCCTCGGGGCCCAACACCTATTTTCATTATCAGACCCACATTCCTGGGATTCCTGGGTGAACCAAGCACTTATTACAACAGACTCAAAGAGCAAAGGAAAATACTCATTTGAGGCCCAGACACGGATTTTTCATTTTCATAATTGGCCGTTGGGTCTGCACGTCCTGAGGGTGCAGGTGGAAGGGAGCTGCGGACAAAGTGTCTCTGTGGGCGCTCAGCTGCCCATGGAGGAGGGCGGGGCCGGCTCCGCCCAGAAAGCCCTCTGAAGGTCCACCCCCCTGCCACTGGGCCTGGCTTGTCAGCCCCTGGGCCAGAGGAATAGGCATTTACTCTGCTTTGCAGAAGTGGCCAGGAGGCTTGTGAAATCCCCTTCAGACCCTCACAGACTAATCTCTAAGTCAGGACCTCAACTAGGGGGTGATTTTAGCTCCTAGAGGACAGTTGGAAATGTCTGTAGACCTTTGTGGTTGTCACGACTGAAGGTGGAGGACGAGGAGGAATGGATGCTACTGACCAAGGAGGCTGCCCAACGTCCCACAAGACACAGGACACCCCCAACAAAAATGACAACCCAGATCACAAGTGTCAGTCCACTTTTGGACTGACTACTTTTCCCTGGTCAGAGTTCATGGAGGTGTAAGAAGGGGAGGACACACAGTCACCCATGTGCATCCTTTAGGAGGGAGAGGCTTGTACAGTGGGGAATAAAGGTCAGTATATACAGCTCCATGCCCAGTGGGTACAAGGTCACCTCACCTACTCAGTCGTGTCCAACTCTTTGCCACCCCATGGACTGTATGTAGCTCACCAGGCTCCTCTGTCCATGGGATTCTCCAGGCAAGAATACTGGAGTGGGTTATCATTTCCTCCTCCAGGGGATCTTCCCCAGCCAGGGATCAAATGAGTCTCCTACGTCTCCTGCATTGGCAGGTGGATTCTTTATCACTGCAGCAGCTGGTACAAGGTGGAAAGACACAAAAGAAGATTCCCAATCCAGCAGGCCTGAATCCACACAAAGCCTCCATTCCCCAGCTGTGAGGCTCTGGGTAAGTTGTTTCAAGGATCTGAGCCTGATCTGTGAAATGAGACCCCCACTGACACCAGGCGGGGTAGGTGTGAATATAAGAGGTGGTGACACTGGAGGAGGGCCTAGTATCTGCCTGGAGCATGGAAGCTCTCCACCCATGCCGACCTCCTCCCCTGACTCCACAGCTCCTTTCCATAGGCTTCCGGTCTGCCCCTTCCTTCCCCCATGCCCCTTGCCTCCCTCTCTCTGCCTCTCCAAACCCTCCCAGCACCCAGGTCACCCTCCCTCCAGAGTATCTATGCAGCTCCCCCTCTCTGGTCATCCCCCTAACCCAACAGAGACGCTGCCTTGGCCACACCCTGGTTTCTATGGGTTATTCCTGGATCTAGGGATACGGTGGCATATTTGGGAGTACCGGGTGTGTGGGAGTGACATGTGTTCGGTGATGTGCACACGTACTGAGAATTTCTGTGTGTGTTGGTATGTGAGTGAGTGTTTCTGTATCTTGTGTGGATGCATATATCCTGGGACCGCTTCTTTCTTCTTTCATTTTCTCCCAGTCTCTGCAGGATACTCTGCGATATGCTGGGCTCACTGTCTGTAGAGGGTCCTTAGGAGAAAGCCAGATAGATGATGTCCCCCAATTTCAGAACAGGCTCTTTATTCCCTCTCCCCTGAGGAGGATGCCTAGACCCAGGCTGTTATACGCCCTCCCGCCGTTCCCTACACCTTCCCACCCTCCTTTTCTGAGCCAAGCTCTGTCCTGGACACCTGGGTGGAGAGATGCTCATACCAACCCCTACTGAAAGCATGTATTCCAGTGGGAGCTCTCAGGGTTGCTCATCAGTCAGGATGGACCAGGCCAGCAGTACCTGCCTTGAAAATGGTGAAGTCCTCCTTAACGGCTGGCGAAAAGCTTCTGCCCCAGATCCCAAAGGTCCCCTGATTCCCAGGATCCAGCCAGCAAAAGGCTAACCCAGGCCCTGCAGGGAGCCTCCCTGGGACCCTGCTGCTGGGCTGGGCCTGGCCTTCCTCCAGAAGCTCTGATCAGCTGGTACCTCTGCCATACCAGCTGTTAAATATTTGCAAACATTCCCGGGAGACAGGGGCCTTATCATGCTGCAAATCACGGAGAGCACCGATGCAGATGTTGAGCAACTCTGAAATCACTGAAGACAGAATCACTGACTGCCTGCAGGATGTCAAAGATATCTTCAGGGAAAAAAAAAATAAAAAAGATTATTTTCTAGGATCTTGAAGGATGAATGCGAGTCTACAGGAAATTGAAGAGAGGGAAAGGTTTACCAGGTCAGGGAAGAAGAAGTACAAAGGCATGGAGGTGTATGACAGAATCTCTGGCTGAAGCAACCACTTCCCGAGAGTGTGGAAAGTGGGGATGATTGGAAAGGCGATCAGGAGACTACATTGGAACCAGCCTTGAATGCCGAGCTAAAGAGCTGCAGCTACTCTTGGTAGTCTCCAGATTCTGTACTATAATCCAAGCCTAGGACCAGCTACATAGTTGGCGGGTCCAATGCAAACTGAAAATGGGCGGCCACTTGTTCAAAATATATTAAGAATTTCAACACAGTTACAACTCAACATTAAATTAAAAGCAGGGTCCTTCTAAGGCCTGGGCCCCATGTGACTGCCCATGCAGGTGGTACCTCCCAGGGCCACTGGTCTGAGCTGTTGTCCTGCCTGGGCTTTAGGAGATGACAGCCTGAGCCCACGAGGCCTGAGAGAGGAAGCAGGAAACACTTCTGCAAAATTCTCCTGGCCTCGTGGGAGATTACCTCTTTCCTCAGCAGAGATCAGGTTACCATTCCAGATGCACTGGTCTCAGAGCCTTAATTCATCAGAGAGGTGTGTGCAACACTTTGCTCTTTGTGCACTAATTCCTCACCCAGCTGACCCTGCCGCTGTATAAACACATGAGGCAGGTGCCCTGGACGACCTGAAAGCCTGCTTCTGGTAAGCGCTGGCTCCAACCACTGCCCAGCGGCTTGGGGCTTGGGGATGTGCCCGGAGCCCCCCCAGGCCCCATCTCAACAGGGACCAGCTGGAGGGTTCAGAGGGCCATCCATGGCCGCCTCACTAGAAACCAAGGAGCTCAGTGACTTGGGGGAAACTCACCAGGCCACTTGGCTAATTTCACCTTCCCAGAAATGAGAAAAGCCGCCAGGCGGGAGAAGGAATGAGCAGGGGTCTAACTGTACTTCTGATGCAAATAGAGGCTGAAATCAAAAGCTCCTCTTCTTGAGGTTAATAGATTCATTTGGTTAAAAGTTGAGAAGCATTTCATCACAACCTCTGTCTCCAGCAATCTGCCCTCAGAATTTGCATATGTTTTGAATGAAAATTGTCAGGACCATGCAAACTAGACAGCTATATGCATCTTATCAGATGGCTGTCGGGGAATTTGGAGGGAACAGGCTGGGTTTAAACACAAGTGAGGGCTGAGGCCCTTGTGTGGATCTGGCCCCTGTGATAGTATCTGTCCCCACCCTGACCCAAGCTTATGATAAGCCACCTTCTCCATTTTACCGGCCCCTCGGTGGCGAACAAGCCACCTGCTTGCGGTTGGGCCCGGGAGAAAGAGAAATGATTCTTTATGTCCCTCTGGTTCCACTGAGGTCAAGTGTGAGGGGCAGGTGTGGGCACTGCTGCCGCTAAACAGATTTCCGTTCCTTGATCTGTTAGTCCATCTTCTTGCAGTGCTTCAATGACTTCATCCCTCACCTTGTGAATCCTTCAACCGTTTTCGCAAATAATACCTATCTTTAGGGGAAAAATCCAAAAGGAAACACATGCATTATTTTTATTGGTCACATCATATATATCACATGTTTTTTTGCAGGATACAGATACACAGTGTGAAGAAATGGACAGGTGGTCCTAAAGCTTCCCTCGTTCCCCTAGAGGGTCCTGGCCATTAGCTGGCAGAGTTGCATGTTCTCCCAGCCTCACTCTGCCACACTGATGCTCAAAGAACTCTGTCTTCCTGGCATTTGGAACTTCCTCACATCCCTAGCTTTGCCCACTGATTGCCAACGTCCCTCTCTGGTTCTTAAGACACCCACCATTTCTGCGTATACCCGAGGCAGGGAAATTGATGGTACTGAGCTCAGACATTTTCTGCCAAGCATTCCCCTTGCACTGTGCTAGGCCTGGGCAAGATGCAGTCGAGAGCCAACAAGTGTGTGTCACAGCTTGTTGCTGTTTGACCAAGAAAGTAGCCACCCTCCCATCTTCCAGTTTCCAGACTGAGATTTGCATTTTGCTTTCTGAAGAACTTTCTGTCACTTCATATTACCCACTGCCCTTCAGAGTTTACTTCTCCTTGTCTACCTGCAGTTCCCAAGCTTATCATCCCAAGCTTAAATGATTTTCATAATGGGAGAACACAGCGCACTTATCTTTTACAAAATTTATTTGGCAGATATTACACGCCCAGGATATGGGCAAGAAATACTTGAGAGGTAATAGAGATAAAAGAAACATCTTCATAGCTACCTATAAAAAACAGAGCATTTAGGGACTTCCCTGATGGTCCAGTGGTTGAGAGTCCATCTTGCTACGCAGAAGACAGGGGTCCTCCATGCCACAGGGCAGCTAGGCCAGCCTGCCACAAGCTGCTGAGTCCCTATGCCCCAGAGGAGCCCACGCTCCACAGGGAAAAGGTCCCACGTGACACTGCTAAGACCCAACGCAGACAAATAAGCAAAACTTTTAATTAAGCTTTGGTCGCATGTACACACTGCTTTGTTTAATGTATTTGTTTTATGTTCGGCTGAGCCGGGTCTTCCTTGCTGCTCAGGCTTTCTCTAGTTGCAGCACACAGGGGCTCCTCTCGAGTTGTGGTATGCGGGCTTCTCACTGCGGCGGCTTCTCTGGTTGCAGAGCGCAGGCCCTAGGCACACAGGCTTCAGGAGGTGTGGCGTGGGGCTCAGGCATGATCCCTGGCACGTGGAATCTTCCTGGATCAGGGATCGAACAGGGTCCCCTGCATTGGCAGGTGGATTCTTATCTACTGTGCCACGAGGGAAGTCCCAATCAATGTTTTGTTTTTCTTTTTTTAAAAAAAGATCATCTATTTTCATTTCAAACTGCTTAATACATTCAAGGGTTGGAGCAGAAGGACAAGAAAGCCAGCATATGTTTTAAAGGATGATTCTCCTGGGGCAGGATTGCTTAAAGTTTTCCTGGAGTGTCAATAATACGATTGAATAATACGATTCAGAGAAGCTACCTCCGGCCCTGGACCGGGAGGTTATACATCTCCTGTAATAAAAATGATGGCAGTGAGATAATGGCACTATTGCACTCACCTAGGGCTTACACATCCTGATGACAATGATGGTGGCAAGGATGTTGAAGTAATGAGGTTAAGTAATATGATCTATGCCTAACATACAGCAAGCATTCAGCAATTGGCAGCTATTACATTTATCTTCCTTCTTTCTTATAAAGTATTATGTTTCCCGTTTTATATATGAGAGCCCTGAAGCTCAGTGAGGTCCACGTCCTACAACAGATCACAGGAGCGTAGCAAATGGGGAAGCTGAGATTTGAACCCAGGTTCCCCAAGAATTAAGATGAGCTGTTATGACAGCTTTGCCAGAGTCTCTTGTCTAAATCATAGATAAAAAGACATCAGCTCAGCTTGTCCTTTTAATTTCCAAATGGTTACTCAGCATTTTTTCAGAAATTGTCTGATTATTGTTGCTCACCTGCTTTGTTACAGTTTGAGAGGAAAGTCCTCCAAACGTGAGACACAGTCCAGCCCTAAACTCTGTCAGGCCAGCTAACCTTCCCTTGATTTTTTTTCCCCAAGCTCCCCCTGTTTCCATCTAGATCAAAGCCTAAGTATTATAGCCTAAATATTTGTATTTAAGTTTGTAAACTAAATATTGAAAGATGCCACTTGGGTGTATTCAACCTTGCTCAATCTGTTTCAACCAAAATCTTTGAATGTTAGTTTGCGAGAAGGAGAAGACAACATTGACTTTGGTCTGAAGGCTCTTCAGTTATTGAGATCTTCATATTCTTCA
This sequence comes from Cervus canadensis, assembly GCF_019320065.1. NCBI lineage: Eukaryota > Metazoa > Chordata > Mammalia > Artiodactyla > Cervidae > Cervus > Cervus canadensis. Next base: position 1,821,417 of record NC_057401.1, read on the forward strand.
AGATCTTTCATTTAATTCTCCAGCATAATTAAAAATCTCTAGTTGTCAGAAGAAGGCACACTGAAGTATGATGGCAGACCCTTGTCTGTATTCAGTCCTTTAAAAATAGTCAATGAATCGCCATCCGTCAAAACCTGAGACGTTCCCTACAATACACATTACCTGCTTCCATTTGAAAAAGGTCTGGAAAGATCTTCCAGATTTGAAACACTGGGCCAGAATTTTGAGCCTCTGAGTAGCAGCTGCCCCCTGTTGACGTGTAGTCCCCCCAAGGCCTGCTTATGTCGTGCGTGTCACCTGCCAGGCCTGCTACAGTGCGGGCCCAGATGTCACCTGCCAGGCCTGCTACAGTGCCGGCCCAGATGTCACCTGCAGGCCTGCTACAGTGCCGGCCCAGATGTTACCTGCCAGGCCCCCACAGTGCAGGCCCAGATGTCACCTGCCAGGCCTGCTACAGAGCGGGCCCAGATGTCACCTGCCAGGCCTGCTACAGTGCCACCCAGATGCCACCTACCAGGCCTGCTACAGTGCGGGCCCAGATGCCACCTACCAACCCTGCTACAGTGCGGGCCCAGATGCCACCTACCAGGCCTGCTGCAGTGCCGGCCCAGATGCCACCTGCCAGGCCTGCTACAGTGGGGGCCCAGATGTCACCTGCCAGGCCTGCTACAGTGGGGGCCCAGATGTCACCTACCAACCCTGCTACAGTGCGGGCCCAGATGTCACCTGCCAGACCCCCACAGTGCGGGCCCAGATGCCACCTGCCAGGCCTGCTACAGTGCCGGCCCAGATGTCACCTACCAACCCTGCTACAGTGCGGGCCCAGATGTCACCTACCAGGCCTGCTGCAGTGCCGGCCCAGATGCCACCTGCCAGGCCTGCTACAGTGCGGGCCCAGATACCACCTGCCAGGCCTGCTACAGTGCGGGCCCAGATGTCACCTGCCAGGCCTGCTACAGTGCCACCCAGATGCCACCTGCCAGGCCTGCTACAGTGCCACCCAGATGTCACCTGCCAGGCCTGCTACAGTGCCACCCAGATGCCACCTGCCAGGCCTGCTACAGTGCCGGCCCAGATGTCACCTGAGAGACCCGCTGCAGTGCCGGCCAAGATGCCACCTGCCAGGCCTGCTACAGTGCGGGCCCAGATGCCACCTGCCAGGCCTGCTACAGTGCCACCCAGATGTCACCTGCCAGGCCTGCTACAGTGCCGGCCCAGATGTCACCTGAGAGACCTGCTGCAGTGCCGGCCCAGATGCCACCTGCCAGGCCTGCTACAGTGCCACCCAGATGCCACCTGCCAGGCCTGCTACAGTGCCGGCCCAGATGTCACCTACCAACCCTGCTACAGTGCCACCCAGATGCCACCTGCCAGGCCTGCTACAGTGTGGGCCCAGATGCCACCTGCCAGGCCTGCTACAGTGCCGGCCCAGATGTCACCTACCAACCCTGCTACAGTGCGGGCCCAGATGCCACCTGCCAGGCCTGCTACAGTGCGGGCCCAGATGCCACCTGCCAGGCCTGCTACAGTGTGGGCCCAGATGCCACCTGCCAGGCCTGCTACAGTGCCGGCCCATATGTCACCTACCAACCCTGCTACAGTGTGGGCCCAGATGTCACCTGCCAGGCCTGCTACAGTGCCGGCCCAGATGTCACCTGAGAGACCTGCTGCAGTGCCGGCCCAGATGTCACCTGCCAGGCCTGCTACAGTGCCGGCCCAGATGTCACCTGCCAGGCCTGCTACAGTGCCGGCCCAGATGTCACCTGCCAGGCCTGCTACAGTGCAGGCCCAGATGCCACCTGAGAGACCTGCTGCAGTGCCGGCCCAGATACCACCTGCCAGGCCTGCTACAGTGCGGGCCCAGATGCCACCTGCCAGGCCTGCTACAGTGAGGGCCCAGATGCCACCTGCCAGGCCTGCTACAGTGCAGGCCCAGATGCCACCTGAGAGACCTGCTGCAGTGCCGGCCCAGATGTCACCTGCCAGGCCTGCTACAGTGCCGGCCCAGATGTCACCTGCCAGGCCTGCTACAGTGCAGGCCCAGATGCCACCTGAGAGACCTGCTGCAGTGCCGGCCCAGATACCACCTGCCAGGCCTGCTACAGTGACAGCCAGATGTCACCTACCTCCCCATGTGACTTAAGACAGATCACCCAAGCTCCTCTTGTGATACCTCAGACACCTGAGTCACTTTCTGCTTTTCAGCCCCAAACTTCTCAAATCAGCCTCAACTGGTTGCACTGAACCACTCACCCATCTCTCCCTCGCCCAGAACACAGTGCCCTGAGACCAGACGTGTCTGTCCCCTGTGACACTGAGTCTGTGGAGTGGAGACAGCAATGTCACCGGTGACCTCTATGTTGACTCGATATATATTTTTCAGGCTGAATTCTTCCTCCTAAACAGCAGCCCTCATTTTCTTAGTTGAAAAGCCAACAGAACCAAGCTTTTCCAGACATAGCCCCAGGCTCAGAAGCACTGTCTGGTTAGTTCCTTGACTCCAGGCAGGCCATAGTACTCTTTTAGAGCAGACTTTTGGCTTTGCTCCTTTAAAAAAGAAGGGAGGAAGGAAGAAAGAAAGAAAGAAAAGAAAGAAAGATGGGAGTGAGGGAGGGAGAAAGGAAAGAAGGAGGGGAAAGTGGACTCTTTTGATTCAAAATACAACACTTTTGCCAACATTGATATAGTTTAAATCTCAGTAACAGCAGGAAAGGATTTACCTGCAATTCCATCACAACAGCAAATAAACCCTCTTTAATCTTTGTCCATACACACACAAAAATTTTACCATAAAAATAGTTAACATTTGCTGAATGCTTGTTAAATGGGTTGTGCCTTTGCTGTTGCATCACCAAACCCAGTTATGTAGAGATTTTCTCCTATATTATCTTCTAAGAGTATTGTAGTTTTGCATTTTACATTTAGTACTATAATATATTTTGAGTTAAATACTTTTGTAATACAGGTGTAAAGCCTATATCTAGATTCCTTCTTTTGCATGTGTTTACTAGGTTTCTCTAGCACCACTTGTTCAAAAAACTTTTTTCCATTGTGTTGCTGTGGTCCTTTGTTAATAATCAATTGGCTATATCCATGTGGGTGTATTTCTGGACTCTCTAATCTGTTTCACGGATTTTATGTATGTACTTTGTGCACGTGTGCTAAGTTACTTCAGTCGTGTCTAACTCTTTGTGACTCTAGAGACTGTAGCCCACCAGGCTCCTCCATGAAACTCTCCAGGCAAGAACACTGGAGTGGGTTACTGTATCCTCCCCCGGGGGATCTTCTCGACCTGGGCATCAATCCTGAGTCTCTTACATCTCCTGCATTGGCACATGGGTTCCTTACCACCAGCACTACCTGGGAAGCCCTGTATGTGCTCTAGTTCACATTACTGTGTAAAGTTATCATTTGTTTATTTTTAATTTTTATTTGCCGTGTTGTGTTAGTTTCAGGTGTATAGCAAAGTGATCTCTCTCCTCTATTCCAATAGTCTTGACACCTATTCCAGGAGACATGTGGTAAGCGCTGCCCAGTCTTTGTTAACTGCTAGAAGCTAGAAGCCAGGAGGCTCAGAGTCTTAAATGTCAGGGTCTAGCAGTGATGGGAGTGGGCGTTTTATTGGTACCCAAGGGGTTTGATTTATGGAGGTTGCTGAGTGGCAGCACAGATAGGTCCATGCCATTGAAAGAAGATTTCTATTATTTGCATTTCCTGAAAGGAGAGGTCATGCCATGCCAGCCCCTGGGAAGAATCAGGTTTGGGTCAGAAGGCAAGCAGGAATAAGCAGAAGGCCTAAACGACAGCGTTTATTGGGGTGTCCACAGAAAAGGCAAGGCACGGCTGGGTGAACAGCTACGGTGGGCCAGTGTGAATAATTCTGGTGGGCTTTGGGCTTCAGGGTATGATCCTAGTTGTGATACCTGGCCCTGGGATAATTGAGGACAGAAGAAATATCAGCCTGGTGTGTGAGAGAAGATGATGGATAAGGACTCAGTCTTGACTCAGTCAGCTTGCAGGTAAGGCCATTACCACCCGTAATAGGGCCCTATAACGAATGGAGGCCAAGTGTATTCAACAATGGATACATAGAATGGAAGAAAACACGGAACAGTGGGGTGTGGAAGATGGTAAGAAAAAGATCATAAAACAAGGAAAAAGACAAGCTAAATGCCAAAATCAGAGTGACTGGCGTGTATGCTCCTTGCTTTGCTCTTTAGCTAACTGGAGTAGAAGTAACACCTCCCCTGGACTTCCCTGATGGCCCAGTGGCTGAGAGCCTACCTGCAGATGCAGGGGACGCAGGCTCGATCCCTGGTCCAGGAAGATCCACACGCCTCAGCAACTGAGCTGTCACACCACCACTGCTGAGACTAAGCACCCGAGAGCCCGAACTTCGCGGTGAGAAGCCTGCACACCGCAACTAGAGAAAGCGACACACAGCAGTGAAGACCCAGGGCAGCCAAACATTAATTTTAAAAAGTAACACCTCCCTCACCGTTTGTGGTAAAGATTCCACAAGGTCAAGGGTGTTAAATGCTCCGTATGGCTCCTGGGGCAACCAAGGGCTCATTGAATGCAAACTTTGTAACAGGCATGAGTACCTTGGATGGACAGTCATGCTTCAACTTAAGTTTGTTTAGTAAGAAAAAATACAAACGTCCTAAGGGAAGCTGCAATGCTTCGCACTACAAAGCAAGGCATCCATGCTTGTTGTTGGTTATTTTAAATTGCTAATTCCTTTGCTAGTGTTGTTTGTTTTAAATTGCTAATTCTTTGGTGAGTTTCCAGCAAGACCTGATTTACAAAAAAGTATTCAGCACCAAATATTTCACAGCCCATCCTCATACACCAACAAGGTCAATTTGCTTTGCTGTAGAATCAGCACGTGTGGCTGAAATAATCAGCCATTTATTTCAAGCTACACTGTGGCGTGTAACAGTGCACCTCACACTTCCAAGTGTACAGGAATCACACCCTGGGGTGAAAATACAGATTCTGATTCAGTAGTTGTGGTGTGGGGCTTGAGATTCTGCACTAGAAGCTCCAGGGTGATGCCCCTGGCACAGAGTTCATCTTTCTAGTAGCAAGAGATTCAAATATGGTCTTGGGCTTCTCTGGTGCCTCAGCGATAAAGAAGCTGCTGGCAATGCAGGGTTCGATCCCTGGGTCGGGAAGATCCCCTGGAGGAGGAAATGGCAGCCCACTCCAGTGTTCTTGCCTGGGAAATCCCATGGACAGAGGTGCCTGGAGGGCTACAGACCACGGGGTTGCATAGAGTCGAACACGACTGAGTGAGCACGCGCACAACTTTGTCTTACTTGGAGGCCAGGCTTCCCTAGAACCTGAAATGGCCAAAGGAGGAAAGCAGATTGACAAGCGCTCTGTGGCTGTCGTGAGTCCCTGCAGGTTGTGGGTGCTGTTAGCCCTCACTCAGAGCCAAGGGACTCTTAACACACAATTGACACAGCAGCTCAGAGGGCTGGCTCTGGACCTTCACCCTGCTCCCAGGGTCTGAAAATGTAAAAAAGCCAAGGGAGTCCTGTGTTCTTTTCTGCTTCCAGCCAATGCTCTGGGCCCAGCTGAGATTAAAAAGTCCGTGTCCTGAGACAGAAATCCAACACTGTTTACTCTGCTGGGGGGACCTGAGTCCTAGCCTCTGACACTGACTTAGTATGTGATGACGAGAGAGCCCTGTTGCTTCTTGGTCCTCAGTCTTTACATTCATAAAAATGGAGTTTTGAATTAGGTCAGTGGCTTTCAAACATGCAGGGTCGTGAGCTTCATCTGGGAAGTTTGATAAAATCCTGACCCTGGCCCCATCCCAGATCTCTGTCCTAGTGGGGAGGTGGGTAGAGAGTGCTCACGGCAGGGTCAGCCAGGAGGTGGGAGAGGGGCAAGCAGACACCCAGCTCCGGGAAGAAGCCCGGGTTATGGGGAAGAGGGGCCACAACCCAGGAATCATGACCCCCTCCCCCCATTCATCACTCCCACCTCACTCCCCCCATTCATCACTCCCACCTCCACTCCCCCCATTCACCACTCCCACCCATTTGTAACCGTTCGGGAAGAAGCCCGGGTTATGGGGAAGAGGGGCCACAACCCAGGAATCATGACCCCCTCCCCCCGTTCATCACTCCCGCCTCACTCCCCCATTCATCACTCCCACACGTTTGTAACCGTCCTCCCCTCCAAGGTCCAGGCGGTGTTGGGCCGCCAGCCTTCTGTTTGCTGTAAACACCAGGAGCTTCTCTCAGGCTTTCATGAATCCTTTCTCCCTGCCTCCCAGGACTTCTGTCCACCCCCACCCCACCTGCAACCTCCCTCTGTCCCTAAATCCCTCTTCTCTGATGGACCTGGAGGCGGTATTCTAGCCCTTGATCCACAGCAAGAGAAGCCCAGAGCCCGTTGTACCAGAAACAGCGCAGTGCACACTCCCTGCAGGTGGCAGACATCCCTCCCTCCGCCCCGCTCTTCATCCTCACTTTTGTATTAGTCAGGATCCTTAGTTACAAGTGATGGATACCCTATGGACATTAGCTTTGGGGGTAAAAAGTAAAGAAAAGAACAAAACAGAAAACCACTGACTCATACAGCCAGGAGGCACTTTCAGGTCTGGCTGGATTCAGTGACTCAGCTGATGTTGTCAAGGCTTCTCTCCCCCATCCCTGCAGTCACAGCCATTCTCTCCCGTCAGATCACTTCTGACAATCTACAACTCCAACTTTATATCTTCTCAGCCTATTTAGTCTGCAGAAAAAGAGATTCTACCAGGCCGACGAAAACTAGGATGCCCTCACGCCTTCCCTTCTCTCTCCTCCCTTCCACCCCTCCCTTCATCTTTTATTCAGACATGAATAAAATGAGGTTATTATCCTACATCCTCAAAGATCTTACAACCCAACAGGGAAGAGTTGGCCATATACCAATAATGGTGACATTTTATGATTAGGGCCATGGTAAAATTACCTACAGAGTCTTCATACTTTTATTGGGTGCCTGGTAGATGCCAGGTCTACATTCCCCTCTTCCATTTCTGTAACCTGAGCCTCAATGCTGTGTGCAGTACCCCAAGCAGGAATTGCTGCCAGCATGTAGATCACGACATGGAGTTTCAGTCTGGGCTACGTGTGTCTACCCTAGCAAGGTCCCAAGCAGGGGACAGGGAGAGATGGGAAACTTTTGGGAACCCTGGTGCCTCAACTTTTCAAGAAGGTCCTATCAAAAGAGATAAAGAACGAGGGGAAAGGGAAGGGAGGAGGGGCTATGGCAAAACTGGCCCGAGGACTCATATGTTGCACCCAGGCAATATCTGAAACCAAGAGCCTCCTTCCTGTGCAGACCAGGGATTTGCACGGGTTGTAGGGAATGGGGTGGGTACAGTTTTGAGGGAGATGGTTGCCAGCTTCCGTCAGTTTCTCTAGGAAGCTAGCTACAGTTTCATGATAGATCCATAATCTCACAGCAACACCCCAACGCTGATGCCACCCAAGTTCAAGGTCAGGTCCTTGGCAACAGTCCTACTTCTTCACATTATCTCCAGGCCTCAAATCGGAATGCCTCCTCCCATCCCTCACCTCACTCTAAACCCCCGACTCTAGCCTCGGTTCAGTCCAACTCTGCCTCCTAGGTGTGTGATCTTTCTAAGCCTCAGTTTCCTCATCTGTAAAATGACCTGGTAATAATATCAGTTCACATTCAAGAAGTGTTCATGGTTATCTGAGCACCTTCACCCGGCACATCTCATGTCATCTTCACATGACCCTGAGGGGTAGGTGCTCTTCAACCCAGGTTCACAGCTGGGGAAATTCAGGTCTGGAAAAGTAGCTGTCTTGAGGTCACAGAGCAAGACAAGGCCAAGGTGAGCTGAGACCCCTGCTTTCCCATCTTCCCTTCCCCACCACCCTACCATTTAAGGAGGCTCCCATTCTCAGATGCCAACCCATCACCTTCGCAACCCTGAGAGTGGGAGCTTCCTTAAATGGAGGGCCCTGCTATCTCCCTTGCTGTCCCCTAGTGCCAGCCCATCACAAAGCAAATACAGTCAAGTGTATCTGCTCTCACCTCCTAGGGCTGCTGTGTGGCTTGGAGAGGATGCATTTATTAAAGCACCCTGCATAAAACCTGGCAAGAGACAGTGCTAAGAAGTGTGAAGCTAAACTAGGATTAATATCCCAGGTTTGCCTTCCATCTTCTTCTCTTCCCCCCTTATCTGACTCTTTTCCAAACTGGGTTTCTATGTCTTCCAGCCCACTGGAGCCTATGGAAGTTTTATAGGGCAGCCCCACCCCCAGGCCCCTGGTGGCTCAGATGGTAAAGAAGGTGCCTGCAAGGCAGGAGCCCGAGGTTGGGAAGATCCCCTGGAGAAAGGCATGGCTACCCACTCCAGTGTCCTTGCCTGGAGAACCCCATGGACAGAGGAGACTGGTGGGCTACAGCTCATCATCGTCTCCAAGTGTTGCACACGACTGAGTGACTCACACTTTCACTTTCATTTCCCCCCAAACTAACATTAGGACCCCGAGGCCCCAGGATCTGGGGCCAGTGGGGCTCTCTCTCCCTGGCTGAGCCAGGACTTTGACTGCCACCAGCATTTCCAGTCATACTTATTCAGCTGGCTCCCAGTAAGACAAACAGGTCCTTTCAGGAGTTAGCACTCGGGCAAGATTTCAATTTTATTTTTCCAAACTTTTATTACCTTACATTTAAAGCACTTACTGCCTTGCTAGTTTCTGGCAGCAATGCTCAGGCACAGAGATATGGGAAATAGGACTGCTGAATCCTCACATTCTCGGCTGAGGGGAACGTCCACCCTCTGCCCACCCTCCCTGCAGGGTGGCGTCCCCAGGACACACGCACCAGAGATCTGGACCTGAACACCACTGAGCTGCCGTAGATGCTTCCAGAAGGTCAGGAATGGGTGGCCTGAAGGCTGAGGGGGCAGATTTTCACGGACAGAACAAGCCTGGCCTGGTTCTAAGAAGAGTCACAGCCCAGAACCCTGGGAGCCAAGACAGGGCAGGAGAACTGAAGTATACCAAAGGCATCTACAGACCAGACCTTTTGGGAACATTTAACCCCCACTGCAGCTGTGGGTTAGGGATCATCGCAGCCATTTTGTACATGAGGAAACCAATGTTTGTGAAGTCTGAGGTCACACAGTTGAAGCTGGCAGAATCAGAATCTGACCTAAGTCAGCCTACTGGCTGTGCAACACTGACCTTGGCCTCTCTGGGCCTTGCTTCCTTATCTCTTCAGTGTACCAAGTGTGAAGAGTGCCTGCCTCAGGAGGTGCTGTGAGGCTTAGATAAGGTCACCCTGCAAAGCCCGGGGCTCAGTGCCAGGTGTATGATAAATATGTCTTGAATGAACAAGTGAGTGAAGGAAAGAATCGATGGTTGGGGGAGGGCGGCAATTCAGCTTCAGCCTTACTTAGATCCCTGTTGCTCACCTGTGATTTGTGGGCTTCCCAGGTGTTGCCAGTGGTAAAGAATCTGCCTGCCAATGCAGGAGACACAAGAGACACACACAGGTTCTGTTCCAGAGTTTGGAAGCTCTCCTGGAGCAGGAAATGGCAACCCAGTCCAATATTCTTGCCTGGAAAATTCAGTGGACAGAGGAGCCTGGTGGGCTACAGTCCGTGGGGTCACAAAAGGGTCAGACATGACTGAGCAAAATAGGTATTCTGAGTCTGGAACATGGCAAACTTTCTGAGAATTTTTTTTGAGAATTTTTTGTTGTTTTTCTGATCATTTTTCCTCTACCTAAAGGGTTTCTCCAGCTCCACTTGTGAAAATTCTGTCTTATCAGAGGCTACCACCTCTGAGAGGTCTCTGGGGTCCCCCAGATGGATGTGGAAGCCTCTGGACACTCTCACATCAGAACATTCTAGGTAGATGTGCCTGTTCTTCGGCTCTTCTAGAAAGACTGCCTGTTGCTGGAGACAGCAGACCACAACCCCAGCCATGAAGTAGCCATGGAAACGGCTTCTATCCCTTGTGTCCCTGAGGACAGGCCATATCTGCTTGGCTCACCATGACCCATTTGCATCATGACTTTCAGATGCCAGTGCCAGGCCTCTTAGAGATCCTCAATGATATCTGGGGAATGAATGGAACCACAAAAAATTTGTCCACAAATGCGTGATTTACTGATTGGTAGCTGTGCAGGCAATTGACAGGACTCCAGCTGGTACCCTGGCATCCTGCAGTAACAGCAGGGACATCTGGGACCCATGCCCGGAAGCGGGGAATCCACCGGCTTGCATTTAGTCAGTGCGTGAGTTGCCTTGAGCCATCTGACTGTGCTCCGTTGAGGGAAACTTGGAAAGGAAGCTAGGGAAGATGATGACCCTCCCTGGGTCCTTGCAGGGAACCCCTTTGAAGAGATAACCCTGCAGGGTCCCTCTTCCTCTTCCTTTAAAACACACATGCCCCCAGCCTCTTGTAGAGAATGGGCTGGACTTCTCTTCTCCTGGTCACATCAGTGCAAGGAGAGCCTGTCTGATGAGTAGGTAGTGCCCCCAGGAGGCTGTCTGCATTCCAGGTGGCACCCCAGGACTGCCCTCCTTTGTCTATTGCCATCTGGGCTTCACAGGAACAAGCTTCAGGTTGCCAACACCCAGGATCCCACTACCTTAAAACTATGAATGGGATCTGCTCCCAATGCTGAGCAAGCCCAGGACTGACTGCCGACCACTTCCAGAAAGCGAAGGTCAAAGGGATGTCTGAGGCAAACAGAGAAGGTGGTAGGAACAGGGTGCCAGGTATGAGCAGGTGATACCTTTAAAATATGGGCTTTATCTGAGTGGTTACAACTTTGAGCTCTGGGGTTAGAAAGACCAGCGCTTCCCCAGTTGGCTCCACCACAAATCAGCTGTAATATTTTGGGCGAATTTGTTAATAACCTTTCAAAACCTCAGTCCCAAAACTGTAAAATGAGGGTAGCAGTAATACCTTGTCATGACAAATTTTAAGGTTGAATGAGCCAAGGCATGTTGATACCTGGCACTAGGGAGATGCCAAGCAATATGGATGCTGGTAGCTTGTGTTATCTTGCAATCTGTCTTGCCCACTAGACTGTGAGCTACTTAGAGATAAGAATCCAGGTGACTGAGACAGGGCCTGGTCCATAGTAGATGCTCAGGAATCATTTGTTGAATGCATGGCAGATGAGGTAGAGTGGAAATTACACTTGCTGTTGTTCTGTTATAGTGTCAATTTATTATCCTGTCTCCCTAACTAAATGGAAGTTTAAGAGATTACAGATAAGCCTTATTCCTCTATGTATTCACAGTGCCTAGCACATAATCTCTCTGAGTCGCAGTCATTGCACCTGTAAAATAGGAATAACTTCCCTACTTGATAGGGTTTTCTGAGGATAACATGAACTGAGCATGTAAATCATTTTGCATGGTGCCTGGCATCATGTGAGAGCCCAACTGTGATCATACCCAGCTTATACAAAGGTGTCACAGCCAGTGTCCAGAGCTGAGCAGGTGCAGGCAGAGGTGAGCTTCCTCACACTCCCAGGGTGTGACCGTCTAAGGCGACTGGTGACAGGCTTAGAGACTGCTCCCCTTTTACTAAATGCTCATCTCCTAGACACTGGGCTCCGTATGAAATGCTTGATGTTTGACAAGCAATAGCTCCCTTAACCCAGAAAGTGAAAGTGAAGTCGCTCAGTGGTGTCCGACTCTTTGCGACCCCATGGACTGTAGTCTATCAGGCTCCTCCGTCCATGGGATTTTCCAGGCAATAGTACTGGAGTGGGTTGCCATTTCCTTCTCCAGGGTATCTTCCCGACCCAGGGATCGAACCTGGGTCTCCCTCATTGTAGCGCAGAGCAACTAGCAGCTTGCCTGTGACCAGACAGGCACTACAGCGGGAGAGCTGAGCTTTGAACCTAAGCTTCGGGCTCCCAAGCTGCCAAGATGGAACTTCACTGTTCAGCTTCTCTAACGAGGTGTTTCAAGACCTCAGCATTATGGGCATTTGGGGCCAGATCGCTCCCCATTCTGGGGCACTGTAGGATGTTCAGCAGCATACCTTCCTCTACCCACTAGATGCCACATTGGAAGAAACAAAATTGTCTCCTGACACTGATAAATGTCCCCCGGGTGGAGGACCCCCAGCTGAAACCACTGCTCTAAGGGAGCAGCAGCTTTCCCCTCTCCTAAAGCAGCAGCAGCCTCCTCCCCACTAGTACCCGAGGCCGTGTCTCCTGGACGGAGTGCCTTGATAGAAAGCTGAGGGCTAGTCCAGCGCCACTGCCTCATATGTGACCTGATGATCAGCTCCTTCTTCCAGCGTTTCTTTGTCATCAGGAAGGATCCCCAGCATCCACCCAGTTTCCCCAAAAAGAAGTGTGGGCATCACCTCTGACTCTCCCTTCCTCACCACCCCCATCTTACCCTTCACCCAGCCCTGTTGACGTCACCTCCTACGGTGTCAGCTCCCTCCCCGTGCTCTCCAAACCCTCCTCACCTGCTTCAGAGTCATCCCCTCACCTCTGGGTCAGCCTCCCTGCCTGTGTCTGCCTCCTGGCTCACCCACTCCGATCCAGGGCGGCCTTCCTTAATCTGACCACTTGTCTTGTTTCCTGGAGGATCCACTCCTGAAAGAGTTGAAATGGTGACAGAGCCCACTGAAGCCGAATGCTCTGGGGTTAGGCAGAGATGGACCCGCATCAAGGTATGTAGCTCCCTGCATGTGAGCGCATCACAGGGGTGACCTGTCTGTCTCCTCCACTGCACGGTAAACTCTGCATTCACAGAGTGTCCCATTCCCTGATCCTCAGTGCCTGCCCCATAGCCAGCACTCTCCAAATGCTTGTTGGCTGGATGAGGGCTTGGATGGACAGGCGGATGGAAAGAGATCCAGGCATGTACAGCACTCTAAGCTGGGGAGCCCAGCATGAGCCCGTTGCTGGCCCTCCGAAAACATTGGTGGGAAGATCAACTTCCTGCTCTCAAGTGGAATTCCATTATGCAAAGATGACTGTCCTTCCTAGTAGGGGCATTTCAGATCCAGAGAAGAGGATGGGAGAGCGAGATGGACAAGATGAAGCAGATGGTTGGCTGTGTGTCTGATAGTTCTCCCTTGCACCAGAATTTTTTTACAGGGACTAGCTAGAGGAGGGGGGTCACATCCCAAAGAGCCTGACCCTGGAGATCAAGGGTGTCCGACAACCTTTATTTTGGGGAAAATGCACAACAAGCTTAACTGCGTTTATTGGGCAGGGGCAACCTGACAACGTCCAGTGGGTTTTCTTAACAGGATGGGGAGCATGTTTGCTCCAACAGAGGGGCGGCAGGGCCGGTGCGGGCATGTCCACGTGGAGCACACCCTCACCCTGCTCCCCGGTGCTCCTGCAGGACCCCGCCCTCTGCCTGTGGCCCAGGGGAGGGGCGGCAGCCAGAACTTGAGGCTGGGGACAACCACAGCTACACCTGCCCAGAGCCAACAGGATCTATTCCCTTGGATGTTCCCTGTCTGTGATTCCAAGATCCGGTCTGATTGCCCACGTGCCTTCTATAGCCATGGGCTGAGGTGCCTGGAAAGAGGCACTCCTGAATGGCAAGTGAAAGTGACCCTGCTGCCCCCGACCCACCCCCCACCCACACACCCCACACACACACAAAGGAAGTAACTAGTAGGAGCAAGGAGTCCGGCAGGAGACAGAACGTAGATTAGGGATCAGCTGAGGCCAGGCCAGGTAGGAAAAGGGAGGCACTTCTGGCTTGGCCTTAAGCCGAGGAGATGCTACCAGAATGGAAATTCATGTTGGAGCCCCAGAGACTTCAGGTCAGGGCAATTTTATAATAGCTTCCAAGAGGGCAGGCCTGGAGTCAGAGAACTGGGTTCAACTCCAGTTTCTTATCATAGCACCTGTGCCACCTCAGACAAGTCCCTTATCTCTCTGAGCCTCAACTTCCTCATCTGTAAAATGGGAGGACAATGAAATAATAGATTAGGCCTCTAGCACAGACCCTGGCATATTATGGATGCTCAAGGCAACTGGTTTTTGTTGGAAAACATTCTCCATGTTTGTGTCCCCTGTCCTCACACAGGGGAGAGACAGGGTTGAAGTGTGCAGTCTGGGGAGCAGGCCTGCCCTAATGCAGTGAGCTTGGCTGCATGAGTCCATGCCCTAGGTGGGAGACAGCTACAGAACCACATTGGTGAAATGCAGTTCTTCTTTGCAGTCGTGGTAAGTTCTATTGATTACCCTTCCAATAGCCAGTCTCCTAAAATCTAGGCTCACTTCTTCCTTACAGGCAGAGCCACTTTCCATCATAGTAGAAACTGGAAGTGCTAGACACTGTCTTCCCTAGGCTTCCTTGCATGTGAGCATGACACACACTTCTTTGGCGGGATGTTGATGTGGGTAGGTAACTGTGATGCTAGGAGCTACCACTGCCGTGTTGCAAGCATGAGGGGACAGTCCCAAGACCAATGTGCAAAGGATTTGAAGGATGGGGGGAACTTTGTGAAACTTTCATGGCTCTGGAGTTCTTATACTGGGAGAATCAATGAAGTCACTGCTCAAGCCATGGTCGCTGAGTCTTTTCATACTTGAAGCAAAAAGCATCCCAGTGCCAGCCTTTTTAAGCTTGAAGAAAGTATCTTGAACCAATGTGAATCTGGATTTTATATACATATATATATAAAATACACTAGCTATTCCCAAAGCTTCCTACTGCCCTTCTCTGGCCTGAAGGAAAATGGCAGATCTTGAGAAGTCAGGGAGGTTGCTAGATCTGAGGGGGTTTCCTAGGCGGTGCTAGTGGTAAAGAATCCCCCTGCCAGTGCAGGAGGTGCAGGAGACCCAAGTTCAATTCCTGGGTCAGGAAGATCTCCTGAAGGAGGATATGACAGCCCACTCCAGTATTCTTGCCTGAAAAATTCTATGGACAGAGAAGCCTGGCAAACTGGAGTCCATGAGGTCACAAAGAGTCAGACACACACACTAGATCTGAGGCCACACCACATCCCTGCATCTCAGGCCTCCAGACAAAATTTGGCAAGTTACTAAGATCTCTAGTGTCACTCACTGCGAACACTCCTTCCACCAACAAAGCAGACACCAAGGTCTACAAACTGGCCGCCCCTGTAGGAGGCAGTGAAGGTGCAGAGCTGGAACTGCACATCTCTACTCATCTGTTCATTCATGTGTTTAATAAACATCCAAATCTTCAACAGCGCTCAATTTATTTTTATAAATTTGGTATTTGCTTTGCAATCCTTTAGAGTATGCCCCTCAGATTCTATCGGTCCATGAATAGAAATGCTGCGAGTCACTGAGCCCTCTGGGGCTGTTTCCTTCTCTGATAATATAACTTCCTCAAGTTGTCTCACTGGTTCTGCATGCGTGCATGCTCACTTGTGTCCCACTCTGTGACCCCGTGGACTGTAGCCCGCCAGGCTCCTCTGTCCATGGGATTTTCCAAGCAAGAATCCTGGAGTGGGTTGCCATTTCCTCCTCCAGGAGATCTTCCAAACCAGGGATAAAACCTGAATCTCTTCAGCAAGTGGATTCTTTACTGCTGAGCCATCTGGGAAGCCCCACGGGTTCTGACCAAGGATTAACTAGCAGTCATGATTTTAAGAAGCAGGAGGGTATAGATTGGGGTCTAGCTTCATCATTAAGATCACACGCTCTGAAACTGAGCAGACCCGATCGGGAATACTGGCTTTGCCAATTATGGATGGTAAAGACCTGGAAAAATTATTTTACCTCTCCCAGCCTCAGTGCCCACGCCTTTAATTGAGGACACACAGCACCCACCTCACAGAACATTACCAGAATTCACTGCACTTAGCTATGTAAGTTCCTGGCACAAGCAAATACTCCATAAATAAGAGCTATTTCTATGGCCATTAGTGATCTGAGTTTGTGAGTTTGCTGCTTTCCCCGGCTCTGACAGGGCAGGTACGATGGGGAAACTGAGGCCTCAGGCCCCAGAGGCTCAAGGTCACAGGGTTCCTGGGAGGCTGAGAGGGGCAGAGCCCAGCAGCACCCACCCTCCTTCCCGTGTCCCCTCGCCTCCTCCCTCCCTGACCGCCTCCCTGGCTCGTGTCCGCACCTACAGAGGGTGTGGGCCATTAATTCCTGGGCAGACGGCCTCTGGGCGCGTGTGCAGGCGCAGGCCCAGGGGCAGCTCAGACAGGCCTGGACCGCCCGGAGCCCCGAGGCGGCCGCCCCTTGGCCTCTGAACGGCCGTGTGGAGCGCTTGACTGTTTGCAGGGTAAACAGGAGGGCCGGAGCGCCTGGGGAGGCTGGCGTGCACCTCTGCCAAGCCACAACAGAGAGCGAGGGCAGTGCTGCTCCTGCACCCCTGGGGGGTCGCCCAGGGCCAGCTGGGGGCCGGCCTGGGCCAGGGGCGGCTGTCGAGGGGAGGGGGCTTGGCTTCATCCGCCTCCAGTGAGCTCTGCACACTCCACCCAGCCAGTCTCTGGCTGGACGTGCACCAGAGTGAGACAGTCAGTGCAAGGTTAGCCCTCAGCTTCCCAGCAAAGCAAAGGGTGGGAGAACCTGCAGAGAGAACCCCAGGAGTGTCTCTGCCGCCATCTGCCTCCCCAGCATCTGTCACAGTTCTTGGCTCTCGGGCTGGGAGGCAGCATGATAAAATGAACACAGAACCAGACCGTGTGGGTTCGAGTCCCAACTCTCTCATTCATCTTTGTATGACCTGGGGCTAGTTATTTAACTTCTCTAGGCCTTAGTTTACTCATCTCTAAAATACAGCTGCTGTGAATATTTAATACCCAATAACTTAAATAGTAGGACAGGGCACTGGGATGCCAGACTATCTCAGGAAAGTCTTCATTATTATTACATGCATGCTAAGTCACTTCAGTCATATCTGACTTTGTGCGACCCCATGGGCTATAGCCCACCAGGCTCCTCTGTCCATGGGATTCTCCAGGCAAACATACTGGAGTGGGTTGCCATTTCCTTCTCCAGGGGATCTTCCTGATGAGAGACTGAAGCTTTGTTTTTGACGTCTACTGCACTGGCAGGCAGGTTCTTTACCACCAGGGCCACCTGGGAAGCCCTCCTTATTATTAAATGATGTATAAATATTTTCTCAGTATTAAAAAATTGGATGACCAAATAAGATAGTTTGTCTCCCCTAGCACCACTCCCCTTCTAGGGGGCAGTATTACCGGTTAAAGGGAATGTCATGTCCTTCCAGATCTTTCCCTGGGAAGCTCTCAAAGCAGCCCCGTTAGCCAGCAGAGGGGCCCGGACTGGCCTGAGTGACAGGGCTGCTGGGCTGGTCATCACTGGGCAAGACAGGTCCTCTAGCCAGGAGGCTCTGGAGGGGCTGGGGAGCACGGAGGTCCTTGGAGCAGCTGTGAGAGCCACATGGAGAACATCCCGGGGTCAAGGAGGAGGACCGTGTCCAAGGCGAGGCTTCTCCACAGCAGCTGGGGGCCACCGAGGCAGAGCCGCCAACACCCAGGCACATGGCGTGATGCCTCTGGCCCACACTCAGGCCTTCACAGGGTGTCAAGGAGAAAGGTAGGTGCTGGCAAGTCTGCCTGTCTCTCCCAACACTTGTTCTGTTTTTTATCGTCTTCTCTTTACAGCATCCTATCTATGGTAAGCCACGCTGGTTCACCAAACATAATACATGTAACATAGGTTTACCATGCCAAATAATTCTTTTTAAAGTTTGGGTTTTTTCCCCTCATTTTAAACAGCAAGAGTATTTAAATTAAAATATTAAATAAATAATGTTTTGGGTTATTGGCAGAAATTACTAAAATCATTCCAGTGGAGAGAAAATGGCTAACTTCTGGCACACCCTGTATTAGATAAATGAGATGGCTTTCTCCCAAGTGAAACCCTGAAGACAGGTGCCCGGCTGGCACAGGGGCCTGTGCGAAGGCCGGGGCTGCTCAGGGCAGGACTCCTGGGAGGGGGCAGCTGATGTCCGTGAGGACAGGCTGTTGGAATAGAGATGCTCCGAGATGCCCCAGAGAAGGACAAAGTCAGTTAGCCCTGGAAGCCTCACTAAGAGAGGAGAGCTAGGGCGGCACCCAGGTCTGATCTCTGAGCAGCCCCCGGGGACTGAGGTCAGCCTCGTCCAGTGGAAAGAGCCCTGAACGGGAGTCCAGCACTCCAGCATCAGAGCTCTGTGTCCCCGGGGAGCGAAGGGGTGGGCTCTGAAGGGCCTGGCTTCAAATTCCTTCCCTTCACTTTGTGAGTTTGCGTCCCGCCACAATTTACTTGTGGCTCAGTTTCCTCATCTGTTAAATGGGAGTAATAATGGTTCCTATCGTCGGTCTTTTTGAAAACCGAGACAATCACCTAAAGTACTTGACAGGATCTGGCAAGGATGAAGCTAAAATTCAGTGAATGCTAGCTGTCTTATTATTTCTATTCTTTTTTTCCTTTAAACAGATCTTTCATTAAACAGACAGCAGGTAATACACTCCTGAGGCCTGGTAGTGGGCCCACCCTGAAGGAGTGGTTACTGTTATTGTTATTATTCACATTGTTTTAAAGCGGATCTTTTGGAACCATCCTGCTTTGCCTTGGAATGTGATGGCCTATGTTTGTATCCAGCTCAGCCTTTGGGGTATAATCTTAGGCAAGACCATCACAAGCCACTTAAGCCTATAGTTTCCTTGTTCATAAAATGAGGCTAGGCCCTGTTCTGCAAGGTTGCATCTGGACTCAGTGAAGTGGGGTCTGTGTATGAAGACATGGCACATTGCTGGACATGCAGAAGGTGACTGACAGATGATACTCCTCTCCCCTCCTCCCCCACACACAGGAGCAGGCACACACACACACACACACATGCACACACTCCTGTTTTAATCTTGGCCTGAGGCTGACAAGCCCCAGATTGGTGCTCAGTGACAACTCTGGCTTTATCAGCCCCCTTAGGGGTATTTGCATATTGGTAGAGACATGAAAACACTTCCCATTTCAAAAGAGTGAAAAGGTAGGATTACCAGACCTCATTCCAACACTCATTTCATTCACTGAGGACGTAAATACATGTCTTCTAACAACTTTATTTCATTACAAAAAAAAAGACACGTGTTTAGAAAAGAGCAAACAATTCAGAGATGAATAGAAGTAAATTCAGTAGACTCTTAAATCTTTTCCCCCCTCTAGTCTCCCTTCTGTACCCAGTTGCAGTGTTGACAGCTGATCTATATCACTCCAAATCGCTTGTTATTGTTTAGTCCCTAAGTCAGGGCCAGCCCAGGGGCATGTGCCAAGGCCTGGGTGGCTCTTTTGCGACCCCATGGACTGTAGCCCGCCAGGCTTCTCTGTCATGGAATTTCCCAAGTAAGAATACTGGAGTGGGTTGCCATTTCCTTCTCTAGAGGGTTTTCCCAACCCAGGCATCAAACCTGCATTGGCAGGTGAATTCTGTACCACTGACTTACCAGGGAAGTGCCACATCTCTTGTTAGGTTCCTAGAATTTGTATATTTATCACCTACAAAAAGTGAAGGGAAGTAGCTCAGTTGTGTCCGACTCTTTGTGACCCCATGAACTATAGCCTATCAGGCTCCTCCCTCCATGGGATTTTCCAGGCAAGAGTACCGGAGTGGGTTGCCATTTCCTTCCCCAGGGGATCTTCCCAACCCAGGGATCGAACCCAGGTCTTCTGCGTTGTAGGCAGACGCTTTTACCATCTGAGCCACCAGGGAAGCACATATCTCATTCACTCTTTACAGCTAGGTTTTCAGTTTGGGCATCACTCATGGGGTCGCTCATGACTGAGCAACTTTCACTCATATCACCTATAGGAGTAGAAAAAAAAAGATGTTTAAAAAAAAATCATACTATACATATTTCATATTTCCCTGCCTAACTTTTTCACTGAATGCATCATAGCCATCTCTCCAGATGAATAAAAAGAAAAAAAAAATTACTGTCATAGACACTTAATTCAACACTGCAGATGTACCATAGTTTATTGGGCCTTTCCCCTGTTGATGCATATTAGCTTTGTAGGAGTTTTCTGGTTTTCTCTCATCAGTTCAACCCATGTAGCGGTAATCATCATCACCGTGTAAGCTGAAGGGTTTTGGTTCCCACAGTTAGAGACCCAGACTTGGGATTTCTGGTCAAAGAGAAAAAGCAGTGTTTGCACCCTTACTTGGCACTGGTGCTAAGTCGCTCAGTCGTGTCCAGCTCTTTGAGAACCTATGGACTGTAGCCCACCAGGCTCCTCTGTCCACGAGACTCTCCAGGCGAGAATACTGCAGTGGGTTGCTGCACCATCCTCCAGGGGACCTTCCCGACCTGGGGATTGAACCCACATCTCTCACATCTCCTG
Source organism: Cervus canadensis (assembly GCF_019320065.1). Taxonomy (NCBI): domain Eukaryota; kingdom Metazoa; phylum Chordata; class Mammalia; order Artiodactyla; family Cervidae; genus Cervus; species Cervus canadensis. The sequence goes on from NC_057401.1 coordinate 1,841,733, forward strand.
CATTGATAGGTGGGTTGTAGACCACTAGCGCCACCTGGGAAATTGAGGAGTCAGAAATTTGTTGACTACAAAGCAATAATCTTCTAGAAAGCCTGGAGATTTGGCTGGGGCGGGGCCTGGGGGCGGGGTGGGCAGGGTCCACATCTACTAAATACCAAACACTTACTGTTATGAATTATCTCAAGTCCTCCCCTTAATCCTAGATTGGGAAATTAAGACTAAGAAATACCCATCACACAGATGTGGAAACTGAGGCTCAGAGAGAATAAAGCACTTGCTCAAATTGGGAGATTCTGAGATCTCAGCCCAACTCCAAAAAGCGAAAGAGCTGTTACCCCCTCATAGCTGCCACTGTAGTTTGAACCATAAGTAGAAGACATCTGGTGCAGGAAGACCTGAAAGATTCCAAAGGTGAGAGGTGTCTGCTGTTGGGGCGGTGGGGCAGGCTGAGGACCATCTGAGCAAGCAATGTTATTAACTGTCTCTGTCTTTCCTTTCCCTGTTTCCAATTCATCAACCTGTTGGCTAAGCATCACCTTTGACAGAAAGGCAGAAGAGATCCACCAATCTGGAACACCTAAAGATGCCGGTGTGGCCGCTTTTCCTTTTCTTATTTATGCAGGCTGGGGGAAAGCTGATACTTTGTGGATGACCTGTGGGCTCCACTGCGTTGAACTGGCAGGAAGGACGCTCAGCTGGCAGGGGGACTGTCCAGAGCACAGGGAAACCTTGGCATTTTGCAATCTAGGAAAGCCTGAGGAAGGAAAACACTTCAGCAGGTCTGGGCCGTGGGGCCTGGAAAGAAACTTCTGGCTTCTAGTCATTCAAATAACTAATTTGAATATTGATGACACGGAGACGGATAGATAAGAGACAAAATAACATGAGGAGACACCAATGACAGAGATCGTCTGATTGACCAGAGCTAGCCAAGCGTTTACAAGGTTGTCACGGGGATCATTCAAATGGACTATTTGAATCTTATTTGACTATGGGATGGAGTCAGTGTGGTCAGAGGCTCACCCACAGTGACCGAGACAGCATTCAGTAGTTGTCCTCAGTAATGATTGTTGGCTGTACTGCACACTCGGGTTCCCAGAGCCGCCTTCTCGTGGAATCCTTGTAAACTTCCTGTGAGGCCCCAGGCAGGAGAACCATTTTTCATACAAAGAAACTGAGATTGGAAAATCCAAGGGCAATGGGAAGCAGAGCTGGAAGGGCCTGCTTCCAGGAAGCTGGAGGAGTCTGAAGATGGATTGCCAGACTCAGACCCTTCTCCCACTCCTGACTCCCTTCTGCCAAAATGCACAGGGTTCAAGTCCAGAGCTACACGGCCTTTGGTCTGATCAGGGGGATGAGCCATCTCTGGCAGAGGCCAGGGTGAAGAAGAGAACAAAAGGCTTAGCTCTCCTATATCATCAAAGGTTTTTAAAAAAATCTTAAGTGTCTCCGTGTTATTTAGAAGCGGGCAGCCCTGAGTTCTGATCCTGCCTCAGGAGCTGACTGCTATGTGCCCGTGGGCATGGCACTTCACCTCTCTGAACCTTGTGTGGGTCATCTTGTATAAAGAACAAAGGAAATACTGCGAAGGGGGAAATACTTAGAAAGATATCCCAGAGCACTTAGGGCCTGGCAAGGGGTGAGCAATAAACAGCTGTATTCATCCTTTCTGTGGTCCTTCCATGAGGTTTTCCCGTTGCCAGCACAGAGCAGGGGCTGTCAGATGTGAGCCTACACACAGATCCTCTGGACAGCGAGCCAAAAGAGCAGACCCTCTGACTCAGGTCGCTAAGGAACCTGGCCCTTAGGGGACCCTAGAACTACGCCATGGTGGCAAGTGGTTTAGGCAGAGGCCGGAGGGGTCCAAGTGCAGTCCTGAGAAACGCCCTGGCTCTGTGCGGTCCCTAGGGGCTTGGGAAAGGCCCTTCCTGATGGACTCCAGCTTGAAGCATCCCAAACACCCTGCTCTCTGGCCCTCCCCTCTCCAGACTGAACTGGCCTCACTCACTGCTGGGGGCTGAGGATGCCACATTTAGGAGGGGGGACTGCAGGAGGCCAAGCATGCTAAGTCAGCCCCCTTCTGCTTCCCCCTCTCTCAAAGCCTGCCTTCAGCTCCCAGCCCAGCAGTGTGGGTCTCGGCATGCCAGCCCTCCTCAGGCTCCCCTGAATAGCATCCCCTGGTGTGCGTGACCCCTAGCTGTGCACGCACCGCCTGGTTTTGCATCCAGTCCGAGGTTTCCACGGCTCCTGCTGCCCCCTTGAGGCTGGTCCCTGCAGGTTTGCTGAGCCCGGACCACAGTTTGAAGAGGTTGGGCAAAGTCAGCCAGGGACACAGAGCCCCCCAAAGAGCGAGGGAGGTCCGAAGGGTGGTTTTGCTCCAGCCCATGGCATCACTCACCAGCTGGATACCCAGAGCCCAGCCAGATGGCAACAGAGTGTAAGAGAAATGATCTATGTCTTGGGGTGGTTCTGTACTCACCTTGACCTCCCTATCTGTAAAATGGGAATAATGATGATGGTACCCCCACATGGCCTTTGAGAGAACAGATAATCACTTGGCCAGAAGGAGATAATAACGATTATGAATATGGCTAAATTTTATATCCTGCTCCCCATCAATTTCAATGTAGCCTCCACAATCACCTCTGCGTTTGTCTCCTCAATCTTCTCTTTCATGCTTTCTTGGTTCACTGTTGCCTTGACCTGATTCACATGTCAGCTTCTCCAGATCATCTGTCCTGGCACAGGGTGCATCCAGATCTTTGCGTGGCGGGGGCATGCCTCTCCCCAGATTGTGAAGTGAGGGGGGTGGTTGCTGACCCCCAGAGGGTGCTCCAGACCTTGGCCAGTACAAGAAACAATCAGGGGTGCAGCTATGACCCAGTCTTACCCAGACTCTGCGTGAGTCAGAATATTTCAGGCTGAGGGAGATTCTAGAGCTGTACCTGCAAATAGTGAGAATGGCAGCTCTCAATTATTAAGTACCTACTGTTTTTCAGGCATCAGGTAGTGTCTTACTGAATCATCTGAAGTAACACCGAGGTAGGTTTTACTGGTCCCATTTTACAGGTGGAGACACCAAGGCTTGCAGAAATGATAAGTGTTGCTCAAGTTCACACAGCTGTGAAATGGAGAAATCTTTTTGGCACCGTTGTCTGCCTGGCTCACAAACTTCTGCACCCTTGCCCTCATGGGTCATGTGGCCCAATCTGCCCAAGTGTGAGAGTCCTGTATCCTGCGGGGAGAACGGTCACCGTGCTCAAGGCTGGGGAGTCCGTGTGCCTCAGTCCAGGCTTCCCGGGGTGGCTGGGGTCCTCTCGGGTCTTACAGCACCTCTACAGCTCCTCAGCCGCCCCAGATCCCAGAAAGGCCTCCGGGATGGAGGAGGCACAGTGTCTTAGGGCCCTCAGAGGCCCCAGATCCCAGAAAGGCCCCCGGGATGGAGGAGGCACAGTGTCTTAGGGCCCTCAGAGGCCCCAGATCCCAGAAAGGCCTCCGGGATGGAGGAGGCACAGTGTCTTAGGGCCCTCAGAGGCCCCAGATCCCAGAAAGGCCCCCGGGATGGAGGAGGCACAGTGTCTTAGGGCCCTCAGAGGCCCCAGATCCCAGAAAGGCCTCCGGGATGGAGGAGGCACAGTGTCTTAGGGCCCTCAGAGGCCCCAGATCCCAGAAAGGCCTCTGGGATGGAGGAGGCACAGTGTCTTAGGGCCCTCAGAGGCAGTCAGGGTTTTAGATTCAACATGCCTGGGTGCTTGCTCCTCTGGCCTCAGTAAGGTGTCCAGACTAACGGAGGGTGCTTCCCAGCACAGCCCGGGGCTCAGACTTCCTGTCTCCACCACTTCCTAGCAGCATGGCCTTGCTGAACACCGGTGCCTGCACGTGGGAACCGGGGGTCATAAGGGTACCGACCTCAAGGGCTGGCAGGAGGATCTGGTGAGCTAAGACCGTCAGGGGCTTCTCCAGCACAGCCCCGGGAGGAGGTGGGCGCCAGCAGGGGCAGCTGTCTTCAGTAGTGTCAACTCACTGATCATCTCATATTGATCTGAAGTTTTTGTCTTTGCATAAGATAAAATGGAAAAAAGTAACTTGTGATGGATTAATAAAGATGACTTTGTAGCTAAGGTTCTTCAAAACAAAGCCTGTATGCGGCCAAATAGTAAAAGAAGTCTTTTCTTGTGAAAAGGGAATTTCTGGGGGCTTCCCTGGTGGTCCAGTGGTTGAGACCCTGCACTTCTGATGTGGGGGGCATGGATTCCATCCCTGGTTAGTGAGCTAAGCTTCCACATGTCATGGGGTGCAGCTGAGAAAATGCGGGGATCGCGACTGAAGTGCCTGAGTCTTTTAGGGGACACTTTCGCCTATTTTTAGGGTTTGCTTTTAATTATCTATCTTTAATTGGAGGATTATTTCCTTTCCAATGTCGAGTTGGTTTCTGCTGTGTGAAGGGTGCACCAGCTGTGAGTGTACCTAAGTCCCCTCCTCGCACACCTCCCCCGATCCGGGACTTGCATCTTAACGCAGAAGTGAGGGTCTTTCAGAGATGGCTGTTCTGAAATTTGCCCTTGAGTCTGCCAGACGTCACAGGGAAGGGACAGGGTGTTGTGCTATTTTAAAAGCATCTCTGCTGACTGGTTCCCAGAATTCTGCTCTTTACTTTGAACTCCGCAGACTGGGGACAGGTGACTTGGAAAAAACTTTGTTCCTAATTCTCTATTTCCTTGTTTCTGCAACACTCCCCACTCTTGCCGTGGGCAGGCTGCATCTGTGAAAGCTCTAATCTGGAAATGGGGAGGGCTGAGGAGAAGTTTCCACTTATAGCCAGCCAGCCGTGCCACCCAGGGCAAGTTGGATCACCTCTGTGGACCTCCTCTTCTCCATCAGTAAAATGAGGTCATTGAACTAGGTGGTAAGTTACTGGCATCTTGAAATTCTCAACTTTCTTTTCAGTAAATATTAAGCCATTACCTTCTCTTCCTAGTCACAAAGAATTCAAACATATCTGGATTATCTTTGCCCACCCCAGGGCCCATTACAGTGGAAGGGACCTAGTATTCTGGCCCCAAGATGGTAAATAACCAAGTAATACCGCAGGCTGCATTGCACTGACCCCATTTCTCCACCTTAACAGGTGGTCTAACGCCTCCATCATAGGGCTGTTGACAGTGACTGCACACAAATCTTCTAACACATAGTAGGCCCTCAGGAGTCTTCTGCTGAATGACAGGGCCCATGTAGAGCTGGTTGGAATGAAAATACTGGCTCACAAAAACGAATGCCGCTCCTGCTGTCCCAGCAAGTTGGGGGCACGTCTGTCCCCATCAAACATCCACCAAAACATGCTTCATAGCACCATCCAGCAGAACGGGGGAAGGTCTATTCTTTTCTGTGGTGGGCTTGGATATAGGTAAAGATTTCAGCCTAATGATTGATGTAAAAAACGCTGGTTTGTTCCCCAAAGTAGAGCTGAATCTTTTATCCCGGAAGAGAATTTTCAGAGAAGCCAGTTGTCCTCTTAAAAAAAAAACAACAAAAACAAAAACACACTTTTTCAACGTTGAACATTGAGGTAGGTCCTTAATCTAGTATTTTAGCACCTTCAAATCGAAGAAAGCTCAAGATAGAAGGCAGTTTAGAGAACTCAAGCTCAACCCCTCATCTGATTAGTAAAGAAATTGAAGATCCAGGGGGAGAGGGAGCCCAGATGAAGCAGGCAGTTATTAATCTGAGACGGGGTGACGTTAAACGAGCGGGTTAACTGCCTCTGTCCAGTGCTCTGAACAGCACATTCATGCCCGCGTGCCCACGTGGTGGCCCTGGGAGGTAGACAGCAGTACCTCTGGTTTTTTGTTTGGGGGAGTTTTCTTTGTTTTTCGTTTGGTTGCTTTTTTTATGCTGCACTTTGCAGCATGTGAGAGTTAAGTTTCCTGACCAGAGATTGAACCCAGACCCCCTTCACTGGGAGCACACATCTTAACCACCGGACCAGCCAGGGAAGTCCCAGTGCCTCTGTCTGACAAAGGAGGAAATTAAAGTTCACGGTTTTGGAAGGATCTGCCCATGATCGCCCAGCCACGTCCCCTAACCCCCGTGGCTGAACCAGAATGTCTCGCCACGGCTGTGGGAAGTGTTGAAGCGATTCCAAAGGGAGGCAGATGTGCCGGGACCCTCGGGGCTCTCTCCCCCAGCCCGTGGGAGCTGAGGCGAGGCTGTGAGACTCAGGGCAGCTGGCACGTGTGGGCACAGGGTACTCACTCCCGTGCCCTGGATCAGGGAAGACAGACTGGGCCACTCTCGAGGGCTGTCCATGTGCCCAGGCTCCTACCAAGCAGCAGAGGCATCAGAGAATGCCGTCTCTGGCTTATCTGAAGAGATGGAGGTAATTCCCGTGAACCAGTTGGAAAGAGTATCATTCATAAATAAAAAAGGAGCAAATTACTGACACACACAACAACAGGGAAGATGCTCAGAGGAGAGCCACAATATGTTGAGTAGACGAAGCCAGGTTCAAAAGAATTCTTCCATTTATATGAAACTCTAGAGAAGACTAATTCATAGAGACCTGGGGCAGAGTGGGTGAACGGGATAGAAAGAATGGGGTGGGATGATATACAATTAGGTTTACATAGCTCTCTTAAAAGATAGTTGACCAGAGTCGCAGGGAGAAACGACCAGTATTCAACTTCTCCCAAGGAGCTAACTTGGCTTCTTCACTGGTAGCTCAGCTGGTAAAGAATCCGCCTGCAATGCAGGAGACCCCGTTTTGATTCCTGGGTCAGGAAGATCTCCTGGAGAAGTGATAGGCTACCCACTCCAGTATTCTTGGGCTTCCCTCGTGGCTCAGATGGTAAAGAATCTGCCTGCAATGTGGGAGACCTGGGTTCAATCCCTGGTGTGGGAAAATCCCCTGGAGAAGGGCATGGCAACCCACTCCAGTCTTCTTGCCTGGAGAATCCCCATGGACAGAGGAGCCTGGTGGGCTACAGTTCATGGGGTAGCAAGAGTTGGACATGACTGAGTGACTAACCACAGCACAGTACAGCAAGAAGCTACCCAGTTTTGGAATGAATCAAAGTCCAAAGACAGAATTTTCCCTACACTTTAATTTTCCTCATGCCTCTTGCTCAACCTCCAGACTTCTAACCTTGGCTTGAGGGCAGTCTGCCTATACCTCTTGGCTTTCATTGCCGAGGTCCTTGAGGCACTTCCAGATCCCACCACCCCACCCCCTTGCGTCCTTACCCCTTCCCTCCAGCCAGAGCAAACCAGCATCTCTGTCACCCTCAGAGGAACCCGGTACCAAGAGACACGAACTGCAAAATGGTGGTTGAAGCTGCAAGATACAGCACGAAGAGGGGAGTCTACCTTCCTCTGATGTTCTTTCAAACAGATTCATTTCTCCTTTGATGTTCTCATGAAAATTCAGATTTTTCTTCCTGACAAGACCATACGGTGAAGTTTACAAGAAGTTCAGATTGAGCTTAGAAGGGAAATGCAGTGGCTAGTTGGAATAAGACCATTGGCTTTGAGATGAGATAAATGTGAGTTCAAATGCCAACTCGGCCACTTTCATGAAAGCCTGACTTTCAAATAGCAGACCTGGCACACCAGAGCTGAAGCGATGATGAGTCGTGCTGAGGACGGGATGTTTGCAAAGTACCTTGCTCAGCCCTTCTTGTGTAGCCTTCATTTAATCTTCATAACTCCATGAGGTAGGTTATGTCTGTAGGAGAGGAAAGCCAGGTTCAGACCCAACGTGACTGAGAGATGAAAGTGAGGTCCTCCCCAAAAGAGGAGGTGGCGTTAAAGCTGAAGCTCCCAGCCGCTCTGCCACTCTGTTGTGTTATTATGATTATTACTCCCGATAGCCTGACTGCTAGGAAATTACTTTGCATCTTGTATCAGGAAGGGTCTTATCTCCTCAACTGGACTGCCATCTATTTGATTAAAGGATTTATATCTCCTTCACCTCTGTATCATCAACCCCTCCCCTGTGCACATTGGAGGATCTCATTAAATAGCAACTGAGACACATGGATAGGCTTTGGAGAGAATTTTCTGACAGCCTATCTTTTCCTCTCCACTCATTAGAAAAAGAAAAAAAGAAAAAAAACAAGGTCACCTTAAATATGAATGTTCCACTATAAAAGTAAACATATCAAATGCAGAAAATTCAGAAAACTATAAAAATAGGGAGAAAAAATAAATTTTGATCTAACCACCCAAAGATTTGTTTAGACAAATGATGTTTTATCTCATTTCCTTCCAGTCTCCCTGTGCAGGGATTTTTACTATTGCTCTTTATCAAAGAGATTATTCTTTATAGATTTTTTTATAATTAAAAAAAGGGTATTTGCACATTGCAAGAGAAAAAAACATGAAAAATGATACAAATTATTGAAAAGATCGCAACCAAGAGATGTTAATATTAACTCTTTGACATATTTTGACTTCTTTCTCTGCATTTCCTTCTGAGGACTTCAAATTGCAGGATAGGGGGGAGGGCAGCCTTGGCTGAGATTCAGATCCGCTGAAGAACCTGTTTATGATCCATGAAACCATACTGAAGAAGACAGAGGTGTTTGTTCCGTTGTTTTAATTTAACACTGAATGAGAAAAGTACCAGATTTCCTATTTATTCTTAATAATCATATGATATTCTATTGTATGGCTGAACCCCAAATCATTTAAGCAGTTCTGAGTGATTGGGCATGTCGGGGGTGTATAGGCATATTTGTAAGCACCAGTGAAGTGGGCGTCCCTGCTGTTACCTCTGCTATCAGGCTCTCTGGTCACTGGTGAAGGGGTGACCGGGACAGCCATGTGGACTCCTGGACTTCAAAGGCTGAGTTTCACCCACAATCCACTCTGGTTCTTTTTGGTATAAAAGCCTGAGCTGCCCACAGATCCAAGAGAGCCAGTGAATTTGATTCATCCGGAGGAGTAGGTTTCTGATCAGGAAACTTTGTGGGTTCCCCTGGAAACCTCCTGCAATTTTTCTAGACTGCCGGCTTCTAATTGGCCTCACAGATGGATGCATCGGGCTGGAGAGGGCACGGGAGCAGAAAAGGAACTTTTAAAAATGGACCTGTGCATGCGAGAAACAGTCCAGCGCTTCAGAGGAAGCAAAGGAAAGACACCCAGATTCCCCATTCCCTTTCCAGAGGCAACTGTTGTCCATGGATTCTTATGCGTCCTTCAGGAGCTGTCTACACTTACATGATCATTTCTCTGTCTTTCCACCTATCTATTCACTTGTCTGGGTTTCCCAGATGGCTCAGTGGGTAAAAAATCCTCCTGCAATGCAGGAGACACAGGTTCGATTCCTGGGTCAGGAAGATACCCTGGAGGAGGGCCTGGCAACCCACTCCAGGATTCTTGCCCAGAGAATCCCATGGACAGAGGAGCCTGGTGGGCTACAGTCCATGGGGTCGCAAAGAGTCGGACACGACTGAAGTGACTGAGCGCGCATTCACTTGTCCAGCTCTCTTTTTTCCATGTATCTATATAGCTAACTACTTATCCATTCATCCGTATAAAAAATCAGGGATCTTTAGATGAATGTTTATCACAAATAGAGCAGTTTAGAATGGACTTTAAGATGTAGAATCCTGGGCCCCCAACCCAGCCACCCATCTGCTTTGTAACAGTAGCCAAGATGCCTTACTTTTCTTTGCTTCTGTTTCCTCCTGTATAAGATGAGTTCCCTAATGCCTCCCAAGGAGGCTGTGACTGTGCCTTGGGACATGGAGATGGGGAGGTCAGTGGAATGGAAAGTGAAGGTTTTGCTCTCCCAAGACCTGCAAGCAGGAAGGACAGCAGAGAAGTCTTCCACCCAAACGAGGGCACAGGAGAGGAGAACGCGGAAGCAGGGTGGCTAAGGGGAGTCCAACCTCGGGCCCGGGCTGGTCACACTGGCATCCTCACCTGGTGTGAGGGGACAGCGTGATCCTTCGTAAACATTACCTCACCTGCTCTGTGGGAGATAAGGTGTTTGCTAAACTTTGTGGGACGAGCGGGCCCTTCCGCATGACCACCGCCAGGCCAGCTGCCTGCTCAGACCAGCTGCGGGGGCCTCCAGCTCAACTCGCCCTAAATACAGGAACCAGCGAACGGCGCTGGGTCTATTTAGTGTAAATAGAGGCAACTGGTCTTGAGATGAAGGACACGAGGTCACAGCTGGGAGAGGTGCAGTGTGGGGTCCAACCCTCTGCTGCGGCACTAGTCTGGGGTGACCTCTGGGGTTGGGGTGTGCATCAGGGCCTCTGTGTGGTGCGACCACGTGGAGCGTGCCCCCTGGAGATGTGCGGCGGGGCAGTCCTTGGTCCTCGACGACGCGGAAAGTCTAGTCTGCCACTGTCCCCCCTGGCACTGCGCCCATCCGCAGCTGGCTCTCGCGTTCCGTGCTGCTTCCTAATTCCAGCTCTTAATTATGATTACACAGCTTTAGTACGTAGAGTTGATGTTAAGTAATGGCCCTGATTAAGAATGAATTTCAATTAAGCTTCATTCAGAACCTGCCTACAATTGACAAAGATTTGCAGCCTGAGAAGGGGAAAGCCTGCCTGTGCACAGAAGTTTGACCTTCCTGCTGCTGATCTGTCTTGGCCAGATGGCTCTGCTTGATTTTGTGGCCTCAAGAGCACATTTCCTCACCAAACTGGGCGTGTGTGCCAAGTCGCTTCAGTCGTGTCTGACTCTGTGCGACCCTGTGGACTGTAGCCCACCAGGCTCCTCTGTCCATGGGATTCTCCAGGCAAGAATACTGGAGAGGGTTGCCATGCCCTCCTCCAGGGGATCTTCCTGACCCAGGGATTGAACCCACGTCTCTTACATCTCCTGCATAGGCAGGCAGGTTCTTTACCACTAGTGCCTCCTGGGAAGCCCTTCCTCACCACGCTATATGGGATATAAACTACATTTCCACCTTCCCTCCCACCCAGCCACATACTCAGAACCCAGGCAACAAGGAAACAGAACTAAACTACCCTGGAAGTAGGGAAACTGCACTTCTGAAGTTTCAGCCCCAGGGTCAGCACCCACCTCCCAGGTGAATGCCACCTGCATTGCCCATTCTATCTCAGGAAACAAAGCCCACTTGCTATTCTCCAACTCTCATGATACCCACTCTACAGATGGGAAAACCAAGGTTCTTGAAGGTTGGAGACTCACGGCTAGTGGGAGTGAAGGGAAGACTGGAAATCAGATCTGATCTCAATGCTGTGCTCCCTCCAGTTGGAACACATCCTTCAGTAAAGGGCAAGCGTCTATGCGTTTAGGAGAAGCCAATCTCCTTTTATTCCCTATTGGGCCACGTAAACCAGTGTATCCCATACTTCAGGGCTCATGTGCCATGCAGGTGAGTTCTGCCACATCCACGAACACAATCATGTACCTAACAGTGAAAAACAAACTCATTTGTTTTAAAACAAAACTTTCTATCCTGCTTTAGAAACTGCCATCAAGCAAAAGTTATCACAAAAATACAACGATAAGAAATGAAACAAAGTTATTAAATTCAAACCAGAAACTGTTACCTTCTAAAAGTCTAAGACTCAGGCTTGGTCTTAGAGAAATGTTAAAGACACAAACATGAAACTGGAACTTTGTCCTTGGGATCATCAGAAGGCTTGAAAAAGAGTTGGAGAGAAAATCGTTATGTTGCAATGTGATTCAATGTTATTTAAAATCCTATGCCAGCACCGTCTAAGATAGACTCAAGAGCCCAGCGTGAGAGGGAAAGTGTGTCGAACACTTTCCAAAACACTGATCTAGGCCTTTAGCACATAGTTCCAGACTTTGCCTCTGAGTAATACTGCCCTTCAGCTGCTCCATGAGTGACAAAATCCTGTCCAGAATTCAGCTCTCCTGTCCCCAAGCCCTGACCCAAGGATGAGGTGCGGACATTCCTTTGGTGTTTCAAGTGCAAACACAATGAAATCAAAATTCTTTCCAGGCCAGGTGGTGGGGTGAGTCCAGCTGCCGATGAGCCTGACCAACCAGTGTTGAATGTCATCACCAGCCCAGCATCGTTCATGATACTAGATTCCTGTCTTACAAAATCACTCACTGAAATGCTAAACTCTAAAAACATTTTGATTTTTCTAGAAGAAAATGGTAAGTGAAAAATGGGATTCAATTACCTTGAAAATAAAAGGGGCAATTTCACTCACCAATGCCATAATTAGAAGTTCAATTTGAAAATAGCCATTCAGATGAATCCCAGGCCAATTAAAGGGGGAAAAAAAGGAAATTATTTATTAATCCCCTCTCAATCTAATCCTTCTGACTGAGTGAATCTTCCTTAGACTCAAAAAAGGTAGATGGACTTGAAACACAATTAATTAAGCACTTTAATAATTCAAGCCACAGAACTTTTCCTTTAAAAGTTGGGTATTTAGAGGACCCATTTGCTTAACGTAACCAGTCTAGTGACCCAAAAGCCCAAAATCAGAAGAGTGCTCTTCTGAATGGAGCTGAAGGACTCCCTGTTCTTTTCCAAGGGATTTGGGGTGAAGTTACAACCAAGCCCTTTAACAGAGTCAGAGACTTTTAGGTAAACCTGGCCAATATGTTCCCATTTCCTACACCTGGAGAACTGCACTAGAAAAGAAGACAGTCTTGTTAGAAGTGGAAAAACAATATGGAAATTAACTTATGCCAGATAACCAGACAGACATCATTAACCAAACATAACCAGACAGACATAAGCAGTGGTCCACTACTACTCATTCTTTCTTTATGTTTTTATGCCTGGCATTGGAGTGATGGTTTCTGAAGCCATACTTAGCATATTTTCTCCTGTCATGAATAGCAACAGCTGGAGCCTCACTGCACAAGGGTTGGATGTCTGCTCTGCAAATTACCAGCTGTGGAACATGAGATCTCAGTTTCCCCATCTATAAAATGTGGATAATTATAGCACCTACCTCATATCAGATCGTTGTAAAGATTGAATGACAGTGTGCTTAGCACAACGCGTGACGCATAGTCAGTGCTCAGTGGACAGATGATGGTTGGTATTAACCCTGGCTCAAGCTTGTGGCAAGGTGTTTCTCAGCAGTTCCTGACTTGCCTGTTGGGAGAAGATGCTTCTCTGCTCAGAAGTATTCAGAACACCTGCAGGAAGGTAGCGAGCAACTCCACTCCTCTGTGCGTCTCTGAGATACTTCTCTGTCCTCAGTTCAATTTTCTGCCCTCCACATGGGCCAAAGATTGATGGCCAGGGCCAAAGCAGGTGCGATCATCTTCCTGAGGACCTGACTGATGGGGTGGCGCCACATGCAGCACATGGAAGAGGCTTGGGCTCAGACCGGCTCCGTCTTGGAAATCCATTTTGACTGAGAATCCAAAGATAATCCAAAGATTTCATGTACACATGCCAAATCCCGTGCACACATATGCATCTCTCCCTCTCTCTGCGTAGTTATCCCACACACATCTGGGCAAACACTCATCCCCCCAGGTGACATTGCACGCATGTAGCTGTCCAGTCCTATGATAAAATGCAGTGTTTCTCCCAGAGTGAAGCTTAATGTGCCTCAGCCTGGGGATTTATACTGAGCAATAAAATCCACAGAATCAAGAAATGCAAATAGATTGTCGAATATAATATTATCATTGTCAACATAAAAGATTTTTTATTTACAGCCCCCCAAAAGAAAATACACAGCAGTGTCATTTGTTTCAGGGAATGCAAAAAAGGTTTCAACAACTAACAGGGCATGTTTCTGAGCAAAATATGCCCCGTATATGATGTCGGAACACCTATTGTCAGTGGCCGCGCGTGTCTGTGTCCTTGCAAACAAGCCCATGGAGTCGAGTTGGAGAAGGTCACTTCCAGCCTCTTTGAGCCACAGGCCACCTGCCTTGCCCACACACGAGCCAAGAAGCACAGATTTACTCATCAGGAAAGGGCCCCTGGGGTTGGCCATACCCGAAGAGCGCTTCTCAGGACAAGGTGTCTGAAGAGTCGCTGATACGGCTTCCTGAGGGACGGAAGCGGGATGTGAGAGTGGCGGTGAAAGGGCTGGTGCGCTGGGCCAAGGCAGGCTGTGAGGAGGGGATGCCGCAGAGCAGGTGGGGACATCACTCCGTCTTCCCTCTGGAATGCATCTCTAGAAACTTCATCCTCACTTTCCCAAATGCTAAAGATCCTTCCAGCAACCCTTTTGTTGCACACATTACGAATCTCTGAGACCAGTTTTTTTCTTGGATTTGGTTGAAAAATAAATCCACTATTTTACTTAAGGATTTGGGTGTCCTGTGAGACCTGGTCACTATGATAGTTTCATTTCCATCTGAGAAGGAAGGATACACATTTATAAAGCTTTCAATAGTAATAATCACCTATTATGTTAGGTGATTCTAGCCAATTCCACCAATGGCCCAAAGAAATATGCAGGAATCTTCAGATCCACTTTACAGATGAGAAAACAGAGGTTTGAGAGAAGTAAAGTGCACTATCCACAGTCACCCAACTTGTAAGACAGAGAACCGAGACACACACGTTTAGGTTTGACTCGAGGCCACGGTCCTGAACTTTACCCTAACCTGCCTGAGCGCCCATTGCCTCAGCCTGTCCTGGGTCCCCAACAAGGGCACATCACTCAGTCCTCCCGGGTGAGGTAGGCATTACAACTCACAGATGAGCAGAGTGAGGATCCAGAGAGGAAAAGCGTCTGTCCAGGTCATACAGATATTATGGAGCTTGACTAGGATTTAGACCCCAAGCCCTGGTTTCATATCCTGCAGGATATAAAATGAGAGGCTGAAGGTGCAGTGATTATGACTTTTCAGTCCACCATACTCCCTATCAGTCCTACCCACTGGGCGAGTTCCACGAGTTTTAGCAATCAAATCAGTGACCTCATTCTGCATGCAACAACTCCTAGTTCTTATTTGCAGCTCATTTGGACAAGGAAGGTCTTCATGTTTGAGAAGATGATTCAGTAAAGCACTCCTGGCCATCCCCAGGGTTTTTGCATCCAGGGTGGGTTGAAAGGGTCATGTCAGTCAACTCCAACTAAGAAGGAGGGGAGGAAACCCCACCTCAGGGAGCAAGTTGATCTCCAGGGATTACATGCTTTTAACTCAGTCCTGATTCATCCACCACAGATCCCCTCTTGATCTTCCACCACGAAAAGTCATGACAGAGCCCAAAGCGTGGTGAGCTCTGTCGGTCTGCCATCACTGGAGCCCATCATCCCATGAGGTCAGAGTGGAGAGGATGCGTTCAATCAGGCAACAACAAATACTGGCGAGCGTAAAAGTGGGGACACCGTGTCACGGGTTGGGGGTTCGGTGGTGGAGAGGAGCACAGACACATTCTCTGATATCTGGGACGTATGTCTTAGCCAGCGAAACAGATAAATCAGACCAGCCATCAGATGGTGCTAGGTATAAGAAGACAATGAAACAGGCGGTGTCACACTGGGGAGCTTGGTGGGGGTAAAATGAGATGCTGAGGCCAGAAAAAGCCTCCCCGCGGAGGTGACGCTGACAGAGACCTGCTGGCAGTGGGCCAGCCCAAAGAAGGCCTCGGCCTCCCAGGCAGCCCTGGGGAGTGGTTCTGGGCAGTCATCCGTCAGTTTCCACGATGACAGGAAAGTCACAAGGCGCCCCAGACTCTCATTTTAGTCAACAGTGAATCACAGCTCCTGGGAGCACCACCGCCCCAAACTCCCAGGCACCCAGCGCAGCCGCAGCAGTGGTCTCTTTGAGCAACAGAGAAGAGTGTCCCAAACACACTCAGAGGAAGACCTCTGCTGGGAGGCGAGGACTCTGGTGTCTTCTTTCTTTCTTTCCTTCTTCCTTCCTTCCTCCCGCGCTCCCTCCCTTTCTCCCTTCCTTTCTTTCTTTTTTACACTTGCCCGAGCCACATAGCTAGTGAAATCTTAGTTCCTAACAAAGGAACTGAACCCAGGTCACAGGAGTGAAAGCGCCGAATCCTAACCACGAGATCACCAGGGAACTCCCTCCAGTTTCACCTTCAAACCGTGGGCATCTTGGGGATTCAGAGCATCTCACAGGATGCCTCCTGCTATAAGGACCTGGAGTCAACTTCCATAAAGTTAATTTCCATACCTGCCTTTGGAGGATTCTGCGTGAAAGGAGTACTGATAAGGGAAATGGAGGTGGGGGTCTCTGTTTGCTGATAGAGGCTAATTGACATTGGCAAAGAGAAAAGTTACTGGCATTAACAGAACACCTTGAGTACCAGCCTTGAGCTGGATACTTCACCTGTGATGTCTCCTTCAAACCCAGGAGGAAGATATCAAAAGACGCAATCTTGCAGCCCAGGATATTGAGTCTCTGAGAGGTAAAACGAATTCTTCAAGGTCACATAGCAAGAAAGTGTCAGAGCCAGAAATGATCACACTGTACTACATTAATTACTAATGCATTACTGATTACATTATGTTTATTGCATTAAAATCTAATGTGCTGATCAGTTACTAGGTTCCAGGCTCCTTGTTAGATGCCCAGGAATACAGACCACTTCACTGAATTCTCACCACACAGAATTACTATTCCAATCAAGCTGATGAGAAGATTGAAACTCAGGGTAGAGGAATAGCTTGCATGGGTCACTCAGCTCCTAAAGAAAAGTTGAGGTTCAAACCCTGTTATCTCTGATTGACAAAAACATCCTCCCTTTTTTTTTTTTTTTTCCAAGAGGCTTATGTCAAGTGAGGGAAAGATGGAAATGTTCCATATTAAAAGAGACCAAAAAGATATGACAAACACATGCAAAGGCTGAAAACTGTACTGAGAGAAATGTACTATTCTGTGGTCAACTGACAAAATTGAAATGTGGATGATAGATCAGATAAAAGTTCAATCTTGAATTTACAATGTTGGTGACTCTGCTATGATCATGTAAGAGAATATCTTCATCCTTAGAAAACACCCAGGACAGTACTCAGTGATAAAGGCTATGATATATGCAGTTTGTTTATATGGTTCAGAAAAAAAGTTATATGTGAGTGCATGTATATGTGACTTGATGCATGTGTGTGTGCACGCATGCATGCATACAGACAGAAAAAGCAAATGAGGCAAGATGTTAACAATAGATGAATCTAATAGGTTTATTTACTTATCTATAAGCTTGAAATTATCTCCAAATATAAAAGCAGAGAGAAAGAGAGTTCCCAGATGTCACAAAACCTTGTGAGTTTTTCCAGAGTCCTCCTCCATGGCTTTTCAACTGTTTTCTGTGTCCTAATTCTTCCTTTCTGTCTGAAATTCCACCATTACTAATTCATTCCTTCAGCTTTACATGTCAAATTTTTAAATTGGAGGAGAAGGAGGAGGAGTTACCTGTTCAGATCTTAAGGAGACTGAACTGGAAATGTTAATGTTGTCATTGTTCAGTCACTAAGTTGTGTCCAACTCTTTGCGACCACATGGACTGCAGCATGCCGGGCCTCCCTGTCCCTCACTGTCTCCAAGAGTTTACCCAAGCAACTGTTCATACGAACCATCATTTGTTGAGAGTTACATGCCAGGTATGGTGATAAGCACTCTGTGTGTCGTCTCACCTAACCAACTTAATAGTCCCAAACATCATAAAAGGTAGGTACTCTTACTCCCTTCATTTTAGAGACCCAGAAACCTGGGAACAGAGATTGCTGTAACTGACCCCAAGCCCCTCAGCAAATAAGCAGCCAAACTGAGGTTTGAATTGAGACATGTTTGAATCCAAAGACAAAACTCTTCTCATCCATAATAATGCAATCATTCAAATAAGTAAACAGTTTGCTTTAACAGCAGCAGAAGAAGCTAGATGGCAATTAATACCCACACTTGCATTCTTCTCAAGAGGCAGAGCTGACTTCCTCGTCCCTGCTCAGTGTCCTAGGCACTGCTCCTATGTGCTGAGACTGTCATCTTCATCTTCTGGAGGAGATCTCTAGAAAGGTCTCAGGAGTGGCTCCCTGCCATAGGATATCAGCTGGCTTCTGAGTGCCCACAGGGGGTTTAGCTATCACTGGCAACTCGCCATGTGCCGTCATTGCCATCTCTAAGCACCTGCGGGTCGTCTCCTTGCCACATGGCCAGCCCCGCTGTCAGACGGTGGTGAGCAGGTAAAGGCTGACCTCTGAGACTGATGGCTCATGAGAACCCCCTTTGGGAGGCTCTCCACCACCCCAGGAATCAAGCATTAGCTCTTACAGAGCGCATAGGCTCCTGAAAAATCAATTTGTAAGTTTCTAGTTCCGTGTCTGACTGCCTCCTCCTTCACCCCAGTTCAGATCAAGCTAAGTTTCTTCCACAGACCTGAAAGTGTCTGATTTTTCTCACCATTGGGCAAATGTTCTTTCCCATGCCCAGAAAGTCCCTTGTCCTAACTCCAATTTTCCTGAAAAGCTCTGGTTTGTTGTTTTTGTCCCAACCTAGATATCACTTCCCCCAGGAAGCCTTCCCTGAGTTCTAGACCAGAGTAGATGCCCCTCCTTCAGGGTCTCCAGACACCAAGGTGTTAACTTGGTTTTGTTACCTATTAATCTCTTGGTAACAAGATTAAGAGAGAGGTGAGATATTAAGCATCTCTCACCCTTTATTAGCTCTTTATAGCCCCATGAAGCAAGGGATATGTTTTCTTCCCCCACTTAGTGGCCAAAGCTAAGCTTTCTTCCCCCAGTTTAGTGCAAAATAATGACTCAGGAAATATTTTGTCTTTGAGTAAATAAATGAAACTTTCCAGATAGCACAATGGTAAAGAATCCGCCTGCCAATGCAGAAGATGTAAGAGATACAGGTTTGACCCCTGGGTTTATCTACTCCAGGAAGATCCCCTGGAGTAGGAAATGGCAACCCACTCCAGTATTCTTGCCTGGAAAATGCCATGGACAGAGGAGCCTGGTGGGCTACAGTCCATGGGGTCACAAAGAGTCGGACATGGCTGAGAGACTAAGCACACAGATAAAAGAAGGAAAACTAAAGAATGATCCTTTTTATGTGTTTTCTTTTATTTACTTATATATATATATATTTGGCTATGGCGGGTCTTCCTCGCTGTACGTGGGCCTTCTCCAGCTGCAGTAGGCGGGCTTCTCATGGCAGTGGCTTGTCCTGCTGCGTAGCATGGATATAGGGTGTGCAGGCTTCAACAACTGCAGCTCATGGGCCCTAGAATGGGGCTCAGTAACTGTGTGCGTAGGCTTAGCTGCCCTGCCCCACATGAGGTCTTCCCAGATCAGGCTGGTGGGTTCTTAACCACTGAACCACCAGGGAAGTACTGAGAATAATCTTAAACTGGATGTCCATGTGCAGTATGAGGGTTTGGAATTAAGGCCAAGATTTTATGGGCTTCCCAGGTAGCACCAGTAGTAAGAACCCACCTGCCAATGCAGGTAAACATAAAAGACGCAGGTTCAATCCCTGAGTTGGGAAGATCCCCTAGAGGAGGACACAGCAACCCACTCCAGAATTCTTGCCTGGAGAACCCCATGGACAGAGGAGCCCAGCAGGCTATGGCCTAAAGGTCGCAAAGAGTCAGACACAACTGAAGTGACTCAGCAAGCTCATGCACATGAATCTATAATGTGAGAAGCAGTTTGGAAAACTAACTCAGGCCCTGATCAAGCAGACCTTGTTTGGCAGCTCAAATCTGCAACTCTTCATGCCTTTAAGTGAGGAAACTAACTTCTCTAGATCTGTTCCCTCATCTGTAACTGCACATCAGCATGACCTCTGTCTCGTAGTTCTGTTCTGAGCATCAAACATCAGACCCATAGCCCACACAGCTTGTTATCAAGGCTCTGACCCTAGCAAACACTGGGTAAGTATTGGTCATTATGATTGTGACTTGTAATGCTATTGTAAGTATTATCATGATCATTATTGTTAAAGCTCTATTAAAAGTAAAAGAAGCAAAGCCATTTAGCTGACTGCTGCCATGGAAACCAGACTAAACACCCAGAACTGTAATTGACTCTTTATCCAGATGTTGGAGGTACTACAGCATCTGGGGGCTTTGCCTCAAGTAGGATCTACATTTGCAAACAAGATTTCTGTTTCCTTTGTCAAACTCAGACTTAACTATGGAAAAATAAAACACATTGCTTCAAATTCCTGGTCTCTTGTGTCCCCAACCAAGACAGATGTGTTCTGCTAAATCTGGTCTACAACCTTGAGACAGGCAAGGTAATTCATGGTTGCTGTTGGTACATTTTTTCAGGTATATTTAGTAATAATAAATGGACTATCAGTTCAAGAGACTTTAGTCCTGTGGGCATGAATATTGCAGCTGGAGAGGCCGAGGTTGAAAAGGTAACAATGCATCATGGTTAGGCATGAGTCCCTTGGAAAGCAAGATCAAACTTGTCAGTCCTAAAGAAAATCAATCCTGAATATTCAATGGAAAAAACTGATGCTGAAGCTGAAGCTCCAATAATTTGGCCACTTGATGTGAGAAGCCAACTCATTGGAAAAGGCCCTGATGCTGGGAAAGGCAGGAGGAGAAGGGGACGACAGAGGATGAGATGGTTGGATGGCATCACCCATTCAATGGACATGAGTCTGAGCAAGCTCTGGGAGGTGGGGAAGGACAGGGAGGCCTGGAGGGCTGTGGTCCATGAGGTCACAGAGTCAGACATGACTGAGCGCCCGAACAACCACCACCTGGGGCAAAAACTGTCTTCCTTCTGTACCTCGTCTTCATCTGTAAATGAGTGCTCATCGGAGATTCTAGCTCAGAGGGCTTCATGAGAGGGTTAAATGACTGGGTATTTGTAAAGGGCTTTGAACAGGGCCTCATACGAAGTGTTTGTTAAATAAAGTGAATACCAGCACTTTGTGGTCAACTCAAACAAGAGAGAAAATTATAGATTGCAAACTCAGAGCCTTGGAGACTATGGATGCCTGTATTTATTTCTGCATTTTTGTTTAAAAGATACCTGCTTAGGAGAGCAGGAAGGAGGCAGGAAGAGAATCCTTTTTGTTCTGCCTGTATAGCTGGCAATTTCTATGGGGGAGAAATCAATGAGAATTTGATAAACAGTTTGCAACCCTCTCTGGTGAATTCCTAAAATTGATTCCACTAAGGTCTTTGAGTTTTAAGTCCTCTATAGAGGAGGCAAAAAATAAACACAGGCTTTTCTCTAAGCTAGGAGGTAGATTTTTGTTATTTCCAACTAAAAAAAAAATTTTTTTAAAAAGACCAGTTACACCCACGTCAAAGGTAATTTATTTTATGAGGAGTTGTTCAAGTATATAATAAGTTAGCACTACTCATAATAACCAGCCACAAGTATTATACATGTAAAGGGCATTTTAAAGATCTCAAAATGTATTTGCATATCTTATCTGCTATCTACATATGGCCCATTCTTTCTGAACCACAGAAGGAGCAGTACAAGGCCCAGAACTACGTGACTTACATGCTTCTGTATGAGCTTCTATTCATAAGCAAGTGATTTTGTGTTTCTAGGCCTCAGTTTTCCTGCCTGTAAAGTGAGTATAATGTCCCCTACTTCGTGGTGTGTTGCAAGTATTAAGTGAGTAAGATGTGTGAAGTCCACTGCATGGCAACTGGCATACATTGTTACTGTTTATTGCCTCACACAACAAAATATGAAAACTAGATTATGAGAATAGAATGTGAAAGTTTAGAGGAAGTACCTTGAAAATTGCACATGAGGGCTATTATTTAAATGGGATTCGATTTAAGGACTGATAGTTAAATTTCTAGGTATGATAGTGGCAGTAGGGTTATGGTTAAGGGAAGGGGTCGTATATGTATGGCCAATTCATTCTGCTGTTCAGGAGAAACTATTTATTGAGACTGGGTCTCCATGAAGTTTTCTCCTCTGCAGGGTAAACCTCCCTTGCATGTTCAACCGTCTTTACTTCCCAGACCCTTCCTGATAGCCCCCAGGGTCAAGACCAGCATGAAGATGAGATTCCCAGTCGCAACACTGAAGAAGCCCCAGCTCTCAGGGGCCCTGGCTGCACTAGCAGGAGCCTGGGAGTGAGGGTCTCTTTGTATTTTCACCCTGGGCACCTCTCTTGCCTCATCCTACTCCCTGCCCGGAAAGTAACTGCCTCTTTCACATCCCTGAACTCCAGATGTGGTCAAACCCAAACAGACTATGGAAAAGGCTGCCATTTCCAAGCTCTGCACACCATACTGTTAACTCTAAGACCCCACCTCTAGTCTCTTAACATCTCCCCCTCTTCACCCTAGGTCTGTCTCTGCCCCTCCATCCCCTATCACATACACACATGGGTTCTATCAAGCCAGCACTGGTCCATCCTCTCCCTATGTGGTTTATGTCTTAAGACTAGGAACAGACCTTTACGCTTAATCTGAATAAATTTAGTCTTGTTTCTTTCAGCATCTCCTTCCATTGAGAATCATCTTTTCTTAGGTCCTTATTTATTATCCAGTCTATTAGCTGAATTTTCCCAAGTCTTGTTTTCATTCATTGATCATATATTCCCTGAGCACCTGTTCTGAGCCAAGCCCTGTGCTAGGGGCACAGAAATGAGTGACCTGTCTCTGCCCTTGATAATCTCCATTGTTGTTCAGTCACTAAGTCATGTCCAACTCTTTGCAACCCCATGGACTATAGCATGCCAGGCTCCTCTGTCCTCCATTATCTCCTGGACTTTGCTCAAATTCATGTCCACTGAATTGGTGATGTTATCTAACCATCTCCTCCTCTGCCACCCCCTTCTCCTTTTGCCTTCAGCCTTTCCCAGCATCAGAGACTTTTCCAATAAGTTAGCTCTTCGCATCTGGTGACCAAAGTATTAGAGCTTCAGCTTCACCAACAGTTCTTCTGATGAATATTCAGGGTTGATTTCCTTTAGGATTGACTGATTTGATCTCCTTGCAGCCCAAGAGACTCTCTGGCAGAGTGTGAAGGAAGAAACAGGCAGTTAAACAGCTGATGACAATTCAATGGGCTGAGTGTGATGGTGAAGAATAGTGGTCCTGCGTGCATAGAGGGGCTATTAGACTGGACAAAAGGGCCAGGGAAGGCTTCTGGAGAGACAGCATGGTTTGAGATTGGAGAGGATAACCAAGTGCTGTGTGTCACTGGATCTGATACACAACTGAAGATCTTCCTTCAAGTTATTAGTGACCTTAGAGATAGGATGAAGGCTAAGCCTTGCTGCAACCAGGAAATCACTTCCACCCGAGAGAAAGTCACCCTGATGAACAACTGTGTGCTTTAAAAGGCTGCTATGAGCTCACATGGGGCCTTTGTGCAAGCAAGAATTCAGAAAGGGCAGCCCCCGCAGCCTCGGGTCTGCTCCTCCTCTCCACCCACCCCATGTGGCCTGGTGATGGAAGCGCAGCCCAGACAGTGGGGGGGGTGGCGGTCCCCGAGCTGTGCAGGGGACAGCTCTCGTCCCCTCTTCTCGTCCTCTGCTTCTCTCTTCCATCCATGCACACTGAAGCCCCGCTTCAAGCTGGTGATACAAGAGAGGGCCTGGGACCAGCCCACAGTCCCCAGGCCGGCCAAAGGGGCTAACATTCAGGTCGCTGGGTTTGTGAGTATCAGTCGACAGATTTCTGTTCAGAACCTACACGGTTGCAGCCCCAAGGAGCTTACTGCTCCTGACTCCCTAAACTGTCAAGTTCTGCATCAAAGCTGCATGCAGCTGGCCATCTCTTTATTAAGGAAACAGCACCCCCTGCCGTCACTCCTGATTACAAGCCAATTTGCTTTCGACCTTATGACCTGAGCTGTGCTTACAGTGGGGTGGGGGTGGGTTATCTACTCACAACATTTCTGGAAAGAAGTCCAGCCAAGCCACTGTCCACTGCTTTGATTTGTTGGCTGGCTTGCTTGATTTCAGATGCACTTGGGCTGAGGATTTGGGGATACAAACTGATCTATTAATAATTATAATACTACCAAAGACCAGTTATTGAACACTTTATATGTTATGCACATACATGGATTATTTTGTTTAATTGTCTCAACAATAAAGGCTATTATCTCCACTTTTTTTTTTTTTTTTGCATTTTAAGAAACTGAAAATATTGATCACTTGGTACAATTATCTGATGTTTATGAAAGTGAAAGTGTCAGTTGCTCAGTCGGGCCTGACTCTGCGACCCCATGGACTATAGCCCATCAGGCTCTCCTGTCCATGAGATTCTACAGGCAAGAATACTGGAGTGGGTTGCCATTCCCTTCTCCAGGAGATCTTCCCAACACAGGGATAGAACCTGGGTCTCTTGCAATGCAGGCAGATTCTTTACCGTCTGAGCCACAGGGAAGCCTTTTATGTTTAGCAATCTAATGATAATTTAATACCTCTATGCACTCTGTGCATTTGTGTTCAGTGCCTACTGTACCTCAGGCTCCAGCGGCAGCACGATAGTAAGGCACAGCCGTGCCCCTCGTGGGGTCAGGACTGAGTAAGGAGGGGACCAAGAAGAGAGACGAGCTCATGCTGATCGGGCAGCCACCATGTGCCACTCTGCTCCGTAATTTAACTGCACCGTCTCATCTAGTTACCCAACAGTTCGGTGAGCTAAGTGTTTATGTACCTATTCTTCAGATGAGAAAACCTGAGTTTGCACTGAGCTCAAATGACTTGCCTATGGTTGTACAGCGGACTGCTAAAGGAGGTAGGAGTTAAACTCCTTTCTCTCCAATCCTAAAGCCCTACTTTTTGAGCATATATATTCAAAGAAATACTGTTTTTAAAAAAAAAATTTATTAAGGCATAAGAGGTGTGTCAGAAGGTGAAATGAACAACTCTGCCCAAAGGCAAGCAGATAATTCACTAAAATAGTGATCTTTGAGTTCCATTGAGCATTCACAGTCATCCAAAAAGCCAGACAATGTTTACTGAGCATACACTATATGCCAGGCATCTTCTTGGAAACCAGGTAGATGATGGACAACTAGTATGATGTTACTTGCTTCATAGGGATGGGATATGACGTTCCTAAGCAATGGAACCCCCAGGAAACTCTCCAGTTGGGATCAGGCACTAGGAAGAAGGGGGAAAGGCAGGTGTCACGGAAGCACGAGGCTGCCTGAGTGAGGCTGCAGCGTGTTGGGGGGTGGGGCTGAGGGAGTCACGCGTGAGCTGCCCCAGAAGTCCGGAAGCAGGGGCCAAAGGAGAGGGTGCAAGAACCACCAGGCAGAAGATAGAATACATCGGAAGATTCAAGGCAGGGAAGCAGCTGGGAATGGGAAGGTAGGGAAAAGGAGAAATGGGGAGGAAGGTGAGTGAGGCTGGGCAAGGTGGAGGTGGGTGGTCACAGGAAATCAAGCCAAGTTAAGGATTAGACATGTTAGTCTGGACCAGAGCTTCTCAAGCTAGCTGCAGGAAACAAAAATTCTGTTTTTGTTTCCCTGCTCCCTCATATACCAACACTTTTGTAAATTAAAAATTTGAAAAAGCAAAGATAGACACAATTACAACATAAACAGGATTACCAGATTCAACAGACTTAAAATTGCTCTGTCATATTGCTATTTTTTGTACTTGTCTTCTTGTGGACCAGTTACTGTTTGCAAACTGGTACCTGTCAAAGGCTATCCTTTGAGAAGCACTGTTTTCAGGCTCACGGAGCTATTGCATCTGTTTCTGGAAAGATAAGCAACATTCTTCCAGTGGGCATCGAGGGCAGAGACAGTGCCATGGAGAGCAATCTGACGAGTCTGGGGAATGGCAGAGTATAGGGCAGCTGGGCCAAAGGGCTGAGAAGCGAGGATGGCAAGCAGACGCAGGTCTCGGAGGCTTTTTCAGCTTTGGTGAAGAGATGAGCAGTAAGAACTTCGCTGAGCAGACCCTAAATAGCAGCAGCAGTTGCCACGGTCATCGCTCTTTGAATGTAGTGAAGTAGACACGGGCAGCTCTCAGTGTAAGAACTGCCATGGTTTGCCCATCTAACTGCAACCTCAGCATCGTCCCTCCACCAAAAGGAGAGAAGGAAGAAAGGGCAGAAGGAAGGAAAAAAAAAAGCATCTGATTAGATCAATACTTAAGTCAAAGGCAGCCATCTATAGTTAGATGAGAAAGAAGAAATGCAATCACTTTAACCAGCAGGATTGGCCTGTACTTGATGCCATTTGATGCAATCTCAGGTATTAAGAAATATTCATTTAATCATCCCAGGTGTATTAAGAGTTCCTCCAGAAAAGAAAAGAAAATCCTAAATTTAATAGAAACAACTTCCATTTCCAAGCCCTGGGTACAAATGTTTTCCACACTACATTTACAAATGAGAATACTGGGGCACAGGGCAATTCCTTAGAGTCCTGGAATTCACACAAGCAAATAAATGGTAGATACAAAATTCCAGCACAGAGCCTACACTTCCTCCCGCTCGTTCACACAGCCCTGGGCTCACCCACACTGCCGGGATAGTGGAGTGGGAGACGAGGGGCCTGGTGGGTGCAATGCGAGGTTCAAGAGTCCCAGGGCAGGACTGGGAGGGCTGTTGGGGAAATATACTGTATCACTCACACATTTTCCTTAGCTGAGCCACTGGTGGCCATGGGATGGGGCTCAAAAGCAGTGATAAGGGAGCTTCTTAAATGTTCGGTTGGAGTAGAACTAGAAAACAACCTAAATGACTGCTTTAAGGAAACTGTGAAATGCAAAGGAAAGATGATAGACAAGGAGTGTAAGGGTTGTAAAACTAGGTTGTTTAAAAACTACCCAGCAGACCTTTCAAAGGAAAATCTGATATTTCCTTAAAATTGCTAAAGTAACACTTCATTGAGCATGCACCCAGTGCCTTATCCCGTTTATCTTGTTTGGTTTAATCTTCACCATGACCCTAGGATGTAGGTTTGAGTACAGCCTTCCCCTGGTATCCAGGAAGGAATGGTCCCAGAAACCCCTGCAGATACTGAAATCCAAAGATGTTCAAGTTTCTTATATAAAAAGGTACAGTACAATTGGCCCCCCATAACTGTAGGTTCCACATGTGTATATTCAGAAGGCTGATGGTATTCCCATTATACAGATGAAAAAACTGAGGTCCAGGAAAGTTAAGTGAGTTGTTCAGAGTCCCAGAGCTAGTAAACGGAGAATCCAAAATTTGAACCAGGTTACCAGACTCCAGGGCCTAAACTCTCAAACTCAACATGGCCTGTCTCTTGTGCTGATGAGAGACTGCAAGCCTTAGCCAGTGAAGTGGAGGCTAGACTATCCTCGGAAAGCAGCTGGGGCGTCCCTGGATTGCCTGATGCTGGGAGTGCTGGTCACTCTGTGTCTGAAGTGGGAGTCCTCCTTCTGGCACCAAATAAATGGAGGTCCCATGGCCCCTCCTGAACGGCCTTGAACAGATCATCTGGATGGACTCATGGGTGAGGTTTTCATTTCTTCTCATGTGATTCCTCAAACAGTGCTCTGCCAGACAATGAATATCCAAGGACAGCAGCTGAAGGCAGATGGTGTTCTGCACAGGTGGGTTTCCTTTTCTAGAGGGCATTGCCAAAGCATCACGGCCCTGTTCGGTGCACATGCCAGGTAGATTCAATTTAGTTGAGAGTAATTTGATCTTGGCACAATGATACCTATGCTCCTGACAGTCAGCATCATGGCAGCGGGAATCATCCAGGACAAATCCAAAGAAGCAATCAGGGTCAGACAGAGCTCTGAAATGCCACCTTTGCGGTCACCTAAAAAAAGACTCTCAGAGGGGACCTTTCAATGGAGGTGGCCACCAACATTACCCTCACTTACAACCAGTCATTCCAGAGGTCTCCCTGAAAACTCTCTGCAAAACTGACAGATGGACTGAGAAGATGGCCAACCAGATGTTAGGAGGAAATATTTGATAGTAAATCAATAAAGTCTTGGTCTTTTTGAGGCTGATATTATAGAAGGGAGAAAAACATTAAGAGAGCAAATTCATAATATGTGAAACAATTGCTGATTGTGGTAAATTTGGGGAAGGAAATAAAGTGGAGGATGAGTCAGAGAATAACGGGGTGAGTGAATCAGTCAGAGTCCAGGTGGGAGACACTCAAACTGGATGATAGGAGGAGAGACAGTTACAAAGATGTAGGCAAGATTGGATGAAGAAGAAGGCTGTGGGATATTAACACCATGGCTAGAAACAGTGTGGCACCATTTCTGTCCACAGCCTGAAGTGGTACGGGGAGAAGGCAGTTACCAGAACCTGGAACAAGACATCACTTGAGAGCATGATCAATAGGAGATGTGATCTTTGGAAGCAGAAGTGACACCACCACCTTCGATGACCCAGCAGAGGGGGAGCAGGGATAATAAATAAGACCTGATATCAGAAACTTCATTGGGAGGAACCACTTTGATGCTTCCCTTCCAAGATGAATTTCCATGAATGTGAGGCTTGACAAAGGCAGGTTAGGGAGAAGAGATGACCAAATAGAGCAGAAATAGCTCACAACTTCATTGTAATCCTGTAATAAACCACTCTTCAAGTGCCGTTGCTTGGGAGTCACCTGGGATTTGGCTATTTTAAAAAGTTTTTTGCATATCAAACCAGCAAAGGAGCTCTGGTCAAGCCAGAGGGAGGTGGTCTCTGGACCTTAAACAATGACCTTGGGCAGGTCACTGTATTTCCAGGCCTCAGTTTCCTCATTTGTACATGGAGGGCCGTAGTCCTCATGGTTTTTAGGTACCAGGCAAGGCTGTACAGAAGAAGAAGCCCAAGCTTTGAAGCCAAGTAGTATGAGTTCAAGTTTCACTCTGCTCCTGGCTAGACCACCTTGGCCACACCGTATATCTGGGCCTCAGCTTCACTGTCTGGCAAACAGGTAAGAAAGTGTCTACCCAGGCCAATCATGACGTTTAAAGGGAACATGTAAAACCTCCAGTGTTTTGTGCAAAGAATAGGAGCTCCATACATATCTATTGCTATCCTTCAAGGCAATGTCACAAGGACCAAGAGAGCAGACTCCAAGGTAGACAGCATCAGTTTGAAACCAACTCTACCACTTTCTGCTCTAGTATCTTGGGCAAATCATTTAATCTTTCTAAGCCTCTGCTTCCACATCTTTATTTATTTATTTCATTTAATTTTATTAGTTGGAGGCTAATTACTTTACAATATTGTAGTGGTTTTTGCCATACATTGACATGAATCAGCCATGGATTTACATGTGTTCCCCATCTTTAAAAGAGGAAAGAAAAGATACTGCCTGCCCTTATAGGATTGTTGCCAGAATCAAATGAAATAATGTATGTTTTCTACTTTGAATATCTTCCCCATCACCAATCTGCATCCCTTCAGCTGTAATATTTTGCAGCTGTACATAACATTCCAAAGAGCTTTCCAATATGTTCTATATGAGATTGTCTCAATATGTTTAGTTCAAACAAAGTTACATGGGGCTGGTTAAATATGGTATCATCAGACTTCTCGATATAATTAAATTGAACACATAAGCCTGAAGCCTGCCTTGCTTTGCCCTGGGTGACATGCATCCAAGATGGTGGACAGTGTGCCCAGCAAAGATAGCACCAGAAGAAAAGACTCCACATGTGCCTCAGATCCCCAAAGGCCTCCCACCAAAGGGGAGTTGCCACCAACCTTCCGCATCTCAATGTATTGTCCTCACTGCTTTTTCAGCCCCCTGGCAAAGCATGATATGAAGCAAAAGAAATAGTAACGACTAAGAAGGGAGCTGCTAATTTAAATGAATAGCTTTGGCAAAATGAGCCCCTCTGGAAAGCTCTGGGGGCGATAATGGTGGCTTCTGTTTAGAGGCTGGGTCAGGAAGCTTGTTTACTGCACTCCAGGGCCAAGCATCGCTATAGCAACAAATGGCTTAGCAACAGTTTTGAACAGACTGTTTCTTTGAAAGAGTTTACATAATAGGAATTACTGGGTTCCTTTCTGGAAAGGATAACAGAGGGAACTTTCCCTCCCCTTATCTTAAATATGAGGACATTTGAAGGAAAATTCTTTTCCTAAAGCTACAGAATAGGAGGAGGGAAACACCAGTAGACTTTGTGCAAACATACAAGCAGTATGTCTTACATGGAGAAACTGCTGGTGATCTGATCTCTTGTTTTTCTTTCGGGGCACTTTTCTGAGTCTTCCAGGATAGTTTTGGTTTTGTAACCAGGAAAAATTTACATTAAAAATGATATATTGACTAGGTTAAGACATATGAAAATGTCTACCCAGGCCAATCATGACTTTTAAATGGAACATGTAAAACCTCCAGTGTTTTGTGCAAAGAATAGGAGCTCCATACACATCTATTGCTATCCTTCAAGGCAATGTCACAAGGACCAAGAGAGCAGACTCCAAGGTAGACAGCATCAGTTTGAAACCAACTCTACCACTTTCTGCTCCAGTATCTTGGGCAATGTTAGAAAACTCAGGATTAAAGTGAGAGACTTTGCTAGTGGCCCAAAAGAAGGTTGACCTGGCCTTGGGGAAGGAATGGCCCCTAGAACACCCCTGACACCTGGTGCGGGGCTCACTGGTTTTGACTCTGGGCAAGCATCCCTGGGGTTAGTGTGTGACAGGTTAACGCTTTGTGGTGGAGAGAATTTGAATCCTGCTCTCCTTGGAATGGAGTAAGGGAGCCCAGCTTTCCCTTCATCACCACTTGACTCTGCAGCATGTATGGGGCAAGTCTCCTAAGATTAAAACCGTTATTTCACTGCGAAAAGTGGCCATCAAGGAGTAGGGAAAAAAGTCAGTCATCAATAAGACAGTTAGCCCAGGAAAGTTTGACTAGAGGGATGTGACGCTTGACAGCCCCACACTGTGCCGATATTTACTTTCGTATTGTGAATTTGGTAATTTGTGAAGATATTAAGATGTTTTTCTCTAAAGCGGTTTTTCTGGTGATCAATGTAATTGTGGGGTGGGAGCGGGGTATTGAGGGGGCAGAGAATTTCAGAAGTGAAAAGTATAAGGCAGTAAAATGCTCAGCATGCATCTATTGAGCCCTTTGTGTATACTAGGCATTTGTTTTAAGGAACTCATAGTTATGCAGTAAATATTTAAGCAACAGGAAGCGGCTTCTCTGGTGGCTCAGTGGTAAAGAATCTGTTTGCCAATGCAGGGAACGAGACTTCTATCCCTGAGTCAGGAAGATCCCCCAGAGCAGGAAATGGCAACACACTCCAGTATTCTTGCCTGGGAGATCCCATGGATGGACAGAGGAGCCTGGCAGGCTATAGTCCATAGGGTTGCAAGAGAGTCATACAGTTAGCAACTAAACAACAATAACAAATATGCAATACTATGCTGCGATTCATGGGGTCACAAAGAGTCAGACACCACTGAGCGACTGAACTGAATGCTCATAAATAGTATAACATGATGGTGAAGGGTAGCAAAATATGCCACCCCAAAGTATACCTTTTTGGTATAAGGATTATTTTGAACTGATTGTTTTGAGAAACTGCAGACTCAAAAGAAGCTCTTAAACAGAGTAGTAAAGCCCTTATGTAAGGACATTAACATTTATATAAAGGACATCTCTATTTGTAGACATCTCCTTCTCTATACCAGGAAGAGGAAAAAAATGAGTCGATCAGTTGGATCAGACTCTTTGTGACCCCTTGGACTGTAACCCACCAGACTCCTTGGTCCATGGAGTTTTTAGGCAAGAGTACTAGCGTGGGTTGCCATTTCCTTCTCCAGGGGATCTTCCCGACCCAGGGATCGAACCCGAGTCTCCTGCATTGCACGTAGACGCTTTACCATCTGAGCCACCAGGGAATCCCAAGGATGACTCTAAATCAGAAAAAACTCTGGTCAATAAGGAAGGCACTGACTTAAATCTTCACAGCGAATCTCACTCTTATTTACTGTGTCTTTCCTGGGAACCTTCCTTAACCAGTCAGTCTCCCCCTCTTTCTTTTGTCTTTAGGGTAAGCTGGTATTAAAGTGGAGGCTTGGGCCATCCCAGGGAGCTACTCAGCTCCTCTGGGTATCTCCCGTGTGTGCACAAGTTATGTGTATGCTGTGTACTTAGTCGGTCAGTTGTGTCCAATTCTTTCTGACCTCACGGACTATGGCCCACCAGGCTCCTCTGTCCATCGGGATTCTCAGGGCAAGAATAGTGGTTGGAGTGGGTTGCCATTCCCTCCTCCAGGGGATCTTCCCAACCCAGGGATCAAACTCAGTTCTCCCGCATTGCAGGCAGATTCTTTAACCATCTGAGCCACCAGGAAAGCCCATATACAGGGAATACATTTTGTTAAAAACAAAAGAATTGCTGGGAATGTAAATTGATACAGTCACTATGGAGAACAGTATAGAGGTTCCTTAAGAAACTAAAAATAGGACTACCATTTGACCCAGAAATCCCTCTACTGGGAATATACCCTGAGAAAACCGTAATTCAAAAAGACACATGCACTCCAATGTTCTTGCAACACTATTTATAGTAGCCAGGTCCTGGAAGCAGCCTGAATGTTCACTGAGAGATGAATGGATAAAGAAGATGTGGTATACTTATACAATGGAATATTTGTTGTTGCTATTCAGTGGCTAAGTCATGTCTGTTTCTTTGCAACCCCATGGACTGTAGCACACCAGGCTTCCCTGTCCTCCACTATCTCCCGGGGTATGCTCAAATTCATATCCATTGAGTTGGTGATGCCATCTGGCCATATCATCCTCTGCCACCTCCTTCTTTTGCCTTCAATATTTCCCAGCATCAGGGTCAATGGAATATTACTCAGCCATAAAAAGGAACAATATTGGGTTATTTGTAGAGATGTGAATGGACCTAGAGTCTGTCATACAGAGTGAGGTAAGTCAGAAAGACACAAATACCATGTGTGTGTGTGTTAGTCACTCAGTCGTGTCCAACTCTTTGAAATCCCATGGACTGTAGCCTACCAGGCTCCTCTGTCCATGGAATTCACCAGGCAAGAACCCTGGAGTGAGTTGCCATTCCCTTCTCCAGGGAATCTTGCCAACCTGGGGATTGAACATGGGTCTCCTGCACTGCAGGCAGATTCTTTATGATCTGAACCATTGTATATTAATGCATATATGTGAAGTCTAGAAAAACGGTACTGATGAACCTGTTTGCAGGGCAGGAATAGAGACAGAGATGTAGAGAGCCGACAGGTGGACACAGGGGAGATGACGTGGGTGGCTGGGACTGATACACATGCACTGTCATGTCTAAAGGAGACAGCTAGTGGGAACCTGCTCTGAAGCACAAACAGCTCAGCGCCAGGCTCCATGGTGCTCTAGAGAGGTGGGATGGTGGGGGATTTGTGGGAGAGAGGTCCAAAAGGGCAGGGTTAAAGAAAAAAAAGGACAGCAGACTTAAAATGGAGTTACTTATGCTAAGCCCCAAGTCCCCAAACTGAGACTTAAAAAAATTATAGTTTTGACTCTCACAGAAGAGGAATCTTAAACTAGTCAATCAGGAATCACCTGATTGTCACTAGTGGGGTGATCTGCCTAATAGGCCCCTGCCAGCACCTAAAGGAAAGTAACCATACGGTAATCAACTATACTTCTTTACCTAGTATAGCACCCTTGCTCCTGCTCCCTTCTCCCTATAAAAGTCTTTCATCTTGTACAGCTCCTCAGAGCTCCTTTCTACCTGCTGGCTTAGATGCTGCCTGGCTCATGAATTGTTGAATAAAGCCAGTAGAGCTTTAAAATTTACTCAGTTGAATTTTGTTTTCTAACAGTGTTACTATACTTCTGTTTGTTTTTCTCTTGTAATAAAATCTGTCTTTATATTGTTGTGCTTAGTCGCTCAGTCGTGTCCGACTCTTTGCGACCCCATGGACTATAGCCCACCAGGCTCCCCTGTCCGTGGCAATTCTCCAGACAAGAGCTGGAGTGGGTTGCCATGCCCTTCTCCAGGGGATCTTCCCAATCCAGGGATTGAACCCAGGTTCCGCATTGCAGGTGGATTCTTTACTGTCTGAGCCACCCGGGAAGCCCATCTTTATATTACAGGGAGTTTTAGCCAAGAACTTAGAAGAATAGAGGGAAAATTCTTTTCCCTTTCCTACAATGACTGAGAACCACTCACAGGTTTGGGTTCATCTTAATCTAGTTCTGTAAACAACCAGCTGTGAGCCCTTGAGCCCTTGGCTCAACTAACAGAAATAAGTCACGTGGTCAGGATTTGAATCCATGCACATATGATCCCAGCTCCCCTGGTGGTTCAGACTGTAAAGAGTCTGCCTTCCAATGCAGGGAACATGGGTTCACTCTGGGTCTGGAAGATCTCTTGGAGAAGAAAATGACAACCCATTCCAGAATTCTTGCCTGGGAAATCCCATGGACGGAGGAGCCTGGTAGGTTACAGTCCACGGGGTCACAAAAGAGTCAGACATGACTGAGTGACTTGCACTTTCATGTATGATCCCAGACTTCTGGATTCCTTGAATCTAAAGGAAGGACTTGCTGCTCTCTGGCGTGCGCTCAGGCTCCTCAGCTCCATGTGGTATGTAGCTGTCTTGCTCCATCTGGTATCTACCTGTCTTGCTCCAACTGCAATTCTGGCTGGGTATTGTTCCTCCCACAGCCTCCTGTGTCCCAGAATCCAGGCCTTGGGACACTTTGTTTTCTTAGGTCCCCCTTCTTGTATCCATGTTTAATTTTGTGGGAGCCATGTATTAAGCAAGAACCAGATATGATTTATTAATTCCTAACCTACGATCATGCCCAGAGGCTTGTAGGCACATGCTGTAAATCACAAAGAATAATAATAACAATAAAGAAGAGTTCTCTGTTGAAAGCTGCCTTAGGGACATCTGTCAGCTTGTCAGGGACCCCCAGAGAGCCAACTTCCTCTCTCCTTATTCCAGAATAAACTGCAGGAAGAGAAGTCTGTAAGTGACAGGAACTTTGAGGCCAGATGGAGAGAAATTCCCAGCTTCATCCAACTTCTTGGCTAGCCATGTCACTTTGACAATTTTTTTCTCCAAAAATAAGGAATTTATATACTAACGTGTCAAGCCCTTGGCATAGATGATCAAATGCAATATTCAAACAACCCAATTAGGTAAGTACTCAAATTATCCTCACTTTCCCCAGGAGGACATGAGGATAACTCTAAAAGGATTAAAAGGATAACTCTAGAATATGCAGCCTATAAACTGATGAGCGAAGATAGAAGTCCAAAGGCACATGGTTTTGAAGTCTGTGCTTTTTTAACCATACTAGAAGCTTCTAAATCCTTCTTGAAAATCCATTTTGAGCATTCTGCTCTCTGGAGGTCTCAACCTGCTGCAGCTTGGAGTGGGACTTAGCTCCCTAGCCAGAGACGGAGGCCAGGTCGCAGAGGTTCGAGCAGGAAATCCTAACCACTAGACCAGAGGCTGGTCACAAGGGCGCGGGCCTTTTGGCTTTGCCAAAAAGAATTCCCGCAAAAATGAAAAGCAGTGAAACAAGGTGTTTATTGGGAGGAAAAGGAGTATAGTGTGTGTGGGTAGACACACAAGCTAGCTCAGCGAGAGGGCTCTTGAGTCGCCCCCTTGTGGTAGTTGAAATCATTTACGGGGGCATTTCTTCTGGGTTTCCTTTGACAGTCATTTTGATTTGCCTGGTTCACAGCCCATGTTTGGTGTATCTCAGGATCCTCCCATGTGTGCACACACATCTCTTAGCCAAGATGGATCCAATCACAAAAGCCTGTGCGTAGCCTGGCACTAATTAGCATCACTCTCCTTTGACATCCAAGGAGTCTTTCTGCATGTGTGTGGTCAGGGAGGTCTCCTGACTGTGAGAATGAGGAATATGTGGTCTGGGGAGGGTCCAGCCTCCTCTCCTAATTCTCCTGTTGTTCTTATCTTAGGGTTCTGGTCCACAGGGAATGAATCTCCAATCGCTTTACCCTGGGAGCGGGGCATCTACCTCTACCTCAAATTCAACAAAAGTCCCAAACCTGGGGTCCCGGTGTAAGAGAGAATTAGGTCAGTGAGAATACACTGCCCTGGCTCCCTTCCATAGGAGACTGATGAAAGTTTCTTATTCACTCAACAAAGTCTCCCTGGCTCCCACTCTGAGCCAGGCCCTGGACTAATCACTGACAGTCCAGGACAAGGCTGAAGCTTCGACAATCTAGCAGCAAAGAAAGACAAGGAAACAAATACAGCAAGCATTTTAGGGTGTTCTCAAGAAGTTGAAGGTACATTGAGAGTACCTAGGGGTGATGAATTTGGGGTAAATAACCCCAAGGGATCTCAGAGACACTGCAGTGGACTAGTTGGCATATGACCCTGCCCACTTCCCAGCTGAGTAATCTCAAGCCCAACACTAAATCTCTCTGAGCTGAAATTTTCCTCATATGTTAATTGGGGATAATGCTATTTTGCAAGGTTCTAACAATTAAATGAGATAATGCAGACCCTGTCCCTGTTCTTCCCACCATATCTCACTCATCACCAAGTCCATGCGGATTCTACCCCTTAAATGCTCTTTGATTTCATTACCATCTCTCTGCAACCATTTAGAAAAAAGAAAATGTTTTTGATTTTTTTTATTTTTTGGCCATTCCTCATATAGCATGGGCTTCCCAGGTGGCTCAGTGGTAAAGAACCTGCCTGCCAATGCAGGAGACATAAGAGACGTGGGTTCGATCCCTGAGTTGGGAAGATCCCCTGGAGGAGGGCATGGAAACCCACTCTAGTATTCTTGCTTGAAGAATCCAATGGCCAGAGGAGCCTGACGGGCTACAGCCATAGGGTCGCAAAAATTTGGGCATGACTAAAGCGACTTAGCACGCACACAGCACACACGCAGCATGTAAGATCTTAGTTCCCCAACAAGGGGTCGAACCCGTGCCCCCTGGAGTGGAAGTGCAGAATCTTAACCACTGGACCACCAAGGAAGTTCCTCTGCCACCATTTTAAACAAAGCATTGCCAACTGTCACGTGGACTATCCCACTAAACTCTTAACTGGGCTTCCTGAGCCTGTTCGTGTCCTCTTTCAATCTGCCCCCCATCGTGAAGCCAGGGTCATCTTTCCAAACCACAAATATGATCCTGTCAGCCACCATCATTCCCATCCTCACCTGGGAGCCCTTAGTAGCTTCCCACAGGTGTCAGGAGAGATGCCATCCCTCCACACAACCTCCATGATCTGGTCTCTGCCCCCTTCTCCCATCTCCTCTTGCCCTAGGTATCCCCTTGCTCCCGGCACTCCAGCCTTGCTGGACATTCCTTCAAACCCTCTCGTGTACTAGGATTGTCTTCTGATCCTGAACATGCAGTTGCCTCTGCCTGGAATGTCCTTCTCTCCTTCTGATCTTAGCCCAAGTGTCCCTACCCAGGGACATTCTCTCTGAAAGCTGCCTCAACCACATCACACACCCTATATGACAGTGCCTAATTAAACTGTGCCATTTGTGAATTATGGTCTGTTTCTTCCTCCAGACTGTGAGCTGTCCATGTCTACATGCTGACCAGCGAGAGACCTGTCAGTTTGGGCTTACCCCTATACGACTGACACAGAAGAGATACATAGGAAAAATTTGTTGCATGAATAAACACATGATACTCAGTAAGTTTACAAAAAAATGTGTTTATTTTTCTTTGCTTAAGACATGCAATTCAAAAAAAAGTGGCTCTTGCTTTGCGGTTTGTTTAATGAAATAAAGGATCTGTCAAGAGTCCTCAACAGTACTGCTACTGCTAAGTCCCTTCAGTCGTGTCCAACTCTGTGCGACCCCACAGACGGCAGCCCACCAGGCTCCCCCGTCCCTGGAATTCTCCAGGCAAGAACACTAGAGTGGGTTGCCATTTCCCTCTCCAATGCATGAAAGTGAAAAATGAAAGTGAAGTCACTCAGTTGTGTCCGACTCTTAGCGACACCATGGACTGCAGCCCTACCAGGCGCCTCCATCCGTGGGATTTTCCAGGCAAGAGTACTGGAGTGGGGTGCCATTGCCTTCTCCTAGAATTTCCCCCTGTACAAGGAATGGCCAGCAG
Organism: Cervus canadensis; assembly: GCF_019320065.1. NCBI lineage: Eukaryota > Metazoa > Chordata > Mammalia > Artiodactyla > Cervidae > Cervus > Cervus canadensis. Next base: position 1,879,595 of record NC_057401.1, read on the forward strand.
AGGGCCCCACAGGAGCAATTATTGAAGGCAGGCCAGTGAAAATGGAGCTAGTGGGAGGCAGTAGCTGATCCTGTCCCAAATCTGTTTATCCTTGACCACCATCAGGCTGCACAAGGCAATGGGACTCTGGCCAACCATGCCCCAAATCCTTTTGATCTAGACTCAAGAAATATAGAAAGACCCAGAGCAAGAGATCAGAGGCCAGTGTAAATCGTTTTAACACAGATTCACTCCTTTCTGCTTGATTTGTCAGTTTCACGGTGAAGAATTTGTAATCAAGAGCTCGCCCTGTTGGGTAGAATCATGCATGAGTGTTAGGGGAGATCTGCTTTCTTTGGGGGCCACTTTTCACTTGCCAGTCAGTAGTTTTATTTCCATTTTAATTTTCAGTGCATCTGCCCCCCAGCAACAGCCTGCAGTTTGGAATTCATGGCTCTGTTGTGTGTTTATGCACTGTGCTTGCTTGTAATTGACAAATTTAAATTCTGGTCATATTTCATTTATTACAGAGACCCAGGGAAAAATCCTCGGTGAAAACCTAATTACAGCAAAAATGCCACAAGGTAATTGCTGTGAAAGAGCTCTTGCAGCAACAGGGCTGAATATTTCATCCACCCATAAAATGATTACGCTGACAAGGTTCTGAAAAATAATAAAATCTGTTTAATAAAAAAGAAGCAAAAAATCAGTGTTTTTACACACAAAGTATTAAAACATCCTTCATTTTGGACAGATCCGAAGTCATTTGATTTTTATTCAAATGACTATCCACAGCCAAGAGAGTTCTTTCTTGAGAAACAAGTTTCGTAATTCTCCCCATACCACGCGAGGCTGCTGTGAAGCTTTCAGGCCTGTTGTCTTCTAGAACAACCATGAGTGTGCTTATCATTGCTCTCTTGGAACTTTGGTCTACGCACCAGAATGAATCAGAAAGCACACAGAACTGAGAATATTCAGTGTTTAGATTCTGTGGTTCATCCACTGTCTCCTTGGCCACCACAGGAGCTGTCCCTCATTCAGAGGGCCTTAGAAGCCACAAAGATGTGACTTCTGCTGCCAGAGCTGTGCTGAGGGCCCAGGACACTGCCAGGCAAAATGTACACCCTGTTTTCTCTGAGTCTAAGGATACCACTGTAGCAGGCCAACTCCTTCATTCAGTCACTGGACAAAGATTGTTTATGCCCTTATTATGTTCCAGGAATTATGCTAGGCGTAAGCTATAATGATAAGAGATGAGTAGACAAGAGTAAACAAGATGATAGCTTCTTGCCCTTATAAAAGAGATACAGCAATAGCGAAAGAGGTCTACCCCAATGAAACTAAAAAGTAAACAGAAACAGAAACTTTAAAAAATAAATTAAAAAAATAAAATTACAAATGAAATCGAGTATTACATAGAAACAAATAAGGGCCTGGGAGAGATGATGGGGTGATATTAGAGGCCAGTGATGGCTTCTCTGAACCCTGAAGTATGAAGAGAAACCACTATGGGAGGGTCAGAAGGAAACAACTGCAAAACAGCTGTGGGTATGTTCTAGGAATGAAAGAAGAGTCAGGCAAAGGGTGACTGGAACTCACATGGACTTATAGACCAGGGCAGGAACTCTGTGCTTCTTCTGAAGTGGACTATAGGAAACCACTGGAGGGCTTTGAGCAGGAGATGACATGATCTCATTGACATTTAAAAAGCACATCCAGCTGCAGTGTGTAGAGCAAGCAGATCCTGGGGGCAAGAGCAGCAGTAGGAAGCCAGTGGGGGTGTTACAGCAAGCAGCTCAGGCAGCAGTGGCGGTCTCCAAGACCAGGGGAATGGCGGCGGAGCGAGCGGGAGGGAGCTTTTCTTAGCACAAAATAGTTCACATAAAAATGTGAATCCAGTGGTTAAAACTCTACACTTTCACTGCAGGGTGCAAGGGTTCAAGCCACGGTCAAGGAACTAAAATCCCACATGCCACTAGGTGCACCCCCCAAAAAAGTAAGTATTAAAGAAAAGAAAACCATGTAAAAATCTCAGACTTTGGTACTGGAGTTTGCAAGTGAAACTGGAAGCAGATAACCAGAAAGGCTAGGAAAGAGAAGAAACAAAGACCTAAATGAGGAAGAACCTGAAGCTGGACTATCCATCTCCTTTTTCCTACCTCCGAGAATCAAGCAACACCATGAGTCTGTCTTCTGTGTGAGGGGGGGCTTCTGTCCCAAACACTTAACTGGAAGTTAAGTGGACATGATATATGGCTGAGAATTATATACACACAGGTATGTGTGTGTGTGTGTATAGATAGATAGATAGTTGTTGCTGATAGTTGCTCAGTCATGTCCGACTCTTTGTGACCCCATGGACAGCAGCCCACCAGGCTCCTTTGTCCATGGGGTTTCCCAGGCAAGAATACTGGAGTGGGTTGCCACTTCCTTCTCCAGAATATATATATATATATTATGACTGAATTCTGTCATCAGTACCAAAATAAGTTTCAACTATGACCACACATTTGATATAGGTAAAAGTTATACCTATTTGATATAGGTAAAAGATGTTCAATGCAGCCTTAAGTCATATTCCTTGAAATATGGTCCACAGCTCACCTAGATTAAAATGGAAGAGGAGGGATCTAAAATGCAGATATAGGGAGCCCTACCTTAGATTTATAGATTCCCAGGTGGCAAGGTGATAAAGAATAAATAAGTAAGCTAGAATAAATAAGTAAATGCAAAGAAAATAAATCACCCATAAATCTCACAATTCAGGGATAACCATTAACATTTAGGTGTTTATTTTCCACACCTGTTCTTAAGCACATACGATATTGTTGTTCAGTCACTCAGTCATGTCTGACTCTTTGCGAGCCCATGGACTGCAGCACATCCGAGTTCCCTGTCCTTCACCATCTCCGAGAGCTTGCTCAAACTCATGTCCATTGAGTCAGTGACGCCATCCAACCATCTCATCCTCTGTCATCCCCTTCTCCTCCTGCCCTCAATCTTTCCCAGCCAGGGTCTTTCCAATGAGTTGGCTCTTGGCATCAGGTGGCCAAATTATTGGATCTTCAGCTTCAGCCCTTCCAAGAATAACCAGGGTTGATTTCCTTTAGAATGGACTGGTTTGATCTCCTTGCAGTCCAAGGGACTCTCAAGAGTCTTCTCCAACACCACAGTTCAAAAGCATCAATTCTTCTGCACTCAGCCTTCTTTATAGTTCAACTCTCATATCCATACATGACTACTGGAAAAACCATAGCTTTGACTAGACAGACCTTTGTAGGCAAAGTAATATCTCTGCTTTTTAATACGCTGTCTAGGTTTGTCTCTGCTTTTCTTCCAAGGAGAAAATCTTTTCTTTTTTTTTTTTTTCAACTTTTGGAACACTTTAATCAACAGAATGGAAGTATACAAATGAATTTCAAAATGAAATCAATGCACCTAAGAGGGAGATCTAACATGAAAGTAGCTACAGCTCACAACGAGAAACCGGTCCGAAGGAAGAAGGCCAGAGTCCAAAGCAGAGAGTGAGGAGGCATGTGTAAGAGAGAGGAAGGGCCCTGGGACCAGAATATCAAGACGTGTTCAACTGACGTCTTCAACTTCCAGACGCCCCAAGGCCTTAGTTGGTGGTTTGGGACCAACATGGTATTTGGTCACAAAGAGCCGCAGTAGAGATCGGCTGTATCTGGAATGAGGAGGGAGGTGAGCGATCTGGGGAGGCTGCAGACAGTCTATGATAAAGCAGATGCAAGTATGAGGGCGCGGGCGCTAAAAAGGCTCTGTGTTCCCTTATGACAGGCGCCAACCAAACCGCAGCAATGTACTGTGAAAAATAACTCAAGATACTACTTTAGTGGAAGCTATGAAGTAGCTACAGGAAACTTCTGCGGAAAAGGTCCAGTTTATATGGAGAAAAATACGCATTCAAGCACTGGATGATGTATAGCGCCACATTCAGACTCGGTGGAGGAAAGGAGCTCTTTCTGGGTGACTTGCAGAAGGCCATCTTTTCTTCACGGAGAGGACTGGAGCATTCAGTTCTTTACAAAGTTCTGTCAGCCTTCATCTTGTCCTGTTTTGCCTTGTATTTGGAAGCGTCCCTGGGCTCACGGCTGGGGTTGCGCCAATAGTCAGCTTCAGCTGGGCGCTTGTAATGGCGCCATGTGGACTCGTTAAAAGCCCGAAGTCTTACAAGTGCTTCACTCGAAAGGGCCTTGAAATAAACGACAGCATCAGTAACCACGCCTTCCATAGATCAGTGAGCAAGTGTCTTTCAATTTCATGGCTGCTGGCAGCATCCGCAATGATTTTGGAGCCCAAGAAAATAAAATCTCACTGTTTCCACTGTGGTCCCATCTATATGCCATGAAGTGATGGGACTGGATGCCATGATCTTCGTTTTTTGAGTGTTCAGTTTTAAGCAAGCTTTTTAACTCTCCTCTTTCACTTTCATCAAGAGGCTCTTTAATTTCTCTTCACTTTCTGCCGTAAGGGTGGTGTCACCTGCATATCTGAAGTTATTGATATTTCACATATACATTTTTTCATTTAAAATGTGAGTATGCACTTAGATTCTATTGTCATTGACTTCATGAACATAATGTATTTTTTTTCATAAAGGCACTCATCTGTCATTTCATGGCTGGCTGATGAGGGTGAAGTGTGGGAGATGGGGGCAATGCCTAGAGGGAGAAACATCTGATCAGGATCTATGTTTTTAATAAACAAAGGAAGTATTGTTGGGAGATGGAGAGCTGACATGATAGAATTAGAAACATCTTATTTAAGGAGAGAGAAGGTTTCCTCTGATTGGTGGATCTCTGAAAATAAATACAACGTGTGTCATGAATATGCCTTTGCTGGATGACGGCATTTCCTAAAAAGCCGAGTGCAAAGAGTTCTGAGGCAAACAGGCATAGCAAGCAACTGTCAAAAATAGCACCGTGTTGAATATTGACAGCTTTTGTCCATCTGCTTTCTCAAAAACCCAGCCTCTTTCTTGCATTGTAAGAATGTTGAAGTGAAGAAGAAGCCAAGTTCTGGCACAGTAAGTGTATGCATTTTTTAATTTTAGACATCAAGTTGGAAAGTCTCAGTATTTTCTTGGCTTCCATACCTACTGAATCTACAGTCCTTCAGACTGTTTGCTTTGCTTTTCAAGGTTGAAGTGTTTTGGGCATAAGGTTGCCAGATTTAGCTAAGAAAAGTGCATAATTCCCAGTTAAATTAGATTCTTAGATAAATTTTTAATATAATTATCTGCCAAACAATATTCAGGACATCCTTATAATAACAAAATTATCTGAAATTGTTTAACTGAAATTCAAATGTAACTGGATGTCCCATATTTTATTGGCAACTCTGTTTGGATAACTGCCTATTTCAGAGGAAAATGTTGGCACAGAAGTTTAATTTCTTTTCCCCCGGCTTGAGATATAGTCGCATATAACGTTATGTGAGTTTAAAGTGTACGGTGTGGTACCTGATGCGTGTGTGTGTTGTGACATGTTACCACAGCCAGGCGAGTGAGCTCACTCTTCAGTCCCCACAGTTACCATTTTGTAGCTGTGATGGGGGAGCGTGAAAGCTCCACTCTCTTTCAGGCAGACAACACAGTATTGCTTAACTAGAGTTACCATGCTGTACATTGGATCCGTGGAACTTTTATAACTTAAAACTTCTACCTCTTGACCAAATCTTCCCATTTTCCCCACCACTCAGCCCCTGGTAATCACCATTCTACATTCCATTAGATTCAACATATAAGTGATGGCATATAGTATTCATCTTTCTCTGTCTAAAAGATGAATTATGCTCATTTCACTGAGTATAATATCCTCAAGGTCCACTTCTGCTGTCACAGACAGCAGGATTTTTACATAAAATAATTTCTTAATTAGAAATCAAAATATTTTAGTTAATGCAGTGAGCTATGTGTATTTTGTTAATAACTTCTTTCTGGTATACAGAAAAGTGATTCAGCTACATATATAAATTCAGCTATATATATACACATATATATATTTCTTTGTTGGAATATAATTGCTTTACAATGTTGTGTTAGTTTCTGCTATACCAATGTGAATCAGCTATATGTACACATGTGCTAAGTCACTTCAGTTGTGTCTGATTCTGCAACCCCATGGACTGTAGCCTGCCAGACTCCTCTCTCCATGGGATTCTTCAGGCAAGAATACGGGAGTGTGTTGCCATGCCCTTCTCCAATATGTACACATATATCCCAATAACTTCTTTCTAAAGTTGGAGGTGTTTCTTTCAGAGAAAAGAAAATGACTGTGTCCAATGTAACCTCAGCTGCTTACAGAAGACAGAAGGCAGGAACCCCCACCTACACTTTAGACCACCAGAGGCAGAAGTTCTGCACTGTCTTCCTTCCTTAATTTGATGGGCCTTGAGGAAAGCATTGGCTCTTCTAATGCACGAGAATGTCCTTGATCTTCTGGACGCTGGTCATGCTCCTTGGGTAATGATCTGAGCATGTGCTCATTGCCTGCCACATCTGCTTACACAGGAGTTGTGTAAAGCAATATTCAGAAAGGAGCTGATGCTCGAGCAGGAAGTCAGCCCTCAGAACAGAGACCAGCACTTGTAATTTACAATGAGCAGGGGGAAGATGGGAGTGGGAGCTCTGAGAGCAAGGGGAAGACATGAGATAATTTACTCAATTTGTTTTCCTAGAAATGGAAACTTTATGTCAAGAATTTGTAATAAAACTAACTGAGGCACTCATACCAGGCTCCATAAAATGCTTAATCACCTTGTTGTTCTATAACAGCTCTTCTCTTGATGGGGGAATTTGCCAGCTTTTTAATCTCCCTTATTTGATTAACAATAGCATCAACAACAGCAACCTGTGTTGGGTTTCAGTAAATGTTGGATCTACAAACTTATTAAGGAAGATAGATTTATTTTAGGGCCTCATCTATAATGGTCTCAAGCCTTAAGTAGCAGATCATGCTTTTAAAGTTTTATGTTCTTAGGGGGTAAAAAAAAAAAAAGAGAGAGAATCTATAGCTACTTGAGGAGGAAAAGCATGTCAGTAAGTAATCATCATTGTTCCAAGACATTTTTATGGAGGAAAATATATTATTGCAGTCTATCTTTTTCTGAGTCTGGATCTCTTTTTTCCTCTTTTAACATTAATTTAAAAGAAACACAAAGCTAAATCTTTTTTAAATAAAAGGTTTAATGATGGTCTTTTCCCAAGTTTGAACCTACTCATAAGAAATGATCAGCACTATGGTGGGTAGAAGGTCTTTAAATTTAATCAAAAGTCCTGTGAACAGAGTCTGAGTCCAGGTGTCTGAGCTGAAGCAGGTCCTGCAAACACTTGCTGCACCCCGTGAATGAGTGGATTCAGTGTCTTTGGGACAGTGGGGCCCGGGAGACACCAAATGCTGCTCAGCTCCAGCCCCCATCGTTGCTTGATTTTCATAACTGTCAGCCTTAATGCTATCTCAGCCCGCCGAGGCTTTTCACCCTACTTCTCTTAAACACCTTCTTTTCTCCTGCTGTTGTCTTTGTGGAGTTTCCAAACACACAACTGAATTCACGCAGGTCTGATGTGAAGTTTTCATTAGCCTGCATCAATTAAGGAGAGGCAAAAAGACACATCTGGGAAGATATTTGTTAACGTATTTTTATCCTGAAATTATTATGATCTTCCTTCCTTTTCTTCTTTCCTTTTTGATGTTGAATTATCTCTGCTTGTATAGATCAGTGTAAGTTATTTTTGTTTTATTAATGTCCCTCATTCAGAGGTCACTCCATATTTATACATTTCTGTGTGTATTAGTGTGTGTGTGTGTTCACATTTAATGATCTGTGAAGCCCATGACATTATGGATCCACGATGTATTTGTTTACATCATGTATCAAGAGATGGTATCCTGGTCCGGGAAACAACTTGGTTCAGCAAAAAGCACAGAAGGTTCTGGAATCTCACAGACAGGATCTGTGTTTGAGATTAAATCTGATTCTTGTGGCCCCTGAGTATGCACTAAGCTCAAGCTTCACTTTCTGTACAGCTGGGGTGATAACAGCTACCTGAAAGAGCTCCAGAAGATGAAAGCTTCTAACAATTGCTAAGTTGCCTCAGTCATGCCTGACTCTTTGAGACCCCATGGACTGTAGTCTGCCAGGCTCCTCTGTCCATGGAATTCTCCAGGCAAGAATACTGGGGCGTGTTTCCATGCCCTCCTCCAGGGGATCTTCCTCACCCAGGGATCAAACCTGAGTCTCTTTTGTCTCCTGCTTTGGCAGATGGGTTCTTTACCACTAGCGCCACCTGGGGTGCCTCTGAAAGAGTGTTTATTTTCTGAGCTTCTGTGCCTCTTTGTCCCCCTTTTCACCACTTGGAGAAATAAATCTAAAAATGCTCAGCACACATATCAGAAATAAGAAAATGCAAGACTCTGACACTAGCAAGTGTCCACAGTTAAAATGGTGAGTTAGGGAAGCACTGTCAGAGAGTTTGAAATTGCAGAACTGGGTAGGGTTAATTCTGGAAAAGGCCTTCCAGGATTAAGTTTTGAAGATACCCATGGCAAGTTGAGGAGAAGGCAATGGCACCCCACTCCAGTACTCTTGCCTGGAAAATCCCATGGACGGAGGAGCCTGATGGGCTACAGTCCATGGGGTCGCAAAGAGTCTGACACGACTGAGCTACTTCACTTTCACTTTTCACTTTCATGCATTGGAGAAGGAAATGGCAACCCACTCCAGCGTTCTTGCTTGGAGAATCCCAGGGACGGGGGAGCCTGGTGGGCTGCCGTCTATGGGGCTACACAGAGTCAGACACGACTGAAGCGACTTAGCGGCTGCAGCAGCAGAGCAGGTTGAGTATGAAGTCTTTTTTTTTTTTTTAATACAGTTGAAGTGTAATTGATTTACAACATTATATTAGTTTCAGATGTACAACATAGGATTCAGTATTGTTACAGATTGTACTCCACTTAAAATTATTATAAAGTAATGGCTATGTTTCTCTGTGCTGTGTTCTTGTCTCTTATTTATTTTTAATCCCATACCCTTATTTGCCCCACCCTTCTTCCTCTTTTCCCACTGGTAACCACTAGTTTGTTCTCTGTATCTGTGAGTCTGTTTCTATCTTGTTACATACATTTGTTTGCTTTCTTATTTTAGATTCCACAGAATAGAGAAGTCTTCAAGGATGGATGGTATGTTGGACAGCAGCTAATATTATGTTCAGCAATGTGTGGGACATATACTACTAAGGATCTGACAGCTGTTTTATACGGGACAGAGGGATTAAACAATGTGTAATCACACTGTTAGAGTTATTCCCCATCCAACTCTTTCAGTTCTTCTGACTACATCAAGAAGAAAGTCTCAGTTTGTACTAGACTAACTTTAACATTTCTCTAATATTAACACATTTTAACAAAGAGATCAGGCTTCAGGATTAGGGTCTTCAAGAAATAAAATATCTAGATGATTGTTTTATTTACATGGTCTTCATTTTTCCTATTTCCTCTGCTTAAGTTTTACTCCATACTAAATTATCATGCTAAACTCCATGATATTAAAAAAAAATTAAGTAGATTTAAATGTCAATGAAAGTAAATTTAAAATATTAAAGTAATAAAACAGGTGTTACACAGCTAGGGCAAGCAATCATAACAGCAGCCCCATAAGGAGTGATATTTAGAAAACACTGATTGGGCCCATCTCCCTCACAAGGAAACAGATGAGGAAACTGAGATTCAGAGATAAGAAGTTACTGTTTTCCAAGATCGCATAGCTACCTGTCTTTAGGACTGAAGCTCAGAAACTCAGTCCTTCTACGCCCTTCCTCATCTAACTCTGCACCAGACAACAAATTCTAGTGTTAATAGGAAGGTGGTGAAAAACTAAAGTGTTCTTTGCACAGTCCTGTCCTATTCTTTGTGACCCCCAAAGACTGTAGCCCACCAGGTTCCTCTGTCAATGGAATTCTCCAGGCAAGAATACTGGAATAGGTAGCCATTGTCTTCTGCAGGGGACCTGCCTGACCCAGGAATCAAATCCAGGTCTCCTGCATTGCAGGCAGATGGTTTACCATCTGAGTCACCAGGTCGGATATAAAATAAAAACAGACTATGTGTTGCAAGTTGTTGGGAACCCACTGGTTCAAGAGGCTGGTAAGTGCAAATAAGGAAGATTTAGAGAAGATGGACTTGTGTAAAATCTGAATCTGAAGTTCATCAAGTCTAAGGCAATTCCTGAGGGCACCAAGAAAAATCTCTGAGTCAATTCAAAGGCAATGGTGACAGAAATTCCTCTTGGAATCCAGCAGAGATGGCTTGAATCCCAACTTCTCTACTTGGCAAGAGACCAGTGTATACCTCTCAGCTCATTTGTAGAGATTTATGGGTGTGATAATAGCTAACATTTATGGAGCACATCATCTGCCAAGTCCAATGTGATGCATTATCTCACTTAACTCTCAAAAGAAGATGGACAGTAGTTATTATTATCTTCATATGATAGCTGAGGACATTTATGGCTAAAGCAGTGCTGGAGTAGAATTTAAACCCAAGAAGTTTCAGTCCAGAGTCTGACCTTAACCACACTCCTATTCTGGGAAAATTAAAGGCAAACAAGAGCTGTAAAGCACCTAGCCCAGCGCCTGGCACACAGTAGGCAAAATGCCTTCTCACTGTCCTCCTCTGCCCATGCAGTAGTGCTAGTCACTTCCTGCCACACAGCGAGAACTTTCTCTGCAGGGGCCTAGCCTGGGACTACAACTCCCAGGATGCACCAGGAGCGGACACTGACCAATCAGGAAGCCCAGTCTCACTTCCTCGGCCCAGCTCACGCTCTCCCCGCTTAACAGCGAGAAATTGGTGCGTCCCCACAGGTTCAGGGTTGTGGGCTGGCCTGGGTTACTGGGTTTTAAATAATCCTAATCCGTCTTTGGTCTGTGTGGTGTAGGTGAAGACCTGTCCAGGCTGCCTCAAGTTGCATCTTCAGCCTGGCCCCAGTGCAGTTCGCAAGGTCTCTCAGCCCGTGGCTCCCGAGAGCCCGCTTTCCTCACAGGCATGGTCGTGTGTTGAGTCAAGAAGGGATGGTTGGCTGGGGGGGGCGGTCCGGGCGCGTCCGGTGGCCACACTGAGTCTGTTTCGCTTTGTTCCTATCTCGCTTGGGAGCCTGAGGGCTGCGGAATCTTCAGGCTGCCGCAGGTGCCATCTTCAGACCCTAGACTGTGGCCCCAGACCTGAGGCTCCTCCCGGGAGTCAGACTGAGAAGGAGGGGGTGGCTTTTAGAAGAAGGGAATAATGATCCCCCTTTACGGGGACGGCCTGGCCTCCTGGCCTTTGGTCCCTGGATAGTGCCTTAGTTGCATTCATGCCTTCAGTCTATGGTATGGAGGGCTCCAGTGCTATTGGGCCCCGATCCTGGCCTCCACTTCCCACCTCCTCGAGAAACGCCGCTTGGCCGGCCTCTCCAGTCTCAAGAGTGATGGCCTGACGGAGCTTCCTGGGGAAGGGTTGACCAGCTCTGGCCTCGATCTAGTCCAAAGGGGTCTCCTTACCACGCTGCCCTTTGACCCCACCTACCTGTGGGCACCTGAGGGTCCTGGATAACTGGAACCCAGAGTGGGGAGGGTCAACTTTCTTGGGCATTTCTCCTTCCATTTAGTTTCTACTTACCTCAGGGTTTTTACTTCTATTTTTGCGTTTATTTCTTTAAGGTTCTTGATCTGTGCCATCTCCACCCCACCTCCTTTGCTTTTTATCATCTTTACTTTCTCCTCAGACCTGTATATCTGACTTTGCTATACCCAAGTAAGATAGCTGTCATTCGACTTTGAGTGCCTAGGGGCTTGTAGGTGGATGCAAAGTGTATTTTATTCATTGTCTGGAGAGCAAACAATTTATTTCTTTTACAGTTGCTCTGAAGTGAGTGAAATAGGATAAATTCCCTTGACTCAGGAAAAGGCAGGCGCAAAGAATTGATTGCAAGGTTAGTTTGTTCTCATTTTTTTGGACAAGCAGCATAAGGCATAACTTCCCATATTCTGTATTTCTGAAGTTGTGTGCACTAATTGTGATTTATTCAAGCTATTTTGAGATATTTGAATGACTAAGGTTAGTTTCTAGTGAATGACCTAGAAACATCTCCATATGTTTATATCTGACACAGTTGACTAAACATTATGTTTTGTACATATAAACGGAGTAATCGGTTGATTAATGTATCTCAGCTGAATTAAAATATGCATTGCCCTAACTCCCAAAGCTACAGTACAAGTGTCCATGTTGCCATCTTCTTAGTCAAGGAATTATAATTGTGTCTTATTTTATGCTTTAATATGTACTTAAATAAATCATATTTGGATCCTGTCATTCAAGCATAAGTTGGAAAATGGTGCTTATATAAATAAAATTAGAGAAGATAATATGAGATTGTTAAATTATAAGGAAGTTTATGGGCTTCCCCAGTGTTTTAGCAGTAAAGAATCCTCCTGCAATGCAGGAGACCCAGGTTGGATCTCTGGAGGGCATGGCAACCCACTCCAGTATCCTTACCTGGAAAATCTGATGGACAGAGGAGCCTGGTGGGATACAGCACGTAGAGTCACAAAGGTTGGAAAGGACTGAAGCAACTGAGCACCCAGGCACAAGGTAATTTTGTAAATGCTGAGGATTTCTGAAATGGAGACATCTGCATTTCCATTGTAAGGGCTCCATTGTATGGATATGGTTTGATTAAAGAAGCAGCTTCATCCTAAGAATTCTGGTTAGAGGTGTTTTCAGTTGGAAAAATAGTACCAAGTTAATGACTTCCTGTGTGAGAATTCTAACCATTTAAAGAAACTATAATTTCACTAAAATTTTAGTTCTTAAATAACAGATTTTCTTCTTCCAGAAATGCTGAAAATTTGAGTATTTTTAAAGTATACATACACACTTCTGATTTATACATTGTTTCTCTTTTCAAACCAGATGATTAAGAATAATGTTACCGACCATAAACTAAATGTGGAAGCCATAATTAAAAACATTAACACAATTTCTTTGGAGCTAAGAAAAATGAATGGTAAGTAGGAATCACTGAATTAAAATGTTTGCAGGTCATTGTTATAAAGAGTAGTCAATTTGTGCTTCTGGTGGGATGTAACTGAATTTTGCCTATTCATTCAGTTCAGTTCAGCCGCTCAGCTGTGTCTGACTCTGCAACCCCATGAATTGCAGCATGTCAGGCCTCCCTGTCCATTACCAACTCCAGGTGTCCACCCAAACCCATGTCCATTGAGTCGGTGATGCCATCCAACCGTCTCATCCTCTGATGTCCCCTTTTCCTCCTGCCCTCAGTCTTTCCCAGCATCAGGGTCTTTTCCAATGAGTCAGCTCTTCGTATCAGGTGGCCAAAGTATTGGAGTTTCAGCTTCAACATCAGTCCTTCCAATGAACACCCAGGACTGATCTCCTTTAGGAAGGACTGGTTGGATCTCCTTGCAGTCCAGGGGACTCTCAAGAGTCTTCTGCAGCACCACAGTTCAAAAGCATCAATTCTTCGGCACTCAACTTTCTTTATAGTCCAACTCTCACATCCATACATGACCACTGGAAAGACCACTGACTAGATGGACCTTCGTTGGCAAAGTAACGTCTCTGCTTTTTAATATGCTATCTAGGTTGGTCATAACTTTCCTTCCAAGGAGTAAGCGTCTTTTAATTTCTCTGCTGCAGTCACCATCTGCAGTGATTTTGGAGCGCAGAAAAATAAAGTCAGCCACTGTTTCCACTGTTTCACATCTATTTGCCATGAAGTGATGGGACCAGATGCCATGATCTTAGTTTTCTGAATGTTGAGCTTTAAGCCAACTTTTTCACTCTCCTCTTTCACTTTCATCAAGAGGCTCTTTAGTTCTTCTTCACTTTCTACCATAAGGGTGGTGTCATCTGCATATTTGAGGTATTGATAATTCTCACAGCAATCTTGATTCCAGCTTGTGCTTCCTCCAGCCCAGCATTTCTCATGATGTACTCTGCATATAAGTTAAAAGCAGGGTGACAATATACAGCCTTGACGTACTCCTTTTCCTATTTGGAACCAGTCTGTTGTTTCATGTCCAGTTCTAACTGTTGCTTCCTGACCTGCATACAGGTTTCTCAGGAGGCAGGTCAGGTGGTCTGGTATGCCCATTTCTTTCAGAATTTTCCAGTTTATTGTGATCCACACAGTCAAAGGCTTTGGCATAGTCAATAAAGCAGAAATAGATGTTTTTCTGGAACTCTCTTGCTTTTTCGATGATCCAGAAGATGTTGGCAATTTGATCTCTGGTTCCTCTGCCTTTTCTAAAACCAGCTTGAACATCTGGAAGTTCACGGTTCACGTATTGCTGAAGCCTGTTCATTAGGATTTCTCTATTTCTTAAGCAATGTTTACAATGTAATATGAACTAGATCTCTGAAAATGCATTATATTTGAGCATTGACCAGAAAGATAGCAGACTTGAATTTTCATCCCCGACATTTTATAAAAAGCTTCAGTTCAGTCACTCAGTCATGTCCGACTCTTTGCGACTCCATGGACTGCAGCATGCCAGCCTTCCCTGTCCATCACCAACTCCTGGAGCTTGCTCAAACTCATGTCCATGGAGTCGGTGATGCCATCCAACCATCTCATCCTCAGTGGCCCCATTCTCCTCCTTATAGAAACCTTATGATGTCTAACTAACTCCTCTAAATTTACTCCCCATCCTTCCCTTCAACAAACTATTACAGAGTGATGTCACAGTCTGCAAAATTCAGTATCTTTATCCATTAATCATTACTAAGTCTCTAAAGTTCCTTCTAAGTCAAAACTTGTAAGTTTGCTTGATTGTGTGAATTGATGATTCTAGTGGATTAGACCTTATAGATCATGATATTTAATCACTCACCTTACAGACATATTCTGTAATTTTATTCCAGGCATGTAGAATTTTTGTGATTGAATATTTCATCTATTCTTGACCCAACATTTCCTGTGTTGGAAAAAACTCTGTGTTGGAAAACTCTCTCTGTTACCAATCTATTCTATATTAGACAGTTTTTCTTCATGGACTAGCTGAAATCTTTTCCCTATCCTTTCACCCACTGGTCATTTTTCTAACCATGAAAATCACTGACTATGTAGTTACTGTTCTTATGACGACTCTTGATATATGAAGACATCCTCTGTGTCAGTTATGAGACCTTTCTACAAGTAAGAAAATACCAACTTAACATTGATTATGCAATAAAGAAATAATAATAAGATTCAAGGCTGGGCAACCCTAAAGTGAATTCAGGGTTTTAAAGCTTTCATCAGGTATTAGGTTTTCATGTTTTCTGCTCTGTTATGTTCACTCTGTTTGTCACTTCTTGTGGTCATTACCTGCAAACATAATCACATACAGACACATACTCTGCCTGTGTTTTTTAAATAATCCTTTCTCCAGATCCCTCCAGCACATTTTCCCTTTCCTTTCATTGGCCAGATTTGCACCACATGTATCTCCTACAGCAGTTACCACCAAGGAGACTAGGACTGCCACAACCAGTTTAGACCAGTCAGGATGTACTACTGAAACTGGGGAGAGGATCATCTCAAGTGCAATCAAGTTGTGCCCCAGGAAGAAGGGGGATGTGGCTGTTAGTTAGTCCAGGCATGTAGAATTTTTGTGATTGAATATTTCATCTATTCTTGACCAAACATTTCCTGTGTTGGAAAAAACTCTGTGTTGGAAAACTGTCTCTGTTACCAGTCTATTCTATATTAGACAGTTTTTCATCATGGACTAGCTGAAATCTTTTCCCTATCCTTTCACCCACTGGTCACTTTTCTAACCATGAAAATCCAAGTAGGGAGTGCCTGTTAGGTTTTTCCATGTATTCTCCTAAGCATTTCCCACATTTATGGCAGAAAGCAAAGAAAACTAAAGATGCTCTTGATGAAAGTAAAAGAGGAGAGTGAAAAAGTTGGCTTAAAACTCAACATTCAGAAAATTAAGATTATGGCATCTAGCCCCATCACTTCATGGAAAATAGTTGGGGAAACAATGGAAACAGTTACAGACTTTACTTTGGGGGCTCCAGAATGCAGATGGTGACTACAGCCATGAAATTAAAAGACGCTTGCTCCTTGGAAGAAAAGTTATGACCAATCTAGACAGCATATTAAAAAGCAGAGACATTACTTTGCCAACAAAGGTCCATCTAGTCAAAGCTATGGTTTTTCCAGTAGTCATGTATGGATGTAAGAGTTAGACTGTAAAGAAAGCTGAACACTGAAGAATTGACACTTTTGAACTGTGGTGTTGGAGAAGACTCTTGAGAGTCCCTTGGACAACAAGGAGATCCAACCAGTCCATCCTAAAGGATGGACTGAATATTCATTGGAAGGACTGATGCTGAAGCTGAAACTCCAACACTTTGGCCACCTGATGCAAAGAACTGACTCATTTGAAAAGACCCTGATGCTGGGAAAGATTGAAGGTGGGAGGAGAAGGAGATGACAGAGAATGAGATGGTTGGATGGCATCACTGACTCAATGGACATGTGTTTGAGTACACTCTGGGAGTTGGTGATGGACAGGGAAGCCTGACGTGCTGCAGTCCATGGGGCCGCAAAGAGTTGGACATGACTGAGCAACTGAACTGACTGAAGCATTTCCCAAGCATTTCATGGACTTTGATCGGGGAACACTGCTGTCTCAGGTGATGTTAATAGATGTTATAAATGGAATCAGTGAACTGATGATCAAATAATTCTGGGAAGGGCTTTATGCTAGGTAATTCTGTCACAAATTCACAGTACATATTAACAGAGGCTGTGAGGAGTCTGATGTAAAGGAATAGGGTTACCTTTGCTTAATTCATCATCTCTC
This sequence comes from Cervus canadensis, assembly GCF_019320065.1. Lineage (NCBI taxonomy): Eukaryota > Metazoa > Chordata > Mammalia > Artiodactyla > Cervidae > Cervus > Cervus canadensis. The sequence continues at coordinate 1,896,456 of NC_057401.1, forward strand.
AAAAGCAATCTCAACAGCAAGGATTACCCTCTGAAATATAAATCTGCTGAAAATGCTCATTGGCTCATCATTGTCCTCAGGACTAAGTCCAGACCTCCTAGAATGGACTATAAGACCTTGAGATCAGACCCTGCCTACCTCTCCTTTCTGCTACATTATTCTTCATTCCCTGCACATTCCAGGCTCCAACCACATTGAACTACCTGCATATCTACACATTTGCTCTTTTTTGTGGCTGTGCCTTAATTATTACATGCATATTCTCCCAAAGGGCCCACTCCACCTCCACAGGTTGCCTCCCCACCTCCTCCTCACCAGGTTAACTGCTACTTATTAGTCACAGTTACTAACATTCAAAAATGTTTTTTAAGCCAGTATGTCATTTCTTCTACTTTGTCATATCACCTATCATACTATATTGTAATTGTATGTTTGCTTACTTATCCCATCCCTTAAGGTTATTCCTAGCTCTTAACCCAGTGCCTTTATATAATAGGCTTTTGGCCAACATTTATTAAATGAATAATTGATTCTGGATGCTTGCACTCATTTAAAACAATTAGAGAAGCTTTAGATTCTTCTCAAACTAGATTGACTGTTCTAGTTTGGCAGTTATTCTTTCATGAAGTACAATAGAATAAATATGATCAATGTTTTCCTGAAAAGTTGTGGGATAGGCAGGCAGTGAAGATACAAAGGACTAATAGAGCCAGACTAGGAAGGTAGACTTCTGGTAAACATGGAAGATTAAGTAAACACTCCGTTACACCCACTTTCTCCCAGAAGTATTAATGTCAATAGCTAACACTTACAGCATTTACCATAATTCAGATACTCTTCCAAGAGCTCTACATAAATGGACTGAATTGCTATAATAACCTTATGAGGTTGGAAATATTACCATTGACATTTACAGATATAGAAACAGATATAAAGGGATTAACTAACTTTCCCAGAGTTACACAACTGGTAGATCTGGGACTTAAAGTCTCACAAGTTGAAGGAAATAGTAGTACTAAAAACAAGGGTCTTAAGACAAAGTTTGCATACTGACTTAAAAAACCCATAGCTTTCTTTCCCCACTTGGCTACAAAACATTGGCAGCCAGATTTATATACTCAGGCAGATTTTCATTTCAGGAATCTGATAAGCCTAAGAGAAAAGACCTAAGTTTTTAGGTTTATCAGGTTTTTTGTTTATCCTCAACAAAACACCCAGCCAGATCACCACACAATAATTGCCATGGGAAAGAAATTCTAGTTGTCTTAAAAAGACTAAAAGTACTATAGTCTTAAATATGAGCAGACAACTATGGAAAAAAAAGATGTTTGAGGAAACCATCTAATGTGAAAAGCAGAGATGGAACCAATAAGTAGATTCAATCAGTGAGGAGAAAAAGATTACAAATGAAAATTAAAAACTCTAAGAAACTGTAGTTAATATCCACAGAGAAGTAAAAGAAGATGCCACATTTATGAAAAAGGAATAGGATACTATAAAAATATTTGGAGAACAAAATTAAGTGTGACAATAGAAATAAACTCTAGAGAAGGGTTGAAAGATTAAATGAAGAAAATTCCCTTGAGTGCAGAGCAAAAAAAACCAGATGGACAAGGAAGTCTAACTTCCTATAAGTAGAGTGTTAGAAAGAAAGAACACAGACAATGAATGAGGAGGAATTCATTAAATAAATAATCCGAGAAAATTTTCCAGAGCTGAAGGATATATTTTTTTACAATGAAAGAGCCCAGCACAGTAGATGAAAATAGTCTTATACTAAAATGCAATACTACAAAATTTCAGAACACTGGAAGAACAAAATGATTCTTAAATCTTTTAAAGAGAAACAATGACTAAGAATTAGAATTGTGTGAAATTTGCCCATAGAGACGCTGGCAGCTAAGAGAAAGTGCAGCGCTGCCTTTGGAAATCTGAAGAAGCGTGATGTCCAGCCTAGATTGTTACAGCCAGTCAATCTGTTAAGCATTGGTGTAGAGAGAGACTCTAAGACATATACATTTCCCTGCCTTAGAAAGTTACCTTGGTTGCATTCCACCAAAGGAATAGACCAAAAAAGAGAGAGCGAGCGCGAGAGACATGAGATTCTGGAAGAAAGATACTCCACACAAGGGAGGGGTGAAAGGAGTCCATTGGATAGTGGTGAAGGGAATTCCCGAGATGTGAACTGGACAGCTTTCTAGAGAGCTGTCAGTCCAAACTAGAGCTGATGAGAAGGATCTAGGAGAGGAGAGACCCTCAACAACAGAACAGTAAGAGCTCTCGACTATACAGGGAGGAGATTTACCCAACTGCGGAAATTTGGAATATATCCATGGTAATTAAGCAATGAAAAAGGAAACAATTATTAACTGTGGTTGGGTGGAAGCTTGCAGGAAGGGAAATGTTCTACAAGACTCAACTGTGAAGAATATATAATCAAAAAAATTAAACATTAAATACTGAGCTAAGAAAAATTATACTCAAGTATATTGGGGGAATGGGGATAAATGAAAAGAGCTATATTTTAATCTTCTGTGGTCAGAAGCAAATACCCAAAATTGAGAAAAAAATATGAATATCATTTAGAGATATGGAGGTTAAATACCACCCCTCCCAAAATAAACAAAAATGCAACACACACACGCACACACACACACACACACACACACACAAAAACCCACAAAAACAAAATGAGCTCCAAAAATGTCAAAAGTGGTTACCTCTGGGAGATAGGAGCTGCTATTTTTTGTAACATGCTTTATTTGGTTCTTTATACTGTATATATATATAGCAGATAAAACTAGTAATTTTAAAAAATACATAAACTTGCATAAATCAAATTGCAGTGTAGTAAAACAGCTGACAATTTGAGCTAAAGAACCCTTCTAGTAAGCTTCTATATCATGTTTATTTGGCAGTGTATAAATTTGACTCTAAGTCAAAATTTGGCACATCTAAATTGTGGTTTAAGCAATAATCACTTAAAAAACAAAATTAATAATTAGGAAATAGCAACTTAAAGTAATAATAGTTGCCTGTGACATATGTGCTACAATATAGTGTCTTACATTATTAATTTTCTTTTTTTTACACAGAACTCACCCAGTTACTGCTTTGTGACCTTACCCTACATTTCAGTCATCCCGTGAAGACAGATGACTTAAAAGGAACAGAAAGAAACAGCCCCCACTTTGAAGAGTCTAAAATGGCAGATGTATCCCTTGCTTCTGATAGTTTTTTAATCTGATTTTTTATTTATTTGTTGAAATTTGTGACTTTTTATTGTTGAATTAACCCATTTATAGGAGAATTGAGTTTACTAATATATTCAATTAAAAAAATAAAAAATGTGTTGAATTGTAAATAATCATTTCATGCTTTGGTAGGCTTCTCTTGTTTTAATGTTCCAAGAAATGGCTAATTTATTTCACCAATGGCAAGAGTATTACATAGGAAGTTGGTCATGGAGCACTGCTCATCCCATCCTCTATGCTTGAATTTGGCTTAGGTTGATACAGAGTTACCAAATTATAAATGTATGATATGGATTTATATTAATCAGGTGTCTCCTGGTAGCAAGTGTCAAAAACAACTCAAATTAGCTGAATCATTATTAGGTCATGTGCCTTGAGAGTTCATGGTTGGGATAGAGTTCAGGGCCTTCACTAATTCATCAGATATCTCTGCCCTGGTTCTGTTTCTGTGCGCTGGTCTACATCCTTTCCTATTAAAAACTCATCACTTCCATATAACAGGTAGAAGAGAGTAGAGGTATGGTGGATCTACAGCATTATCTTTTGGAGACCCCAGAGAAAAGAGAGATCCTCTGTCTTAGCCTCTGTGTTTAACAATCCAGAGAAGGGTCTTGACTGGGCCAGCTTCAATTAAGATGGATTCTAAGCAACTATGTTTGGTGAGGCTGGGATTTATGCCAGGTCAGTGGAAAAGGAGCAGGCATCCTGCTCAGTCACTCAGTTGTGTCCAACTCTTTGCAACCCCCATGGATTGTAGCTCACCAGACTTCTCTGTCCATGGGATTTCTCAGGCAAGAATACTGAAGTGAGTTGCCATTTTCTCCTCCAGGGGCTCTTCCCAACCAAGGGATCGAACCTGCATCTCCTGCATTGGTAGATTCTTTACCACTGAGCCACCTGGGAAACCCTCTAGAGAAAGAAAGCCCTCACCAAAAGAATAGAGTCGCCATGGCCTGAAGAAGGGAGGAAGACTGCTAGTCATAAAAACACCAGATACTCAGCTCATTTCAGTTACTGCAGTGGAATAGGTTTCCTACCCCTTTCCACCAACAGCAACTTAAAATAATAAGCATTTGTTTACCTTGTAAACATTATTCACTACCAGATAGTTGCTTTGAAATCTACTGTTCTTCATTTTAGAAATTTTTGAACATTAAGTATAGAATACCATGAAGCAAGGCACAAGGTCAGCTCACTCCGTACCAGAACCCGTCGAGTTTTCTATGCTCAGTACCCAGCACCCAGCTCAGTGCACAGAATAAACATGAAATAAATGCTTATTGAATATCCTATTGAATAAACACGTTGTAAATGAAGCAGGTTTTTCAGTTTTAGAATCCCTGAGTTCTGGGTCCTGATTTGAGAACTTCTAGTTAATAAGGATGAAATTTTGTGAAGCATCTTGTCTGTCGTCATTGATAAAAAGTCCACAGATTCGTTATCTTGGCAAATCATCACTTTTAACTAGATGACTTCCAATATCTCTTCCAGTGGTCTTTCTATAAGCTCATGAAAATTAAAATACAAGATATCATTTGTGGCTTATAAAACTCATAGATAAAACCAAGAAGACAAAAAATTTTGTTATTGATACAAGTTGTGGAATAACAACCAAGGCCTCAAAAGGGAAAACTTAAGTGAATGTGAAGTTTTCGTCTTGTGAAATTGCTTACTATTTTTTATTAAATGAGGTATGTAAATTGAAGGAAAGAATTGAATTGCTTTGAAGAATTTATAAAGCCTTTTGGGGAAGGGTGAAGATAATGGCCTTATGACAGATGGCACGGGGGATAAACATAGAAGAAAGGTATCTAATTGGAAAGTCTTATTAAACTTTTCCATGTTATACAGAAATTGCTATTTCATCTTCCCAGGAAGACGTTGATAAAAATCACATCACTTGATACTTTTGGAGTTGGGTAGAGGTGGAAGAGATAGGATGAGGATGTCAGATGTGATGAAATTAAATCCGATGTATTTGATGCCAAAGTCTCATTCTAAATTTAAAATGTTTTCTTTTGGTATTTGTAGCTTAAATTTGCTTTAAAACAGGAAAATAATAGCTAAATAATTAAATAAAGTCAATAAGTTCTTTTAGGAAGCAAAAAGTGAAGCAGAAGGCAAATTAATTTTAATTCTAGGAAGTTATTCCAACATGCATTTATCTTTTTCATAAAAAAAGTATACAAAAAATCCCCACCCTCCAGCAAAAACATGAAATAAGAAAGGATGAAATGCTTTTGAAGCTTCTTAAATTATTGCTGCCAAGAAACTGAATTTTAGTAATTTTCAAATTATACATATAAAATTGATGATTGCCTTTGACTGACAAAGGATTGGCTAGTTAAAAAATCAGTTTCATGTGCTATCAAAATCTGTTACCATTTCAGTGTTTCTAAACTTGCCCCAAATTGTTTCTATAGGTGTGCAAACTAATGTACTTGGACATGGGTATTCAAAGATACACATGTTTTAAAAATGAATCATTACAGTGCACTGTTAGACTTCAAGTGTGAACATTATTACTCATGCACTTTACACAAACATTGAAGACAAATAAATAAATTATGGGATATTTGACAGTCTTCATTTCAAACACTTTCATAAGTAAAAGGACAAAACCCTTCTGTTCATGTTGAAGGGGTTCAATTCAGTCCTAAGGGTTTGGCCGTTCACCAAGGTTGACTGATCTTCCCATGGTGGGACAGAGGCAGGAGGAAGGTTCATTTGCTTGGCTAACTTGCTAGGGATAACCTGCAGAATACGTTAACGTGCACTGGTATCTGGAACCTCGGTTCTTTCCATCAATAAGCAGAAGCGGCATTTTTCTGAAGTAGTCGATAATATCTGACACAGACAGAAAGTCCTGAAAGAGTCAACACAGGAAGAAAATCAGCATTGGAATGTGTAGTATGAATTTCGCAGTTTTTTTTTTTAATCTGCATAATGCCCTACCTCTTGTACTATGAGGATTATCAGTCTATGTAAAATTTGGCAAAGATTTTGATTTCTGCTACAGAACTTTGAAAAAAATTCCTCACCAACATTCAGCAAACTATGGATAAAAGACATAGTATGTATTTATGTATACGTATTTTTAACTTCATGTAGGGGGTTATATATATTATATACAGAGAGAGATAGAGGGAGAGTCTAATTATGATAGCTTTACCTTAGGATTGTTCTTTTTATTTTTTATTCAAATATAGTTGATTTATAATGTTGTGTTAGTTTCTGATGTACAGCAAAGTGATTAAGATATATGTATATTCTTTTTCATATTGTTTTCCATTATGGTTTATCATAGGCTATTGAATATGGGGCCTCATCGTTTATCTCCCTCTTTTTCTAAGGACACCAGTCATTGGATCTCAGGAGGATTGTTCTATTTGTGACTTGGTTTTGGTTTCTGTGTCCCTCCTTTAAATCACTAATAATGTTAGGAGATATAAGCAATCAGGAGGTCAGACAGCATCTCTGTTGTCTGAAGATGATATCCGTAGTATGGCATAGTCGTTCCTTCATGATATCTGCTGTGTCCCCGCTGCCACCTCCACACTCACAAGAGCTCTGTAGCGAGTCCTTTCATTCATCACCTGTATCACCCTTTCCCTGAGGGCCAAACTGAGAAACCCCCATCCGTACATTTAGAAATGAGTCAGATGTTACCGAGGTACCCCAGACAGAGTTGCACACTTCCTCCAAGACTACTCTTCTAGGTGCCTCCCTCCAGGGCAACGGCAATGAGTGGTTTGTATTTGTGTGTTTCCACACAAGACCAGTAGAGATCCTGGAGAGCAGACATCTCTGCTTCTACGGGACCTATGCAGCTCTACCCACCCCGAACCAGTGATTCAAACATATGACCAAAATCATGCGTTTTTTTCTACTGGCGTACATAATCATAACTTAAAAATAATTGGAGTGAAGTAGAAGTTATGGGTAAGTTGTGTTTCCTTCTGGAAATGGTTGCTACAGCTGATCCTCCTCCTGGAACTTTGAAGTTAAAAAAACACATTTGAAGCATTAGGTTAGCCATAGTTTCCTTTGCAAAGAGCAACCCTGAAAGGTTTTCTTTACACGGTTCTCATCACTACCCCCAAAGGGACTAGCATACACCTTGGGGAAACAGAGGGAAATGTTTTCGGCAATTTGCACAGCTTCATTGGCCTAACCTCCATTTTTAGGGAGAAATGACCCAAGTCATTTTTCCAGATGTTCATTTAAGACACGGCCTTATAAGTACACTGTACCCTTACATCAAAATCATGTCACAGAGGTGACTTTAACTCACTTCTGAGTCATAGAAGGACTTGCGTTTGGCACTGTCTAATGATATTTTTAATTTAAACATTTTTTAAAGTTACACATGTGATTTTAGAGTAGTTGGAATAAAGATGTAAAAAAGACACTGTGGCAGAGGTAGACACTGTTAACATTTTATTTCCTTCCAGTAAATGCAGGGTTTCACTAACGCAACTTAACTCTAAAGTTGCCGGGCAGTACGGACCCGAAAAGAAGGCCACAGCCAGGTTCCGTACAGGTAGTGTGCAGAGAGGCACACGCAGAAAACTGGGGGAGTTTGACAACTTGAAACCCTTACCTCTTTCCCTCGGAGTCCAGTTCCCAACAAGTAAACTTGGCTTTCCTCCTGATAACGGATTTGGATGTTGTAAACTTTATCTTTGTACAACACCATGAGAACATATGGATTGGAGATCGTTTTTTTAGAGCTGTCTCTAACCAGGAAAGTGCCATCCTAAAAGCATAAATTCTTGTTATTATGGAAGTAGCAAAAGTCAATAATTCTGCTGCCTCTAAGAGCAGCAGGCAATCCTCTAGAGATATGGAAACCTACCACTTGACAATTTAGTGAACAGTTAGTTCCCCAAACAGCGGTAATCCCATGTGTCATGGATTTCTTGGTTGTCAAGAAAGAGGCAGCAGAGATTGTATTGGAGAAATTCCCAAATTTCGAAAAGACCTCTTTGAAGTCTCTCAGTGAAAAAGGAATCTCTTTTACAATAGATGGCTGAGTGGATACAGAGCCAGCAAAATAAGGACTTTAGTGGTTAACTAAAGGTATCTCTTCCTGCTCCTGAGAGTTAATTCTATGCACTTTCTTTCCACGGTAAAAGTCAGAATACACCCAAATACCTAAGAAATGGACCCATTTTAAAACCTCATGGTGCCCAGATACTGCATTTCATCATCAAACACCTGAAAAAAATCCAATGTGTATCATCCTTTTTTCTTGATGTTTACCAAAATAGTGTGGTGATCTGTCCTATACTTTAAAATTTCATTTCATAAATTAGCTACATAATATTATAATACTACTATAAAGATCTAATATTAAAATAGAATGAATTAGGAAGAACTCCTTTAAATTACTCCTTCTTCTGTGTATTGAAATCAGGATGATCAATTTGCAATAATGGCTTTCCTTTGTTCTTTTTTCATTCCAGCTTGAATGAGTAAATTCTAGTCAAAACATCTCTGTTAAACAAATATACCTGTGGATTCATAGCTCTGGCTTCACTTTGGAATTTCAAGTTTTGAAGACTTCCAGAGCCCACATAGCATCCCTGACTAATTAAATCAGAATCTCTCCAGGTAAAATCAGAATTTTTTTTAATGCTCCTCAAGTGATTTCAATGTGCAATCCCCTGGCGGTCCAGTGGTTAAGAATCTGCCTGCCAGTGGGTTCAATCTCTGGTCCAGGAAGATCCCACATGCCTTGGAGCAACTAAGCCCACGTGCCACAATGATTGAGCCTGTGCTCTAGAGCCGGGGAGCGGCAACTCCTGAGCCTCTGTGCCTGGAGCCTGTGATCTGCGGCAAGAGAAGCCGCGCAGTGAGATGCCTGCACACCTAAGCGAAAAGCAGCCCTCGCTCACCGCAGCTGGAGACAGCCTGAGCAGCAACAAAGCCCAGCACTGCCAAAAATAAATAACTTTTATAAAAAGATGGGGAGATGAACATTAACTGCTTCATATCATTTAAAAAGAATAAAAGCGCGACCAAGCTTGAGGCTTGAGGACTTTTGTTGTAGTCTCGAGATATGAAGGATATGAAAGATGAAGGATCTTTGCCTTCCCATCTTTGATATATGGGTTTAAGATTAGTGTTCAGTACTGGAAGACAGGAAATCTGGTTTAAGACCTTTAATATTAAATGACAATTAGAAATTTCTAGGGAAAAGGACAAAAAGTTGCTGTTGTCTGTCTCAATATGGGTTCCTCCACATTGATATGGATGGTGATGGGGTGTCAAGAGGAAGATACAACTAGTAAGATGTTGGAAATTTGGAGGAAAGAGTTTCCTTTTGATGCTGTGTGGTTCCTGTGAAAAGATGGACCGTTTTCATTAATAAAATCTCCTAAGAGTCCACCAATCAAATGACTACCTTAATTTAAAATTTTTCCCAGGGTCCTAGGAGTCACCGCTGTGGACATTAGTAGGTGAGAAGCTGGCACTAATTGGTACCCTTTGGTATAACAGCATGAATGTCACCCAGCAGAATCCCTAGCCCATAATTGTGTGTTCAGTCTGTCTGACTCTTTGAGACCCCATGGCCTGTAGCCCACCAGGCTCCTCTGTCTATGGGAGCTTCCAGGCAAGAATACTGGAGTGGGTTGCCATTTCCTCCTCCAGGGGATCTTTCTGACCCAGGGATAGAACCCAAGTCTCTTATGCCTCCTGCATTGGCAGGCGGATTCTTTACCACTGCATCCCCTGGGTTTTGTTTTATTGGATGATCTATCCAAACTGTAGGAAGAGAGGTTGTAAAACTAAAAATCTGTTGTTACTTGAAAAGCCGCTATGAAAAGCAAGCTTGAAGCCAGTATCTAAAGCCCATCATTGGTACTCAAGAAAAGTCAGTCCCATTTCTTTTCTTCTATTTATACTTAAAAAAATGAATTTGTAGCACAGTACCTGGTTTATCTTTCTAAGAGCCGCTTCTGCTTCTGTTCGGGTAATATAAGAAACATACCAGTCTTCATTTAATGAATTCTGAAAATGTAAATTTTAAAAAAATGGAATAAACTTTGTAGTTACATAAGTAAGTGGGGAAAAAAAGCCTCCAAGTAATCATTTCCATAAATCACCACCTCAGTTCCATGAAGTTTGAAACACTTGTGTTATTAACTTTGAATATAGAATCATTCAGGTGAAGTTAAATAGAAGATATTTTGTGTGAACTGCTTTTTATCATAGACTCATTCCCAAGGCAGAGGTGAATAAGCATTCGTAGATAATGGAGTCTCTAATCAGGAAAGATTTAGATGTAATAATTTCTTCAGTTTAGTATAATAATATATTTAATGAAAAACACTGGGTTAATGCGCAGTTAAATGACTTGTGCTATGTCATAAACTAAGAAACAGATGAAAAATAGAATTATTTTTCTCACTGTTTAATGTGAAACACACATTTGCCATTGGAAGAGAAACATCAAGGAAAAATAATGTATTTTTCAACTGAATTCTCCTCTCAATATTTTTCACTAAAAAAATAAAGACTAAAAGAAAATAAAAGTATAGGAGAGTATTCAGTGGGAGATGCTGATGATTCATTTGCTGGGGTAGAAATAAAATATGAACATATGCCTTATTACCTCTTCTTCCCCAGGGGATTGTGGTCGATGCTTGCTTGGAACTGGTGAGAAGTTCCTGCCTTCCACTCTGGGAAGTGGTCTGTTGCCAGAGCCTGTGAAAGTATAGCATTTTGAACGTTAATTTACTTTAAGCAATTTTTCTCTAGTCATAACCCATCACTGCATCCCACCCCCCTCCCTGACAATGCCCTTGTAGTTGTTCCCAGCAGTTAACATTTCAAGAAACCACAGCTTCCAAAAGAACTTTCACTTGTTCAAAATCACAAGGGCTGCTCGGGCCCTATTCTGCAGCCATGCCAGTGAAATTCTGAGACACTACACCGCACATTTGATTGTTTGCTTAATTGAGCACGTTACATATATACCAGCAAGTGGTAACAATGTGGAGGCGAAGATAATTATGTTCTCATTTTCACAAAAAGGAATGTGACTTACCCAAGATAAGGTGAAATTACCTTGAGAATATTCTTCGCTTTCAGAGCCAGAGCTTACTACCTGTTGTTCTTGACCAAATTTCTTACAGAAGTAGAATTGTTAGACTCACATAGAAGGAGGCCCTGACAATATTTGATCCATCAGGAAGTCTGTGTTGGAGTCTGCACATTACCCAGCACTTGTGCCTCACCTTCTCTAATGCTTTCTTTCCTTGTTGACAGTTCCATGAAATTTTTCAAGAGAATGTGTTTCCATCTCAGGAAAGGTTTGATTATGTTGATTTGCAATTGCTAAGCTTGTCTCTATATGCCAGAACAGCTATTACAGGCTGGTAAATTCCATGAGTTGAATGTTCTCTTAATAATTCATGCATCATTCATTTGTTCATTCAACAGATATTTTTTCAGTACTGCTCTGTCCAGGCCCTGATTAAGGCACCTGTGTACACGACCTTTCATCCTCACAGCAACCCCACAAGGTGGGTATTATCTTCTTTTTGAATATCATGAAACAAAGGTCCAAAGAGTCTGAACACATCATGCGTCTTAGTGGCAGGGCCAGGACTTGAACTTGTGATTCCCAAATATGACTGTGTAAAAAAGAGAATTCCAGGGGGACCCTGCATTTAACAAGCACTCCAGGTGGCTCTGCACCAGGTCTGTTACTTCATCTACAATATACCACAGAAGGGTAAATCACCTGCCCCAGGGTCCCTGAGAGGGGAGAGTTTCTTGAAGAGTCCAACTCTTCCTGGTCAGGATTATTCGAGATGCAGATGGGGCTAGCCTGAGCTGCTGATCTTCCTTCTTAAGGCTCCCAGTACCTGAAAAGACCTTCCCCATGCCCACCTTTGCAGTGCAACATGCAGGCACTTTTATAATGTTGGTTGAGTGAATGAAATCTAGCTATATGAGAAAGTCATGTAATGAAGGTCTATACTGCATGGCTGTCTTAGAATTGAGGAATTATTCTCTATCTGCATCTGCAGGTCAGCACCACAGAGTCACTATTCATGACATTACTTTTCATTGCAGTCACCCTCCACCCTTAATATCTAGATCCTCAAGGGAACTGGGACAGGTTTTTAGCCACTATAAAGCACATCCTTTATCTTCCTGACCTTGGGGCAACCAGTGGGTTAGACTGAGGACCTGGTGTCCTGGCACTCTTAGAAGAAAAGGGATCAATTTTTATTAAGGTAGTAGAGTAAGCCCTCTGCATTCATGGCTTCCACATCTGTGAATTCAGCCAACTACAGATTGGTTCAACCAATGGGTTAGCCAAATCTGTGAATGTGGAGCTGTGGATGTGAAGGGCCAACTGTGCGACATCATTTTATACAAAGAACTTGAACATCCTTGGATTTTGATATCGGTGGGGGTCCTGGGACCAATTCCCCCTCCTGTATTAGAGGGATGATTATATTCAAAAAATAATAATAAATAGCCAACTATATCAATAATCTCTACCACCAACTCATAGAAGCAGGGGTCTATGGAATTTACTTTGGGAGATATTGCTATAAGTGAAGTGTCTGAAACTCAGATGCCTAGACGGACCAGGCAAGGAACACAAAGTAGGTTTACAAAATAATGAGTTGTGGCCACTGAGGGGTGGGGGTGGGGGGACTGTGGAAACCATGTAGTGAATAAAGACACTATATCCTAAAATGCTTAGGAAACACTGAAAATGCTTAGAAAACACTGGGTTTCATTGGTATCAGCAATAGAATCTCACACATATATGGCATGATGTACCCAACTAAATGTAATAGACATGCTCCTGAAGAGTCTACTCTTAAGTTAAAATTTAAACTTATTAGTTTTCTGTTTATAACACATACTAGTGTTCCTGCATGTGTACATGACTACAAAAAAAAAGTGTTTTATTTTTTCCTCACAGAATTTTTAAGTCTTAAGTCAACCTTTAAAAATTTCACATTAAAAGCCATATTTCTATTTTTTCTTGAAAAAGAAATCAGAAAATCTGGTAACACAAGATGTGTTTCCTAGCATGAGAAAAAAAAAGTGTTTACTAGAGTTGGGTGACTCTCCATAGTCATTTGACAGTCATTCAACAAACATTTTTAAGTGCTTACCATGTGCTAGTCACTTGCAAGTCTTTAAGGATAAAAAATAAACACAGCTAGCCCTATTGTGTAGGCCTTTGTTTCTATTTGAAGTGGTCCATGAGCCAGCAATACCAGCTGGGAAATTGGAACTTGGGAATCACATGGAAACTTACTAGAAATGCAGAACCTTGGTTCCCATCCAAGACCCACTGATTAGAATCTGCATTTTAACATAGCTCCCAGGTGATTTGCATGCATTTTAAAGTTTGAGGACTCTCTCAAGAAATACTTACCATGGACACCCAAAGGAGGTATTATTAAAAAATACAGGTCTTCAACCAGACTTACTGTATCAGAATCCTGGGGGCTGGGGTCTCTTAATCTGTATTTTAAACATGTTCCTCAACTAGCACTACAGGTTAGATTCATTATAGAAATCAAAACTACAGAGAAAGCTAGCGCTATCCTAAGCATCATATAAAAACAGCAGGGAAGAAAAGTTCTGTGTGGGAAGATAAAGGCCATGGCCGCCTTCCTGTGGAAGAGAGTGTGTGTGTCTGTGTGTGTGTCTGTGTGTGTCTGTGTGTGTGTGTGTGTATGTGTGTGTGTCTGTGTGTCTGTGTGTGTGTGTGTCTGTGTGTGTGTGTGTCTGTGTGTGTGTGTGTCTCTGTGTGTCTCTGTGTGTCTGTGTGTCTGTGTGTGTGTGTGTCTGTGTGTGTGTGTGTGTGTCTGTGTGAGTGTGTGTGTGTGTATATGTGTGTGTGTGTGTGTGTGTGTGTCTGTGTGTGTGTGTGTGTCTGTGTGTGTGTGTGTCTGTATGTGTGTGTGTCTGTGTGTGTGTGTGTGTATGTGTGTGTCTGTGTGTGTGTGTCTGTGTGTGTGTGTCTGTGTGTGAGTGTGTGTGTGTATGTGTGTGTGTGTGTGTCTGTGTGTGTGTCTGTGTGTGTGTGTGTGTATGTGTGTGTCTGTGTGTGTGTGTCTGTGTGTGTGTGTCTGTGTCTGTGTGTGTGTGTGTGTGTGTGTGTTGTTGTGTGGAGTATCCTCTCACTACAGCAACCTTTGGTACACTTGAGAAACTGAAGTTCTGAATAAGGAAGTACTGAATGAGGAAGTCAGATGCTTTTAGGAAACAGCAAAACTTCTGCCAAAAGGCTTTGGGACATCCATTCATGACGGCATATTGGCTAGAGTAGGTCACTAGAGCCCAGAGTACAAACCTTGAGAGAAGTATGGTGGCAGGGAGGCACTCTGCGAAAAGTTACAGTTACTGTGGAGACAAAAAAAGGACAGATTTTAAGTCGGGTTGGGGTTCAAGGGTCAGAGATGGAGCCTGAATTGGGGAAATGCTGCTTCTCTGGCTATTACTTCTCACCCCCTCCCTGAAACCATGGGGGCAGGGCAAAAAGAAGGAACTTGTTGAACATACTTCACTCCCGTCTGAGGAAGACCGTGCCAAAGCCTAACAAGCTTTTCAAGATGAAAAACAAAAGCAACAAGAAAACAGTGTAAAGAGCCTTAAAAGCTACTTTAAAAAAGGAAGCAGCAGTCTGAGGACTCTGAGTCTGGAGCACAACAGACGTTCTCTGGGAGAATGCTTCTCTTTCCGTTAGGAAAATATATTCCATGGGCATGTCGTTAGGGATGGTGAATCCCCGGGGCCCAGTGGTCTACACAGAGCAGGGAGGGCATCAGAAACAGAGGGCTCGGCCATGCTGCAGCAGGCAGAAAGTGCATCTGCGGGGACAGTGGCGGGGAGGCCCTGAAACTCTGTCTGCTCCACGCTGAGGGGCATTTTCCCCACCCTTTAGGCCAAACTTTCTATAGGCCTGCTCTGTTCGGAAATCTCGTGCGAGTGGTGTTTTGAAAGAACGAAGGATAGGGCTGGGCTCAGGGTGGGATGAGGTGGCATAAGAAAGTGGCAGACATGGCAGAAGAAGAAAAACAACCGGAAGAGTGAGAAGAAGCAGAAAATCAGAGCAAGAGGCACCCGGGGTACATGAAAAAAACTGGGAATCCTTCCAGATATCTAGCAGACCAGAAGGATCTTGCTGGTGGGTGAGTTTCCTTCCATCCTCAGGGGAGGGACTAGGCCTCTCCCTTTGGGTAGTAAAGGAAAAGAGGAGCCCAAAGGCTGGTGGGTGAACCCTCGGGGGTGCCAGGAGACAGCCTGAGGGCTTATTTATGAGACATGCCCTGAGTCTTCTTCCTGTCTCTACCTCCTCACGGGCCCTGAGAAACACTCTTGCTACTGAGAAAACAGACCTGCTGGGGACAGAGCCCGTACACTGACTATTCCATGTCTGCTAAGTGCAAGGTGCATTGGATGGGTATTCCCATCCAAGATGGAGGGTGAACTCCAAGTAATTAATTGGGCTTCTGGAGTGTTTGTTTCTTTGTTTTTAACCTACAGAGTTAAAAACATTCCCTGCTTCCTGCCAAAGAGTCCATTCTGTCTGGGGCCATGACATTCTCCCCAGGCACAGCACTCAGAGGATAGCAGTGAGTTATATGTGCATTTGTGCATTCTTCATGCTCAGTTTGGCTTTCTTTCTTAAGACCCAAAATGTTCTGACCCTAAGACTGGTGGCTTATTTCTTTTTTCCTCAACCCAGCTGACATTAGCTCAATATCAGTGGCCCCAGATGTCATGCTAGGTCGGAACTGAATGGTTCAGCACACACCTTTCTGGGAAGCCTCCAGATGAGTGAGTTAGTGGGAGGGAGTTCTTGGGCGATGGCTTTGTAGATCTTGAAGGGAAGGTGTTGGAGGTCATGGGGAGAGGTGATGGCTGGGGCGGAAGTCTTTGATGTACTTCAGAGGAAAAGAAAAAGGAAAGATTGTCAGAATCCAAGAGTCACAGGAACATACATCCCCAAACTACTCCCTGGTTAGAAACAGCTAGTGTAAAGGGAGATACAAAAATTCAAAAGATCAAATGTCATTAGGAAGTGGTGGGGTGGATGCCCACCCTACAAGGTTTTTCTCATGATTTACCACCTCAGAACACAGGTTCAAATGCTGCCATTCCACATCATTCTCCATAGTACACTTTTTTTTTCATTTTTGAAATGTTAACTTGGCAGAAAATTGTCAGTTAGAAACCATATGAATTTCAGAAATGATTCACAAGTTTTTTTTAATGAAAGACAAATTTTATGCTATGTCATTCTTATATGGTGAGTAATCCTTTACCCAAATGCATTAGAGAGCTTAAATACTGGAATGCTGTCTATCATACTGTACGTGTGATTTTCAATTTTGCTGTACTTAGTAAGTATTAATAATTTGCACTGTTATGCATGAACTTAGCAGTTCTCTTTGGTAATCCAGCCAAGTAATTCCATTTTATTATAGTTATACAGTATACCAACTGGCATACATATGCTTAATACTAATTTTACAATTATAATGGATTCTACAGAGTTTCTATACTAACTAATTCCATCTGAATCCCTGAGCAGAAAACTAAAGGAAAGGTTACAAGTCATAAGAAAGTCTTTCTAAACATACCATCATCTTCATCCTGGTAAGGGGGAGAAAAAAAAAGATATTAATTTATCATCAAAACACAATTTCTCAAAGAAAAATGCATTTCTCAATCATAGTAATGCCTCTGTTTTCTTTCTTTAGCAGTTGTGTGTCTCCACAATAAAGGTACTGTGGAGAACGGCAGAACTTGCTAAATAATTTATGATTCCTTAATACAAATCATTTAAAGAAATTCCGATCTGAAACAGTCTTTATATACTTAAATAGGTTCTGAAGTGTCTAAACGGGCCTAGAGATACTAATAATGATGATATCTACTATGTCTCCCAAAGATTCATATGCAATATTTCATCCAATTCTTCAAGCAACTCTTCAAGAATTTAACATTTTCATTTTACAAATGAAAACACGCTGCCCAGGAGGCACGCCTAACTTGCTAAGGGTTACAGAAATTGATTCACACCTAATCCCTCTGACCCAAAGCTTAACCTTCTCTGGGTCTTTGCTTTGCATTGACCACTCTGGTTCAAAGCACTGCAGCCTTGTTTCTCTGTCACCAAGTCGTGTCTGACTCTTCACAACAACCATGGACTGCAGCATGCCGGGCTTCCCTGTCCCTCACCATCTCCCGGAGTTTGTCCAAGTTTATACAGCCTTACTGATTTGAAAATAGCTTCCAAGGTATATCCACTTGGTTCAGCACATTTATCTTTAGGACAGCCTTCTGAAATAGATAAGGGAGGGGGCTCTATGTTCTACTCCTTAGATAGGAAATGATGTTCAGAGAGGCAAAAATAATTTTGCCATTGACTAGTAGACCAGAATTGTCAACCTGGACTTGTTAGGCTAGGACAGTAGTGATGAACAAGCACCTCCCTCAAGTGTTGTTGTGAGGATTAAATTAGTTACTACTTGTGCCTGGTATATTTGAGTGCTCAACAAAATTTTGTTATCCTTGGTCCTACCACTGAGATGAGGCAAGATGGATCATAGCCAGAATCACTCATCCAGGTTGGCCAGCTGGGAATGAGTCCTAGCAGAGGGCGGCATAAGTAAATGCACATGGACTTATGGAATCCCCAGAATGAAACTGGTCTTTGACACTGCTGCAGCCAGGTCTCCTCTGGTCCAAAACGTAAGATTTTTAGATTCTCATGACAACAAGTGTCAATCCTCCCAGAGATAGGGATCCTTGGGAATATGATAGCATCCTCATTTTCAACCTTCTCTCCTCTTTGTCCCTATGGCTCTGAAACCAGACTGCTGTCCTCACCCTTCCCACAGGCTCCATGGACACTGCAACCCACCTGCCTTAGTCAGGGCATTCCTGAGGCTGAAGGGCACTGAGCTTTTCCTCGGGGTGACTACCCTGTGTCTTCCCCATCATTCAGTGACCACATCACCAAGAAGTCACACTTAGCTCTTCAACCCTTATACATCACTTTCTTCACTTCTCCTCCGTAGCTCATCCTGTGATCATATGCCCCTTAGCACATTGGAGCATGTCCATTACATCTTATATCTTAGCACTTCATCTGCGCATATCTCCATTATGTCTTAGCACTTCATCAGAATAAGCACACCATTTAGCATAGAGCTATGAAACACCAGGCACCTATGGACTGAGCCCTTGAACATACATGGGCAGTTTACAGTACAGAGGCAGTCAGACAGACCTGGATTTCAATCCTGGCTATCTCCCAGCTGTGCAACTTGCAATGAGTATCTTACCCTTCTAAACTTCAATTTCTTATTAGTGAAAGAGAAACAATGACTCCTCCTAGCAGACAGTCAATGCAAAGAAAATGTAAAGTTGGAGTGACTAACTGTCTTGGTCCTCATTTACCTAAGACTGATGAAGTTCTTGGGACATGAGACTTTCATTGCTAAAACTGAGCAGTCCTAGGCAAACAGTCAGTCAAAAGTAGCTAGGTTGGCAACATGTACACAATATACATTCCATAAACACTCTTTCTTAGGCCATAGAGGTATTTAAGGGGAAAACAGGCCTAAGAGACTTTCTGGGAGGCCCAGACTCTGGAGCATCCCTTACTTTATCCTCCCTTCTACCTACTTGCCACTCCCCTTGCTCACTACCGCCTGGTAATGGGGTTGCATTTAACCCAGCCTCCCTAGGAACCTTCAGAGGGACAGGAGCTAATCCATGCAGCATTTGGGGCAGGAGGGAAAGCTGGAGACCCCAAAAGACACCAGTATTCAGGAGGCTACTGTGCGTAGGCCTGGCTTCTAACACTGGACTTCAGTGAAGGCCGAGACAGAGCCTCGACCTCTGCAGAGTCTACGCTGGTCTCCCTGGGCCAAGCATTCACCAAATGACATTCTGTACTTACATTTTCTCTTCTCTCTGGTCCCCGCATATGCCTGAAATGAATCAGGGCAAAGAAAAAGAACTGAGCATAAAGAGTTTCAAAGAATATAAACAGTTTCACTTAATCTAATATCGAGAAATCAAACCCACTGAGCTGTAATAAAATGGGAAGCAAAAAAAAAAAAAACCCCAAACACCCAGCAGAAAAGCAGGGGAGAGGGAGGCTTGATGACTCAATGTTCTGTCATTATTGTAAGCTGAGCTAGGCAAACCTCTATTCTGTTTAGCAACTGCAGCAAATAATTACATTAAAGGAAAAAGGTTTAGTCAGCAAACTCTTTCAGTTCAGTTCAGTTCAGTCGCTCAGTCGTGTCCGATTTTTTGCGACCCCATGAATCGCAGCACGCCAGGCCTCCCTGTCCATCACCAACTCCCGGAGTCTACTAGTAGCTATTAAATTTCACTGAGTGGATGTTTCTCCAAGCAAATATAAGCATTTGAGGAAACATTCTCCTTTGCTGGTGTTTGAGAACAGCCGTCGGGGGCTCACCGTTGGTGTGAAGGAAAGACAGCTGGGAAAAGCTGCTGCTTTGGTCCCTTTTCCAGAGGCACAAACTGGCCGGGCAGATGTGGTGGTGGCGGCCTTAGACCCATGGTGGGCAGCAGCCTTCACGGGCTCGCATCGTGTCCTCACAGAGAGGGCCCGAGGAGGGCAGTTTGCTGGCAATTTGCCTCCTGATCAGTGATTCACATGATCTCATCTTGTTTATTTAAAACTTTGCTATTTTGTTCACTACGATATTTTTGACATACATTTTGATTTTTTAGAATATACCATTAAAACATTAACTCAGTTGCTAAGATTTTACCTGTGCACCCTAGCCCTGGCCCTGATTTCATCCTCACATTAGCCAAGCAAGGGTCATAATTTTGAATCCTGGTTGCACAGATGAGGTTGATGGAAGCCTTGGTTTTGTCCTTAGTAGGGAACAGAGTTGGGCCTACCCCAGCGATGTTTGTGCCATTTGGTTAACAGGTCCCCAGAGACTGCATAGTAAAGTTAGAAATGTTAGAGCTGACAGGTGCTCTGCCACTATAAAATGTGGTTGAGCAGTGAGGAAGCTGCTTACAGAGACCTCAAAGCGGCCACAGTGACGTCCTCTCCGCTGCCTGCATGGTTATAAAATGGTAGGCGCAGAGCTGCGCCTTGTGGTGGAAGGAAAATTCAACCAAAACTCAGACTGGTGGAGAAGGTCTCCACAGACGGTGTTGTCCCTGTGCTCCAGAGGAACCATCTGTTTACGCCTCTCTGCTAGCTCACCTTGTCCTGTAAAGTGACCCAGGTGCTCCACAGCCAGCCTGAGAAGTCTGAACACCCCTCAACCCCCAGCGGCACAACGAGCCCACTCCCACCCAGGGCGCCGTGGTCTTGGGCCCCTGCATGGAGCTAACCGACACGAGGCAGGGGTTCACGTCAGCCCTTCTGCGCCACAGCCCGAGCAGCAGGGGCCGCTTACCTTGGCACAGGCGGCTTCTTCCCTGGCAGGGGGCTGCCTCTGTCCTGCCTCTCCGTGGCTGGCGGTAACGGGGGCTTTGGGATCTTGGGCAAATGCTCCCCAGGAGGCCTGCAGTGAGAGAGAAGGGATGGATGAGAAACAAACTAGAATCATACAGCACACACCCTGTACCAACACACAGGTACCCAGAGTCACTCACCTTCCCCCTAGGACCGAGGGCTGCAAGGCAAGAGGGAAGATACGTGAGCATTCTCGGCACTTTCCACAGAACAAAGACAAGACACAAAACAGAGAAAAAGCAAACAAAACAAAACAGGAGAAAACTCACCTTGTCAGAAATCGCTGGTTTCTTTCCTGTAAATGACAAACAGCAGATAAGCCTTGAATGTAACAGCTAAGCTTTGAAACTTTTGAGGAAACTGAATCCCAGCAGCTAGGAGGGATAATTGGGTTTAAGCATTGAGGAATCATGGGCTTCCCCAGTGGCACTAGTGGTAAAAAAAAAAACCTGCCTGCCAATGCAGGAGACCTAAGAGACTCGGGTTCGATCCCTGGGTCAGAAAGATCCCCTGGAGCAGGGAATGGCAACCCACTCCAGTGTTCTTGCCTCAAGAATCCCATGGACAGGAATCTGGCAGGCTACAGTCCATGGGGTCACAAAGAGTTGGGCACAACTGAAGTGACTTAACACACACAACACGTTGAGGAATCATAGGCTTTAGACCTGGAGGGTCCCTTACAAAGCACCTAATTTTATAGTCTCAGACAAATTAAGTGACTTCACCCAAGCGTAACACAGTGTTGTGTACATGCAAGCAGTACTGTGAATTCTGAGCTTCTTTCCAAAATGTTTTAATATAATTGATGCTGAAAAGGATTAATGCCTTCTTGAAATTTTGTGCCTCTTTCATTGGCCAAGAGCTGCTTTGTACAGCCTAAGTTTATTTGCATATCTGAAATAAACTCATTTGCCACAGAGCGGTCAATCTTCCTTTCAGTCCTGTGGTACACTTGCCATTGCATAAGGCATTGCATTTAGTTCCTGAAAAAAATTTAATTTGGGGTTCAGAGTTTCAGGAGATTCTTCCGGTGGGCTGCAAATCATTTTGCGTTGGCTTTTGTTTTTCTCTTTCTTTCTTGTCTCCCTCTCTTTCCCTCCCACCCTCCCTTCCTTTTCTTCTTTTACTTTTCTCTTGTAACAGATGACATGTAGGCTTCCTGAAGAAATGCTCGGTGTACCTGAGAACCGTGCGTTGTAAAGTCATTCAAAACAATGTATTTTTTCTTCCGTCCGAAGTTCCCCAGAGTAATACCCTATGTCTTCAGTGTAATAAAAGCACTAGTTAACTGGATTCAGCCAGGTTTAGATGCAAATCTTGTATGATTTTGAGCAAGTTACTTAAAATTTTTGAGTCTCAATTTCCTCACCTGTAAAATGGGAATTATATGTTAAACTGCGTAGGTCTGCTCTAAGGATCAGGTGACAATATATATGCAGGGCCAGCAATGGCCTGTGGGTGCTGAGAATTGTTGGATAGCTCCTCTTTCTTCCCCTCCATCCACCTCCCAGCTCAATCAGCACTCTGTGGGAGTGGTGATAATCTACCTGGAGCTGCATTTTTGAGACACAATTTATTCCTTAAAGACTGAATACATGTCCAGCCCATAATATGTCCTAAGACTCTTGTCTCACTGTGAAGAACTGACTACCTATGAGTAGTTTGGATGGTATAAAAATGTGCATTACTTATAAAATTTTGGTTTGATATGGAAACCCTACTTTAGAGGGATACCCGGGAAACAGATTTATATCATTAGGCCTGAATAGATTTTCTGAAAAACATCTGCCGGTTTATGCATATTCCCAGGGCATGTTAGGAGCCTCCTAATAAAAGTCTGAGCATTTTAAGAGGTTAATTCTCCCAAAGCATCATGGATAAGGGGTTCAAGGGTAGAGCTAGTACTATCAAGAAAAGGTGTCTTTCAAAAGAAACCTAAATAAAAACAAAAATATTTTTAAAGGGTAACTTTTGTACAGGAAGTGATCCTGAAAGATTTGACATCAGTATTACAATTTTCTGACACTTTGGCTCATGGTAGCAAGCAATGCTGGGGTCTGAACTCCAGCCTCTCTCTTCATCTTTCATCTAATGTGTCCAGCCCTCTGCCACAGGCCATTTTAAACTCAGATAGCTGACATAGCTTGGCATGAACCAGCAGAGCTATGACGCAGTTCAGGGAAACTGTAGCAAGCATACCATCAAATCCAAGAACTGACATTTTGCCTACAGAAGAGGAGACAGAGGCCACAAAGGCTAAATGCCTTGCTCACTATGTAGCTAAAGAAGGGCTAGGGTGGGGCTGGATTCCAGGTTCCTTATCCCTCAAGGCTCAGAACTCCTTCCCCAGAGCTCCCCCCACCCAAGGAAAGTCCAGGATCTCCAACTGCAGCAAGACGTGGTAGAACAGGGCATCCACTTTGAAGTCAGAAAAGACTTGGGTTCAAATCCAAGTTGAATTCAAATCCTGCACCTAGTTCTGCAATTTTGGGAAGTTAACTCAACCTCTCTGAACCTCAGCTTTATCACCTGCAAAGTGGGGATGATAATACACCTCCCTTTGTGGGCCTGGGGGGAGGACTAGAGACAATGTAGAAGTAACTCTCCATATCATGGATTCCATACCCACCAACCTCAGATCAAAAATATTTGGAAAGAATAATTCCAGAAAGGTCTAAAAACCAAAACTTGAATTTGCCATGTACTGGCAACCATGTATGTGTATTTATATTGTATTTACAACTACATACATAGCATTTATATTATATTGGGTATTATGAGTAATCTAGAGATGATTTAAAGTTCATGGAAGGATATACAGAAGTTATATGAAAATACTACACCATTTTATATAAGGGACTTGGGTATCCCTGGATTTTCATATCCACAGGGATCCTGGAATCAGTCCCCCCTGAAGACACCCAGAGATAACTTATTTGTGGTGGCTAAAGCACTTGCCCCATAGTAGGTGCTCAATACGCTGTAGCTAAGTTTTAGAACTGAATTAAAGTAGCTTTAAGTAGAGGTAGCTGCCACCCAAGAACACTCTGGATCAATTCTGGAGGAAAGGACTGTAGCATACCCACAGTTTGGTCAATGATACATGCAACAGAAGACGACTCTGACGTCTGAATAGCACCTTAGAGTTTCACAAAGTATTTTCTCATTATAGAGCATCCACCTCATACATAAGGAGACACTCTGAAAAAGCAACATCCCTGTGGCCAGTGAGCTGCTCAGGAGGCAGCAAACAGCTCTCCCTGGCCTCTGCCTCTTAGCCCAGATGCTTCCCCATAGTCCTTCAGGAGGACCATGGGCGTGTGTGCACAAATGGCGCCCCGTGGAGAAGCAAGCCCAGCACAGGGTGAAGGACAGGAGCTCTGAGCTTGGGTCTCCACCCCCATCACCTGGCATCTGAGTGACCTTGGGAAGTTACCTCTTCATGTCTCAGTTTCCTCCTCTGTACAATGAGGCTGACTCTAACAGTCCCCTTTCCATAGGGTTGTGGCGGCAGTTAAATGAGGTGGTGCCCGTGAGAAGCACGCATTAATGTCGGCCACTATTGTTTTTGTGTTGCTAGTCTCTTGATCATGTCCAACTCTTTGTGACCCCATGGACCGTAGTCCACCAGGCTCCTCTGTCCATGAAATTGTCCAGGCAAGAATACTAGAGTGGGTAGCCATTCCCTTCTCCAGAGGATCTTCCTGACCCAGAGAAGGCACCCAGATCTCCTGCATTGCAGGTGAATTCTTTACCAGCTGAGTCACCCGTCAGCCACTATTGTTGCTGTCATTGTTGTTATTCAGCTGCCAATCCGTGTCCAACTCTTCTTGGCTACTATTACTGAGCAACAAATATGAAAGATACCAACCTAGTGTGAAGGGCTCTCTGTCAAATGGAACTAATGAACGATCTAGGGCCGGTTTCGTGCTTCTGTCTATGGAAGGAGCAGGGACTGGAAGGGAAAGAGACTGAAGTCAAATTCACAGAGAAGAGCATTGGGCTGGGGGAGGCGGGCAGGTGGGCAAGAGAGGGTGGCCCCATGCTCACGCTTGGCCGTTCTGTGGTTCCGACTTCTGCTCGGCTCCTCGTGGTTGGGCTGGGGTGGGGGTAGCGGCTGCTTTAACAGAAATCCACGTGTTAGGAAGCATTTCCCACCCGTCAGCAAGCCCTGAGAGCTTTATCCCCCTAATAGGTCTGAATCTGTTCACTTTTCTCCATCCCATGGACAGGTGCCTGTCCATGTCTCACGTGAACGGAGCCCCCTGTTCCACACTCTGGGAGAGCATCGTCTGCATGTCACTGCTCTGCCAAGCTTTCTCGTGGCTCCGATCACATCAGGGACAGAACTAGACCCACCATGGCCTGAAAGGCCCTGCCTGGGCTGACTCCTTCCATCACCTTTGTGTACTCCTCTCTCAGGGCCCACTGGGCTCTCACCCTAAGTACCTTCTTGCGGTTCCTGCAAAATCTCATGCTTGTGCATCTTCGGAATCTACGTGCTTGTGTCCTCCTCTGCCTGGAATATTCTTTTCCCAGCTCTCACCACAACTGTCTCACACTGTC
Organism: Cervus canadensis; assembly: GCF_019320065.1. Taxonomy (NCBI): domain Eukaryota; kingdom Metazoa; phylum Chordata; class Mammalia; order Artiodactyla; family Cervidae; genus Cervus; species Cervus canadensis. Next base: position 1,921,797 of record NC_057401.1, read on the forward strand.
CAGCTCAATGTCGCCTCTCCACCCACCATCACGTCCCCTGGTCTCCTGTCTCCCTAACTACACATTACTCAAGCTACCCTGTTTATGCATCTCTTTACTTGCTGATTATTCATCTCCCCCAACCCAAATGAAAATTTTATGGAACAGGGACCTTATTTGTCTTGTTCATGCTTTATTCCCAGAACACTGCTGGGCGCTGCTGCTCAGTAAGTATCCCTAGATGGAATGAATGAAATTCTGCATCCCAAGAGTGAGCTGCAGATTTCAAGAGCAAAACCCGTATGTAGATAAAGTCAGCTCCATGAGCTCCCTTTGTAATAAAACTGCAAAAGCAGGAGGAAGCCATCTGTTCTTAGACAGAGTGTCCCAACTGTGGCGTGGTCTGGATTTTGAACTTTGGGGAAAATGCGTCCTCTGTGTCCCTTAGTCCTGAGACCTGGCATTCACCACGGCTGTCCGAGTGCTGCAGTCCCTTGTGGAGAGAGCACATTTCCAGCTGTGGACTCCTGAGCCTGAACTTCTCTGGGTCTCTTTGGATACAAGCAGACCTCGGAGATAATGGGGGCTTGGTTCCAGACCACCACAATAAAGCAAAAATCAAAATAAGGCTAGTGAATAGGAAAATCATAAATTTCTCTATGGCAGGATAATCAGACCAACTCAGAACTGAAACACATACAGTATGTGCCCATTTGTGATGGGCCTTTCCTACTGTGCAATATATACCTGCATTAACCAGACCTCCTCAAGACAGGAGGATATAAACAAATTTGGGGGGAAATGGTCCCTTTCTTCTAATATCACCACTGTGATTTTTAAGTTTAGTATTTCTTTCTCATCCTGTCAGGGGGTTGCACTGAACTAAAGGCTTACTCTGCATGCACACCTGGCCAGCTCTGATGAACTTTGTGTATAATGTTAACTTGTTAGTATGACACAGGAGTCTTTCTCTCAAAAACGTGTGAAACTGAATCTCTAGCTCCTGACTGGAGGAGCAGTTCTCAGCACTTCTGAGAGTCTGTCCCCAACGTTAGAATAAAATTATCTTTTAATCTTCTTAGTTTGATTGCTAATTGGATTTTCATCAACACTAGTCACATTATTTTTTTATTTCCCACTGTATATAAAAGCTACATTTATATTGGAATCTATTAAGTGTGTGATAGTATTAAGTTTAATAAAGCAACATACATATCTTAATTTTAAAATATTGCTTAAAAATGCTAACCATCATCTGGCAAGGCAGGGTTGTCACAAATCTTCAATTTATTAAAAACACAGTATCTGTGAAGTGCAATAAAGCAAATGCAACAAAATGAGGTGTGCCTGTTACTTAATTAGATCCATGGAATCTGGAACTGTAAACTTGAAGAAAGAGAAGCAGGGGGTTGCTGCCCCTCTCCCTGGATTCATCACAGCACATTTTGGTCCCAAGCTTTCTGTCCATGGAATCTCAGGTGCTGGCCAGCAGGTGGTGCAAGTCTTTTCTCAGCAAAGAGAAGGCCTAGGACCCGAATACTAGCAGGGGTCATTTACTTATTCCTCTTAGATTTTATTTTACAGTTTTCACTTATTTCAAAAGTGGGAAATAATAGCACAATGAATATTAGAAGGAAACTTTTTATTATATAAACAGCTTGTATCATTTATGATAAAGAGAAAATACCAGTGATAAATAGCACGATGCTGCGTATAAAAACCACTAGCATTTCACCCCCACAAAAGCCCACTGTACTTGGGTATGAGTTTCCCAGCCTGCATGTAATTTTTTTCTTACTGGCTGCAGTTGGATACAGATGTCTACAGTCTGTCCTGCCTGCAGAGGAAGTAATCGAGCAGACACAAGCACAAGAAAAAGGATGACGCCTACCTGGTGGGTCCGGCCGCCCGCGGGCAAAGGAGGGAGCGCGGTCGGCCTCTGTGGGGGCACCGGCGGCTGCTGCACTTTCCCAGTGGGGGGGCGGTCTGTGGAAATAAAGGCATCCAAATGGAAGGAGAAATTCTGCACCAAGGTGAGTGGGGCCACCGGCCCAGTGCATCGCCAGACGCATGGCAGAGATGTGCCCACACCTGGGTCATACAGGGTGGGGTGCCCCTGGCCCCTTGCCTTCTCTGTGCCTGCCCGTTCATCTCACTCTTTTACTTGGAAGCAGCTCTCACCTCACCTCTGGGGACTGAGCATTTATCAGGGGTTTTGGTGATGAAGGCATTAAAAAAAAAGCCTCTTGATAATGAACTCAGCCAGTACCATGAGGGAGTGTTTTCAGACAAAACTGTAAAGAAATAAACATACACGCCCCTACATATATGGGCATGTGTAGGTGCACACACACGGTATACACGTGTACATGCCATGCAGACCCGCACACGCAGGCACACCCAGCTGCCTGGGCAAGGTCAAGCCCACTGTCGTGGCTCACGAGGACCCTGCCCTAGGTCCCCTTCCTTCCCCCACTAGTGCTCTGCGTTGTCCTCCCCTCCCACTTCCTCCTTCCTCAGAGGGAGGAGTCAGTCACCAGCTCCTGCTACCAAACCACAGGCTCCGAACAGAAACTCACATTACTGATCCTCACAGAAGCATCCCCGGGCAGGCTGACAGACTCACAGCGCTCCGCCTCTTTGACAGAGAAAGGCCAGGCCAGGACTGTGCGCATTCCTGCCTTTTGTGCCCTGACCTATTTTGCCTCACCCAGTCTCAGCCCTGGGGAGGCAGTGCTCCTCCACAGAGAATGGGCTCAGAGCTCAGGCAAGCCTGGCCTAGCCTCACACCTGCACACCCGCTCCAGCCGTCACTCAGCCCCTCTGACCTCACACCTGCACACCCACCAGCCATCTCCCAGCCCCTCTGCCCTCACACCTGCACACCCACCAGCCATCTCCCAGCCCCTCTGACCTCACACCTGCACACCCACCAGCCGTCGCTCAGCCCCTCTGACCTCACACCTGCACACCCTCCAGCCATCGCTCAGCCCCCTGCCCTCACACCTGCACACCCACCAGCCATCACTCAGCCCCTCTGACCTCACACCTGCACACCCTCCAGCCGTCTCCCAGCCCCTCTGCCCTCACACCTGCACACCCACCAGCCGTCACTCAGCCCCTCTGCCCTCACACCTGCACACCCACCAGCCGTCTCCCAGCCCCTCTGCCCTTCTTCCAGCCTCAGCGCCTTTGCTTGGCCATTGCTGAGTGCTTTGCCTTTACACCTCCACCCCCACTTAGACAGCTCCTGCTCATCCTTTGAGTTGAAACTGAAATATGTCCTCAGGGAAGCAAGCCTGGACTGGGAATAGCCTCAGCCTTGTCTCCCACGTGCGTCTCCCTGAGTATGGTTTAGTTCAATCATTTCGTTGCCTCACCGATTGAATTATGAATTCTTTAGGGTGAGGACTGTCTACTGTCTCATTCATTCTGTTTATCACTGGCGTGCATGGGACACTCAATATCAGTTACCTATTTATTCTCTGGACCTCAGTTTCCCTAAATACGAAACAGGCTTGGTAATTGTCATCTATATCATACAGGGTGCTTCAAAACACGAAATGCTGACAAAATTTGAAATGACTTTAAAATTGCCAAGTGTTCTACAGCCTAAAGGATTCGTGGCATTAATGTCTGTGGTGCTGATCATCAACTGTTCGGCTTACTGTTTGATGTTATGCAAGTGTGTGTGTGGCTATTTTCTGCTACCACTTCTGGTAGGATGTAAGCCCCGTGAAGCAAGGGCTGTGTCTTCTTTCCAGATAATTTTGAATTTCAACATTTAAAATGATTCCTGGATAATAGGAGACCAATAATTTTTGTTGAATGGATGAATGAATAAATGAGCAAGGGAGAAATGTGCTGACAGGAACAGGTAAACAATGAAAATCTTAAATACTGTTGAAAATGTTTAAAGTTATGGTCAAACTACATTCAATATTGTTGTTTTTATCCTGACAATCTGTGGGTAGTAGTGTCACATAATCATGAATTGGTCCAAGACAGGGAGGAACAGGAAAGTACTTAAGTACCAAAGGAACACACAAAATAAACTGATCCTTCCAAATGCCCTCAAGCAGCAGTTCAGTCCTGATATCAGCCACCACTAGCAATGGTTTGGCTGAAAATCATAAATATTAAACTTCACAGCAAACCTTTATGGCCTGTATTATTATTGTCCTATTTCACAGATAAGGAAACGGAGGCCCAGAGAGGTGGAGTTACTTGCCCAAAGTCACACGGCCGGTCAGTTGGCATCAGCACGCAACGCTTTCTGCTGCATGGGTGTTGGCCTCCCGTGCATCAGTGGGGCTGGGGGCTGGGCTCCAGGGCCCTTACCTATGTACATGGAGTTGGGGTTGGACAGAGGCTTGGCAGGCAGGATGGAGTTCTGCAGAGCTTCCTCATCATTGGAGGGTGGCGGCTCGTAATCGGCATCGTCTTCCACAGGTGCCTCTTCTTCTTCGTTGGGGGATTCATAGTCACCGTCATCCTCCGCATCTGCATCGTCATTGGGACTTTCATAGTCATCTTCTTCCTGCCAACAGCATGATGGGGCAGTGTGGTGTGTAGAGGCCCCTTGGCAGTGGGCGTGCCCACATCTACTATCTCTCTGCCAGGCCTCACAGTGGTCCTCACTTGGCTCCTCCCACTTTCCAGATGAAGACGCTGAGCGCAGGGAGTACAAATTCACATGGCCAGCAAGCTGTCGTCTTAGGACCCAGTCAAGGTCTTCAGACTCCCTAGGCAAGTGCATTTTCCCCCATATTTCTTTGCACAGCAGGCAAAAGCAGAAGAAATGAGGTGGACACAGCAACCTATGTCCACTTACTATGTTTGAATAAACACACTTTGCACTTCAAGCATCACCGAGAGGAAAACTAAACAGCAGGGGCATTTATGATGCCCCTGGTTAATTGCCAGTTCTGTTCTCAGGGTGTGCGCTCAGACACTCAGTCGTGTCTGACTCTTTGCAACCCCATGGACAGGGGCCTGCCATAGGATTGTCCCAGCAACAATACTGGAGTAGGTTGCCATTTCCTTCTCCAGGGGATCTTCCAGACTCAGGGGTAGAACCCACGTCTCCTGAGGTTCCTGCATTGGCAGGCGGATTCTTTATCACTGTGCCACCTGGGAAGCCCCGTTCTCGGGGTGCCTATACTCAAAACTTTCCTCATCATAACCTGGCACAGCCTCCAAGGCCACACTGATGGGAAAACCAGACAACCAAAGCCCCTTAACTGAAGGCAGGCTAAGTTGTACCTGAGAGGGGGTAGTCAGGGTTGGGCTAGTCTCTGCTGAGAGTTGGGTGTACAGAGACAACAGCTTATTATTTGTGACAGCTAGCTCTCTTGGAAGAGACTCTATAAATTTTAAGTTTTTTTATGGTAGTTTATATTTGTTTCTCTGTAGGTCTCAGGGAAAGGAAGCTCTAGGGGCTGGGTGATTGCCTTTGAAGCAGCCCATGAAAGTGGACAGTTATAGTCATGATTTCCTGACACCACCAACTGCCGAGCAATGACGGGCTTATCACGCTCAGGCCAAAGTCACGTGGGTCCTAACTGAGCCCTGGGCATTTCTCTAAAGTCAAGAGGGTGCAGAGAGAAGCAGCAGGAGGTTGCAACTTGGTTAGGAAAGGTGCTCACTAGAACCTAGAAATCCTGATGGCATTGCTGGGTGGCTTAAGGAAGACTGTCTAAGGAGCTTAACTGAAAGATGTGTGTGTTCAGTCATTCAGTCATGTCCGACTCTGCGACACACCAGGCTCCTCTGTCCATGGAATTTTCTGGGTGAGAATACAGCCTTTTTTTGACATATATATCCTATGGGCTTCCCTGGTACCTCAGCTGGTAAAGAATCCACTTGAGACGTAGGAGATCCCAGTTTGATTCCTGGGTCAGGAAGTTCCCCTGGAGAAGGGATAAGCTACCCACTCCAGTATTCTTCCGGCTTTCTTAGTGGCTCAGACGGTAAAGAATCTGCCTGAAATGTGGGAGACCTGGATTCGATCCCTGGGTTGGGAAGATCCCCTGGAGGAGGGCACAGCAACCCACTCCAGTCTTCTTGCCTGGAGAATCCCCATGGACAGAGGAGCCTGACGGGCTATAGTCCATGGGGTCGAAAAGAGTCGGACTTGACGGGGTGACTAAGCACAGCACAGCACATATATCATATGTGTGTATATATATATATATATTCCTATACAGATACATATATATTCCTATACAGATATATATTCCTATACAGATATATATTCCTATACACATATATATTCCTAGACACATATATATTTCAATACATATTAGAAGCCAAGATGAGCTTGAGTTCATCTTCCTGAACACAAAAAAGACTTGGTCCTGCCATCAAGGTCACTACAACTTGAGAGCAGAGGATGATGAACGGGAGAGACTTAAGAACCACAGCCTCAGCACCTTTCCAGGCCTTGCGGACTGCCCCTTAGACCTGCAGGGCCTCCCTACCATCTCTCAGCCTGCACACTCTAGACCCATGGCTCCTGACTTCCCAACGGGCCTTTACCTTATCAGCCTTTCTCAACAATAGACTTTTCCTCTTTGCTTCTAGAACAACTAGTTTCTCCAGTGATTCGGCTCATATATTCCTATGTACATTTTTGTTCCAAATCACATTCTGATCTGTGTGTGTGTTCTCCAAGCTATAAAATGGTCATAGGGTCATTTATCCTCACCGCCCGAGTGCCCTGTGCAGTGCTGGGCACTTCACGGAAGCCCAAGTGTCATAGCAGCAGCTGGGGGGGGGGTACTCCCTGTTTAAAGACAACATGGAAGACACCAGCCTCAGACTGAGCTCACAGGAGGAACTGCAGGACAAGCAGTGGCTAAGATACAGAGTCTATGTGAAAATGTAAATATTTGGGAGGAAACTCTGGTCTATTGTCCCTTGGGAACAAAATTAATCTGTTACATTCCTTTGTTCTCATGCAAAAAAGAACATACTTAGCTAGCAGGTTTTTTATTTTTATTTTTACAAATTCAATGCTTGCTTTTACCAGAATCCCAGTAGAACAGGGGTGTTTAGTGCCTGCTACCTAAAGGCACTAGAGGCAGCCACTTACCAGAAGGACCCCTGGACTAAGGGTGGGTGAGCTGCATCCTCAGCCTGCCTCTAACTAGTCATGGGGTCTACACAAGTCACGTCCTGCAGTGGGCTCAGCTGCTTCCTCTGTAAAAAGAACAGACTGGGCTACGAGCCGTAAAAGACTTCTTAGCCCGAGTCTGGCTTCAAGTGTGGTGATGATATACGCAGTTTTCTGGGGAGAAGCTGCACAGAATTCATCAGACTCTCAAAGGGGTCATTATGACCCCTCAAGTATAAAACCCAATTGGACTGTCCCATCCCTGAGGTCTTTCGAGGGCCGATAGTTCATTCTGAGCTCCCTTTCCCTCTGTGTCACCAGTGGGGACTTAAGCCTATGAGAAAGGCTACTTTAAAGCTAGTGTAGACCACATGAGGAGGGCTTCGGGGGAGGGCCCTGCTGTGGGGGGTCCCGGTGAACAGCAGTGGGTTAGCACCCCGCAGGCCTCAGCCGAGCCCAGCCCGCCATCAGCGTTCGTCACAGAGTGGCTCAGGGCCCAGCCTTTCGTGCGGGTGTCCTCCACCACTGCTCCCGCACCCCGAGTGCAAGAGGACTGGACGAGACCAGAGACCGTGAGGGCTGGAAAGCCAGAGAGCCACACTCTGACGGTCACAGAGCACACCTGACCCCGCGGGGCTCCGTCAGGGCCTGCTACAAAGGACCTCCAGACTCTGCTGTAAGCCGGGAGGACCCGCCGCATACTCACAAAGGATGACCAGCCTCCGTTGTCTTCCTCATGGCTCTCTGTGGAGGAAAACAACATCGCCATCAGTGTCGACTGAAGCCACGGAAGGGAAGTCAGCCGCTCCCCAGCCTGCTGCCCTCCCCAACCCCTGCCTTCATCCTGTACATCTGGGGGTCAGCAACTCAGTGTCAGCTCCTGACTTCCTACCTGAGGGGCTCATTCTACCAGAGGCAGTGGTTCTCAACCTTTCACGTGTGTGAAAGTCACTTGAGAGAGCTTCAAAATATGCAGATTCCCCGGGCCCTATCCTTAGAGCTTCTGATTCTGCAGGAACTGGGGGGACCCAGGAATCTACGTTTTAACAAGATGTGGAGTTTAACAAGTGAATAATTGCTTTAAAGACTCAGGAGCAGGAGGACCGGCTCTGCTCAGGTGCTCAGTCAAAACCCAGGTTGTTCCAAGCACCGCCCGGCAAAGTCCCTCCCTGTGTCTGTGCAGAGGGCCTCAGTTGGAAGGGGATCATGGCCAGGTGCCTGGCAGAGTGATATCTCTCCTCCTCTCCACCTGGACCGGAAGTCAGAAGAACCGAAGTGCCTCCCATCTCCAAAGGAATCGTTCTCACCCCAGAGACCTTTACCTGTCTCCTCCGGAAACCGCTGGACTTGGGGTCTGCAAAGGCAAGCAACATGGCATTAACAGCCCTACTGACTTGGGGAGATATCCCTCTTAGTCCAGCCCTGAAAGAGGAGTCCCCAGGGGAGGGTTATCTCTCACCACCCAGGACTCTTGTGCTTGTTGCTTTGAAACTCAGGCCAGGCTACCCGAAAATTCAGGAAATCACTGAAGTCACATTGGTGGTACAATTGGGAGCTTGTGACTACCTGACTTTCTAGGGGAAGCTCCCCTGATGTAAGGGGCAGGATGCAGGGCACAGAGCGGGGACCTCTGGACTGGAAGATTATTATTATTGCAGATCAAAAATGAGGGCAAAACCAGTCCTGTACCTCCCATTTAGACTTGAGTTTGAAAATTCTTTGCATCTCATTAAAGTGACCCTGGGCACTTGACTGCCCCACTCACTTGCGTGTGAAAATGCTCCTTCTTTCTTCATTCTTGTTGATTTCTTGACTTAACTTACTGAGAATCCTACAAGACAAAGCGACAGGTAAGGTGATAAAAGCATTCTCTCTCTCCACCTTCAGCCCTCTTCCCCTGAACCCTGAAGATTCCCTGGTCCATGTGACCTCAGGCACTTAGCCAACCTTAGCTGGCCTCTCCTTTGGCCTCCAGTCAGTCCCCTCTCTCTCTCACAGAACTTGCCACCTGCATCCCCTTGCTCCTGCCCAGGAAGCTCTCTGCATGGGCTCAGCCTCCTGACTCTAGCTCAGAGCCCCTCCATGGGGACTGGCCAGCTCACACCACCTCCTCCTCCTCTGAAATCCAGCAGCCTTAAGATCAGGACATGACCGCAATATATTTTATTGTCCTAGTATTTGCAGTGCTGAGCTCCTCTGACTCTTGGTTTGACATCCCTGTAGCAATGTCTAACAAGACTCTTCAATCCATCTCTGAGACCTGGAAGAATCAGCCATTCATTGACAAGAGCTTCAGTGCACTTCCTGGGCCTAAAATCTCCTTCCATCCTTCGCTCCCTCCTCGGTGACATGGATTCTTATAAACACTTGGTGAGGTATTCCCCATCTAGCCACAGCCTGCAAAGTGAGAGACTCCCCGAATCACCCGTGCCCAGAGGCCTGCCTTGGCCAGGACCCTCTCATTCCTTGGATGTTGTAAACTAGCAAATCTCCAAACCCCAGGGCAGGAAGGGCAGAGTGGGACGGCACCTCTGGCACGCCCTAGCCGTAAACTCCAGCCTCCCTTAGCACCACTGAGGAGACCCAGGGACTGTCAGCCGACAGGCTCGTGTTCCCGAGAGACCTGGGACAGCTGGAGGAGGCTCAGAGGCGGTCTCGCCTGCATCATTTTACACGCGGGGCCACAGAGGCCCAGAGAGGAAGAGACTGGCCTGCACAGCAGGCACCCTCCCCCAGCAACACACAGCAGCCTCAGAAGCCAGGCTCCCTCATCTCCACACTGTCAGCACACCGCATCCCGTGGTAATGCCCCTGATGCCGGAGGCCCCTTGGGAATAGCTCTATGGCGCCTGTTGCTCTCTGGGAAGGACCCAGAGTCTACCCTCCTTCTGCTGAAGTGACTGCAGCAAGGTCACAAGTTTGGTCTAAAACAAAACTGCTAAGTTAGCAAAGTAGTCTTGGCCCCCACCACGTCTTGCTTCCCTCATCATCCCCCAGGCCCCCAACCCCTGCCCCCCAACTTCACCACGTTCCCCGGTAACCTGCTCAGAACCTCTCCACTCATTCGAGTGAGAGGATGTGCTGTGCTTAAGTCGCTCAGTCATGTCCAACTCTTTGAACCCCATGGACTGTAGCCTACCAGGCTCCTCTGTCCATGGGATTCTCCAGGCAAGAATACTGGAGTGGATTGCCATAGCCACCTCCAGGGAATCTTCCCGACCCAAGGATCAAACCCAGATCTCCCGCATTGCAGGCGGATTCTTTACCATCTGAGCCACCAGGGAAGCCCGAGTGACAGGACAGACAGACTTTTAACAAACGAGCAGGGCCATTAGAGGACAGAGAGAGAGGAGCCTGTCATCCTCCCTCCGATGTCATTGCTGGGACGTCACCCGGCACGGGGAGATGCTGTAAAGCGGGGTGGGGAGCTTCCCAGTGGAAGTTCCAATTACCCACCAGACTGCTTGTTTCTGGTTCCTCTGTTTCCTTTAAGCGACTGTGCAAGAAGCTGACGAGCGTCCCTCTGCTCCCTCTTCTGACAGAGCATCAGTCAGGGCGCAGTCACCCTCATTCAGTCATTCCTTCACTCAACAGTGCACACTCCAGGCTACCTAAGCGCCAGGAGCTCTGCTGGGGTTCAGGGCACCTCGGTGAGCAAAACAAAGATCCCTGCTCTCGAGGAGCTTACTTGCTAGCGGAGACAGACAAACAGTGTACACTAGAGGAAGTGAAATTCAAGGTGAGAGCTGTGTGTACAAGCAGACAGCGGAGGTGTGGGCTGGGCAAAGGGGGCGGGAGCCGAGTGCGGTTACAATTGAAAAACCACCCAGTGGGCCTCTGGGAGGAGGTGACATTTCTGCAGGACCTGAAGTAGGGGGTGCTGGGGGGCGGGTCCCCCGCACAGTAAGGGCGGTAAGGGAGGGCACCGGGAGAAGCGGGGTGGCCCTGACCGGCGGGCGCCGCGGCTTTGATCTTGAAAAGACCTGCTGCTCTAGGCAACTCCTTAGGGTATCTTCAGCAGCCGGGCGGGAGGCCGCTTTGGCTCTAACTGGCGAAGGAAGGAAATGGCAAACCGCAGCCCCACAGAGCAGCGCGAGCTGAGAGCCGCGGGGCCGGAGAAGGGCCGGTAGCCCAGCCTGACGCAGACGTGGGGCCCCGGGCCCCCTGCTCTGGGGCCTCAGAACGCCCCCTCCCCGCGGCTGGGGCCGCCGGCTGCGGGGGGCGCGTGCGCAGGGCCGCGGTGCTGGCGATCAGAGCCGAGGTTCTTGCACCTCTGCCTGCAAACCCTCGTGGCTGCCCTCACTCACTCCCACGCCCCCAGAAGACCAGGCGACAGTGAGTGGCCGGAGGTGACTCATTCTCCCTCCTTCCCACAGACCCCAGGCCGCACTCAGCCCCGCGAGAGACCGACGGGGGCTGGGCAGCGGGTAGACATCTTTCTCTCCGCTCTGTCTTTAGCCACAGCAGCGGAGCGGACCTTTCCGCAGGAAGCCAGGCCGTGGCAGCCGAGACCCCTAGCTCGCTGTGTGATGGGGACGGGTCTCTGACTTCTCGGGTGGAGGCCTCCTCTGGTCCTGCTGGACGGTGCAGAGGTTGGGAGGGGTCCTGCTGAGCGCGACTGCAGCCTCCTACCCCGGACAGAGTCCCCGGCCTGACCTCAGGCCAGGTATTGCCCTCGCTGGAGAAGCCTTGGCTGGCCTGCCCATAGCCACAAACACTCATAACCAGGCTCACTGGAGACTAACCCATCAGAGCGTCCAGGAGAGGCTGGGAGCCGCTGGATGCAGTCACAACAAGCGCCCCAGAGACATGGGTGGGTCCTGTGGGCTGAAAGCTTGTGAAATCACTCCTGTGATCTGGTCTTCTTGGACTTGTTTTTAAAGAATAGAAATGGAGGAAGGGAGTGAGGTGGGGGAGCGGAAGCAGAACTCAGGCTGTCTGTCCTGTTGTGGCCCCTGTAGGCTCTCCCAGGACACGTGGGGCTCCCTGCCCATGGTCCCTGTGTTCTGCCAGTGGGGGTGGAGGCTCACAAGTGCCTCTTGAAATCAACTTTGCTGATCACACAGAAGGAAGAAGGAAACTGGGAAAGAAAGGCAGGCAGGGAGGAAGAAAACAGAACAGAATGGAAAGTGTCAGAGCCCACAGCACCAGTAAGAGTCAATGTTATTTCCCGAACACTCTGTTTTGTTGCCTGTGTGATCATATGTCTCGTGCACATCTGAAATGTTTTTCTTACCGCATAGTGTGAGCTGTAGATGGGTTTCCCTGTCTCCTAGAGGGCTTGAGGGGACAGAGAGCTGCTCCCTTGACCCCAGTTTCAGAGGCATACCGCCCCCTCGCCCAGAGGCCCTCCTCCACCCCTCACCCCCTCCCTTCTCTCTGACATCACCCTGACCCCTCTCCCACCCCCCAGCCCACGTTCTCACACCCGATCTGGCTTTCACTTGCATTTCACCTTTCTTTAAAGGAACAAAATTCCTTCTTAAAGGCAAGTCTTCTGTGAACCAAGAGTCAAACCTTCCAAAATTCTGTCCTGTCACCTGAGGAGCCAGGGAGAAGCCAGGACATCGGTCTCAAGACTCAGGCCTCCAGGGGCGACCAGGCCTGTGAGCGGGGAGGCAAGAATCTGAGGGTCTCCCCCTTCTCAGCCCTGCCCGCCTGCTGACAGATTTACAAGTCTTATGTTCCTTGTGCTGCGCAGTCATTTTGTGTAGTAGCCGGAAGAGTTGTCCTCAGTGTTACCAACAAGGACAGCAGGGCGCTGGGGGAGGTGTTTGTCAAGGCCCCATGCTGGCTTTTGACATGGTGCTCTGGGCTCGCGTTGAGGAGGAGGGGCGGCAATCAGTGGAATGGAGGCACTTCCATGGAGGGAGGACGGGGCACCTGGACAGGGCTCCAGCCAATGAACGGGAGGGAAGGCATGTCGGACAGGGACCGGCCCTGTCCCCAGTCTGCTGGGAGTTAAGCACGTGTTCTGGACACAGTGCTGCATTCAGCTCTGCACCCTCCCTCCATCCTGCCCGCCATCCTTTGCTGTCTTTATATCTTAGGTAGGCGCTGAGCAGATGAGACAGGGAGCTGTCTCTGAGGTTAGGAGATGACAGCCTTTTCAGAAGACAGACAAATCAACAGGCACAACTGCCTTGTCTCTCTAACTGGATCTTAGCTTTTTCCATCCTAATTCCACTATGGATAATGGGGACAGTGATCATTAATGTTATAAAGAGAATCATCTGTTGCCTACATTACCACCACATCCTTACCCTCTTCTTATTTTTTTTTTAAGTTACACTGTATTATTTTAAACATAAAATTTATAGCATTGGAATTGCCTGGTGGTACACTGGATAGCAGTCTGCCTGCCAATGCAGGGGACATGGGTTGAATCCCTGCTCTGGGAGGATCCCACATGCTGCAGGCAACTTAATCTCATGCACCATTAACTACTGAGCCCTTGCACCCCAGAGCCTGTGCTCTGCAACAAGAGAAGCCACAGCAAAATGAAGCCCGCACACTGCAACTACAGGGTACCCCCCACTCAGCATGATTAAAGAAAGCCCTCAAACAACAACAAAGATCCAGTGCAAAAATAGCAACAAAAATTTACACTGTTAAAAAAAAAAGACTCCAGATGATCATCAGAAGATTTTATCATGTATTCTATCATTTTAGCCAGATCATGCTCAGTTCTACCATAGGTGCTAGGCTCGGTCCTCTAAAAGGATGTTACATTGTTTTATTTTTAAAACTCTCCTCCGTCACATTCTCTGTGAGGTCTCTGGGGGAAACTATGCCTGAGACAGTCTTATGTCTGCAGACAGAGAACACTTTCCCACCAGAAACTGCCTTCTTACAAAATCCATTTAGTACTGACTTTTTAAAGCAAATTTAAGGAAATTGAGATATTCAGAGGAGTGTAATCTTGTTTTGGTCTACTGTACATAAACACAATTTCTTTTCTATAGCCCTTTAGGGAAATGGTCTAGGGCAAGTGGACCTGTGTACAAAGTAATGGAACAAATGAGCCCTGAATATCTATACACACAGGCAGCTTATGTGGACTGCCTCCCACTTACCCACGTACCCCTATACACTGCTCCCTCTGAGTTCCTTCTTTCCTCTCCTCTAGATGAGGAAGCTGAGGCTCAGACTTGAAATGACTTGCCTGAGTCCCAAAGCTGGTAGGAGGCAGAGCCTGCTTTAGAACCTGGCTTTGCCTCGCTCCAAAGCCCATGCCTTTCTATTCTTTCATCCTCCCCAGTTAGTAGGATAAAATCATTAGTAAAAATTTGAAATGGTGCTCATTGGGATTTTGCATTAAATGGCTGGAGTACTTAATGCCTCTTCAGTACATTTTATTATATCTCCGTTATTTCTTCTAACTCTCTCACTGGTCCTTTGAGACAGGGTCTGTTATTGTCCCCATTTTACAGATGAGGAAGCTGAGGCTCAGGGAACTGTGATAACTTGTCCACAGACTCATAGCTAATGAATGGGAGAATTGGGTCTCAACTAGTCTGATCTCAGAGTCTGCATTTTGCTCACTAAGCTCTCCTGTCTGCCTGTTGAGATCTGAAATAATATCTTTTTAAAAGAACGTGCTCATGAAGTTCATGTAACCCATTCCTTCATTTTATACACTTGGAAACTCATCCCAGGCACAGAGCTCACAGAGGTACAGCTGAAAATTGGTACTTTTTATACCAATGCTCACACTCAGAATCACCTGATCAGGGCTGCCAGACCTTCCCTGGATGCCTTCCCCACCAGTTCACCTTTCATGCTCCATGGATAGCCCTCGTGACTTGCCTTGGGGGGCAAACACACTGGAGTGGGATTTTTACTGCAGGCCAAGTTGTTGTTTTAGTTTTTAAATAACTGAAGAAATATCCCACCTTCACCTCACGTTGAACTGCAGACATCAGCTCAGCTCAGCCTTAAGATTAAAAAAATGATCCTCCCAGTTGAAAGTGCCTTCCTCATCTCCTTCCTTCTACTGCTTCCTTTTACTGCTCTGATTGAATTCCCTCCTTCCAGCATCTTCCTAGCCACAGCCCTGGGAGAAGCTGCCATCTCATAGTGAGATCATAGCCATCATTCCTAACCAGGCTCCATGCCTCCAGCTGAGTCCTCCTCTCCATCATCTTTTACACACCCTGGAGAGAGTCAACATTGCAGGTTTTACCTCAGTGTTCCCCCTGGTGAACTCATTTCACCAACACTCTCAGGCTCATAACAGCTCAAAGCATCCTTCACAATTATAACTAGTTACTGTGGTCTTTTTACTGCTCACTCCCCCACGTATACACCTCAATGCTCTGACCTACTTGCAGTTCCAGTAAACACACTGGTGTCATGCCTTTGCAATATAGTCCCCATTTCTAGAAAGTCTTTCAATCATTTTTCATCTGACCACTCTCAATATATTTCAAGATCCAAGTTAAGTTCCCTTCTTCCCCAAAGTTTTTCCTGATGCCACTTCTTGATTTTAAAACACTGTGTGGATCCAGCTTAACGTGTCTACAGGCTGACTCTGGCCCACCAGCCACCAGTTCTCACTGCTATATGTTAAGTTCTCTCCTTGACCTAGAACTGTGGCCTTTTCCTAGGGCATCACATCTATAATGTCCAATATAATCGTCATCACTGTATCTAGCTATTGAGCCCTTGAAATGTGGCTAGTGCCTCTGAGGGGCTGAATGTTTTTTATTTTTTAAATCTTTATTTTTAGTTATTTGGCTGCACTGGTTCGTAGTTGTGGCATGCGAGATCTTTTAGTGTGGCAGGTGGGCTTTTTAGGTGCAGCGTGGAACCCCTGGTTGTAGCATACAGGTTCTCGTCCCCTGACCAGGGATGGAACCCAGGCCCTGTGCATCAGAAGCATGGAGTGTTAGATCACTGGGCCACAGGGAAGTCCCTGAGCTTTTAATTTAACTCAGATTTAAATAGCCATTTTGGACTAGGAAAAAATCTTTTAAAATCAATTATTCTTCAACAATAGTGGCCCCTGGAGACAGGCAGTACCAAAGGCAAATCCTTATTCCCTTCTTTTTCTTCACCCTTCCAGATGAGGGAACCCTGAGAGTCATATTTTTCTTATTTGAGCTACTCTGGCAGCTCTACCTACTCACAAAGCTGTTTACCTCCTATTTCACTGACCTACTTCCCTTTCATCATTGTGAGCCCTAAGACGTTTAGAGCAAGAGAAAGGACCCCAGAGGGTGTCTGGAGTGGAGGTCTCAGACTAGGGGCCCCCACACGAAATCTAGCCCATAAAGGTGCTTACTTTGGCATTCAAAATATTAAAAAATATTTGAACAACATTTAAAAATTGAGATATATTGCATAAAACTTGTATTTCTAGCTACTTGATAAATTTAAAGATTAGGCATTGAGACTTCCCTGGAGGTACAGTGGTTAAGAATCTGTCTTGCAATACAGGGGAGGCAGGTTTGATCCCTGATTGGGGATCCCACATGCCTCAGGGCAACCGAGTCCGTACAGTGCTGCGAATGAGCCCATGCACCACAGGTAGAGAATCAACGCACCACATCTAGGGAATCCGCGCACCACAACTCGGGAATCCGCGCACCACAACTAGGGAATCCGCGCACCACAGCGAAATATCCCAGCTGATGTAAGAAAGATCCTGAGTGCTGCAACTAAGACCCTATTGTTTTTCTTACAGCAGAAAAATATTTCTCCATATTCAGGCTTTATTCAAATGTGGTAAAATGATTGGACTCTGTATTTTTCAGCCTGACCCATTCACACATTTCATTTTGGCTCCTGCAAGCATCCGAGTGTGGGACTTCTGCTAGAAGGGCAGAAAACATGGCACAATGTGTACACCGAAACTTCACATTTTAGCAGCCACATCAGACCTCAGAAATGGTCCCCCTTTCCTCAGAATTCTTCTCAACACGATGCCCGTGGCAGCCACCCCAAATGGTCATTATTGACAGACCAAAGGGAGTCCACTACCAGACTCATCTGGTCCAATGCTCTCATTTTACCGAGGTCCAAAAACCTGAAGAAATTACTGGGTTGGCGATGAAAACCATGATGAAACCTCAGATCTCTTGATTCTGGTGCTATTTTCAAAAGCCAACCCACCCCACTGGGGAGAGAGGAAATGAAAACACGGTCCAGAATCAGGCTTATCTTTGGCAAGAGCAGCCAAACACCAGCCGGACCAGAACCGTTACTTCTTTTTCTCAACACATTATGGAGCTTCTCTTCCCCGAACACTGCTCTCGCCTTCTTTCGTCCTGATTGTTTTCCCATTCTAAGCTGACAGTGACAGAAAAGTAGCTCAACTCCCCAGTCTGCTCCCCGTCCCACCGCAGTCCTCGGGCCAGTACTCACGGCACGCGCAGCTTAGGGAACTTCTGGATGTCGTTCTCTGCCAGGCTCTGAAATGGAGACAGCGGTCGTTACAACCCACAGGAGGGCTCCAGGCCAGGTGAGCCCTCAGATGTGAAATGACAGGGGACAGTGGGACTGCAGCCAGCGCAAGAGGAGGCCCCATCCACCTGACCGAATAGGCAGCTTCCAGATGGGGCACCGGAGCCCGCAGGCCCGGGACGGCCAGGTCGGGTCACAGGGAGCCCAAAACTCAGATTTCATTGGGCATGGCCACGCTAGCCCCCCACCCCAGACCTCAGGCCCTTGGTCGCCATGTGAGACGGCGGTGAGCAGCCGGCCTGGAGGAGTCCGTGCTCCGTGACCTCGTCCCAGCCCACCTGCCTCCTTCACCTGAGGTGTTGGTAGAATTCTCTAGATGCAAGGAAGCAAAAAGAGGCTGTCTTGAGGGAACTGAGAGGGGAAAGGAGAAAGAGACTCATGTTTGTAAAGAACTGACTCTGCCTCCTTACAACACCTTGATTAATCCTCGCATCAGCCCTGTGATGTAGCATTGTTTCATTTCAGTGAGAAAGTGGGGCCCGGGGGTGTAAGGGGATTTCAGCTTGCAGGCAATGGAGCTGGGGCTAGGACCCGGCTCTATGGCTTTCATGAGCTATTTCCTTCCTGCCAGCTTCCTCCTACCACATCTATGCCCTTTGGAGCCCTAGTGGCCTATGTTGGAAGAGAGGAGGGGAGGGAGAGAGAAGAGAAGCCAAGAGGGTGGCACATGCTCCACAGAACCAAAGATGAGGCCAAGCAGGGAGCCCTTTAACGGTCTAGTTGAGGCCGGGGGCCTAGCGGTCGGGGGAAGCGCTGGAGTCGGACAGGCTGCTGTAGAATCTTGGTTCCCTCACTTAGCAGTCCCTGACTTGGGACAGACACTCAGTCTCTCTAAGCCTCAGCTTCCTTGTCTGTATAGCGGGAACCTTAATGATATGGACAGCTCCGTTTCAGGGGCCGTGAGGACTGAACGAGAGGAAGTGTGTCCTGTGCTTGGCTCAGGGCCTGACAGACCTTTGAAGAGTGATGAATGGGGCTTAGGTGGGCAATTTCTGTCCCGGGGTGGGGAGCCCTGTCCTGGGGTCTGGCTGACTGTTGAAGGTTAGTTAGTGTCTTTGCTTCTTCTTCCGCTCTGGGCTGGGAGCTGCCTGGCAGGATTTTGGCTGCCTTCTGAGATGAGCTGGGCAAACTTCCCATTAAGCCCAGCTGGCACTGGGGCTGGGGCATCTTAAAATGTGCTTATGGCCTCATCCACTCCAGCTCTTAGGAACGGAGTCTGACCCAGCCCCCATATCAGACCTTGCGACAGAGCTGGGAAGGAGGGTTTGGCAAGAGTCCTGAGACAATCAAGACTTTCATCAAACTTCTTAACTTCTTTTTTTTTTTTAGCATCACTGAGCCATGGCATTCTGTCCCCTGGAACCACCCCTTTCTCACGGAGGATACCAAGACTTAAGTTAGCAGTGTGGCATGAGGATTGGAGGGCTTCCTGGGAGTGGCCAGAGGGATAGATGCTGAGAACCAGGCAGGGGGCCATTGCCTTCTCTTCTGTTGAGTCAAAGACATAAGCTGAGGGAATTTCAGGAAGCAGGTGAATGAAAAGTAAGCATGTGAGTGTGACTAGAAATACAGAGAAAGGCCTTTGAAACAGGGATAGGAATTGGAAGGAAAGATGGAAGATGGTAAACCTGTTTGGGTTTCCCCAATGGCTCAAGCTGTAAAGAATCTGCCTGCATTCCAGGAGACGCCAGTTTGATCCCTGGGTTGGGAAGATCCCCTGAAGGAGGAAATGGCTACCAACTCCAGTATTTTTACCTGGAGAATCCCACCGACAAAGGAGCCTAGCAGGCCACAGTCCGCGGGGTCACAAAGAGTCAGACATGACTGAGCAGTTGGGCACACACAAACACGATGTTTGGAGAATTTTTCTATGTGATGTAACAGTGTAAAACCCCCTCCTCTACCTTCTTCAAAGACCTTGAGCAAAGTCTGGAAACTCTGAGTTACTTGTACAATGACTTGGAGTTAGACTAGTGGCTTTACAGGAATATGATTATGTGCTGAGTGTGTCCTTAAGAGGGACAAGAGAGCAAGAAAAGCTGAGAACTGGACCCGGCCTGGAGAGGCGTTGTAGCAGACACTGTCGCTTGCCTACCCAGTATCTACTCTCTTGCTCCCTTACTGATGGGATCTGGATTTTGTTCAAGGCAGTAAATGTGTCCAGTTCAAAATATTTAACACCCTAGATTCTCTTGCATGTGACCAAGGTCATGGGACTCCACTGTGGCCAGTGAGATATAATCTGAAGTCTACTGAATAAAGCTTTCGGGAAAGTACCCCTGAAAATAAAGGGGATGCAATCCCCATGCACTTTGCATTTTTCACTCTTTGCCCTCCCCTCTTCCTCCTGCTTGGAAGGCAGATGTAATGCCTAGAGATGGAGTGGCCATCTTATAGCCATTAGGAGAGAAGCCACAGAGAGCTTCCATTGGCTCGGTGAGGCCTGAGTTCTTGATGACCTCCTTTAGCATCTCTCTAGCCCCGAGTGCCCACCTCTAGACTTCTTGTCACTTGAGAAAGATAAGCCCCTCTTTGGGTAAGCCACTGTGGTTCAGTTTCTCTTTCATGCAGCCGCACACCTTTCTAACTGACACAGCTTCCAAGCACGTGGCCTCCTCTACTTTAGCCTTTTGGGAGCATAGAACCCCCATGCCCTCACCAGAGTCCTCAGTGGAAAACAAAATGCTGGCAGAACAGATCCAAGGGAGCTGCTCGCTCCTGCACTGAAGGAAGGAAAAGGAAAGCAGGGCGGGAGGGAGGAAAGGACGGAGAAAGGGAGAGAATGGGGAGAAATGGAGGGGTGGAGGGTAAAGACGGCTGGGGCCCTCCATTTCCGCCTTTACAGCAGAATGGCCCGGGGCGTCGTAACGCTGGGAAGGGTGGCAGCTGAGAGCTCCGGGCAACGCCCAGATCATACCCAGAGCATCTGGCGTGGAAGGCGGTTTTAGCAGAAGCTGCCAGGGCAGGGCTGGGCTCTGCTCCCTACTCCCCTGGCTCCTTGAGCCCCTCTTTCTACTTCCTGTTGTTCACACAGTAATGAGAGTAAGCAGCATTCTCTGAGGACCTGGCACGTCCCAGATATCAGGGTAGAGAAGGCAAAGCTCCTCAACCAAGGCAACAACCCTGTCTCAATAGGCCTGAAGCTCACAAGAGGGGGGTGGGGGGATCCCCCAGAGCTGGGCTGGACTGTCACCCCATCACTCAGCCCAGTGTGCTCCGTTCCAGAGGAAGGAACAAGAAGTTCAGAGAGGGCATGGGCTTATTAGAGGTCACCCAGGGCCACGACCAGGACCATTAAGAAAGAGGTCTTACTCCCTTTTGATTTAGCCCTGGGAAGTCTCAGTTCTCAGTTCTGAAAGCATCTTTTAGCTAAAAGCTAAAAGAATGAAATATTCAGATTTAGCCATAAGTTGCAAGAAGAATAACAATTAAATGCTCAAAGTCTATTGGCTTAAAGCCCAGTGCAGAGAAGTAGCATTGTTAAAAACTCAAGCAGTGTTAAATTAAATTAAATGTATGCTTTAGTCCAGTTACTAGGTGTGTGACAGAATAAATCCCGTCACATTTCTGTACACGTTTCGCTAATTGCAATTGAAGTGGTGGTTAGAGCCTTCCTGGAGATAACTTTCTGCTATAAAACAAACTTCTGGGAGGCAGAAATCACATCTTAATCATCTCTACATTCCCAGCACATGGCATGGTCTGGCATATAAAAGGAGCCCAGGAAAAGTCCTTGTCAAGTGAATGGCAGGGTGAATGACTGAATGATTTATGTTGAACAGTGAATGAAGCTCTCTTATATGGCGCATGAAAGCAAAGGGGGCATAAGTTTGGTCTCAGTGTGAGACTTAAGTACTGCCCAGAAAGGAACAGATGACTGTATATGGTAGTGAGCTGACTATCAGTAAAGGAATTCAAGAAGCTATTGGTAGCAGAGATGCAATACAGGAAATGGATTGGTGTACTGGGTGGAAAACTACCCTCTATGGCCCCTTCCATCCCTGAAACCTCATAGCCCAGTTTCCTCGCTTCTGCTGACCAGGTCTTGCAAGGAAACAGTTTGACTTATCTACTGAGTCCAAATCCAAATTGAGAACACTGACCCCATGAGACCTTTGAAGGCTTGTTCCTGCTTCGTTTTTGAACAATGAAGAAACACAACCAAAAGGGTTGGATCGGTGCAGTCAGGGTCTCCATTACCCATTGGCAGAAGTGTCATTCCAGGGGAAATGCTCAGACCGCCTCCCGGCCGCTGCCTAGTGGCTCAAACCCCAATTGGAGCAGCAGCCCCTTCCCTGTAACGGCTTAGTCCTTAATATGGAGCTGCATCGCAGTATTACACTGGAAGGTTTTTGCAACATAAAGGAGTGGAGAAAGCCATAGCACATGTGTGTTAATTGGCACAAAACCAATGATGTGAATTTAGTAAAGAGAAAGAGGGACATAATTGAAATAAGGAGGGTGATTCTACCTTTATTCTAGTCAGTGAGTATGTTCCCTAGAGTGACAAATAAGAAAAGAGAATCTTCCATTCTCCCACGTGGCTGTTTTTCCCCTTGGCCTCAGAGTATGAGTGCTATTTGAATAGATTTTCAAGAGGGGTGTGTGTGTGTGTTAACTGTAATTTGATTCCCACTTCCACTTGGACTTCAGAATGTACCTTAGTGTCAGTGAAAGATCTGGGAGGTATTCTAAATAGGAGGATCCTGAGAGGTGATGGGAGAGGTGCTCATACAAAACCCTGAAGAAGGCCTTGGGTTGTACGGGATCCTGAAGACAGGCATTGCCCCTGAGCAGCCTCAGAGGCAGGGTAGACCAATGGCTCTGCAGCCATTGGTTAAAGTTACAGAATAGTATTGGTCATAATGTGTTGAACTACCAGCCAGCACTCACCAGAAAACGTGGCCCATCAATGTGATGTTTCCTCACGACCTTTTCACAGTCCTTGTAGTTTAGCTGAAAAAGAGGACAGGAGATGCTTTCAGCGCAGTCAGGTTCATGCCATTGGTTCCCCTTCCTTGCCTGCCCCAGGAGCTCAGCAATTTGTGGTACTTGTGGCTAGCCAGGCTCCCCGCTCCCCTCCCTGTCTATCACAGGGGCCCTATCCTTACATCAGCCCTGCTTTCACTAACTAACCTCTTGGGACTTTAAAATGGAGAAATTGCCTGTCGAAGGCTTTGAGGCCAACCCGTACAGAAAGAATGCTGTTAGGGCTGCAAAGGGCTGGCCATACGCTCCTCCAGCAAACAGAAAAGAATTGAAAGAAGAAAATAAATAGTATCCATCATCTGGTCACCCAAAGACAACCTTGGTGAACATGGCAATGTGTCTCCTTCAGTGGTTTTTCCAAAGCACCTTTCTAAACATAATCAATGTTATCATTCATAATCGATCTCCTTATCTTGACTTTTTCTCTTGAAAAATAAAGGCACTGCCCCATGTTATTACAAAGAGATTTTGAACATTATTTTAATTTGCTCTATTGCTGAACATTTAATTTCTTCCCAAAACTGCTGCTGTAACAGTGATAATTGAAACTTCTAATAATTACTGAACACTTGCTGCATGGTAGGCACCATTCTAAGTGTTTAAACCAATTTTAATCATTTAAGCTTCACATGTTTCAAATGGAGAGTCAAAGGCACAGAGTCAAGTAACTTATATAAGGTTCCATAGATAGGCAGGTGACAGAGGTGACACCTGGACTTCGGATCAAGGCTTTAATATCTCTATCAGGAATGTTCTTCTTTTAGTTACTAACAGTAAAACTTTCAAACGGTAAGTGAACAGACTTAACAGAAGCTTAACCTACAAGATTGAAAAACATCATAGATATTCTTTTGCACAAAGTTTTTTCTTCTATTTTAAATAGTCAAAGTTAGAGTCTCAGAATAGAATTACAGCCTCAACGGGAATGATCATTTTTAGAACCTGTTGCTTTCCTAGAGTCACATCAATTGACAGTTGAAGCAGGTGTCTGTTTGACCTAGTCCTCAACAGTCTAAGCATTTACCTTTGAAATATCTCTAAATTTGAGGTTAGTAGCTAGAGAATTTAAGGTAAAATGTTTGTCCTTGAGAATCTCAGCTTCTCCTCATAAGTATGGATTTCACAGTTTGTGGAGGCCTTCTTTTTGTGCAAACTTAAAATCATAACCTTTCCTTATGGCCAAGAAATCGAAAGAGTAAGTGCAATTGTTGTGAACCTCACGGTGTGACAGAGTAGGGTGAATATTAGAAAGCTCTGAAAAAATTATTTAGTGGTCCTTGGGAAGAAATCAGCTTCTGCATAGCCCCAAACACCCCTTTTATCCATATTGCAACTGAGTGAAATTGTTCTTGGAATATTCAACTGCCTTTAATTCATCAATTTCACCATCAGCATTATCAGCTGAATCTCTGATTTTGCAGATTGCTGACTCGGACTCTAGATAGACAGACAGTCCTGCAGACTGGGGCTTGCCTGGAAGTTTGATTCTGAGTCAGTAATATCTAGGCCTAGGGGTAAGACCTCTGTCCTTTTAGCATGCATGCACGCATGCTCAGTCGCTTCAGTAGTATCCTACTCTTTGTGACCTTATGGACTATAGCTCACCAGGCTCCTCCGTCCATGGGATTTTCCAGGCAAGAATACTGGAAAATCCGGAGGATTCCCTTCTCCAGGGGATCTTCCTGACCCAGGGATCGAACCCATGTCCCCTGCATTGCAGGCAGATCCTTTACCGACTGAGCTCCCAGGGAAGCCCTGTCTTTTTAGCATATACCCAGAAGATTCTTATGAGTGACAAGCTCTGGTTGGTACTGCTCTGAGCAGGTACCTGGTGTTGTGGATAGGACAACTAAGGCCCAGAGAGTGGAAGGGACTGGCTGAAGGTCACACAGTGAGTTGGGGGCACAGTGAGTTGGGGGCACAGTTAAGATTAGATCTCATGGCTCTGATCCAGAGTCCTCTCCAATCCATGGTCCAAGGATCCCTTTCTGCTAAGTCAAAAGGAATTAGAGGACTTAAAGAAATAGAAAACATGACCTCAGTCCTCAAGGGCTTAAGTTCCAGACAAAGGATGAGCTGCACATGTCTGAGATCGTAAGACACAAAAGCCCACTGGTCTGCAGGGAGCCCCCAGCCAGGGTCCAGTGACCAGAGTAGGAGAAAGGGAAGCTCGAACACGAATCGGCCCCCTCTCTGCTGGAGGCCTCACACATGTATTTCCTTTATTTATCCCAACAATCCCATAAGTTAGTCACTGTTAGTATCTCTGTTATACCAATGAGAAAGCCAAGGCACAGAGAGGTGCAGTAACTAAGGGAGGGTCACCAAGCTAGCAGGTGGCAGAGTCGGGATTCAAGCCAAGGTATGGCTGACTCCAGAGCTGGTTGGGGAGGTGCCTCCAAGGGGGCCCTGGCCCCAGTGCTTCATTAGAAAGTAAACCTGCTGGGATTTCCCTGGGGGTCCAGTGGCTGACTCCAAATATAGGGGGCTTGGGTTCATGCCACAACTGAGAGATCCAGCATGTCACAACGCAGATCCTGCACACCACAACTAAAACCCAGCACAGTCAAATAAAGAAATAAAAATAAATTAAAAGGAAGAAAAAGAAGATGGCATGCCTAAATCAGAAACATGACACATTCCTTGATTTATAAAAAAAGAAAGAAAGAAAAATTGCCTCTGCCAGTAGGACTTTGGTGGCTAAGATCTGTCCCCAAAGGACTCCACGGTCAGTTCACTTAGCATTTTCTCTCTGGGGGAGGTGAGATGCTCAGTATTTGAAGGGTGTCTATCTGGGTCTGTAGAAGGGCTGGAACTTCCTAGGTCACAAACACCCTTCAGCCTTCTCGTTCCTGCCTTCATGCTGGGAAGGGAACCTGTTCAGTTTCTGTGGACATGATCTGGAGTCTAGGGTCTGTAAGAAGAAAATTCTCTCTTCCCCCAACTCAAGCAGGGAGCATCTACGTGAATCATCCTGAGCTGTAGGCCATCTCCCTGTCCTAAATGGAACTTTGCCCTTGGATTCTTCAGTTGCTGCCCCGGGTTATGCAATTCTTCTTCCCAGATTGGAGACTGGGCCTCTGGCCCATCAGCCTGTCCCCAAGTGTGCCCTTGCTAATTCTCAATTCTTTTCTCCTTTCTTTATTGATCTAATATGCCACTTTATAGCATCTTAGTAAATTTCACTGTGGCCCTCAGTTATTTGGTCTACATTTAAGAAAAGTATTTAGAATAAATACTTTTGACTCTTTCAAAAGTCGGCTGTCTCAATGATCTTTGCACCTGCTGTGCTGAAATCTAAGTTTATTATGAGTTCCAGTGAGGGAAAAATAACAGAAACGAGATGCACAACAAGCAGCAAATACAGGATCTGTGGGCTGTGCCTCTATCGTGCCACACCCAATTCAGCATTTTCACATTTTTCTTAGGGGAGAACAGTTGTGACACTAAATACTTTGGCACATGTAGACCCCAGGTCTGGGTATGTGTTACAGGGAGTCTACCCCATACCAGGAAAAACATCGAAGGTCATGACTTAAAACCGTATCTTTGTGATATTCTGGAGTATCCACTGAATTGGATGCCAGCCTCCAGAAATGGGAGTGTTAAGAGCTCAGTGGTCCCTCATGAGACATCGTATCCCTTGGATAGTCAGAGAGGGTCATGTGGCTTGGGATCTGCCCAGGCAAGCCTGTGACCCATGGCCCCCCCAGCAGATGACCAAATACAAGGATTCTTGAGCTCCTTCAAGACGAGAAGGCAGGACAGCAACACTCTGGTCTCAGTTCTGCCACAAGCTTGGCCCCTGACCCTTCCCGGCAAATCTTTTCCTTTTCAGGGTACTCAGTTTCCCTAGCTATAACCTGAGGCTCATGTCATTTCCCAGCCTGCATCCTAAGACCCTCATGAAGTTCCCATGAGACTCTGTTCTAGGTAAGTGGTTGAAGTCACTTGTGACTTTCAAAGTCACAAGCAATGACTTGCTCAGACGCCATCTCCAGCACCATTCATCATAGTCTTCCACCCTTCCTTTCCTCTCTCCTACCCCGCAAGACTCCATACTTCTTTTTCGAGCACGAAGCCTTGATCTCACTAGCAGTTATAGCAGTCTGAGTCTCAGGGCATGTTGAAACTGGACAGGTGTGACCGGAATCCTGCTTCCATCACATGCAGTCCCTGGGGCTTGGGTCCAGTTAGCTTCCTTGAGCTTATTTTGCAGCTGAGCCAGTAGGACAGCAATCCCGGAGTGAGTTAGACGCAACCATGCTTGAAGAGGACAGACTCAATCCTAGCATGTAGTAGGACTTGCCCCTTGAGAGGTTCCCTTCTCCCCAGAACATACTGCCAGAGAGCTCAGTGCTGCTCCCTCAGAGAGGCTGGAAGCTCCCCGCTGTCTTTCACGCCTCTCGCATTCTGCCTGCACTCCCTTTGCCCAGCCTCCCAGCCCCCAAAGAGCAGGGCTCACCTTTTTGAAATAGTCTGCAAGGGTGTCAGGGTCCCAACTCAGGACCTCAGAGCGAAAGGGCACGTTCTTGAATGCCATGGCTGCTCGCTCAGGATGAAGCTCACCAGCTGAGCACGGGCGCTGCACCCATGGACAGAGAACCCCAAATCCAGAGTGTGGAGGTGTCTTCAGCTCTTCCAACTCCCGGGTACCCTCTGGGAAAGCCTAGTTGGAGCCGATGTCCTTTCTGTTGCAGCCAGATCCCAGAAAGCAACAGCTTCCTCTGCGAACAAATATGGTCTCTTCTCAGAAAACGACTCAGCAAGTTTCCTTTACCACTTCCTCTGCTGGGCCCTAAATAAGTAAACAAGGAAGCTCGGCTCTGGGGACTCAAGAGGCAGAAAGAGCTGCAGGCTGGCAATTCCCCACTGGGCCCCATCCACCCCAGCCCAGTAGGAGGAGCGATGAAGGGAACTTAGACACCCAAGTAGGTTTCCTTTGAAATCCCTGGCATCCATATGTTTAACCCACATTCCTGCCTGGGTGGGTGTTTGCAGATGAAAAATCTAATTTGACGGTTCACCTAAAAGACAGACAATCTCCCACATCAGTGAAGGGGAAGGAACATGACCTTTAGTGCTCTCCAACCGCCGCTCAGTTTCTCTCAAAAGTGTAAAGTTGAGCTTCTCTAGCTGCCCCTTATAGTTACCACAAGTGGATCCTCTGAGTGAGTGAGCTGGGGTCCAGAACTGGAGCACCACTGGGAAGACCTGGGCTTCATTTCTTTCTTTCATCTTCTTCTTCATTTGTTTATTTGGCGGCACCAGGTCTTAACTTGCAACACACAGGATCTTTGGGTGCGGCATGTGGGATCTAGTTCCCTGACCAGGGATTGAACCTGGGCCCCCTGCTTTGCGAGCATGAAGTCTTAACCACTGGACCAGCAGGACAATCCCCAGGCTTCATTTCAGATATACCTGTTTCCTTGCTGGGCAACCTCAGGCAAGGACTTAAACTCTAGGAAGCTCAGTTTCCATATGTATAAAACAGGAACAGAAAAATTGCTTCATATGCACATAAAACTTTAGATGCGTTTAACTAGACAAACTTAAGAAAGGAAAAAAATAACAATTGCTACTGATGTTGCCATATAGTCTAGTCACTGTTGTTCCCTCTAGACATTCTATCTGCTATTTATTCAGCCACATTTCTATCTAAAGAGCAGAGCCCTGGAGACAGGAGATGGGAGTCTGAGTTCTCTGTCGGTTCCTCAGACCCTGTGCACTTCTCATAGCTGAGCATCTCCTTGACTGAGGGTGAACCCAGTGTCAAAAGCAAACATATCTATCTGTGTAACACCACAGGATCCAAACACGAGTTCACCACTCAATCTAGTGCTCCACAGACACACACAGACTGTCTGAGTCTGTTGCATTTACTGAGCTGGCCCCTGAAGTGATGCCTTCCTTAAGCTTTTTCAAAGATCGCTTTGGCCATGCAGTTTCCATCTTATACACAATCTCATTGTTATGCACCAGCCTCGCCAGGTCTTCACGTAAATGAGATCTGCCCTTTATCCCGGACTAAGCACCTTTCTGGACGTGGTCCATGAATCTGAGCTAAGGTCATCTTCACCTCCAAGGGCGCCAGAGGCATCAGCTGAGACAGTCCAGGCCAAGCACGTCTTACAGCGCAGGAACCTCAGTGCTCTCTGCGGCTGAGTGTGCCCCATAAACATGGCCTGCTGATCGAAATTTCCACCATGAACGGGAGAGGTGCCTTCACTTTTTATATCCCCAGAAGAGCAGCAAGTGATAAAAAGCCCTTCTGAAAAGAGAGGAAGAGAGATAAGTGGCTTCCACATAAAGAAGTTAAAGAAGATATCACGGAATTACCTGGGATTTAAGCAGGGCCTTGGAAGAGGCAGCTGAGGGAAGGCATTCTGAACCCCTGTGTGATGTGATGTGGCATGGTATGGAGTGTGTGTGTGTTGGGCTATGCTTCATGAGCAAACAAAACATGCCACACCTGTGCACTTCTGTGGAAAGGAACATTCAAGATCATCCTCAGAAAGAGAAGCAATTTTTAAAATGATGTTTACCCATACTCACAAGAATCCAAATCTACAGAAAAGCAGAAGTTGGAATTAACTTACAGCTAAGCATGAGGTTCTTTTGGAATAATTATCCTATGAATGTGGCCAAGATGGACGATCTCTGCTAAGTCACTTCAGTCGTGTCCGACTCTGTGTGACCCCATAGACGGCAGCCCACCAGGCTCCCCCGTCCCTGGAATTCTCCAGGCAAGAACACTAGAGTGGGTTGCCATTTCCTTCTCCAATGCATGAAAGTGAAAAATGAAAGTGAAGTCGCTCAGTCGTGTCCGACTCTTAGCGACCCCATGGACTGCAGCCTACCAGACTCCTCCGTCCATGGGATTTTCCAGGCAAGAGTACTGGAGTGGGGTGCCATTGCCTGCTCCGGGACAACCTCTAGACCCATGTAAAAGAGAGACATAGCAATTAAGAAATCTGGATGACAGTGATGACAACGGGAATCACCAAGAATCACTGTGCCAAGGAGCAGCCTGAGGACTCTGCACTAATCGTGGGCACTGTTACCACTCTTGCTCACAAAAGAGAAAACTCAAGCTCAGGGAGGCTTCTTGCTGCCCTTGCACCCAGCAAGTAGGTGGTGCAGCAGGTCTTGTCTGCAACTCTCTCTGAGTCCAGAGCCCCTGCTCCTGACCTCTGTACCACCCTGGGACTCCGAGATGTTCCATAAATTGCACAAGGTGGAACGGAGGTTCAAACCCGGCTGGGTCTCCAGAGCCTATGCAGCCTCCTCTCTATCTGTCTGCCTTCCACGAAAAGCAGGCGAGGCTGGTGACCAGGGCTGGTTAAGAAGAGGACACAGCACTTTCTCCGAGGCAGGTCTTCAATGCCCCCTTCCGGCAGGGTCACAAACCCTTTCCCCAAAAAGGGCAGCTGGGCCAGGAGCGCAGGTGGCGCAAGGGGAAGTGGGTTGCTTCAGGCTGGAGCCTTTCCACTTCCCCAGCCCTCGGTGATTTCCCAACACTCACGAGTTTCACAGCTCCTGTCCCTGGCTGGAGAATTCCAGAAGTTCCAGGGGCGGGGCTAGTTGGACCCCAAGAGAGGCTCGGGATAGCAGGAAGACGAGAGTAACCTGGGGCAGTTCAGCTCACTTGGCCTGGCCCCAAGTTCCACGCTATAAAATGGGCAGTCATGAGAGCAGAGGAGATGCCGGGGCGAGGCAGGCCGGGGCCAGCTCACAGCGGGCTTGACTTCAAGCATGAAGCAAGGCAGAGAACAGGGCGCAGGTAAGCCTAGGTGATACAGAGCCGTGGCTTGGGGGGTGGACACCCTCTCCCATCTCTCTCTCCTCCAGCCAGAGGGAAACACAGAACTCATGAGGGGTTTTGCTCAAACTGAAAGGTTATGGAGGACTTCTAAGGCTTTGCAGTCTCTTTCTCCAGGTTAGGGCGATGGTGAATGGTCTGTGCACAATAACAGCAATTCATATTAGTACATGGGGATCGGGGTTCTTGGGGTAGGGATCTTAATGTACATCCAACAGAGCCTATGGACAAGAAAGCAAATCTTGCAGGGAGCAACATGTCAGATTTTTAGGTCTTAGAGACAAAAAGTGGCTATGGAGTGGTTCACACTGCAACCCAGAGTGGGGGGAGGACCTCCTAATGTGCCCCCAAACCCACCCCGCCCTGGCCAGACTTGAAGCTCTTTTCCCTACTAACCCACAGAAGAATTAGATGAGGAGATAACTGCCTTTCTTCACAGCTAATTTTAGAAGTGAGAAAAGCGCAATTTGCTAGAAGAGGCTTGTGGGTTGCGACCTCAGGGGGCGGGGGTGGGCAGGGATAGGAGCTGTCGCTTGGGCACCAGGGCAGAATGGAAGCGTAGAGACCATGATGGAGAGCCCGTGTTGACGTTTTTAGGAGAGGGACCCACGGAGCTGGAACGTGGAAGGGAGGACATGCTTATTCGGATGTGATTTGGACAGAGGGTATTGGCTGGGGAAAAGAGACAACATGGGGGCCTGTGGCCCAGAGAGGGTGGCCCCTTGGGGCATGCGGGCCATGGAGAGGAAGTCCTCACAGGAGTTCACCCCAGCTTCACCTCCATCAACATGTTACGGCTCCATGGGTCCCATGAGGCCAAGGCGAATCGCCCCTGGAAGTTTTCCTTGGGGCCTGTCCATGTTTGTCTACAGTGGGAAGAAGAGCTGTAGCTGTCAGCTCCCAGGGAGGGGCCCATTCTCCCCTCTGCTCTCCGAGGCCGGCACTGGAGGCACCCTCTGTGTGGAACCCCTCTGGATACTGAGGGCTCCACCCACACAGGAGGTTCCAACGCGGACACAGGACGGGGCCCTGGCCGTTGGTGAGCTGGCCGCCCCGGGCACCGCGCAGCCGTCCACTAGCAGAGGGGCCGCATGGGGCGCGGGTGCCGGGAGGGGCAGGCCTGCCCCGCGCTCCCCACGCTCCTGGAGGCTGGAGCCCCAGGGCAGCCCTTCTCCAGGCCGCCCTGCGCTCTGTCCACCCCTGCCTGGACAGAGTCACCACCCATCCCGGGAGGTGCAGCAGGAAAGCATGAACCAGTTGGTGCTTGTGAGGTAATGAGGAGCAATAGTTTCCACTTCCTCAGAGCTGACAATTTCACTCTTTTCAAAAATTGTGTATTTTTCAATCCTCTCTCTGTGTCTCTTTCTCGGCTGTTTTGGCTGAGGTGCGTCAGAATGTGGAAGGTGGGTGTGAGGAAGTGCTTATTTGGACTTCCTGTCAAGCCTGTCTTCCTCATTTGCCCTATATTTTGCTTTGGGCAGCCTATCCCCAGATAGCTCTGCCGTGAAGGGAAACTCCCCGAGTGCCCGCAAGGGTGGGTGGGCTGTGGGCAGAGAGGGGAAGGCAGGCTTCTCAGCTTGATAGAGGAGAAAAAACCTTGACCCCCCTCCTCCCCTTCCCCAGGCAAGCTGGAGAAAGGCAATGGAGGGGGGTAGATGCGTGTCAGAAAAGCAAAAACAGTGCTACCCGAAGCCCAGCAACAGGGACTGTGGCCCACTCTAGCCCACCCTCCCAGGGAGAGCTGTGGGCCCTGGAAGAGCATACCCACCCCTACGTGCTCAGTCGCTTCAGCTGTGTCCAACCCTTCGTGACCCCATGGACTGTAGCCTGCCAGGCTCCTCTGTCCATGAGGATTCTCCAGGAAAAAATACTGGAGTGGGTTGCCATGTCCTCCTCCAAGGGATCTGCCCAACCCAGAAATCGAACCTACTCTTCCGTCTCTTGCATTGGCAGGGGAGTTCTTGACCACTAGTGCTACCTGGGAAGCTCCACCTTCCTCTAAGATGAAGAGAAGATTTGCAGCCAACAAGCCCAGCAGCCCAGCATAGGTCAAATCTGTTATAGCTCTCAGCACATTTCATCCTCACCAAAGACCTATGAGTAAGTAGAGAATAAATTTATAGACCCTGAGAGACCAGAATTCACTTGCCCAAGTTTCCATGGCGAGTCAGTATGGAGGGAGAGTGTCAACTCAGGGCCGGGCAGATTTCTGTCTATTCTCTCACAACTTGTCTCCCCAGTCTTGACAAGTCTCTTGGCTGTTGGCTTTCACTCTGGATGTTCCTGCCTCAGTGTAGTCCTGGTGCTTGTGGCCACCATGCTGTTTCTGGACCCCCTGATGTTGGCTTCCTTGATCATATCAGTGCCCTGACCACCAGTTTATATCTGACCTTCGGGATTTTTGACCCAGAGTGCACCCTCCAAATAGGAGAGGCACCTTGTTTGGCCTCTTCAGTCCTTTACCCCTTCCTATGGGTGAAGGTCAGCGTTTCCCATGACGTGTTCCTAGAGACAACGGATCCCTTAGAAGGAGTGCATCAGGGTTTTGGAGCAAAGAGGTAATTTGTCTATCTAACCCTTCTGTGAAACCTCAAGGGTTTGGAGAAAAGAAATTCTAGAAACTTCTTCTATAATACCATGTGATCTATGTGACTGCTCTTTGTAAATAGAAAATGGGGGCATAAATGCCCATTTTGCAAATTGTAAGAAAGAGCAAATGCTTGTCCAAGGCCTCACAGATAACTAGAAGGATTTGAAACCAAACCTGTCTGATGCTACGACTCTTTCCACTGAGAGATGTTGTTTCCAAAGATGGAAATTTTACTTGGTGAATAACCAGTGTTTATCTAGAAGAGTTTGTGTGTGCGTGTGTGTTCAGTCACTTAGTTCTTTGCCACCCTGTGAACTATAGACCACCAGGCTTCTCTGTCCATGAGATTTCCCAGGCAAGAATACTGGAGTGGGTTGCCATTTCCTACTCCAGGGGATCTTCTCGACCCAAGGTTGGAATCTGTGTCTTCTGCATTTCCTTCATTGGCAGGAAGATTCTTAACTCCTGAGTGACCTGGGAAGCCCTAGAACAATTTGTACCAACCATATTCTTCAGGCTATGAAAGAAAGGATCTTTTGTCTTTGAGTTCTCAAATATTTTGTCATTTTGACAATTTTTGGTGTTTTGCCTTCTCCAATACAAACCCTAAATATAATTTTGATCTCAAATTAACTTGAAAATCTCAAAGGATTTGTTCTTCCATATTATGAAGAGAGAGATGCCAAAAATTGTTAGTGTTGAATCAAAAATTATTTGATGTTGAATTTCATGAGAAACATTGTTACATGGGAGGAAATGTTTAACCTTGCATAGGTTGTATTGGTATCTTACAACATTGGTAAGATGTTTTAGGGGGTGTTTTTTGTTTTTCATTATATCTTCCGGTTTTATTGAGATACATTTGACATATCTGTATAGTTTAAGGTATACAGCTCCTTGACATATGTTAACGCTCCTACTGTCCACAAAATGTCCTGATGTTGCTTCCTGATAATAAGCGATAATATAATTTTATCAGCCATAATTCCTCTTGTTATTTCAAAATGTTACAAGGCACAGAAACAACCTAATTTCCTTCTCAGTTTTATTATTTTTATGGTAAGCTCTCATTTCATCAGATCTTTAAAAAGAAATAAATAATGATTCTTGGGGTACCTACACTTTTCTCTAATTAAAGAAACAAACAAACAAGTTTAGCGATGCTGATGCCAGGTTAGCGGCTGACGCTCACTGAATCCCCTGACTGTGCCCTACAAGTAAGGGGACACTCACTTAGGATGACAGGCTTGGTTGGCTCAGGCTGAGTGGAGATGGGATGGGGGCCCAGGAGAGAAGTAAAGTAAGGAAGAGAATGACCAGCCCTCATTCATTTTACCCTGAGACCCTGAAGAAATCTATGTCCCTCTGCTGTGGAGACTCCTGGAGTTGTCTGGCATCTTTGTATTCAAGTCTGGTTCTTAAACCATCCTTTTGAACAATATGATTTACCCTGTATCCTTCTAATAAACTACCCTGTTGCTCAGATAGCACAAAGTTGGGTTCTGTGCTTGCAACCTGCCTTAGTTCAGGCTGCTGAAACAAACACTGCAGACTGGGTGGCTTAAAACAACAGAAATGTTCTCTCACAGTTCTCGGGCCTGGAAGTTCAAGATCAAGGCGCCGGCATGGTTGTGTTCTGACAAGAGCCCCCTTGCCGGCTCATAACACATGCTCACTGTGTCCTCGTGTGGTAGAAGGGGAGAGGGAACTCTCTAGGGTCTCTTTTATCAGGGCACTAATCCTATTTGCAAGAGGCTTTGATCTAAGCCTCTCCTAACAGCACCACCTCCTAATACCAGCACACTGAGGGTTAGGGTTTCAACATGTCAGCTTTGGGGGACAAGAACATTCAGATCCTTGCACAACAATAGCAACAAATCCGTAACTCTTCCAGGGTGCAAATGCCCTTCCTCTTTCATTTGTCCCCAAAATGTCAAGGGGAAGAAAAAGAGGCAGCCTGGGGTAAGGAAGAGATTGTGGGGTCCAGAGATGGAGAATTCCAGGCTTAGATTCTAATCATAGGCATACCATCAACTGGGTGTCTGACCTTGAGCCCTTAATGAAGTTTCCTCATCTTTAAAAGAAGCTGATGATGCTTAGCATCTCTCTGGGCAATTGTGTGACAAATGAAATTGCTCATGTCTCGTGCATGAACTGTGTCTGGCATATAAATACAGATGTCACAGGTTTGTTCCCTTTCTCCAGAAAATTTCTAGAGCTTCTTTTCAGCTCTAACTTTCTATGATGCTCTCAGTCACTGATTAATTTTCTCTGTTTCTCTTTGGAATCAAAACAAAAAAGACAAATGCAGGCAGACCTCAGAGATATTGCAGGTTTGGTTTCAGGCCACCACAATAAATTAAATTTCACAATAAAGCAAGTTGCGTGATATTTTTGGTTTCCTGGTGCATATAAAAGTTATGTTTACATTTAAACTGTAGTCTATTAAGTGTGCAATAACCTTATGTTTAAAAAGAAAGAATGTACATACTTTAATTTAGAAATGTTTTATTGCTAAAAATGCTAACCTGAGACTGCAGCGTGTCATTATAAGAGCCCAGATCACCATAACAAGCATAATCAAGCTTTGAAATATGAGAACTCCCGAAATACGATACAGAGACATGAAGTGAACAAATGCTGTTGGGAAGATGGTGCCGTTAGATTTGCTCAACACAGGGTTGCCACAAACCCTCAATTTAAAAAATGCAATATCTACAAAGCACAATAAAATGAGATATGCCTATAACATGATACCAAGTATTTATTCTGAAACGTTTATTCACAGAGATTGTTTGAGGATAACTGCTTTATGATGCTGTGTTGGTTTCTGTTCTACAGCAAGGTGAATTGGCTGTGTGTACACGTGTATCCCCTCCTTTTGAACCTCCTCTCCACCCCCCCTGTGCCGTCCCCTCGGTCACCAAGCATGGAGCTGCGCCCCCGGTGTTACGCAGCAGCTTCCCGCTGGCTGTCTGTTCTACACGTAGTGTATCCATGTCAATGCTTATCCATTGGAGCGTGATCAGGTATGTTACTGACCAAGCTGGAAGTTTCTGGAAGTAGAACGGGCACATTAATAATACACTGGCACAGCAGGCAAACCTCAGGGCCGTCCCTGGAAAGTGGGGACACAGAGGTCCTGAATCACAGAGTCCTCACCAGGCTATATGGACACTTTGGTCAGTTTTCTCCTATGAGGTCTCATCTGCCCCCATTAAGAATTGTCTACACTCTGTTTGTTCTGGCAAATGTGACTCTATTTGCACTTAGCAAGAAATCAGTTTCCTATTTGCCACAGGAAGAAACCCCAAATTAAACTTGGGTGGGAGCATGTAGAGCATGTGGCCAGCTGTCTGATAGACCTCAGCAGACCCATGGCCTTCCACCCCCGTGTCGAGAACTAGAGGGTCTGCTTTATCTTTAAACCACGGAGGTTACACAGGTCCACAGTTCTAAATTTAAAGTGAGAAAAGCCAACAGAAGTGACAGGTTCTTGCAAAATAAACTTCCCTCCTTCCTCCCCAACCTCTACCGCTGTTCTTGTTATCTGTTATAGAGTTTCAGGCCCTCCTGCCAGCAGCCTGTACTCCCAGACAACTTAGTCAGCCCGGACAACCTAGACAACTTCAAGGCCAGAATTCTCCCGAGGGCAGGATCCTCTGACAGAGAGTCTTTGTTCCTGTTTCCATGGCTTCCTGTGTGAGCCTGGGAACTCAGAGGGATCCAAGTCTATTCTGGAGTCCCGGTAGAACAATCATTCTGCTGTGGCTCTTCTTCCTAAGTTTAATCCCTCAAAAGTTTGCAACCACAGACAATTCTTTCACTCTAAAGGCAGAATTTATAGGAATCAAGACTCAGACTCTAGAGTCAAAATAACACTTTTGAATCCCAACTTTGTTACATACCAGCTGTGTGAAATTGGGCAACTTAACTTCTCTGTGCGGCAATTTTCAGAGGGAAATGGGGGAAGCCAAATAATAGCATCAACCTCAAGAAGTGATTGTGAAGACTCAGTGAAATAAAATGGCAAGCACAAAGTGCAGTCCCCGGCACACCAGAGATGGTGGTTCTTGTTAGCATTGTTCACTATTGTGAGCATATCTGACTCATTTCTCCTTCCCCAAAGACCAGCAATGAGCTGGTGAGTTCCTGAGTTGCATACAACACTGAGCTCCCCTTTCCCATGTCACATGTGGGGTAGGGTCAATTGCATACACTGCTTTGTAATTTTTCTGGTATGGACAGACAACAAGAATGGTAGAGTTGACATCTCCTAAGAATT
Source organism: Cervus canadensis (assembly GCF_019320065.1). Lineage (NCBI taxonomy): Eukaryota > Metazoa > Chordata > Mammalia > Artiodactyla > Cervidae > Cervus > Cervus canadensis. Next base: position 1,959,046 of record NC_057401.1, read on the forward strand.
AAGAAGAGATGCTGCAGGCTCAAAGGCTGAAGAGGCCAGCAGAGAAATGCAGATGAGAGAAGCAAGCTTGGTAGGAAAAACAATAACCCAGGGCAAGGGGAAATGGTACTTTATTCTGGACATTAGGCAGGTAGGTTATAAGGACTAGGGCAAACGGGAAGCAGCTCCGTCTAAGCTCATCGCTGCCATACTGTAATGGGGGCCAGGTTGGGGTCCACTGTTGCTAGATCTTTGTTTAAGAATATCCAAAAGTCTACAAGCAATAAATGCTGGAGAGGGTGTGGAGAAAAGGGAACCCTCCTACACTGTTGGTGGGAATGCAAACTAGTACAGCCGCTATGGAGAACAGTGTGGAGATTCCTTAAAAAACTGGAAATAGAACTGCCATATGACCCAGCAATCCCACTCTGGGCATACACACTGAGGAAACCAGATCTGAAAGAGACACATGCACCCCAATGTTCATTGCAGCACTGTTTATAATAGCCAGGACATGGAAGCAACCTAGATGCCCATCAGCAGATGAATGGATAAGGAAGCTGTGGTACATTTACACCATGGAATATTACTCAGCCGTTAAAAAGAATTCATTTGAACCAGTCCTAATGAGATGGATGAAACTGGAGCCATTTATACAGAGTGAAGCAAGCCAGAAAGATAAAGAACATTACAGCATACTAACACATATATATGGAATTTAGAAAGATGGTAACGACAACCCTATATGCAAAACAGAAAAAGAGACACAGAAGTACAGAACAGACTTTTGACTCTGTGGGAGAAGGTGAGGGTGGGATGTTTCGAGAGAACAGCATGTATATTATCTATGGTGAAACAGATCACCAGCCCAGGTTGGATGCATGAGACAAGTGCTCGAGCCTGGTGCACTGGGAACCCCCAGAGGAATCGGGTGGAGAGGGAGGTGGGAGAGGGGATTGGGATGGGGAATAAATGTAACCATGCTGATTCATGTCAATGTATGACAAAACCCACTGCAATATTGTAAAGTAATTAGCCTCCAACTAATAAAAATAAATGAAAAAAAAAAGAATATAGAAAGCAAGATGTCTATGTTGCAAAAATAAAGGAAATGCAGTCTACTGTGCTAGGCAGAATATAGTCAACTACCCTTAAATACTGAGATTATCTTGAAAACTTGGATGGACCCAATGTAATCACAAGGGTCCTTAGAAGTGGAAGAGGGAGGCAAAAGAGGGAAGAGTCAACGGGAAACATCATCAGTGACTATTTTAGGAAAAAGAGGGATGAAACGTGTCTGGTTTCGAAAATGGAGGAAGGAGCCTGCAAGCCAAGGAATAAGAGTGGCCTCTAGCAACTGGGAAAGGCAAGGTAAGGATTCTCTCCTAGACTCTTCAGGAAGGAACATAGCCCCCTACTTTAGCCCAGTGAGACCTATGTCAGACTTTCACCCTCCAGAACTGTAAGGTAAGGAATTTGTGTTGTTTTGAACCACTGCATTTGTGGTGACTTATTGCAGCAGCAGTAGAAAACTAATACATTAACTAACTTAAGAAACAAACAAACACGTGGGCCCAAGAAATCACATCTGAGTTCTGTTCCAGTGAGCCACTTCTGATTTAGAATCAATGAATGACATAGACTCTTTCACTCGGAAGAACTCATCAACCTAATTACTGTCCAGAGGTGACCCAGATCACACAGCTATGACTCACATGAAGGGTGCTGATTCTTAGGGCAGGATTCATGTTACCACCCGGGGCTTTGGTGAAAGGCAAACGAGGTGAGCTGACGTTGGAGAAGCCCCTGCTGGTGTGACGTTCACATGAGCAGCGCCCGCACAAACGCACCTGTGCGTGGCTGGGAGGAGAGCAAGAAATAACAGTCTCAATGGTGTGGGTCACTTTACCTGCTGGTCTCTTCAAGAAAACCAGTGAATGGCCCAGGGTGAGCTCATGAAGTCTGACTCCAGGCTCTGTGTTGGGAACAGAAACCCTGTCCGAGAAAAGACTTCCTTCTAGACATGCCCTTTCCCTGTCACTGCTGTCAAGTCAGCTGGGCTCCCAGACTGACGTCCCTGTTTCTGAAGCCAGTCACATTTCGTTCTTTCTTTCTTTTTTGGCACATGTAAGCTCTGAGGCACCACTCTGCCTCCTCAGGGAGATCAGGAGAACCTGGATGACCACGCGCCGTTCAGCAGCAGCCTCTATGGCGCTGGCTTTCCGAGCTCTGGATCCTAGATGCTTCACGTTCAGAGGATGCCTAGAGTTGAACCTCTGGAAAATGGAGCCAGAGACTTGTCATTATAGAGACAGGAAGCCCCTCAAAGTCACCACCTGTGGGTGTATTTCAGTTATGGGAGTGCTGCTTGGACCACCGTGCTCCTTGCACTGTCCCCACTCCCAGGAAACGACATTGAACACCTTCCCTGGTCATGCTCCCTTCCGTTTCCACAGTTCTCAGTCTCCCTCCTTTTTATACCATCACCCCTCACTCATTCGCTTTCCCTATCAAGCTCCCCAAAGAGTTTGAGTCTGTGACTGTTGATTTTTATCCAAGTCCTGTATTCAATTCAATTCACTTATTTATTCTCTTAAGAAATATGTATTGAGCACCTACTACTTGCCAAAACATTCTAGATAATGGAGATTCACCAGAAAACAAAGCCTTTAGTTTTATGGGGTCTTATAATGATAAAAATAATGACAAGATAGTAGTGATGATAATAATTAAGTCATTGAATATTTACTTTGTGCCAGGCTATGTTCTAAGCCATATATATATATGTTTATTTCATCCTCATAAGAGCCCTATAAGCTATTTTCCTCACTATAAGATAAGAAAATACTCTGGTTTCTCTTCAGATCATGTAAATCTTTTGCCTTTTACTATAAGATAAGGAATAGTGATGGACAGGGAGGCCTGGCATGCTGCAGTCCATGGGGTCACAAAGAGTCGGATACAACTGAGCAACTGAACTGAACTGAAGATAAGGAAGCTGAGGCACAGAGAAACTCCCTCTGTGTGCGGGAAACGAGCATTAACAAAGGAACAAATGAGGGTCTCTGGGACTCTGCTGTCCAACATGGTAGCCACTAGCCACATGTGGCTGTTTAAATTGAAAGTAAAGTGAAATGAAATAAAATTAAAATTTCAGTTCCTCAGCCACAAGCATTTCAAGCACACAGCAGTCACACACAGCCAGTGGCTGCCATTTTGGACACAGAATATTTCCATCATCACCAAGCTCTTTGGGGCAGTGCTGATCTAGAGGGTTGTAGTCAATAATGGAAGCTCCAGGGTTTGAATCTTCTCTGACACTCACCAGTTTAAACAAATGTCTTAAACAAATTTCTTAAGCTCTCTGAATCTCTGGTTATTAACCTATAAAATGTAGTTAATAAGAACAGCATCCTCAATGAGTTTAGGGGAATACAAATTAATTCTTGGATCTTTAGAACAGCATTCAGCACATAGTAAACACTTGATCGATTATAAGCTATATTATAAATATATAAAATGATAGGAAAGAGTGATAAATATTATGAAGACAAACGAAGCAGAGTGAAGGGACAGAGGATGAGGAGTGCTGGCTTGGACAGATCAGCCAAGGAGGTCCTCCTGAGGAGATGGCATCTGTAAGAAGTCAGGAAGCCAGACCTAGGCAGCCAGGAAGGACACCTAAGCAGAAGCTGTGAGTGAAGCTTGTGAGGCTGCAGCCTGCTTGGTGTGTTCCAGAAACAGCATCCCAGCAGAGAAGCTGGGAAGGAGTGAACCAGGGAGGCAGGAGAGAGGACGTGACTCCGGAGACACTGACGGACCCTGGGGAGGACTTTGGTATTTGTTCTGAGTGTGGTAGAGGCTCCCAGTGGGTTTGGAGTGGGAAAGTGATAGGTTCTGACTTACATTTTGTAGAGTCGCCCCAGCCCTACGTAGGGCTTCCCTGCTGGCTCAGATGGTAAGGAATCCGCCTGCAATGTAGGAGACTCAGGTTTGACCCCTGGGTGGGAGGATCCCCTGGAGAAAGTATTCTTGTATCACTCCAGTATTCTTGCCTGGAGAATCCCAAGGACAGAGGAGCCTGGTGGGCTACAGTCCACGGGGTCGCAATGAGTCAAACACAACCGAGCGACTGACACTAATCAGCCACGTGTGGAGAGAGGACTGGTGGGGAGCAGGCATAGAGGCAGGGAGCTGGTGGCATGACAAGGAGTGGAGATGAGAAGTTTTCATGTTCAGAACCCCCTTCATACTGCTGTCTGCTCTGTCTGGAACTCTGCCCCAGTGTCCTCCTGGCTCACTCCCTCACCTCCTCAGGTCTTGACTCAGAGCCACCTTTTCAGAAAAGGCTCCTTGTCCCCTTTTCCCCACACATTTTACTCTGTAACACTTATCCTGATCTATTAATAAGATACAACATATTTTCCTGATTTGGTTTACTGTGGGAAGAAAACAAAAGGGTGGATTTTTTTGGTCAGTTTTGCTCATTACCGAATGCCCAGTACCTAAGCACTGTGCAGCAAAAATGTAGTGCTTGGGGAATATTATTGACTGAATGAATCCATGCATGAATTTTTGAGAGAAGGAGGAGCTCAGATGATCATTGAGAAAACTGAAGCCCAGAGAGGGAAAGCCACTGGCATAAAGCCACAGAGCATCTAAGGGCAGAGCATTAAGGGTACTGGAGCCACAGAGCATCGAGGGTCCTGGAGCCACAGAGCATCGAGGGTACTGGAGCCACAGAGCATCGAGGGTACTGGAGCCACAGAGCACTGAGGGTCCTGGAGCCACAGAGCATCGAGGGTCCTGGAGCCACAGAGCACTGAGGGTACTGGAGCCACAGAGTATTATGGGTACTGGAGCCACAGAGCATTATGGGTACTGGAGCCACAGAGCATTATGGGTACTGGAGCCACAGAGCATCGAGGGTCCTGGAGCCACAGAGCATCGAGGGTGCTGGAGCCACAGAGCATCGAGGGTACTGGAGCCACAGAGCATTATGGGTACTGGAGCCACAGAGCATTATGGGTACTGGAGCCACAGAGCAGGGTCCTATCCTGGAGCCACAGAGCATCGAGGGTCCTGGAGCCACAGAGCACTGAGGGTCCTGGAGCCACAGAGTATTATGGGTACTGGAGCCACAGAGCATTATGGTACTGGAGCCACAGAGAGCATCGAGGGTCCTGGAGCCACAGAGCATTATTATCGAGGGTACTATGGAGCCACAGAGCATTATGGGACTGGAGCCACAGAGCATCGAGGGTCCTGGAGCCACAGAGCATCGAGGGTACTCAGAGCATCGAGGGTCCTGGAGCCACAGAGCATTATGGGTACTGGAGCCACAGAGCACTGAGGGTACTGGAGCCACAGAGCACTGAGGGTACTGGAACCACAGAGCACTGAGGGTCCTGGAGCCACAGAGCATTGAGGGTCCTGGAGCCCTGACCCTGGTCCTGTCCTCTCGCCACTCTCCCCTGCCTCCTGTAATTCTTTCCCTTATTCTTGGAACTCTCAGTAAGCATCTTTCTCTCTGTGCTTCGTTGTCATGATTCTCTCAAACCAACTGTGTCTTGACTCCCTTTTTCCGTTTTCTCCAGCATGCATTCTTTTGTTCAGCTGAACTTTCCCTTTTTCTGAGAGCCTGACCTTTGGCAATATCCAGATTGTCATCTGCATCACATGAAAGAGACAAAACAGGAACCCATGATGCCTAACCTAGTTTGTCTGCCAGGGCAATTTGCCCAGTAAGATGCCAAGACACTGTTCCATGGCCGGGGGTGAGGGGAGGGGGTCGTGGAGATACTGAGCTGAACTGAGCATTCTCCCCTTAAACATACACACTGCTGAGCGACAATGAAGGTCCCGCGTTTGCTCTGGTACCTGCCCACAGATCGCCTGGGGAAACCTCATTCCATCTGCCCTCGAGGGCCGAGTCCCGACAACTGAGCCTTCCCTTCCCTCTGCGTGATGGCAGACAGGTCCTCAGACCTGGTGCCTCCACCCTGCCCCTTCCTGCCCCTCTTCCTGACCTACGCAGGCGGTAATTCTCCAGATCGCCTGCTGGCAATTCTGAACCTTTGTTCCATTCCCCCCTCTGGTAAAACAGCAAAATTCTCCTCTTTATTCTTTATCATACTAATAAAATTTAAAAGCCAACTTTTGGAACCTTTATTCTATTATATACTAGGCACTTTGCAAATCCACAATTTTTGCATAACCCATCTTACCAGTCAAGACTCAAAGTTCACCCCATGGGTAAGTGGTGGAGTTGGGCTCAGTCCTAAGGTTTGTCTGCATCTGATTCTAGAGCTTGTTTTCCTCCCCTTAGACACAATCACTTTTTACTCATTCAGTGCTTTTTAAAAATCAAGCCCCACCACATGCCAGCCGCTGTTCTAAGGACCAGGTTGTGGGGATGAGGAAGACAAGCTCCAGCCCTGGACAAACAAGTGGGAGAGAAACCAACGGGCAAGAAGTAAACAGCGAATGCAGAGGTCATTGTCAACAGACACAGTGGTCGTGGACCACAAGCCTGTTTGAGAGGTAGCACAGGACAGGATGTCCTGGCGGCGTGGTGGGGAAGGTGCCCGCACGCTGATGGATACCAGAGATGTGAAGCAAAGGAAATATATCACTGGAAACAGCTCGGGAGGGGCCATGGGTCGAGGCAAGCTGTCAGGAGAGCAGGGTGCATGGCTGACCTGAGGGAAATTCACAGGGTGGCGTGTCTCTCTTTAACCACTAACCGTGTGAAGGCGTCTTTGTTCTTCCTCGCCAGCCTTGTTAGGTTTAATGTCAAACAGCACTTCCTCTATGCTGGTCCCTCTCTTCTCTCCATACCTGGTTGGGCCTTGTAAAGGGTTTTACTCCTCCTGACACCAAAGGCTGAAGAACTTTAAAACCATAATCACAGCTATTGTAAATAGTGTTGCAATGAGCATTGGATTTGTGGGCACAGCGGGAGAAGACGAGTGTGGGACGAATTGAGAATGTATCATTGACATACATACAGCTATCATTTATATATACACTATCATGTGTAAAATGGGTTTCCCTAGTGGTTCAGGTGGTAAGAATCTGCCTGCAACACAGAGGACCCAGGTTCGATCCCTAGGTCAGGAAGATCCCCTGGAGAAGGGAATGGCTACCCACTCTGTATTCTTGCTTGGAGAATTCCATGGACAGAGAGCCTGGGTGGGCCACAGTCCATGGGGTCACAAAGAGTTGGGCATGACTGAGGAACTAAGATGTGTAAAACAGAAAGCTAGTGGGAAGCTACTCTATAACACAGGGAACCCAGCCCGGTGCCGCTCTGTGATAGCCTGGAGGGGTGGAGTGGGGGGAGAGGGAGGCTCAAGAAGGAGGGTGGAGATATATATATATATATATATATATATGTAATTATGACTGATTCACGTTCTTGTATGGCAGAAATCACCGCTACATTGTAAAGTGATTTTCTTCCAATTAAAAAAGAAAAGAAAAAAGAAAGCCACAATCACAAGAGAGCAAATTGCAGTAGCAATGGCTGTCTCGAGCTCCCCCTGGTGGCCGTTCTCCGCGCTCACCGTCTATGGCTCCCTGCGCTTCCATCTCTCCGCCTCCTCCCTACCCCTGTCCAAAGCCGCACTGGCTGCTACTCTCCCTCTTGGTCCAGCCCCCCTTATCAGAGACTGGATCAGACTCGAAGCCTGGCTTTGAGTCTGGTTGTCGTACCCCACATCCCCAGACTTACCTCCCTTCCTGACTTTTCTTAGCTCTTGTTTGATTATCTGACAAGGGTTCTAGAGCCCCAGGCCCCCACTTACCCAGAAAGTGACTTCAGAATCACTTCAGATGATTCAAGGGAGATTGAGAACATTACGCTGTCCCTTCTATGAGAAAGCATAAAGGACCTGCTCTCCAATTCAATGCTAAGAGAATATCAACGCTAAGTATTGCCTCCTTGGGAAAGATTCCCTGAGCCTCCAAATACAGGTGAAGGTCCCTCCTCGGTGCTTCCAGGGGGTGCTGCACCCACTCTTCATGTACCACCAACTAGCAGGGGCCATCTGACCACTCACCTCTTCCACTGGATGAGGGTCTCCTTGAGGGCAGGTCAACACAGTGTCTCAGGAGAGACAGGCTTGCTGGCACAGAGGGGCTTTATGAGGCCTGACTGGCCCAGATGAAGGCTCTGCTACAGCCTGACTGGCAGGACCTTGGGAAACCAGAACACATGTTCGTTTCCCTTTCTCACTGTCCAGGATGCGGGAATCCTTCCAGACCTGGTGCCTCTTCAGCTTTCTTTTTGGTTTCTCCTGAAAAACACACCTGGGGGATCTGTAGATTCAGCCAGGGCCGCAGGGCCAGAAGCACATGAGTCAAGAGCACCCTCTAATTGCAAGTAGGGAGATCAGACTGTTCAGGACGTAACTGAAACAGCACATGGGGATTTTCGTATCTCCGGAAGTCTCTGAGGCACCTCTGTTTAGAATGTAGTGAAGCCTTGGCACTGTCTGGAGTGCTGAGTTGGTCAGTCGGCAGAGATCTGAGAGACAGCCTTGCAACACCCAAATGCCTTCAAGTTGTCTATTACCCTCGTGTTTTATATGGTTGGATCTCCTTGCTGTCCAAGGGACTCTCAAGAGTCTTCTCCAACACCATGGTTCAAAAGCATCAATTCTTCGGTGCTCAGCTTTCTTTACAGTCCAACTCTGACATCCACACATGACTACTGGAAAAACCACAGCTTTGACTAGACGGACCCTTGTTGGTAAAGTAATGTCTCTGCTTTTTAATATGCTGTCTAGGTTGGTCATAGCCTTTCTTCCAAGGAGCAAGCATCTTTTAATTTCATGGCTGAAGTTACCATCTACAGTGATTTTGGAGCCCAAAAAGATAAAGTCTGTTACCGTTTCCACTGTTTCCTCATCTATTTGCCATGGAGTGATGGGACCAGATGCCATAATCGTAGTTTTCTGAATGTTGAGTTTTAAGCCAACTCTTTCACTCTCCTCTTTCACTTTCATCAAGAAGCTCTTTAGTTCTTCTTTGCTTTCTGCCATAAGGGTGGTGTCATCTGCATATCTGAGGTTATTGATAATTCTCCCAGCAATCTTGATTCCAGTTTGTGCTTCTTCCAGCCCAGCGTTTCTCATGATGTACTCTGCATATAAGTGAAATAAGCAGGGTGACAATATATAGCCTTGGTGTACTCCTTTCCCAATTTGGAACCAGTCTGCTGTTTCATGTCCTGTTCTAACTGTTGATTCTTGACCTGCATACAGGTTTCTCAAGAGGCAGGTCAGGTGGTCTGGTATTCCCATCTCTTGAAGAATTTTCCACAGTTTGGTGTGATCCACATAGTCAAAAGCTTTGGCATAGTCAATAAAGCAGAAGTAGATGTTTTTCTGGAACTTTCTTGCTTTTTTTCTGATTATCCAATGGATGTTGGCAATTTGATCTCTGGTTCCTCTGCCTTTTCTAAATCCAGCTTGAACATCTGGAAGTTCACAGTTTACATATTGTTGAAGCCTGGCTTGGAGAATTTTGAGCATTACTTTACTAGCATGTGAGATGAGTGCAATTGTGCGGTAGTTTGAGCATTCTTTGGCATTGCCTTTCTTTGGGATTGGAATGAAAACTGATCTTTTCCAGTCCTGTGACCATTGTTGAGTTTTCCAAATTTGCTGGCATACTGAGTGCAGCACTTTCACAGCATCATCTTTTAGAATTTGAAATAGCTCAACTGGAATTCCATCACCTCCACTAGCTTTATTCATAGTGACTCTTCTTAAGGCCCACTTGACTTCACATTCTAGGATGTCTGGTTCTAGGTGAGTGATCACACCCATAGTGATTATCTGGGTCGTGAAGATCTTTTCTGTATAGTTCTGTGTATTCTTTCCACCTCTTCTTAATATTTTCTGCTTCTCTTAGGTCCATACCATTTCTGTCCTTTATTGGACAATTCTTTATAACCCCTTTAAAAAAATGTATGCAACATATTGTGAACAACTTTCATATGGTTGAATGTCATTTTGGAGCAGCTTTTAAAATGCCTATCGCATGTCCTGGTATATGCAGGTACTAGAATTTATTTCAGTAACTCCCTACAGTTGAATATTTAGTTTGGTTCCAAAAATTTCACTATTATGAACAACTCAGAAATGAATCTTCTCTTATCCATGATTATGCCTGCAGGATAAATTACTAGAAGTAGACTTTCCCAGGTGGCTCAGTGGCAAAGAATCAACCTGCCAATGCAGGAGCTGCAGGAGATGCGGGTTCGAACCCTGGGTCCAGAAGATCCCTTGGAGGAGGAACTGGCAGCCCGCTCCAATATTCTTGCCAGAATAACCCCATGGACAGAGGAGCCTGGTGGGCTATAGTCCTTGGGGTCTCAAAGAATTGGACATGACTGAAGCGACTGAGCATATACACGCACATGCCTCTAGGATAAATTGCTAGAAGTGGACTTGCTAGGTCAAGGATGTGAATGTTTATAATTCTGCTACATCTCACCCCACTTCTCTCTACCAAGAAAGCGTTCACTTTGGCTCCAGTCAGCAGGGCACACGGGCGTGTATTGTCGTTTCGTGACGTTTTCTCCTGCCAAGGCGGCCTTAGGTGTTCCCTTAACCATATGACTGAAGTCTGCTTCTAGCGATTGAGCTTGATTTCCCTGGTGGCTAAGTCGGTAAAGAATCAGCCTGCAATGCGCAAGACCTGGGTTCAATCCCTGAGTTGGGAAGATCCCCTGGAGAAGGAAACAGCTACCGACTCCAGTATTCTTGCCTGGAGAACTCCAGGTACAGAGGAGCCTGGTGGGCTATAGTCCATGATGTCGCAAAGAGTCGGACACACACACACACGAGTGACTAACTTTCACTTTAACCTATATGGGAAAAGTCCTAGAAGACCCTCGATAATCTGATGTATAACAAGGATGGCGGGTGAGAGGATCAGCATCCCACTTGGAACAATGAATTTTAAAATGCCCTGATGGTCCTGTCAAACACAGCGCAGAGGTTAATAGACTCTAGGATCACACAGACTTGGATTTGAATCCTGATCTTGACTTGGGCAAGATCTTACTGAGACTCAGTTTTCTTAGCTGTGAAATAGAACCATAATATCACATCTGATGGGGTTTCTTGGGAATTAAATGTAATCAGGTGTGTAAAACCCAGTGCACAGAGTACCAAGTGAGCCCTCAGCACACAGTAGCTAGAACTGTCATTAAATAAGCACAATGATTTGAGCCAATATAGCAACTTGTTTACTTAGTTGAGGCCTTTAAGAGGCCTGTTAAACTGAAAATGATTTGCATCCAGCACAGCAGCTACCCTCACAGGAGAAGACGCCTGCAGGAAAAGACGCTGCGGGAAAAGACGCCTGTGTTAGCGAGTTAATTCCCTTAAACATTTGCTACATTCTGTGTTTTGTAATTCAGGGTTTCCTAACACTCCCTATGAAATTTTATTTGGCCTAGCAGGCCCCAGTTTCATAAAACTTGTTCTAGCAAACTTTCTCCATAGCAAGAAAAAGTAAACTCAGACTAGGCCACCAGGTCCGAGGCTCCCTGAATGGGGAGCTTGGGGAAAAAGCAGATCTTTGGATCTCTCTGAGTCCTCTGGACTAAGATCTTTGGGTAGGTTCCAGGGGTCTGTCCCATTAGCAAACTCCCAGATAATTCTTAAAGCTGGCTGGGCCCCAGACTGCAAGCTGGCAGTAAGAATCCTAAAAGTTAGAGTTCCTCTTTCTCTCTCTCCTTAAAGGTTTTTATATATCTGCCCAGGCCATGGAATTATTTAATCAGGTACCAGGCAGTCTATCAGGTCCTCTGTACAAATTAATTTCAAATAATTGGAATTGACCTTGGAAAGGTCAGCATAAGGATTGTTCCTCTTTCAGCGGTCCAGCATCAGCAGCCTTCTTCCAATTAGCACCGTGCACATCCCTTGGGTGGAGTAGGAAATGGCAACCCACTCCTGTATTCTTGCCTGGGAAATCCCATGAACAGAGGAGCCTGGCAGGCTACAGTCCACGGGGTCAAAAAGAGTCGGACACGACTGAGCAGCTAGACAGCAGCAGCCCCAGCACATCCCCTGGGGGCTGCACCGGTCACTGCGGCCACGGTCGGGGGAGTGTGTATTACACAGAAGAACCACGGGGTTAACTTTCCCCACCCCTCTGCTCTGTTGATGCAGCCCATCAGACACTCAGAGCCAGATTTTGAGGTTCAGCTGGTGATGAAGAGACGTGTATTCACCCGGAACACCTGGATCACTATCTACGCCTCACTTGGTTCCCGAGGAGGGCCCTGCAGCGTGGGTCCTGCAGCCTGACCCTATGAGGTCCCATGGCTGCTGCCCGCTTTCCAAGCCTGTTCTTACGTCTTCCATTTTTTGAGCTCCCAGCCTCCACAGTTGTTCAATGCATGCCATTTGTTGTTTAATGTAGAGTCAGTTTCTGCTGCCTGTAACCAAAAACATAGTCTGATCACTAGGGATTTTGGACCCCAGTTTACAGATCAAGAAGTCCAGTTCTGGGTTGTAACTCATAAGCAAAAAGCTCCCCTCCTTGAACACACACATGTCAGGAAATATCCAGTCTAGGCTTGGCCAGGCTGGATCTAGAGTTACAGTATCAAAAAAAGAGTATGACTCTCGGGTTTGGTTTCCTCACTGAGGCCCGCTCACCAGGCTATTTCCTGAGTTGTGCATCCAGTGCGGCCAGCCCCAGGGCTGCAGAACCGTAGCTTGGTTTTGCAGAGCTCCACTGGTGTGTCACACAAAGCGATCTGAGTTAGAATACAGACGAACACAGGCTTCCCTGGCGGCTCAGCAGTGACGACTCTGCCTGCAATGCAGGAGACACAGGAGACACTGCTTGGATCCCTGGGTCAGGAAGATCCCCTGGAGGAGGACATGGCAACCCACTCCAGTATTCTTGCCTGGAGAATCCCATGGACAGAGGAGCCTGGCAGGTTATAGTGCATAGGGTCTCAAAGAGTCGGACACGACTAAAGTGACTTAGTACACATGCACACACAGATAAATACATACGTTTGAAAGATATTAGATTTTGTGCACATGCACACAAGCACGCACATTATTGTATGCTGGAAAAATACAATTAGCTCATCTAAGTCATGATTTCATGCGATGTTGCTCAGAAAGAGGAAAAGTTTTTTTGGAGTTAAAAAATTAAATGAATTACCAATGTACTCTCTGACTCCATGAATTCACATTATTCTAAGTATCTCATATAAGTGGAATCAAGCAGTATTTGTCTACATCTAATGCATATTGACTGGAGAAGGGAATGGCAATCCACTCCAGTGTTCTTGCCTGGAGAGTCCCACGGACAGAGGAGCCTGGCGGGCTATAGTTCGTGGGGTCACAGAGAGTCGGACACAACTGAGCAACTAACAGGGCTACCCTGCTATTGCTAATGCATATTGGGGGCTCCCCAGGCCGCGCTACGCTAGTGGTAAAGAACCCACCTGCCAATGCAGGAGACGTAAGAAATGCAGGTTCTCTCGAGTTGGGAAGATCCCCTGGAGGAGGGCATACAACCCATTCCAATATTCTTGCCTGCAGAATCCTATAGACAGAGGAGCCTGGTGGTCTACAGTCAATGGGGTCGCAAAGAGTCAGACACGGCTGAAGCGACTCAGAACGGCACAGCACCGTGCATACTGGAATGTATTTTTAAGGCTAACTTGGTATGTGCCCTACAAACAGATTGTGTCTTCTTTTTAGGTTCTCACTAGTTATCTGTGTTATACATAGGAATGTATATATGGCAGAGGCCAGGGGCTGTGGGTGACGATGGGGCGGGGGGAGGTGGAATGAGTGTTGGATGGAGACAGGTTTCAGTTCAGGAAGGAGGAAGGTTTAGGAGGCGGATGATGGTGAGATTTGCACAGCAAGGTGAATGTACTCAGTGCCCCTGAACTGTAGAGTTAAATATGGTTAATGCAGGATGTTTTGTATTAAATGACTTTTACCACAATAATAACATTTTTAAGAATTAATTGAATTAAAATAAAATGGTAAATATGAAGAAGTAATTGTGTTTAATCTTAGACAAAACAACAACAACAAAAAGACATGATGTCAAGACAAGAAGTTCTGAAATTGGAGGCTCCAGTGGAGGGGGAAGAACCTCTGGGGAGAGTCTTGGACCAGATACCGGACGCTAATGTGCCAGCCCGAGGGAGGTAGCTTCTTGGTACCACTTCTTCTGTTAAGATGGATGATCTTTAAACTTCTGCTTGTTATTGGCCATCCATTTTTTTATCTGCCAGTATCAACAAAACCAAGCCTGGGTGACAGAGATAGGCTTTCTTTATCCAGTGTCTAATGAGCAAATGATAGAGGCAAGTTTTCTGTCTATACAAAGGGAAGTTCTGGGAAGCCCGTGGACTGGAAATTCAAGACTGGTGTTAACCCGAGGGCATGGGCAAAGCATGTCCCCCTGGCATTGGAGAAGTTCAGATCTGAGCCACCTTCCACTTACTTGCTCATTGCTTTCTTCCAGCATTCAGGGCAAATTTATTACCCACTTCTCAGATGCTGGACACTTTGCTGCAAGCTGGCATTCCACAGTTGTCTATCCCCCAGTGCCCACTCTCCTGAGTGAGACTAGGCTTACTTTGTCCCCTAAGGCTTATTGGTGTTGGTGAAGAGGGCCTGGTTGCATAAGACCAAAGGAGTGGGAGAGCACTAATCTTTCTGTGTGTCTCGGGAGAGTGTGGGAGACAGTGTGCAAGCCAACCAGGAATTTGCAAGCCTCCCTCATCTAATAATTCGACTGGGCTTTAATCTCCTCATCTGTAAAGTGGGAAGAGTAGTATGCACACAGACAATGTGTAGAAAGGGAAAAGGCTTAGTGACATTCACTGGTATGTATATACCTCACTTTCTTCACCAGTTTACCCTTGATAGATATTTACGTTGTTTCCACATGTGTCTATTGTAAGTAATCGACATGGGGATGCAAATTATTCAGCCTTAAAGAAGAATGAAATCCTGTCATGTGCTACAGTAGGAATGAACCTTGAGGACCTTATGCTAAATAAAATAATCTGGTCACAGAAGGATAGATACTGCCTGATTTCCACTGACACAAGGTAGGTAAAGTAGTCAGGTACTTCTTAGTACAAGCAGAAAGTAGGCTGGTGGCTGCCAGCGGCTGAGAAGGGGAAATCCGGAGTTACTGTTCCAGGGTTCTAGAGTTTCTGTTACACAAGCTGGAAAAGTTCCAGAGAGCTGCTGCCCAGCAAAGCACGCACACAGCTGAGATGACTGTGCTGCGCTGAGTCACTTAATCCTGTCCGACTCTTTGACACTCCGTGGACTGTAGCCCTCCAGGCTTCCCTGTGCACGGAATTCTCCAGGCAGAAATCCTGGAGTGGGTTGCCATTTCCTACTCCAGGAGATCTTCCCAACCCAAGGATCGAACCCACGTCTCTGTGTCTCCTGCATTGGCAGGCGAATTCTTTATCACTGCGCCTCCTGAGAAGCCCAAACATATATGTATTGTACTTCTAAAAATTTGTTGAGGATAGATTTCATGTTAAGTTTTCCATCACAATAAAAAAGGTAAAAGGTCTAAGCAAAAAATACTATATATTCTTTATGAATATTTACATTGGTAGTAAGTGTATAAAAACATAGGAGGATGCCATCTACCAATCTTCTGCAAGCAATTGTCTCTAGGAAGGGAGAGAGAGAAATGAGATTGGGGAGGGGAGGACTTCAATGTATTTGTAAAGTCTTAATTCTTAAAACAAGAGAATCTGAAGCTAAGGGGGCAAAATATGAATTTATCAAATTGGGGTAAGGGGTACATTGGGATTTATCATTATTTATGTTGTTTGAAATATTTAACAATAATAATTAAGAAAAAGAAAGTGCTTATATTATGTTTTAAATGTTTAACAATAATAATTAAAAATAAGACTGGTCTCAGCAAAGTGCTTGCCACAGAGAAGAGCTCAAAAAGTGGCGGCCAAGTAAGAAAGGGAAGCGCTAAGCCCGTCCAGAGACCCAGAAGAGGTCCAGAGGTGCTTCCACAGGAGCTCAGGCTTTCTTGAAGCTGGGGTAAGGGAGCTGGGGCCACAGCGCAAGAGCTCTCCGACACTGAAGGCCAGCTCCAGGCCTGGGGACCTGCCCCGCAGGTTTATCATGGGGAGCAGTGAAGTCCCAGCTCCAGCCCTGAGCCCCTCATCATCAGGGACTGTACAGCAAAGCAACTGAACTCTCTCCTCTGTTGTCAGTAACCATGCAAAGTGGTGCAGCTACTTTGGAAACCAGTTTGGTCATTTGTAATCAAGTTAAATATTCACTTACCCTGTGAACTAGCATTCCATTCTTAGGTATTTGCCCTAGAGAAGTGAAATGTACATGAATGTTTACAGCAGTTCTATCATAATTGCCAAGAAGTGAAAATAACCCAAATATCTTCCAACTGGCAAATGGGTACAAGAATGGTGGTATATCTATACCAAGGAAAGCCACTCAGCAATAAAGAACAATGAACTCTTGATACATGCAACCATTTGGATGCATCTCAAAGGTATCACTTGGAGTGAAAGAAGTCAGTCTCAGAAGACTACATACTATGAGACGCCTTACATATAGCATTCTGCAAAAGGCAAAACCACAGTGGTACAGAACACAACAGTGACTGCCAGGGACTAGAGACTTGGGAGAGGACAACTACCAAGGGGGAGCAGAAGATGGTTTTTTGAGTGTTGGAATCTGTTCTGTATCCTGATTGTGGTGGTTGGTTGGTTATACAAACAAACCTAGACATTAAAACTCATAGAATTCTGCACACCAATTTTGCTATATCTTACTATATCAATTTTACTATATCTTAATTTAAAAAAGCAAAGCTTTTTAAATGCTGGAAGTAGCAGTATACTTTGCAGGTGGTCAGCCATCAAAGATTGTTTTTCATTGTTGTTTAGTTGCTCAGCCATGTCTGACTCTTTTGCGACCCCTTGGACTGTAGCCCACCAGACTCCTGTGTCCTTGGGATTTTCCAGGTAAGAATCCTGGAGTAGGTTGCCATTTACTTCTCCAGGGGAGCTTCCTGATCCGGGGATCGAACCCACATCTCGTATGTCTCCTGCACTGGCAGGCAGGTTCTCCACCACTAGTGCCACCTGGGAAGCCCTAACATTGGCACAAAATATCTAAAATCTGTCATATTTGCAAAATGTGAAGCAGTTGTTTTGTATATATCTTCCAAAACACACCATATCTGTCAACTCCAAGTTCATTTTATGCGAAATGCAAGTCTAATGTATGCATAGATATTGGGAAATGGAGAGTTTCCCTTCAATGTGTAAATTTTGTGTCCCTCTTGAATGGGGTAATGAGTAAAAGTGGGAACTGGGGCTGAGAATGGAGACAAGGTCAGCAGAGGTAGAAGTGGATTATGTATTCTATTTATTTATTATTTATTGCCTTGAAGCCCTAGAAGAGGTGGACGAACAGGCCAGAGAGGCTGGTTCAGACAGTGTAGGGAAGAGGGTGGGGGCGGCGCTGCCCACACAAGCTGAGCAAGGTGTTACCACGGCTGAACCAAAACTATAATCGTGGAGACCTGCAAAGGGCTTTGGGAGATGTCTGCCCAGCAGGTGGACAAATGGATTAATCACCCCAGGCTTATTTCCTTTTCGTGACTGAGAGCTTTTCATGCTTTGGGCATCCCAGGGGGATGGAGAGCAGTCAGAAATAGAATACAATCAAAACTTGGAGTGTGGACTAGATGGGGCATAGAAGAAATGTCCCTTTCCACGTGTGTCATTTGCAACAAAAGAAAAAAATTTGAAAATTAATTTTGAGATGTATAAAAAATATGAACAGATGGATGGATAGAAGGGTGGCTAATTGCTGGACCGATATAGGATAAAAACAAACTTAGGTCCTCAAGAAGATGAAGCATAAATATCCAGTCTGTATGTGTTGGCTATGCATAATGACTTCCTTCTAATAAGTATATGTGGAAATTGGGGGGAAAGAGTAACTTCCCTCTTTGGAGTGAAAAATCCTAATAAACACTGTGTCAGCCAGTGATCAAGACCAGCTTCAGCAGTGGTAAAGCATGGGATAGGATAGTTCATCCCTTTAATGTGATGTGATGTGAATGGCACTTTACCTCTACAGTCTTTCTTCCAAAAACTTATAACCTCAGGCTAGTCATGAGAAAATCATCATATTCACAACAGGCAAGATATGGAAATGATCTAAGTATTCCTCTACAAATGGATGGATAAAGAGACAAGGAATATATAGTGGAATACTACTTTAACCACGAGAAAGAAGGAAATCCTGCCATTTTGCAACCATAGGGATGAATCTTGACGGCATTACACTAAAAAATAAGTCAAGCAGAGAAAGATACAGGTGGTATGATACCCTTTATATGTGGAATCTAAGAAGGCTGAACTCATAAAAACAGAAAGTAGAATGGTGAAAGATAGGGAAATGGGGAGATGTTGGTCAAATGTCACTAACTCTCAGTTATAAGATGAATAAGTTCTGGAGATCTATTATGACGCATGGCAATAATGGTCAATAATACTGTATTTCCATACTTGAAAACTGCTAACAGAGTAGATTTTAAATATTCTCACCACAAAAAAGAAATGATAATTATGTAAGGTGACAGAGGTGCTATCTAACCCTAGGTGGAGATCATTTCACAACATGTAAGTGTATCAAATAATCACAGTGTACACCTTAAACTTACACATCTTTTTATTAAACTTTTTTGTTTTACACTAGAGTATAGCTTGTTAACAATACTGTGATAGTTTCAGGGGGACAGCAAAGGGACTCAGACATACATACACGTGTATCCATTCTCCCCCAAACACCCCTCCCATCCAGGCTGCCACATAACATTGAGCAGGATTCCCCATGCTAGGCAGTAGGTCTTTACTGGTTACCCGTTTTAATATAGCAGTATGTAAATGTCCATCCCAAGCTCCCTAACTATCCCTTCCCCCGATCCGTCCCCGCAGGAACCATAAGTTTGCTCTCTAAGTCTGTGAGTCTGTTTCTGTTAAACTCACACACTTCAGTATCTCAATAAAACTGGAAAAAATAAATTATAATTAATTTTTAAAAGAAAATCATCAGGCAATTCCCAACTGAGGGACACTCTGCCAAGTACCTGATCATTATTCCTCAAACTGTCAAGGTCATCAAGTACAAAGAGAGTCTGAGAAACTGTCACAGCCAAGAGAAACTTAAGGAGTTGTTCAGTCGCTCAGTCACATCCGACTCTGCAACCCCATGGACCGCAGCACGCCAGGCTTCCCTGTCCTTCACCATCTCCTGGAGTGTGCTCAAACTCGTGTCCACTGAGTCCATGATGCCATCCAACCATCTTGTCTCCTGTGGTTCTCCTCTCCTCCTCTATCTTTCCCAGCATCAGGGCCTTTTCCAATGAGTCAGTTCTTCGCATCAGGTAGCCAAAATATTGGAGCTTCAGCTTCAGCATCAGTCTTTCTAATGAATATTCAGGGTTGATTTCCTTTAGGATTGACTGGTTGGATCTCCTTGCAGTCCAAGGGACTCTCAGCAGAGAGTCCCTTGGACTTCTCCCACAACACAGTCCAAAAGCATCAATTCTTCTGTGCTCAGCCTTCTTTACGGTCCAACTTTCACATCCATACGTGATCACTGGAAGTACCATATTTTTGACTAGATGGACCTTGCACAAGCTTAAGGAGAGAAGACAACAAAATGTAATGTGGGACTTCCTTGGTGGTCCAGTGGCTAAGAATCCACCTGCCAATGCAGGGGACACATGTTTGATCCCTGACGTGGGAAGATTTCACATGCTGAGGAGCAGCTAAGCCTGTGAGCCACGACTACTGAACCCACGCGCCCTAGAGCCTGTGCTCCACGTGGGAAGCCGCTGCAGTGAGAGGCGGATGCGCCGACTAGAGAGCAGCCCCGACTCACCACAGCTAGAGAAAAGCCATATGCAGCAGCACACCAAACATGACCAGACATGAGTAAACACCAAACACAACCCAACACAACCAAAAACAAATGAACCAGCACATGCCTTTTAAAAATGTAGTGTGATATCCTGGATGAAATCATAGAGCTGGAAAAAAAGGATGACAAATGTACTATACTGATACATGATGCTAATACACGGATGAAACAGTGCAAGGGACCTCTGAATTATCATCGCAAGCTTTCTCTAAATCTAAAACGTTCTAAAATTTAAAGTTTGTTTAAATAAATAACTTAGAAAAATGTTCATGGTAGAAGCTAGGTGGTGAATAATGTTGATGTGCAGGGTGAAATTCTTCCAACTTTGTTGTGTGTTTGAAATTACTCCTAATTTTACAAGTTAATATGTGAGCATTTTGTTTAAACTGCAGGATAGGAAGATCTCGAAATGCTTCAAGCAGCTAGTAAGCAAACAGTCGTAAATTAAAATGAACTGCATAGCACTAATAAAGATGTGCAAATTACCTCTGAGGTCTCATCCTCACTTGATGTGCTATGTTCATTGCTTTATATGACTTGATGTAAAGTGATTTGTAAAAATATTGATAATTTCCCCATCAACTTTGGTTCCTCCAACCCTGGACCTCCCAGCCTTGAGATTTTAAGATTCTTAATTGCAGCTTCTATATGCCCCACAGTTGGAGAGATGCTCTATATTAACATATTTCTGCAGATGACCTAGTATCCTACTTCACAGACAAAAACAGACTATCAGGTATAGCTCCCCCACTTCCTGTCCTCCTACCTACAAACTTATTTATAACCTTCCCACCCTCGCCCCTTCCTTCCAGTCTCAAGAGCTGTTTAGGGTTGACTCCGCCCTCTGCCCTCCAGCCTCCCCTCCCTAATTCTTCCACAGCAGTCACACTTTCCACCCATGATTTTATTGCTTTCCTAAATCTTCATATCCTCTCCACCAACTCTTCTTCACAGACCTCCCTCCAAGTCTGTGAATTTCATCTTTAAACGATGAACTGAGTTCTCTAGAGGCAAAACGAATCAAACACAAAAAATCTTCCCCTGCCTCGGTTCCTCTATTTTTCCCACAGTCGGGGTTCTCAGGCCACTGTCCACACTTGCCATCTGCACACACATTCATCCCTAGTGCCCGACTCTCGCTGAAGCCCTCTGCCCAGGTCACTGGTGTTTCTCCAAGGTCCACCCAAGCAGCCTGGCTGTCAGCAGTGGCGTTCTCCCTCTCCTCCCCCCACCTTTGTGGCTAATCCTTGTTAGCATCTCTTGCTGGTTCCTCTTTCTCTGATCACCCTGATAAATATCAAAGCTCTGTCTTGACCTTCTTATCATGCCTTAACACACTCTTCCTGCATGATCCAACTCCTCTCAAGGTCTCCATCTCTCTGATGACACCCACATCTACACTTCCCACACAATACAAAGGGCTGACGTGCAGCTTGTTTTGAGGACCTACCATATGCTGGGCACTGTATAAGCATTTTCCATACCTCGTCTCATCTGATCTTTACAACAAGCGTAGGAGGGTGGTACTCTGATTATCATTCCATTTTATGGAACACAGAGAGATCAAACGGTTTGCCCAAGCTCACACAGCCTTGAACCCTGCCTGTGCTCTAACCACACACTACTCTCCTTGCAGAACATCTCCACCTAGAGTTCCTTAATTGGCCCCAAAGTCAACATGCCCCAAATGGAGAGCATATTCTTTCCCCACCTTGCATATTTAGAGGAAGCTCCAGACTTGCTTTTACAATTGGGCAGAGAGGAACTCTTTAAGAAAAAGAAAAGCAAATGAAAATAGTGATTACAAAATGAGGTTCAGAGTCTTGAAGCTTCAGCCTGAATTTTTCTCAACATGTTTCTGGTGCTGCAGCAGGGTGACTGTTAGACACACACGTCTCATCAGTTCTTCCATGACTTCTCATCATTCTCTGTGAAGTGAAAGTAGCTCAGTCGTGTCCAACTCTGTGACCCCATGGACTGTACAGTCCATGGAGTTCTCCAGGCCAGAATGCTGGAGTGGGTAGCCTTTCCCTTTCCAGGGGATCTTCCCCACCCAGGGATTGAAGCCAGGTCTCCCTCATTGCAGGCGGATTCTTTACCAGCTGAGCCACAAGGGGCTGAGGTCTAAATCCTTCAGTTTAGCATTTCCCAACTCTGCTTGACATTGTCAGGCTTACTTCTCACTCTGTTCTTCTTTTGTTCCTTTTTCCAAGAAATAATTCTTGAGTACTAAGAGTGGACCCAATTCCAATGTGTGTGTGTGCCCACGTGTATGTGTGTGGTGTGAGGGGTTTTTCCCATAACGCCAAGCAACACCTGGGCACCATCGGGATGTACTATGTGTGTGTGGGTTAGTCACTCAGTCATGTCCAACCCTTTGCAACCCCATGGACTGTAGCCCGCCAGGCTCTTCTGTCCATGGGATTCTCCAGGCAAAATTACTGGAGTGGGTTGCCATTTCCTTCTCCAGGGGATCTTCCCAGCCCAGGGATCCAACCCACAACTCCTGCATCTCCTGCATTGGCAGGCAGGTTCTTTACTGCCACCTGGGAATCCCAGGGTGTCCTATAACCCAATTCAAACTCTGACACTGTCTTCCTGAAGACAGCCTCAGATCCCATAGGTGAAGGGCTCAGCTGCAAGAGGCTTCCCACCCCCGCCCCCAACTTCAGCGGCCAACCTCTAGTTCAGGTTGTCACCTGCGCTTCTGACGGGCTGGCTGTAGATGAGCACCCCCTCCTTAGGTTCCAGTAGCTTGCTGGAGTGCCTCACAGAACTCACAGAAACATTTCACTTACTGGCTCATCAGTTTATCATAAAAAAGATATACTAGGAACAGCCAGATGGAGGAAAGAACTAAGCAAGATAGGTAACTGAGAAGTACTTCGAAGTCAATTAACCAAAGTGATGTCACTGAGGTGCTACTTTAGAAGGAATAGTCAAGTTCCCTTACAAGAAGGTGGTATTTGTGTGAAACCCAAACGGTGAGAAAGGAACAGCCAAGCGAAGAGGAGAAGAAAGGCCTGATGTGAACAAGCTTGGGTATTTGAGGAACAGAAAGGAGCAGAAAGAGTAGAGCCAACAGGAGGGCGGCCAGGAGGTGAGGCTGGGGTCACCCAGGGGATGAGATCGTGCAGCCTCTTGCAGGCCGTGAACGAGTTAGCGGCATGTGTGACTGCGTGGGTGAAGCAGTGAGTAAACACACGGACACGAGACACAAGCGTGTCTCAGATGCAGTTTGTCTGTGCGGGGTCTCTGCTTTGAGCCCTCCTCTGACCACCTGGTTGGTATCAGGTGAGACAAGCTTTGTCCTGAGCACCAGGCACATCGCTGTTGGACAAACTGAGGCGGCCACCTTGGCCCCACGTCCCGTCTTCAAACCAAGGCAGAAGGACAGTGAATAGCCTTGCCCAGAAACGCCCAGGGCAGCCCAGGGCTAGATATTACTTCCTGGTCCAGGACTGATTTGATCACCGTCCCTCAGGGCCCCTGAGTGAAGAGCAAAGTAACAGATGAGTTTGGGGGAGGGCCAGAGACCGTGCGCGAACCAGGGAAAGCCAGGAAGTTTAGCAACAGTCAAAGCCCGTTTTGGATCCTTTGGGTCCACTGCATAGCACAGGGAACGCTGCTCAGTATTTTGTAATCACCTATATGGAAAAAGAATGTACATGGAAGAAAAGCTAGGTGCTCAGCCGCGTCCGACTCTGCAACGTCATGGACTGTAGCCCACCAGGTTCCTCTGTCCATGGAATTCTTCAAGCAAGATACTGGAGAGGGTTGCCACTTCCTACTCCAGGAGACCTTCCCGACCCAGGGATCGAACCCAGGTCTCCTGCATATGGGCTCCCCTGGTCGTTCAGACAGTAAAGAACCCAAGCAAAGGCTCAAGAGACCGGGGTTTGATCCCTGGGTCGGAAAGATCCCCTGGAGTAGGAAATGGCAACCCTCTCCAATATTCTTGCCTGGAACATCTCGTAGACAGAGGAGGCTTGTGGGCAACAGTCTGTGAGGTGGTAAAAGAAGTGGACATGACTGAAACAACTAAATAACATGTGTGTGTGTGTGTGTGTGTGTAGCTGAATCACTTTGCTGTATACCAGAAACACTGTAAATCAACTATACCTCAATAAAAACATTTTTTTAAGATTTTGGATCCTTTCTCAAGCATTCATCACTACATGAATGACCTTGTTTCCCCATTTTGTTTATCCAAGTTGATATTTCCCATTTGCCACAATAGCACAAAAAAAAGAAAGAAAGAAAGAAAGAAAAGTCGAAACTGCTTCACTTCCTCTTCCCTCAAGACCCAACACGACAATCCCAATTGCCCTCCAGAGGCCGAGCTGCACATCAAACAAGCAGTGGAGTCTTCAGAAGGCAAGAAGGTGTCTCTTCAAGGCTTGGAAACAGGACAAAAGCTGGGGCACCAGGGGAGCAGGCGTCAGACCCAGCCTCCAAGGGCCTCTGAAAGCCCACCTCATACAACACCCTCCCCTGTCCCCACCTCGCACGGGAGCAGATCATTCAACTTCTCAATTAGTTATTGTGGGAGGAATAATTCACATGGCTGAATTATTTTTCCTTCTCATTTAGTCCTTTTTGTCTTGCTCTTTAAAACAAAGTCTAAACAGACTTTGGGCCACAGGATCATCTAGGAACGGATAGTTCGATGGTTTGGAAGCTGGTTTTCTGAAAGCCCTGGTCCCAGGAAAGTTCAACGTTGCCATATTTTGCCAGAAGGCCAACTGCAGATCACACACACACACACACACACACACACCCCTCCCCTGGCCCCAGTTCTGCTCCACCCCCCCACCCCCAACCCCAGGAAGCAGATTTCTCAACCAGCAGGGCCTGGTATGAGTCACGGGCAATTCCGTTTTCTTTGGGGGCATAAGACCTCCCTCTCGCTCTTGGGGCCACACGCGGTTGCTGAGAAGGAGGTGTGGTCCTTATCTAGAGGGAAATTCCCACATCTGTACCCTGCAGGGCAAGAGCACAGTCTCTCTGCTCAACTGTCTGAGAGTCACGGAGGCCCCTGTTCCTGGTAAAGGCCTGTGTTCCTGGTCGAGGGCTGTGGTCTGGGGGATGTGCAGGTGGTGGGGGAACAGTGGGGGAAGGAAGGCTAATGGGAACTGCAGGCTCCTCGAGGGGTCTGCCCATGGTCACATGATGATGGGGGAGGGTGTGTATAACTCATGGGGTGCATGGGTGGGTTAGTCTCTATGTTGTGTCCAACTACTGTGACCCCATGAACTGTAGCTGCCAGGCTTTTCTGTCTGTGGGATTTCCCAGGCAAGAATACTGGAGTGGGATTGCCATTTCCTTCTCCAGGGAATCTTCCTGACCCAGGGATCGAACCCACATCCCCTGCATTGCAGGCAGATTCTTTACCACTGAGCCCCCAGGGAAGCCCTGTGTATGTTCACACTTATGTACAAAGGGAAAAACAGGAGAGGAAGCAGAGGTCATTACTATCCGGCACCACAGCTGGCTTCTGGGGCTTTCAAACTTTCCTTTAGCTGCTGCTGCTTTTGGGGAGGGAATAAAGAAGTCCCACCCGCTCCTCCCTCTACCTTGTTGATCCATGAGGAAGGATGGTCAGGTCCATTGCTCACACAATATTCCTTCTTTCCTCAAATCATCTCAGACTAAGCAAAGAAAAGGGCAGTGGCCCTCCCCCCGAGAGCATCACAGTGGCAGGAGAGGAAGAGCCCTGCATGGAGGGCCAGACCCTCCCTGAATCCGTGAGAGTTGTTCCACGGCTCCTTGGGGATGGGGAAGATGAGTCTTCAGGAAGACTCACCTCTGGCATCTTTTGTTTCCTGCCCTTTCTCAGGGGGAAATGATGCATACCGCTTCTTGTCACCCACCCGCAGGCTGCCCCCATCCTTGATAGGGACAGGGAGGAGGGAGACAAACCAAATGAAGCCAGTAAGCCTTAAATGTCACTGGCGAAGATGAAATATTATGCAAAAAAATTTTTTTAAAAAGGCACAAAATGATTTGGGCTGTGGGTCTTTTGTTGCTAATGTTCTGTGTTGTGGTTTTTTTTTTTTTTTTAAGTATTAAACTCACATCATTTAATGTTTATAGCATCTCTACAAGGTAGGCAAGATCTACTTCATTTTGCAGATTTTATTTTATTTTGTTTCATTTATTTTTATTAGCTGGAGGCTAATTGTGTTGTGGTTTTTAAGGATGAATGTATGAATGTATCATCTGTGTAACTGAAAATTAATCAAAATTATCATCAAAGCAACAAAAGAGAAAGCAGCCATAGGTCTGCTTGGTAACTCTGCCCCAGGGGTCAACCCTGCCTGAAGCCCTTTCATCCCAAGCCTCTGAAGGCTGCCATGGGACATTCTGGTGACCAAAGGGGCCTGCGCCCATCTCAGGACACGGAGGGCTTCTGTTGACCCTTGACGCCCAGTGGGCAGGTGGGAGGGTACAAATCCCAGACAACAAGTTGATGCAAAATGGCACTGCCCAGCCAAACCACAGGAAGAGGAGAAATTCAGTAAACGGAAGACACCTCACTGAACCCAGACGAGGCAGACGCCCACGTCTGAGTCTTAGGTGAAAGGGGAACATGTCAAATATGTTCTTAGTAAGGGTTCATCAGAAAAGAAAGCGTTTTACAGCATGCATCCTGGGGAGGGCCATTCTGAGTCCAGAGTCCTGGGCCCTGGTTTCCCCAAGTTCAGCGCCAGGAGTCCACCGTGGCCTCTGCTCTGCCGGCCAGCATACAGTCTCAGGAAGTGGAGCGAAGGAGGGTTTCCGCTCAGATAACCTGAAACCCAAGCTCCTTGGCCCCTGAATTTAGTGTGGTTTCATTGTGCTTCCCCCAGCAGAGGGCAGGGTAGTATCGCTCTCCTCTCTCCCCTCCCCGCCTCCAGGTCCAAACTAGAGAAGGTGAGCATTAGCAAAAATGTGGCTTTTCTCCAAGGGTGGAAAGGCAGAAAGCCTCATTTCCTTCTGAGCCCCCGACTGGCCCAGGAATCACGGAGATCCTGATGTTACTGCTCCGAGCATCAGGGGTGTGGGAGCACGGCGTGTGCTCAGGGGGCTAACGTCTCTGTCACCCTGGGCTCACCCCCGTCCCTTTTATGGTGAGGCTGGAAAAAACAGCGTGAGGCTTCTCTGAACCTTTGAGGTCCTGTCTGGGGATGTTTCCTGCTGAGGTTCTGACATCACTGCATGACCTTTCCTCCTTAGGAGAGCGGGGTCCAGGTGTTGCTCCTGGGATGGTCCCTCGAGCTGAAAAGAACCAGTGTCAGTGGTAGTGTTCACTCCCTAGGAAATGTGCTGTTTCTCAGGAAAACTGCAGAAGCCCCAAATGCATTTGCCACAGACAAAGCTAGATCAGCAGAACAGGGGTTTGGACTCAGAGGCCAGTTCAGCTCTGCCGTGGGTGGAGAGAGGACGCAGAATGTGGTTTTACAGTTCCTGGGGTTTAGGGAGCTCAGAAACTCCTTCTCTCTCTCTCGACGCATGCTGCGCCACTCTTAATGGTGCAGAAAACTCCGCCCTCTCTCTGTAATGACACGGTTTTCCACAGCCTCAGCTTTTCTGTCATTTTCAGCTTTTCCCTGATGCTGTGAGAGAGGTGGGTACTTCTGCAACCTCTCCTCCCCCTCAATCACCCGCTCTCTTTCTCCCCTGCCTTCTGCTTGTTCTCTCCCATTCTCCTCTGTCCTCTGTCCTCTCTCTGCCCGCCCCAGGCAGAAAGAGGAGCATGCCACTTTCTGGTTAAGAAGTTTTGCTTTGCACAAACACAGCCAGCTTATGATGCTGCCCTTCCCAGCTGGGGACGTGTTTATTTACATTTAGGAACATGAGGAGAGAGGCTTAGCTGGGAGTTTCTAAGACCAGAGAAAATTACAGTGATACTTAAAGGTGATGCCCTTGGGGACTTCCCTGGTGGTCCAGTGGTTAAGAGCCTGAGCTTCCAATGCAAGGGAACAGGTTTGGTCCCTGGTCAAGGAACCAAGATCCCGCAAGCTTCACGGCATGGCTTAAAAAAAGCATTTTTTAAAAAGTGATACCCTTGCCAAGGTGCTGAGCTGCTGTTTGATTCAGGCGGCCACTAAATTCGGAGTAGAGGGGCTTCTGGAGGGGAGTGTCAGAAAGGAAGAAGGCTAAGCTAGCCTTGATGTCAAGCTTAATTTTTGCGATGTTCCCAAGCCAAGTGACAGAGACAGAAGCACAGAGGGAAAGAGGGTGGCAGAGTAAGACAGAGCGGGACGGGGAGGCCAAAACACCAAAGGGCAAAGGGCAAGAAAGAAGAGCGACCGTTCTTGAATATGTTTAAAAATCACAAATAATATTTGAAGACAGGTGAAATGTTTTAGTTTTTTCACAATTTATTTTGAAATCTCTTCAAACTTACATTAAAGTTGCAATAATATTAAAAGAAAAACAAAATAGAAAATCTCTATATACTCATATTCCCATCATACAAATGTCCCAACTGTTACTTTAGCACATACGCTTCATCAACCACAGTCTCTTTCATCTTCCTTCCTTCCCTCCCTCCCTCCATCCCTTCGTTCCTTCCTTGACAAGGAAAAGAGGTTAAAGGGGATATTTCCTTATTTACTAAATGAAAGCGCCCCGCAGCAGGTGACTGGCAGCCAGGGAAGACTCCACGGGAACCAGGACCGAACCAACAGTGAAGCGCAGGGAACTTGATTCCGTGCTCTGTGGGGACCTAAATGGAAAGGAAATTCAGAAAGGAAGGGATAGATGTGTGGCTGATTCCACTGTGCAGCAGACACTAACACCACATTGTAAAGCAAATACACTCCAATAAAACTTTTAAAAAATCAAAGAAGGACTAGGATCAGTTAAGTGCCAAGGTCCCCAAGCCTTTGTTCCTGGCCTACAAGGCAACTTGTACCCTCACTGCTCTGTGGCACTGGATGGTTGAAATGTACAGCAGGCCCCCCGCACCCCACCCCTCGAGGCTTGTCCTGGAGAGCCAGGTCACGGGTTGGTCTGCCTGGGGAGACCAGAGACCCCAACCACTGATATACCTGTCCTACTGACACCCCCTCAGATTAGAGATGACATGCTGTGTGGGGGGCGGGGGGGAACAGGCCAGGGATCGAACAGCCTCCTGCTGGACCCAGGACCTGCCTCTTTCAAGATGCTTGTCTTAAGTCCCCTAATCTTTGTCAGCCTTGGTTTTCCCATCTTTAGAATGGCGGTATTAATATTCCTTAATTGCACTCATCTCACACGCTAGTAAAGTAAAGCTCAAAATTCTCCAAGCCAGGCTTCATCAATACGTGAACCATGAACTTCTAGATGTTCAAGCTGGTTTTAGAAAAGGCAGAGGAACCAGAGATCAAATTGCCAACATCCCCTGGATCACCGAAAAAGCAAGAGAGTTCCAGAAAAACATCTATTTCTGCTTTATTGACTATGCCAAAGCCTTTGACTGTGTGGATCACAATAAACTGTGGAAAATTCTGAAAGAGATGGGAATACCAGACCACCTGACCTGCCTCTTGAGAAACCTGTATGCAGGTCAGGAACAATAGTTAGAACTGGACATGGAACAACAGACTAGTTCCAAATAGGAAAAGGAATATGTCAAGTCTGTATACTGTCACCCTACTTATTTAACTTACATGCAGAGTACATCATGAGAAACGCTGGGTTGGAAGAAGCACACGCTGAAATCAAGATTGCTGGGAGAAATATCAATAACCTCAGATATGCAGATGCCATCACCCTTATGGCAGAAAGTGAAGGGGAACTAAAAAACCTCTTGATGAAAGTGAAAGAGGAGAGTGAAAAAGTTGGCTTAAAGCTCAACATTCAGAAAACTAAGATCATGGCATCTGGTCCCATCACTTCATGGGAAATAGATGGGGAAACAATGGAAACAGTGGCTGACGCCATTTTTGGGGGCTCCAAAATCACTGCAGATGGTGATTGCAGCCATGAAATTAAAAGACGCTTCCTCCTTGGAAGGAAAGTTATGACCAACCTAGATAGCATATTAAAAAGCAGAGACATTACTTTGCCAACAAAGGTCCATCTGGTCAAGGCTATGGTTTTCCCAGTGGTCATGTATGGATGTGAGAGTTGGACTGTGAAGCAAGCTGAGTGCCGAAGAATTGATGCTTTTGAACTGCGGTGTTGGAGAAGACTCTTGAGAGTCCCTTGGACTGCAAGGAGATCCACCCAGTCCATCCTAAGGGAGATCAGTCCTGGGTGTTCATTGGAAGGACTGATGCTGAAGCTGAAACTCCAATACTTTGGTCACCTCATGCAAAGAGTTGACTCATTAGAAAAGACTCCGATGCTGGGACGGATTGGGGGCAGGAGGAGAAGGGGACGACAGGGGATGAGATGGCTGGACGGCATCACCAACTCAATGGACATGAGTTTGAGTGGACTCCGGGAGTTGGTGATGGACAGGGAGGCCTGGCATGCTGCGATTCATGGGGTCGCAAAGAGTCGGACACGACTGAGTGACTGAACTGAACTGAATGTTATTATAAGAATTATTAATAATATTAGTACACTTTTGAACAAGGAAACAAGGAATGGTTTTGCTTTGTACCAACCTTTACTAAGCACTGCACTGGGGGCATGTGGTACATCAGTCACCCCAGCTGACCCCCACATCCCCTCTACCAGGTAAGGACACAGACATTCTGTTTACACGACACTGAGAAAGGCAAAGCCATAGTTCCCGTCGACAGGGTGGCCCCAACACCCTTCTCTTTCACAGCCCACATGTCGTAGGCGGCCAAGACGCGGGCGCTTACTTTCCTTCCTTGCCTACTTTCTTGGTTTGGCGTTCTGTTTGGACAGGCCCGTTCCCTGGAACCAGAGCCCAGCTCTACAGAGCTGCAGAGAAGCAGCTCGGCCTTGGGCATCGGGAAGCTCCCAGCCCCAACTCCAGCAGCCAAGAGCTGGCGGAGACATCCTGGACAAAGTCATTTTACCTCTCTGAGGTCTCTGACTCCTCCTCAGAGGAATGGAGGTGGAGGTGATGAGATGGGTGCTCCTGCCCAGACACTGTTTCAAGGACCCAGGGGTAGGAGGCAGAGTGATCAGTGCAGAGAGAAGCCATAGCTCCAGGGCGGGAGAGTTCTCTTCCTCTTTCTTAGCCCCACCCGGAACCTCCCTCAGACCTATAGCCCCTCAGGGCACAGGGCAGGCTGCGACTGCACCCAGACTTTAGTAGGGGAGAAACAAGGACCCCAGAACCTGAAATGTACTTGGATCCGGGATTTAGGCCCCTGGTCCACTGCTGAGCAGACAAATCTTAGGTAAAACGCATGGGTTGCAAGTTCAGACATGTGGGCTTCAGGTCTGGCTGTCCCTCCCAGCTACGTGACTCTGGGCAAATCACTGTCTCTGAGCCTTAGTTTCCCTGTCTATAAAGTGGGATAGAACTAGTGCTACCTCCACGGGTGGATGTAGTAAAACAAGGCTTAGAAAGCATGCCAGACCGAACCCCCAGGGCGCAGCGAGGGCTCATCCATCTGCTGCTATTGTGCTGTTGCCAGGAGACAAGGGCTGTGCTCCCAGTCCCCACTGGACTCACCAGCCACTGCTGCCCATGCTGCTTGGGAGCACCACTGGGGCGTCCCGGGTGGCTCAGTGGTAAAGAATCCGCCTGCCGATGCAGGAGATGCAAAAGACACAAGTTCGATCCCTAAGTCAGGAAGACCCCCTGGAGTAGGAAGTGGCAACCCACTCCGGTATTCTTGTCTGGAGAATTCCATAGACAGAGGAGCCTGGAGGGACACAGTCCATGGGGTCGCAAACAGACACGACTGAGCATGCACACATGCACCATTTGCAGGTGCCTGAAACAACACTTGAAAGATGAAGGCTCTGCGCTGCTCATGGATTTTCAATGTAAATTTACTGAGTCCCTAATTATAATCTCAGCAAGAATGAAAGGACCGAGACCAGCAGGGGTTGTCGAAGACCAATTACATGGCAATTTTCTTTTTTCCAGTGGAAACAAGGGGAGGTGGAGGAGCAGGACACAAGGAGGAGCTGATTCTTTATTCCTCCCCTTTCTCTGGGCTTAATGTTCTCTGCCCCATTGGCAAGGCTGGGTGGCTGCCTGGGAGCCAACTCAGTGCTTCTTTGGAGGGCGGCCACCGGAATGGTGTTTGGGGGATGGTGAGGGGAGGGAAGTGGTGGTAGGTGGGGAGTTACCCAGAAACTGACATCTCTTTGACATCCTCCTTTCTCAAAAAGCTTCCAAGTCTGCTCTCCCTTCCTGGTTAACAGATAACTCTAGGGAACAAACCTATTTGATAGATCTTTTTTTCCCCCCAAATTTCCAAAAGCAGAAAGCACACTTGCATAGAATTATCCAGAGTGCTTGTCAAAGATTCAGGCCCCAAAGTCTCACCCGAGACCTACAGTATCAGCCTCTGTTGCCTGTGGGTTGACACTGGCATCTGTACGTGGCTAGTGACCTGGGAGATGCTCAGAGACGCCGAAAACTAAGATCCACTCCCCCCACCCCCACCAGCCTGGGCTGTAAACTCCTTGAAAGCATCCTGTTTCCCCAAGGCAGCAAGATGCAAGGCTGTGCCCCATGTCTGATACCTGATGACCCATCATTGCATCCTTGGGCAATTCAGCTCATCACTTCTTGGGTACCTTTGGTCACCCGGAAGTAAGTGTCATATATGCAGAAAAGGATGGCTGAAGACTTGCTTTGTCTTCTGCACTGAGCGACCCAAACCAGTACATTGCTGTTTGCAGAGTATCCAATCCAGAAGGAGTCTAAGCTAACATTTTTGAGTGTGAGAACAAAGATGCTGGGCCTTAAAATTCTGGTTCCACACCAGTTACCAGCAAAGCAACTTGTCTCTTGAAGCAACTCTCCAGGCTTCAGCTTCCTCAACTGTAAAAATAAGATAATAATAGAACCATCTCCTGGGAGGATAACTTGAGATTATGTATGCATGCTGATCAATGCACACATAACATGCATGCAGAAAAGCATGTGCCTGCATGTACAGTACCTCACAGTGTCAGGTGCATACGAATTATGAACTAGCTGCTGTTATTGAACACTTTCTCCACACTAAGCACAGTGCTGAGTGCCATAGCTGGGTTCTCTCTTTTAATCCTCACCATGGGGCTTCCCGGGGGGCTCACCAGTAAAGAATACACCTGCAATACAGGAGATGCAAAAGACTCAGGTTCGATCCCTGGGCCAGGGAAAATCACTGGAGGAGAAAATAGTAACCCACTCCAGTATTCTTGCCTGGAGAATCCCCAGGACCAAGGAGCCTGAAGGGCTTCAGTCCATGGGATCGCAGAGTCAGACATGACTGCGCGACCGAGGGACTCAGCGCACACACATACATGGTAAGCAGGCTTTTGTCCTGTTTAACAGAGGAGGGAACTGAGACCCAAAGAGGTGAAGTGACTGGTGCAAGGTTAAAGAAGCAGTAAGGCTGGAGCCGCTGGTTTATTCATAAAATATTGACTTCTCTGTGTGTGCCAGGCTCTATTCCGGGCACTGGGGAATTTTGTGGTAAACAAGATAGA
Organism: Cervus canadensis; assembly: GCF_019320065.1. NCBI lineage: Eukaryota > Metazoa > Chordata > Mammalia > Artiodactyla > Cervidae > Cervus > Cervus canadensis. The sequence continues at coordinate 1,992,597 of NC_057401.1, forward strand.
AGAGGTTCCTGGTACCTTGGCGGTCATGTCTATTTAGGGGAGATTTGGAGACAAAATCGTCTGACTACAGAGCCCACAAGTCTGACCACCACTCAAACTGCCTTCTTGATAGGTGGTGGGTCTCACGATCCTCACTACGCACACAGCCAAGCCTCTCCCACCCCTGTCACTGTGTCTGGGTCCTGGAACCCTGTCCTTGGCGGGACGTGCTGAGAAGACCACTAGTCCTGGGGGGGCGAAAGCCGACTGAGGGTCCAGGGAAGGGGTGTAGGATCTCACAAATTCTGAGTAGAAACGCACTCATTTTACAGTCAAATCTAGCCTTTGCTGCTTCCTGAAAACATTTTCCAATGTCCATTGACATCTCCCCATTACTAGGGGGCAGAGTGGCTCCTCCCCCGAGCCCCTGACTCGCATCTTCCCTGGAGCCCCAGGGAAGGTCACCTCTGGCCAGGTGGGCTGCAAGCAGGGAGCAGGAACTTGGGCTCCCTCTAGTGAGACAGTGGGGGACCCACGCTAGCCACAGAGCAGCCTGTGTGACTTCCTCAAGCAGGGGCTTCCCTGATAGCCCAGTTGGTAAAGAATCCACCTGCAATGCAGGAGACTCCAGTTCGATTCCTGGGTCGGGAAGACCCCCTGGAGAAGGGATAGGCTACCCACTCCCACTCCAGGATTCTTGGGCTATCCTGTGGCTCAGCTGGTAAAGAATCCACCTGCAATGCAGGAGACCTGGGTTCGATCCCTGGGTAGGGGAGATCCCCTAGAGAAGGGAAAGGCTACCCTCTCCAGTATTTGGTCCTGGAGAATTCTATGGACCAGTCAATGGCTGCAAAGAGTCGGACATGACTGAGCGACTTTCACTTTCACTTTCCTCATCAAGAAAACGGTGGGGTTGAGCGAGTCTTGGTCAAAAACAGCCCCTCTAGTGCCAACCAACACAGTAACAACTGCTCTCTCTTCTGAGGCTCTTGTCTCTGCCCCCAAGCTTCCCCCAGCTGTGCACACACAGATCTCTGGGTTCCAGCCCCATTGTAGCCCTCCTCAGGCTCCTCACCATCCTCTTCGCTACACCAAACAAGCACTTCTTCCCCTGCTGGGCAGCAGAGCTGGGCTTGCCCCTGGCTGCTCACCCTCCTGCTCCCTACCGACTGGGGGTGGGGAGTTGGGGTGGGTCATAACAGAGGTTGGTCCTGAACCCCATTTTCAGGCTCAGCTTTGCCTCCTGGAAGCCACCCCCATAGTATTTTTGGAGTCACTTAACATCGTAACGATTAGCAAACTTGCAACCAGAGGCTTGGGCTCGGCTGAGTCAGCACAGGTCCCAACAGCAGTAGGGAGCAGACCCTGGGCAATGCCGCTTCCAATGGGTCACGTGACCTCTCAGGGCTGCAGTCTCCTTGTCTGAAAACTGAAACAAAACGCTGAGGTTAAACGGGACAAAATGAGGGAAAGCACTTTGGAAAGTATAATAAATGCACAAGCTGATATTAGCATCGCTATGTTTGAAGCCAGGAAATCAGCTGAGATGCCTTATCCTTTAAGATTCCACTGGCTTTTTCTGGATGTTCCGTTTCACCACCACCACCTAGGCGGTCCCTTTCATTCCGAAGCTCTCATCATTACGTAGATGCTGGAGGGAGGGGAAGAGGCGGGGGAGGGGGAAAGGGAGGGCGGGGTGTTCCCAGACCCCTGGGCCTCTGAGCAGCTGCTGACCCTGAACTAGGCCAGCTTAGGGCCCCGCTTGGTCTCATAGGTGCCCTGATCCTATTCCACATCAAATCTATCAGAATTTGCAATTCAATCTTTTCTCCTAATTTTCACTTTTAACAGTTCTGACAGGCCCCTGGTGTGTAGCCGAGGCCTGCGCAGGAAGCGTAGGGAGACAGGAAGTGTGTCTCGTGGCCACAGATGACTGAAAGGTGTGTTCAGACGTCTCCCTAAACACCCCTCGGCTGTTCCCAGTCCCTGGGGCCAGGCTCCGTCTCCCCTCCCTTAAGCCTTCTTCAGCTCTCTCCCACCCCCAGTTTAGATCTTTCTTCAGGGACCTAAACCTCCACAAAGGCACTCCCTTCCCTGAGACGGACGTGGGTGCCAGCTGAGAGGATAATAGCTTCCTTCTCTCCTCGTCTTGTGTCTATCTCTGCATTTCCCGTTCAAGTGTGTAAGGGAAGAGAAAGAGTGAGGGTTGATGCTTCTTCAGGGAGGGGTGTGTGGAGGCCACCGAGAGAGGCTCCAAGGCTGCACAGAGCTCCGTCCCCATAAGGGGAGGGGTCTCAGCTCCTCAAGTCAGGAAATCCAACTTAATTAAGCTTTTTCTCATCTAATGAAGGTTTGTCCTGGGATGACCTAGCTTACTGACATGTTAGGGGAGGCAGGACCTATACACTTTCCAACTCAGCCGAAGACATAGAAGTAAAAGGGCCCTAGAAATGACTCCAGACCCGTTGTGTCCGGGCCTTTGTCCTCCTGCTCTGGAACCTCTGAAGCCCAGGGACGCCCAACTCTCAGACCTTTGGCCAGAGTCAAGGGATGTGGATGGAGCTTAGAGGTTAGGCAGTGGGACTCACCGTCATTCCAGATTCCAGAGCACTCCACGAGAAATCAGAACATCCTGGAAGGGCAACCACGGCTTTTGAGATTTTCACCTGTACAGTGGTCAACATCATAACAATAGCAACAACAGCGACTGTGAGTGCTAATTACTGCCCTTATTTGAGTGCTTATCATGTGCCGGATCCTTATACACATTTTACTGAATACAGTAATCACAGGGTGTAGCCTCATTTTACAGAGTGAGGAGTGGAAGAACTGAGATTTAAGAGCTTTCCTTTGTTGAAAGGTGACATAGCTAGGAGGTTCATCACATGATCCTACTCTGTATTCTCAATTTAGAAATGAACTTCTTAGGTATTATTTTATTTACTCCTCACCTGGATATTGCCAATCTGGAAGCTAGTTTACAACCATGTCACAGACAAGGAAAGGAGGCTTAGACAAGTGACGACGTCCACCTCTGCTTTGCTCACTAGAAGGTGAGGGCGATGCCAAACTAAAAGGTGTTGGCATTCTGCAGTGGAAAGTTAACCTGGGGAGAGGGGTGGGGTGTGTATTAAAGGAGTGAGCCTCTCCCTCCCCACTTAGGTGGGCAAGCTTAGGTGCTAGGTGGAGAAAAACAAGGCAAACCACTCCCGAAAGCCTTCACATCCCCTTTGGCATGCCATTGCTTCCTGCCTTTCCAGGAACATGCCAGGTTGGCACTGAGCTTGAATTCCTCTACGAGTTGAGTTGGTTTCGCCATTTGAGGTGCTGGGCACAGGGACAAGGGTGGTTTTCTGGGATCTGCAGTGAGCACTACCAGGGTATGGGACACAGCCCCTACTCGGCACCCCGCCTATGCACGTGCCCCACGGTCCACCACCTCCCAGGATCCTGCTGGCCCCACTGGGCACAGATATAATTACCAATACGAAGATGAGTCTTCCAAGAGACTCATTTAACTGGTAAATGCCTCCCCTCCAGGTTCCCTCCATCACTGCCTCCGGATGGGTTTCTGGAAGGACGGGTCTGACTTGTTGCTTGGCTCTGGTCACGTGACCTTTCTCCCTGTCTCCTTGGTGGGTGGCCTGAAGGTAGAAGGAACCTGGGTATCTGGTCTGGCTGTGGTCTTGTCAGGGTCAACCCCTCTATTCTCCATGAGTGGATCTGAGGGGACAGGACTGTGACTGGTACAGGACAGGGGGGCAGTCATAGAGGCAAAGGGTACAGGCCACCCACGACTGATTACCTCTTTATTATTTCTGACACCCTCCTTGGTGCCATAGAGGATTTGGGTCATTTGTGACAATATATGGAGTAAATATAAAATCAAGTGACCCAAAATCTGACAGTGTAGAATTTGGGTTAAAAATGCAGGCTCTGCCCTCTCACTGAAGGAAGTGAAGGTGTTAGTCACTTATCGTGTCTGACTCTCTGCCACCCCATGGACTGCAGCCCCCAGGCTCCTCTGTCCATGGAATTCTCCAGGCAAGAACACTGGCGTTTTGCCATTCCCTTTCCCAGGGGACCTTCCTCACCCAGGGATTGAACCCAGGTCTCCTCACTTCAGGCAGATCTTTGCCATCTGAGCCATTGTCTTTCTCTATCTGTGCAGGACCCAGGGGTGACCAAGACTACTGTGATTTCAGCACTGAAGGTAACCGCGCTCCCAGGAGTCCCTCAGTCCTCGGAAACCAGGACAGATAGTCGCCCCCATCTGTTTAACACCAGAATCGATTCTGATTGTGCCCATTTTAAAGATAAGAAAACAGAGACTCAGGGAGTTGGAATAATTGGCTAAGTGCACACACCTAATGAGTGATTATGGTGAGTTCAAGTCTCATGGGCTCCAAACTCATGTTATCCATGGGTGCTCTAAACTAGGCAAGATCCCTACCAGACCAAAATTTCCAGCATGTTCTGGTGAATTTATTCAAAAGAGCATGGCAGCTCGAGAACCCCAAGGAGAGGGAGCTTGTCTCTGAACTGTGGGGACGTGGGGATTCTTCCTTGGCTCTGTGGATGGAGCAGAAGAAAACAGACCTGGCCCTGTGTGTGGGAGCTTGCAGGCTGGTGGGATAGACATCAGGGGGACACATATAACACAGAGGTGGGAAAGGGCAAGTGCCCTAAAGGAAGATACACTCTGCACCACCGGGTAAGAGAATCAGTGGTGGGAGGGGCACTTTCCCAATAAAGTTGTTGGGGGGACCTCTGTGCAGAGATGACATGTGAGCAAAACACCTGAATCAGGTGAGAAGGATTTTGTGTGAGTACAGTGTTCCGGGCCAAAGAACACAGCACAAACACTCTGAGTCTGAGACGCACTTGGCCTGTGTAAGGGACAGCCAGGGAGCCAGTGAAGCTGGAAAGAGTGAGAGAGGGAGGGGCTGGTGAGACGTTAACCCTGAACCTTCGAGGAGGCTACAGGAGGGCTTGGGATGGAAGAAAGACACGACTGGGGGGCTAGAGGTGGCAGAGATCACCGTGCCCCCAACCCCAGCCTCTCAGCCACAGCAGCAGTGTCTCCAAAGACCCCAGGACTGTGGTCCCCCTGGCCAGACGGCTCATCAGGGCCATCAAAGTGGGGGAGCACCACCCCCCACCCTTCCCCTATGTCTCTGGCTGGGTAGCTCAGCTCCTCTGGTCCGTCTTCCCAAGTCTCAGCATCACTTCAGGATCAGAAGCCTTCTGTTGGACCATCGAAGTTCTCAGCACTGCCCAGCACTGTACTGGGACCAGAGGGAGCGTGGAGTTTATTCACTGTGCGTGTCAGGCATGGGCTCGAAAAGCGCACAAGAGAGCCAGTCTCCCTGTTCTCTGAGATGCTTACATGCAGGGAGAGAGGCTGTCATTAAACAAATAGACAGACACACAAAGGAGTCCACATTTATATGTGAATCAATATAGTCGTGCGTCCTAGGAGAGACTAGCTGGGGGAGATAAACAGTGGTGGGATCGCCGAGAGCCTTGAAAGCACTGCTGAGCAGCGTGGGTGTGATTTTGGAGGCAATGGGAAGGCATCAGCGGAATGTAAATGAGGGGCTGACTGAGCAGATTCACTGGGAGAAGTGGGCCACTTGCAGACACACTAAGGAAGCAGAAGGGACACGAACTGGCAACAGCTTGGATGGAGCTGGAACTGAAATGGAAAGAGGGGAAGCTTGAGCAGTGTCCCCCCAGCTGGGTGTCCACCAGGAACCTCAGGAGGTGAGCTTATTTGGAAATAGGGTCTTTGCAGATGTAACTAGTTAATTTAAGCTGGAGTCATATGACTTGGGACTATTGACCAGTGACACCTGTCCTTATAAGAAGAGAAAACAGACAGGGACACATGAAGATCAAGGCCAAGCTGAGGGGGATGTGTCTGCAAGCCAAGGACTGGTGGGGAATGTCGGCCGTCACTGGGAGGAGGCAAGGAGCCTCAGGAAGGAACCATCCTGCCAGTGATACAGAGGGAGAGAGGATGGGGAGAAACCAAGGATGACTCCTGCCCTTGTGACGTCTGTGTCCTGGGAGACTGTGATGTGGTTTGCTGAGCTAAAGAATGCAAAGAGCAAGATCCAGAGGATCCAGGAAAGTAAGAGTAAAGAAGAATCCAGAATCAGCTGCATCTAGGAATTGGAACCCCAGCCCCCAAATCTGCACTTTGTGGAGTTGTGTCCTACTTTCCGGGGCTCTGGGGGGCAAAAGGGAAGCAACTGTGAGACGTAATGAGCCTGACTTGCATGGCTATCTGCGGTCAGCCTGGGGCAGCCAGGCCACACCTGGGATCTTTGGTATCTAACCGAAGCTAGCTCTTCTCTTTCCGTGATCACACAAGACAGGGGCCCCAAGCCCAGCTGAGCATAGTGAGCAAGGGTGGAGCAGACAGGGGACGACAGCACTGGGCAAGATGTGTCAATGACGTGGCAAAGGGGCAGCATTTAGGGGCAACAGATGGAGAAGGAGCAACTTCAAGGATCCCTTTGGCCTCTTCCCGTCCTTTCCCTAGAAGCCCCTGCACACCCCCTTTCTCACCAGTTCTGTTGCAAAACCGTGGTTCCTCAGTCCCCCACCGGGCCCTGCAGACTTCTAACACAAGAGACTCCAATGTGAGGGGCCCCTCCCTCAACACAAATGAGCCTGAGAGACTTCCGGCCAGCAGCGCTGAGGAATTTCCATCGACTCTTAGGCACCATTTTCTCATGATGAAAATGGGGAGGGGACAGGAGTCCCACTGAGAACATGGAGCAACACTCTGAAGACCACACTTTAGCAGAATGGACTTTTCTGGGCCTCAGAGGAAAGAAAAATTCTGATTTAATTCTAAGGAAGTTGCCTTTTTCCCCACCTGTGTAAGCCTGTATTTAAATGCTAATATTTTTGGCCTACTGGGATGCTACATTTATTTTCTTCCTAAGCAGCAAGAAAAATCATTTATTTATGAGAATTCTAGGTCCTACCCTCTCTCCTGAGTTCCTCACTTTCATTTCCATCAGCGAGCTAGACGTTTCTCTCCCCAAAACAAACGGACTCTGTAACCATTTCATTTCCCAAACCTCATCCTTTTTGTACATTTCCTGCTTCTGTTTCTAGAAATACATGTGGCTTTTGACTCCCTCCCATTCCCCAGACTCCAGTCAGTCACTAGTTCCGTTGGCTCTATGTCCTCCCCTGGGGTGAGTCATCAAGTCTGTCTGAGACTCCACTTCCCCATCTGTAAAATGGGTATAATAAATCACACTACCAATATCATGAATTTGTGACAAAACCCAGATAATCCAAATACAACACCCAGCACAGAGAGACAAGTGATTATTGATGATCCTGACCCCGGTGGAATCTGCTGTTTTCCTCTTAGTGGTTGTTCTGTTATGAGCTTTTCAATGACAGTCCTGCTGATTAGAGAAACATACACTAATCACTATTTGCTTTAGAGTATTTTCATGTTCTGAAATTCTCTACCTTATAAATTTGATTATGGTCTAAGCACCCCTCCCCCACTGCACCTCAAAAGCACAATTTCTACAAGGGAAGGGATTTTGTCTTATTTGCTGGTGCATCCTCAATGCCTGGCACTTAGTGGGGTTCTAGAATTTTAGAAGGGAAGGTACCTGGACTGTGTCAACTGGCTACTGACCCCCAGCTTCAAGGCTCCCTTCCCTGCCCTGCTGCCTGGTGCTGGGCTGCACTCTGCAAGCGGCAGGGGGTGTTTATCCCTTCTAGTCTGCTCCTGCCTCCATCCGTGTCCCCAGGGCAACAGTACCGTCCACTAGTGGTGGCAGCAGCTTCCAGCGTCCAGTATGCTTTTTCCAACCTCTCCCAGAATCAACCTCATAGCTCCCCTCAGAGATGCCAGCCCCAGTCAGCGGGCACCCCTTCCTCAAAGGTCTGAATCTCACAGTCACCGAGTACCTCCTCCAGGCTTCGGTCCTGAGCACCCCAGTGCTTTTGCTGGTCGCCCCCTACCCCTCCCAGCACTAGAGCAGAAGCTGCTTCCTGCAGTTACCACCTCTGGGGATTCTCGCTGGCTCCCTTTGCCTTTCCCGTCCTGCGATACCTGCTGAACACGTCTTTATAGGAAATGCTGTCTTTTAAAATAGCTGGTGTGGCTTATGTCTCCTGGACGCTCTGTGACTGAATCTGTGCCTACTCTCTGCCTGCCTCCCACCCCCACGACCATGGTGGAGGGAATTCCCTCCAGGGCAAATGTCTCCATTCGCTCTCTGTGATGCCTCCAGGGATGGGGACTTTATGATTTTAATGGAGAGCTGCTTTTTTCTTTTAATAATGAGGCAAACCATGTCTCCTTCACACTGCCAGTCGCTTTAATTTTGAACCCTGATGAGATACTAAATAACTTCCTACAAATTTTAAAGTCAGATGGTCTTGACTCAGGATGTCTGTGTGACCACCCACAAGTTACTTTCCCTCTCTGGGCCCATTTCCTCACCTGTAGAATAGGAAATGTAATAGAGTTCGAAGGATCAGCTATGTGGAAAGTGAGTGTTTAGAGTAGTCACCCCGCACTTAGAAGGCACTCAACGAGCCCTACTGTCATCATTATCATTTTGAGGACAGCCTTTCCACCCTTTAAAGACCAGTATGTTTGTCCTCTCTCAGCCTTGCACTCAGAGAGGTCAGAGCATTTTCCCTGGCCCAGACACCATCTGGAGCCACCGTCTGCCTCTCCTTCCCCCTGGAACTAGCCTGTGAAGATCCCCATAAACAATTTCAGGTGGAGAGATAGCTGTCTTCCTTTGGCTAAGGCACATCTGTAGGGGGAGGCTGACTAATTATAAGCCTGCTGATGGTTTAATTTCCCTGATGCCATCTGAATTCCATGTGGCCTCTCCTGTTCCTTCTTTGCAGAATAGCGTGTTTTTTGAGCAGAGAAGGATCCTCTGTATACTCTCCCATCATGAATTCTCATGGGCACAACCTGCCTTCCTTGCTGGGGATGTGATTGGCACACCGGACGCCTTCCCCACATTCCTGGGGATTTTGCCGTGTGGTGTATTAGATGCTGCTGACCTTCTCTGGGCCTGAGTCATTTATTTAAGATTGAGGATTCAGGTACTTGATGCCTTGCTGTGTTCAGAGGAGGATCTGAAATGCTTAGTATTTGAGCTACTACTAGGGGAGATTAAACACTGGAGCCTGGCTCCATGATTCCCAGTGACCATGATGTTTCACCTACAGAGTGAGGGGTTGTTTTAGGGAACAGGGCAGGAGCGGTGGCACCACCAACCAGAGTGGCAGCAGCTGGAACCTCAGTAATGACCTTTGCCCCTAACAAAGTGGTTTGTTATGCCAGAAGCTAAATTAATCACATTGATTTCATGTAAATCTCCCCCAAAGCTTTGGAGGTAAGACTTATTCTTCCCATTTTACAGAAGGAAAAACTGAGGCTCATTGGCTCACTTGATAATTGCTGAATTGCCAACCTTAGGATCTCATAGCTGTCTTTGTGCTTTGCACTTGCTGTTCCTCAGCCCCAATGGTTGGTTATTACCCCAGGGAGCTTTACATTTGGTTTGGAATCTCTTTTTAAATGTCATTTTAATAGAGAGAAAGTTTCCTTGATGGCACTGTAAAATAGGAGCATCCACTTAGTCAGCTTTCTTTTTCTTTGAATCACTGTCTCATATATACACATGATGGTTGACATGTTTGTCCTTCCACCACTTGAATGGGAACTGGGTAAGCCCAGGACTTGGTGTGTTTTGCCCACCATTGCATACTCAGTGCCTGGATCGAGGCCATGGTAATAGTATGTTTTCAGTATATATAGGTGTAGAATGAACAGGTGAATGATTAAATACCTGGTGCAAAATCCACCGACTTAACCATTACCTGTCTTTCTTGGAGGACTTATGAGGTACTTGTTTATAAGATTGTCCTGACCCTTCAAACAATGGGTATGGTTGCTTCTTTCCTCCTGTGTGTTCAGAGGTTGGGGTTCCAGATTCCTGAGCTGAAGCTGAAACACCCATGTGATTCCCCGGACATCTCGTATCATGCCCAATTAGATGCTGGTGACAGCCTTCCAGGACTCCCTGCTCCAGCCGGATTCCTGGCCAGGTTTCCAGCGGAAAGATCAAGTTCAGGGTCAGCTGATGTCAGTGAAGTGACAGGCTTTATTTTTTAATGGTTGGTTGGTTTTTTTTTTCTCAGTTTTCAATGTCCTCCCCTTCTGTGGGATGGAAGAGAGAAACAGCTGGGCATAGCTGAGAGTTCCCTGTCCTCTGAAGTGAATTCTCCATCCAGAGACCAGTACTCTCCTTGGCAAAACAATCAGATGGGTACCATATGCTCCTTTAATCTTTCTCTAACCTTTCTTCTTTTTGGTGCCCAGGTAGTGCTGCCCTCGGCCAGCTCCTTGCCTAGTAGATGCTGTTCCACCCCCTAGCTCTTTCCTCCTCTTTTCCACACTAACCTGCCCTGCATCTCCATCTGATCTAAGACTCTGCAAAACGAGCAGAACTCTTTGGATAAATGGTTCCTGACAGGGGCTTCACGTCTCATGATGCATCTGCTCCACCGCTAGGTCCAGAGGGCACCAAATGTGTGTGCGTGCAATGTGCCTGGCTTGGTGTTTTCTGCATCCTGGGCCCTCAGTGCTTCCTGCATCCTGGTTGCTCAGCCCAACACTGCAGACTGTAAGATCGGCAAGTACTGGATTTATGAGCAAGTGTATGGAAGACTAAGTGCCACTAACATCTCCAGATACCGTGTGCACTTTAGCTGGGACCTTCCTCACTTTAAGACACAGACTGAACAACACAGCAATTTCAAGGTTTAGGACAAGTGGTCCCCAACCTTTCTGGCACCAGGGACCAGTTTTGTGGAAGGCAACTTTCCCATAAGCTGAGGGTCAGGGGGAATGGTTTCCAGATGATTCAAGTGCATTATATTTATTGTGAGCTTCATTTCAATTACTATCATATTGTGATAGATAATGATATAATTATACAACTCACCATAATGCAGAATCAGTGGGAGCCCTGAGCTTGTTTTCCTGGGGGTGATGGGAGATGGTGGCAGCCACTCCCCAGGGCTAGCATCACCACCTCAGCTCCACCCCAGATCATCAGGCGTTAGATTCTCCTAAGGACCGTGCAACCGAGATCCCTCATGCACACAGTTTATAGGGGGGTTCATGTTTCCATGAGAATCTAATGCTATGGCTGATCTGACAGGAGGTGGAGCTTAGGCAGCAATGCCAGCAATTGGGAGCGGCTGTAAATACATATGAAACTTTGCTGGCTTGCCCACCACTCACCTCCTGCTGTGCAGACTGGTTCCTATCTAAGCCTGGGGGTTGGGAACCCCTGCCCTATGACATCAGATGCAGTGGGGTATTTTCCACCGAGGCTCTTTTCTGTACAGTGTGTGAGTCACACTGTGCCAGCTTGTCAGGAGTGCAGGGCACTTGGGTTTGGAGAAAGGCTCTGTGCTACCGGGCTCTCTCTGAAACTCGTTGGTGACTTCCCTGAGGGCTGAGGCTCATTTCAAGTTTCACTTTCCCAGAACTTGAAGAAGATGGGGAAGAAACTAGACATGGAGCTTGAGTTCTGGCATGTATGGCATTTTATCAATGGGTGTTCTCCCTTCTCTGGCTCTTAAGCAATCTAATCCTCTCAAACATCCCAGAGAAGCAGATAATAGTCAAGCTGATGGCGAGGAGGAGAAAGACATTCGCAAGGCGTGGCTTAGTTCAACTCTAGGAAGATTTCATGTCTGCTATTCAAATGAAACCACAGTGCATTGGTGGGTGGTACCCATGGTGGTGGCCCATGGGAACCCTTTAAATAACCAAAGAAAGTAAAGTGGGGGTGTCATGGGGAAGGTTCATGCCATGTCTAGAGCGTGGGATGAGATGTCCCCTTATGTGTAGAAACATAGACACATAGTCTATGGTGCTGAATGGCAGCCAGACTTTTTGTTAAGCCATAGTTGGAGTTCACATTTGCCATCTACCTTGCAGTTTTACTTCTAAGAGTATTGTACTGTGGTCAAATTGTTTGAATTTCAGTCATGCCTCTGTGCACCTCTGAGGAATACTTTCTTCATCCAGAAAAGCCCTATTTGCACTCCTCTGCTGCCCTGATGAGAGAGGGTAGACTCTTACCTGCTCTGTAGGGGTGGGAGCTGGAGCTGAACAGCAGACTTTGGGTGGGTGTGTGTCGGGGTGTTGGTGAAAAGGTACCTGGAGCTAGGAGGCAGCCAAGGCGTTGACTTTCCAAGTCACGGAGGCTGACAGCGCCTGCTGCCGGTGCCAGGGAGCCACACAGCCCAGCTCCCTCGGGGCTCCCCGCATGGCCCGACTTCTCCGTGATGCAAACCAGGCCACTCAGAGGCTGCCTGCAAACTTTCCACTGAGCGCTAAGCAGCGATCTCCTGCTCTGGGGGGAGTCTTCCCAGGTCCCAGTCAGGCACAGCCCAGAGAATTGATCTATTAGATTAACCAGGAAGGAAAGAGCGGGAGAGCGAGCCGGGAGGCTGTGGAGCGGAGTGTTTTTGCATAGCAGTCCCCTCCCTTCTGACTTGGGTATTAATTGCTACATTACCACTGCCATGTAAGAAAGACAGTCAGCAAAGCCTGGGAGAGCTCCAGCTCCTCCCTCCCTGCTCTGCTCAGCTTCCCTCTCCTCCTCCATCCCCCCGGAGCGCCCTCTGCCCTGGAGGTGCTGGCCCAGCCTGGCATCTGGAGGTCCTCCCCTGTCGAGGACTCGGGGGACAGCGGGAGGGGCTTGGGGGGAGGAAGGAAGGGAACAGACACCGTGCCTGTGGGCTCTCTGGATGCAGAAGCCGGACTCACTGCAGAGGCAGCTGTGCTGTTCCTGGAGCCTCTGGGGTGCATCCAGCTCTCAGGATTCGACCTGGCAGGCTCCAAGTTCCAGGGCACGCAAGGTGGGTGCCTCCCTTCTGGGCGCTGACAACACAACCTGCCTTTCCTCTGCCACCATGAGCGGCTGCTCCAAAAGATGCAAGCTTGGGTTCGTGAAATTTGCCCAGACCATCTTTAAGCTCATCACGGGGACCCTCAGCAAAGGTAGGGAGCCTGGCCTTGACCCGCGTTTTCTATCTTGGTGAGGTCTGGCCGGTCCGAGTGCCTCGGCGCAGTAAGTGTGGCATTTCGATGCACCTGGGTCTCTGAGGAAAATGGAGGAGAAACTGGTGGCTGGGTTTCAGGGTTGCTGACAACCTGGGTCCTGGCTCTGAGCAGGCGGGCACCAAGCCAGGGAGCCCAGCGGCTCTAATTGCCCGGAACTTTGGAAATGGATTTGGTGGTATGTGGCTGATTGGTTACAGGCGGGCAGAGGGATAGAACCCTTCCCAGAGCATTTAGAATGACTAGAGTTTCAAGAAGTTATCCACGGAGGAGTGTTGTGTCTTGTTGATAAAAGAGAGCTTTGATGCGGTGGGCTGTGAGTAATTCTGCAGATCAGAGACGCTGGAGGGAGCCAACAGAAGTGGCTACGAGGCTGGAATCCATGGTGCACTGGTGAATATAGGATCTATTTTGGCTCTGGGTCTGATGTGCCCAGAGCTTTCTCCTCTTGGGTTCCAGGGTCTTGCGTTTCTGGGGCTTCGTTCATCATTTCTTTACGGTTTGGGATCCCTGGTCCTTCTGCGTCTCCTACCTAAGCCCATGCCCCAATAACTGGGATGGAGGGAGTTTTCAGGTCTGACTGCCCAGGTAGCCCGCAAAGGGTGCTTGTGGACCAGAATCAGGGCTCCGTGTGTGCCATTCAGCCTCAGGACACAGAGGGGCGGCTAACTTCTCTGGGGCATCCCTGGGTCTGGGGCCCCTTGTTGCACTCTGTACCAGCGAGTGTCAGGCACTCAGAGACAGTCTGGCAAACTTTCTGGAGGTAGAATTTGAAGAGAGAGCAGCAGTGTGATGTGACTGCACTGGCTGAAAAAATGTCTTTAAATATTCATGCCCTTCGTTCAGGAGGAAGGAGCCTTTGGGGAAGCAGCAGACAGGGTACGTGGAGAAGGAGCGAGGCCCACAAGCCCTTGATAGGGGGTTTTGAAAACAACAGTGGGAGAAGACAAGGCTGTGCATGAGCCTCTCTGATGACCTGGGTCAAGGCTGCCCGGCAGGTCCAGCCTGGCGTCATGGTAAGGCGGGTGCAGGAGGAGGGATGGTGAGATTCCGCTTATTTCTTTTCTCTGTTCCTTTCATCGCTCCTGTTCTGTCCCCCACTGCACTTGTGAAACAGGTTACTGCCCCTCCTGGAACCCCAGGTGGAATGAAAACTCAAAACTGAGAGTCGGCTGCCAAGCAGAATTACTAGGGCTCCAAGCAGGGTGGACTGGGGTGAGCAGAGAGAGCAGAGAGCTTAGAGGATTACTCAGTGCCACCCCTACTCAATCCTCTGCCACAAATGGAGCGTTTTCTTCTCACGCCGGCAATTCTGGCTCTCGGGGGTAACGGGTGGTGTGCGGCATCCTATCCCAGTCTCTACTTCCCAGAACGCGATGGAAAGAGCTTTGGCCTGGACTTAGGAAGCCTAGGTCTCAACTCCAGTTTTGTTCCTTATGCAAGTCCCAGCCTCTCTGAGCCTCAGTTTCCTCACCTGTAAAATGAACCTAACCCATTTACCTCCCAGCCTTGTTGCAAGGATCCAGGGAAGCTGAGACATGGGCTCGCTTTACAGGGTATGTTGCAGGGACCCCACATGAAGGAGCCGCCAAGGACTGAGATGGGCATGGGTCTGCAGAGGGGACCAGACCATCCCCTCTGCCCATCCAGGCTCACAAATTCTTTCATGTATCTGACTTCAGGCGGGTCTGTACACTCCAGGCAGGATCAGAACAGGGAGAGATCTCAGAAGGACTTAACGCAGCAAGTGGGGGTGAGTGTGAGCAGGTGAGGCCGGTCAGGGAGAGAGAGGCTGTGCAAGAAGGTGCGTGTATAAGACAGACGGTGGATGGCTATTTGAATAAATGAGCATAAAGATGCTTTCCTCTGCATATTTACCTACAATCATTCATTTAACACTTATTTATTGAGCACCTACTCTGCACCACACTCATTAGACACTGGACATGTGGATGAATAAGACTCAGGCCCTTTGTCAAGAAACGTGCATGCTGGTGGGGACACAGACCCCACAGACAGCATGGGGACATCACGCTGGTGCTGAGACGGAGGGAGGCATCGGAGAAGAGACGCCCAGGCAGGTGAAGAGGCTCCTCCAAAGGCGGCATCTCAACTGAGTCCAGAAGGTGCCCTGGGGCTGGGCAGCAGAATGAGGTTGGCACTGGCAGAAGCCTCAACCTCTGCAGAGTATCCAGCCGGTGGGTCAGGAAGGCCCCGTCTATCCACTCAGAATCCCAGAGACTGATATCTGTGTGATGCAGAAAGGGCTCCCCGGGGACCAGCGCTGGGGACCGAGTGGCCACCTGGACTTCCCTGGACCCGCTTCAGTGCCGAGTTTCCGCGGACCCATGTGCGAGGTGACAGGGCGGGCACCAGGGCAGGACGCTGCTCCTGGCTCCACAGAGAGCCCTGAGTGGTTACACAGCCCTGGCTCTGCGCCAGGCACATGCCGGGAAACCAGCATTCTGCCCAACCCAGGTGTTCGGTAAATATTTTAAAAATAAACGACCAAGAAAGCAGAGCCAAGCCTAGAGCAGGGGAGTGGAGAAAGATCTTTTTAACGTATAGACCAGCCCTAGGTGAATTTAGATTAAATCCTATGTGGACACGTGAAATTTGCATCATGATTTCTGATTTTCATCGTGATTTCACTTATTCATTATTCGTTGCACTGAGCCCTAGATTTGCGATAATCCAACCTTTAGAAGAATTTCTCTTTACTCCTTTGGCGACTGAGGAAAATCAAGACTCCCAGGGACCTCCAGCTGGTGCCGGGGGCAGCTGACTGTTTCTGCCTGCCTTGGGAATAACTGGGGGGCAGGCAGGGCCCACGACTCCCCATGTCCTGTTCCCTCCCTCTGACGCCAGCCCTCCCCTATCCCAGTGGTCTCACTGCCCGGGGGCCTGGATTTCTCACGGGTGCCCTTTCCAGATGTGAACAGGTCAGGTCCTCCTCCCTGACTTCCATCTTTTCCTTCATAGCTTTGATCACAGTATGTGATCTATCTTTTAGGAACACATTAGCTAAAGGCTGTCTTCCTCACTTAAGCTCTATGAGGGCAGGGGCCAGGTGTACCCACCACTGTGGCCAGAGTTAGGCATCCATGCCCGCCCAGAGTGAGTGCACCACCAGGAGTGAAGTAGCGCTACACGACACCCTGAGGGCATGCTTGGAATAGCTTGAGTTTCCAGGAAGCTCCGGGAACACATCTGTCCCAGAGGGTAAGCCTCCGGCCAGACAAACCGTTCAGAACCTGCCTGAGCCTCTTTGTGTCTTGGGAAGGACATTTCAATTGTCAACAGAGGGGCAGTTGTGTGGGCCGTGGGGATGGGAACGTGCTCTGGGTGTGAGTTGTGGGGATGGGAACGTGCTCTGGGTGTGGGTTGTGGGGATGGGAACGTGCTCTGGGTGTGGGTTGTGGGGATGGGAACATGCTCTGGGTGTGGGTTGTGGGGATGGGGACATGCTCTGGGTGTGGGTTGTGGGGATGGGAACGTGCTCTGGGTGTGGGTTGTGGGGATGAGAACATGTTCTGGGTGTGGGTTGTGGGGATGGGAATGTGCTCTGGGTGTGGGTTGTGGAGATGGGGACATGCTCTGGGTGTGGGTTGTGGGGATGGGAACGTGTTCTGGGTGTGCGTTGTGGGGATGGGGACGTGCTCTGGGTGTGGGTTGTGGGGATGGGGACATGCTCTGGCATCCTCACTCCTGCCCCTCCAGCTCCACTTTGATTTGCTTTACATACTGCATTTTATTGACATTTAACAGATGAGTTTCTTACTTAAAAAAAAAAAAAAAGTTTGAAAGCCGATTATGCAGTGGAAAAGGCAATTTGATGCCAGACTAGTACATCTTGGGCTTTCTACTGAGGAGCCTCGTACTTCCCTCTGGCCTCAGTTACCTACTCTATGAAGTGGAATCATAAGTGTCCTCCTTACAAGATTACACAAGATTGTATGCCTAAGGCTTCCTGTACAATGGATCTCCCGGAAATGTTCCATGGTGCTCCCGCAGTGGTTAACTGGTACTCTCAGGGCTGCGAGCATCTGAGGGCACTGAGGGCACTCACTTCCTGCTTGTTTCTTGAGCCCCTGACACAGACTCTGAGAGCAACTTCTGGTACTTCCCTTCTCCTGAGCTTTCTCTCCTATGGCCCACCCAGTGCTGAGACTGACATTTTTAACACCTGACTCCCCGATCAGAAGCCAGGAGTGTGCCTCTGAGAGCCAGGCCCTCCCCTGCTCTAAGGAAGAACTTAGCAGAAGCCCAACTCCTGGCTGGGAGGTTCCTGGGGGAACCTGCACATTCCTCTTCCGGTGCAGCCGGCCCCTCACGTCCTGCTCAGAGACTCCAGGACTCAGAGGCAGAAGCTAGAGGTCGTGCAGGCTCCCCTCTGGCTGGGGAGGATCAAGCCCATTTCCTTCTGCATTTTGGAAACCCATTTGTCACCCCAGACGCAGATGGCCAAGGCAAAGCAAAGCAGGAGGTAGGAATCCAATCCAGGAGAGCTTCAGTTGTCCTGACCACCCGCGTGGCTGCGGGGTTAAAAGTGGGGCAGTGCTGATCTTGTAAGATTTACCTCAAGGACTTTGACCTGGAGCCCCAACTCCCGCTTCTGGCCCGGCCCAGGTCACTTCTCTCTGTGCACCGCAGGAGCTCAGCTTCAGACCCAGTGGAGACAAGCTGTGCCTCTTGCTGTCTCTTCACTGCTGTTCAGGAGCCTCAAGAAACTGACCTTGAACTTGGTGAGGACTCTGCCCTCGGGCAGGCTGGGCTGGAGTCCCAACCCTGCGGTCCACCAGCTGTGTGAGTTTGGGTGAGTTGCAAAACCTCCCCAAACCGAAGTTCCTCCTTGTTCATTGGAGATGATAGCGATATCAACCACGAAAGGCTGTTTTCTCATTTAATGAGGATAGTACAAGTCACAGGCTGGCAGCTTGCAGGGAAGGGGCGACCCGGCACTTGTAGGAGGTTGAGAGCAAGTCCCTCCTGACCCTGGAAGTAGGCATTGCAATCATTTCAAACCATTTTCACAATTTTAAGGAAACTGGCCTTTAGCTAAGCCAGGTGGCCTAGCTGGCAACGAGTAGCAGGGCTAGAATTAGAAGTCGGGTTCTAGTGGAGCCAAGACCAGGTGCTTCCCTAACCCTGGGGCCGAGGAAGATGCCCCTGCAGGCGTTGCTCCCCACCTGGTGACCAGGAGAGTTCCCCCAGCTTCTCATTAATTTTGTAGGTGTGTTTGTCAGAAATGATTGTACCTGCTGGATCAATTCAGGGCAGCCACCTGTCTTGCAAGGAGTTGGGACAAATTCCATAATGTGGCATGGCCTGGATTAAGGAAGAGTGATGGGTGAAGGGAACACCCCCACAGGCCAAGGTCAGCAAGACAAATGCACACGTGCTCACCTGGCCTCACTATCATCTCTGGGGTCTGGGATGGTGAATGGTGAGCCAACTCTGCACCCACGTGGGGCCCTCCCTCCCTGCTCTCCATTCTTAGAGCGCAAGTATGAGACGTGGTCATGCCAGTGGAGAAATACACAAGTTTTAGGTCATCAGGCAGACTAGAAGAGAGACATCGACTCTTTACTAGAATTACCTAGGAAAGCAATGACCTTGACTCTGGGGATCTTGGAACCTGTGAGATGTGACAGTGCCCTCTGTCAAAAGGAGGACACCACCGGCCTCCTGAGAAGCTCAACTTGTGTGCACCCATCTTTGCTGGGGAAATTAAGGTCCCCACCACCCCCAGTCCTAGCTAGCTTGCTGCCCCAGCCATGCAGGTAAGCACTGAGTCCACGTGAGCACAACCTCTTCCCTGGTTGCAACTGGCAACCTCTGAGCATTTGTACTTTGTCATCAGCAGAAAGTTCCATCATTCCTGTCCATTGCTGCCTCCTCAGTCCCAAGCCAGAGCCTGCCAGCACGGGCACTGTGCTTGCTTTGGCTCTCCCCGCGCAGTAGCCCTCAGCCCGCCTCCTGGTCTCTTACCCCTGTCCCTCTGTGGCAGACCCAGCACTCCCTGGTTCATTTTGCTGGCCAGGTGCTCTCCACAGGGCTTGGGACTCTGGGGTCCCCTTGGTTCCACAGCAGAGCAGAGAGGAGGGTGGGACCTCCTCCCCCTGCCCAGGCTGTCCCTCTCTGGGCCCCCGGGCCTCTGTTCCAGATGACACCAATACCAGGCAGGCAGGATTTGTTCAAGGCTGCTTATCCCAGCCCTGCTGCAGACATCCTATTAACTTTAAGACCACGGGGGAACACCTAGTTTGTTCCAAATTAAAAGTGGCTGGAAGTGGGCCCCTCTGGCAGGTATGAGGGCTGCAAAGCAAAGACACAGCAGCTCGAATCAGGCCTTACTCAGTGTTGGGAGGTCCGGAGGCCCCTGGCCATGCCAGTGTGACCCTCACTGTCCCCATTCTTCTTAGGTGGCAGAATCTCCCCTGGATTACCTCTCTTACCAGACTGTAAGTCCCACGTCCCAGAGAACAGACGTGAAAACAGACGTGGTCAGGTGAAGCAGCCATAGCAGGCAGGAAGACGCAGGGGGAGCGAGGGCACAGCTCCAGAGCCAGGCAGCCCCGGCTTCAAATCCTGCCGCTGCCTGGCAGGGCAGCCCAGAGCAAGCCACATCCCACCTTGAGTCTGTCCGCCCGTGAAAAATGGGGCCAGCCACTGCCTCCTCGCGGGGCTACGAGGGGAGGGCGCCGGTGACACGCCCAGCACCAAACTCAGAGCAGCTGCCCAGGAAAGGCCACAGTCCCTCCTTTCTCTTCTGTTCGTGGGGTTAGACCTCGGACTTGTCGCTGGCAGAAAGGAGGCAGAGGCCAAAGAAACAAGCTATGAGTCAAGGCTCCTTCCAGCTCTTCTCTAGATGCCCTGCTCCTCCAAAGTTGCCACTTCCACCCTCAGCCACTCTCAATTACATCTTTGTAAACAAGTATTCGTCCACAGCTGAAATTATCCTTTTTGTTCGGTGGTTTTACGTTTGTATTGACCATTCCCTTGCCCCGCTAAGATCAGGCACAGTCAATGGATGGGGCTTATTGGTGATGCCTCGAGCTGTGGATGGATGTTGAATAAATGATGACCAACCGCTTTCCCTGCCCAGCAGCACTCAGAAAAGTGTGATCGGAGTCCTTTTCTGAGGCCCAGGCTTTGTTAGGCTAGCTTGGAGGCCTCCCACGCCCCATCTTCCTGTTCTGAATTTCTGTGCAGGGGGTTGATAGAAGTCACCAGCCACAGTGACCTTGATGAGATGAAGGGTCAGTGCAAGCAAGACCAAGGGCCTGGCCACTCCTCCACCTCAGTTCTCACATGCTCTGTGGGATTGCCCTTGCTGCCCGTCCACGGAGGCTGGCCAGATGCACAGAGGGGAGATCACACAGGCTCCCCAGGCCAGCTGGATGCAATGGAAGCCAGGACTCCAGGAAAAGACACCAGCGAAGATGTGTATCACCGCCGTCAACCCTTCCCTGTACTCTCCACAAGAAAGCCTTCCTCCTGTTGGGATGATGGCAGGAGGGCCATGAATGCAAAGCCAACCGTGGTCCTGTCTTCCTAAAGCCATCGAGTTCCATCTTGTGATCTTAGAGCTACCAAGAGTAGCCGATTGGGAGCGGGGCCTGGGTGTGGTTCCAGATCCTTCCCTTCTCTGGGCCCCAATGTCTTCATCACTAAAATGAGGGAGTGGCTGGTTTCAAAGGGCCCTTCCACTTTTAGAATGTTAAGATTTCCTAGCAATCCTTGTAACACTATGCATGGCATCTGCTCTCTGCCTGACATTGCTGTGGGCACTGCACACAGTTTTATTTAATACACACAAGAACCCTAGGAGGTGGAGCGCTCCCACTAACCTTCTTTATGGCTGAGAAGTTCTGGGCTTCAGGAGGGGAGGGGCCTGGCTCCAGGTCCCACAGCCAGCTTGAAACACCGCCAGAATTGGAAATCAGGCTGTCTGCCTCCAAGTTCCAGTTTTACTCCCTACATGACACTCCCTTCATTTCTGAAACTCAGATCTGGTGTAGGAAAGTAATAAAGACAAAACTGGTTCTTTCCCAGCTTAACAAAGAGGTGACACAAGGTTTCAAGGCCTCCATTCTGACCAAAGCAGCACAACTCTGGAGAATTCCCCTGAGATCTGTGGCCACCCCCAACTACACCCCAAATCTGCATGCACAGATTCCCCTTCCGAGCCCAACCATAAAAAAGTATGGGAGAATTAGCCCAATAGCTGAGATTGCACAGACGGGGAAGAAGAGAAATGCCACCCAGCAAGCATTCCCATTGTAATTCCAGCCCAGTCAATTTTCATTTCTTGCTGGAATGAGGGTTTAGAAGCAGAGGCAGATAATGGAGCAGGAGTCAGAAAGGGAGCTGTGATTCAGAGGCTTGTGTCTGAGAGGCTGGGGTTAGCCTACCCAATTTTCTTTCTATAATCTTTTGATTAACCCTGGGCCGGTTGGGGTGGCATTTTTCAAACCATCTGTGCTTGGCAGGCAAAGCCAAGCCCAGGCTTGCTGTTCGCTATCTGAAAACATCAGCTGGGAACCAGCTGTGCCTTGGAGCGGGACACTCCTAAACCACAGCCATGAGGCATATTGGACTGCAGCACCCTCCTGCCGTCCTTGCGCTGATTAACCCTGTCCTGGCCTCACCGGTCTAAAAGCAGCAGCCTGTCCTGCCAAACCCAACAGGCCCCATTTGAGGAATAATAATGACCACTGTCCATTCATTGCGTGCTATTTGTTTGCTAAGGTTTTACAAGGATCCCTGCGGTCAATCCAGCCTGGCGCTGTGAGTTACCTACTTTTGTTATTCCCACCCTGGGGCTGGGAGAGGTTGATTACTTTGCCCAAGATGACACAGCCAGAGCTATGACGCTGAAGCTCCCAGACAGTACTAAAGAAGCATTCTCTGCATCAAATCCCCCAGCACTGACATCCTCCATTATGAACTTTATTGTGCTCCCCGCCCCAGTTCACATGCTGAGGCCCTAACTGCATCAAGACTGTACAGTAAGTCCCCTGCATAGGAACCTTCAAGTTGCCAACTTTCAAAGAGGTGAACTTGGGTTCGCATGTTCAATCGTGTAAGTTAAGGTCACGTGTCACCATTGTCACGTGTGCGCGCCCTATATAAGTGGTGTGCTTTCGTGTCCTTTACTGAACAATACTGTACAGAGCACAGTAATGCGGTATCTTTATTTCAAGCCCAGGATGTTCAGAAGCAAGTGTAGAAGCAGCAGTGATGGAGCTGCTACTGCTAAGAAGCACCAGCTGTTGTACTGTACTACTGTGCTTTTCAAGAGACTGTACTGGAAGGTTTGAAATTGGAGAAGGAAATGGCTACCCACTCTAGAAGTCTTGCCTGGAAAATCCCATGGACAGAGGAGTCTGGCGGGCTACAGTCCATGGTATCGCAAAAGCTAGACACGACGTAGCGACTAAACCACCGCCACCAAGATTTAAAATGCTTTCTTTATTTTTTGTGTTCTTTTTTAAAATATTATTTGTGTGAAAAGTATTATAAACCTATTATGGAGAAGTACTATATAGTCAATTGTGTTAGTTGGATACCTAGGGTAACTTTGTTGAACTTACAAACAAATTGGGCTTATAGGCAAACGTTCGGAACAGAACTCATTCGTATCCAGGGGACTTACTATATTTTGAGATAAGACTTTAAAAAAGTATTTCAGGTTAAATGAGGTGGGGCCCTGATCTGATAAGACCTGTGTCCTTACAAGAAGAGACATGCACACAGAGAAAAGGCCATGTGGAGACATGGCGGAAAGAACAGAGTGGCCATCTGCAAGCAGAGGAGAGAGCCTCACCAGCAACCAGCTCTGCCAGCACCTCGAGCTTGGACTTCCAGCATCCAGAGCCATGAAGAAAAATACTCCTGTTGTTTAAGTTGCCTAGTCTGTGGTATGTTGTTAAGGTAGCCCTAGGAAATGAATATGCCCCACAGACAATTCTTTACATAGCATTCTTTCCCACATGTTTTATTGTCATAAATATATGTAGCATAAAGTTTACCATTTTGAAGTGTACAGTTCAGTGGCATCAATTACGTTTTACATTGTTGTACAACCATCATCACCATGTAGTTACAGAGCCTTCCATCTTCCCATACTGAAGCTCTGTCTCATTCAACAGCGACGCCCCACTGCCTCCTCCACCAGCTCCTGGCCACCACTTCACTCCCGCTAAGGACGTGACTACTGTCGGTCCCTCATGTAAGCAGCGTCACACAGTACTTCCCCTTCTGCTCTTGGCTTATTTCACTTAGCATGATGTTTTCAAGGTTTATCCATGCAGAATGTGTCAGAATTCCATTCCTTTTTAAGGCTGAATGCTACTCCAGAGTAGGGATTAACCATAGTTTTTTTGATCCATTCCACCACTGCTCTTCATCCATTCCCATAGTTTCAGAATACATAATCTGCTTCCTCACAACTCTGCCTCCAGTGATTCTCTCCAGGTTCGGAGTCAAATGCAGACTTTCCTCTGTGGTCTATAGCCTTCTTCTTCTTCTTTTTTTTTAATAAAGGGTTGACTTTATTTGTATTTATTTTATTTATCTGAGACCTTAGCTGCGGAAGGTAGGGTCTGCGTCGTGGCTCACAGGCTCCATAGCTGTGGGATGCAGACCCAGTTGCCCAGCAGTGTGCGTCTGACCAGAGATCGAGCCCTCGTCCCCTGCATCGCCAGGCAGATTCTTAACCACTGGGCCACAGGGAAGTCCCTACAGCCTTTGCATGATCTGTCCCTTCATTTCTGGCCTCCTACTCTGCTGACATTCTCCTCCCACCCCCAGGCCATGCTGTTCTTGTTGGAATACCAGGTCCTCCAGCCCCTGGGTCCTGACAGTCACTCTGCCCTCTATCTGGACACACTCCACCAACTCTCCTCTGCCTCTGTCCCGCACTTCATCCAAATCCCCTCCTGTCTAAGGTCCTCATCTCCCGCTACACACAATGGCACACTCTCCCCTCTGAGGCTGTCTCATTTTCCCGAACAGTGGTCCTGCAATTCCATCACGCGTTTATTCCTTTGTCTCTGGCCTGGTTTGTCCACTGAGAGTCCAACTCCACAAGGGCAGGGGCTATCCTGGCTGTAGCTGCTTTCCCAGCCCCTGGGCCAGAGAAACTGAGCAGGCCGCCAGGCAGACGAGATGCTCGGAGGGGACAAGGCAGAGGGAAACAAAGCTGGCCCTGGAACCACCCAGGCCTCTGAATCGTCTTTCCTTTCCTGGTAGTCTCTGCCCTGCATGCCCATTAAAGCCTTTGCTTCTGTATTCTGTCTTCTCAAGTCCATGTTTCTATCCACATTTACTCCTTAGCAAGGTGCCAGTGATCCTGATTCAATGGATGGATGAATGGAGAAAGAAAGGGAGGATAGATCACAAGACTTTCTATTCGCATGTCTTCCTGTGGCCTCGAGTCAACACTCGTGAAAGCCAAGCAAAGCCCTCTCTCCTGGCTTCACTAGTTCTCCATACATGTCCTCAGTGTGTTGTTGTGCAGTAGCTCATCCGTGTTCGACTCTGTGTGACCCCATGGACCGCAGCACGCCAAGCTTCCCTGTCCTTCACCATCTCCCCAAGTTAGCTCAAACTCATGTCTATTGAGTCAGTGATGCCATCTAACCATCTCATCCCCTGTTGTCCCCTTCTCCTCCTGCATCCTCTTTCCCAGCATCAGAGTCTTTTAAATGAGTGAGTTCTTCCCATCAGGTGGCCACAGTATTAGCATCAGTCCTTCCAATGAATATTCAGGACTGATCTCCTTTAGGATGGACTGGTTGGATCTCCTTGCAGTCCAAGGGACTCTCAAGAGTCTTCTCCAACACCACAGTTCAGAAGCATCGAATCTTCTGCACTCTGCCTTCTTTATTGTCCAACTCTCACATCTCCAGTTTGCACCTTCAGCTATCTTGCTCCCTGAGTCCCATCGACTATCTCCCCGCTGTGGTTCCCTTGTCTGTCACTCTTTCCATTCTCAGCACTGTCCCCAAAGTCCAAGCTCTCATCATGTCTCACTGCTTTGATTCAGCAGCTGGCAGGCCGCATTTCTTCCCGATTCTCCCCTCTTATCTCCTCCACACCAGGGCGGACAAAGAGATGGTTCATTTAACCCAGGAGCCCTACTTTTAGAAATTTACTCTAAGCAGATCATCAGAGATGTACACAAAGACTTTTATTCAGGGGTGTGCATCAGGGTACTGCTTTACAATAGTGAAAAATTGGAGATGATCTCAACTTGTCAAAAAATAGTGGGTTAAATAAATTTTGGTTCATCCATCTGGTGCAATAATATTAAACCTTTGAAAAATTATTTTGAGGACTACTTAATAACAAGCAGAAATGCTATTGACATAATATCAGGTGAAAAATCAGATTACAAAATTATATGTACAATGAGACTCCAATCTGTGAATAGATACATAGACAGAAAAAGTAAAACAGAAAAGACACAAACAGAAATCCTGGGTTTTAGCTGAGATACATGGTTATTTTTTAAAGTTCTTCTTGATAGAACAATTTTCTCTGCTGTGTCTTCAATAAGCATGTATATTTAATCAGACCATAAAATACCATTCACTGAATACACATCTTGAATTTTTTAATTCTTCCCAATAACTTCAATAAAAGTATGTCTTCATTGCCTGTCCTCTTCATATTAGAGCATGCCCGAACTTCCAGGCCTGGAGCTCAAAGCCCACACCCTGTGGTCTCACCCCACTTCCTGCTCATATCTCCTCCACCACAAATACCTTCTCCTCCAGCCAAACTCGTCCCCACCTGGTTTCCAAACCAGACTTGTGTTTTATATCCCTGAAACTACCCTCAAATGAGTCAGAAAAACAACACACAGAGAAGGAGTGCAAATATGGCAAAATATTGACAATAATTTGTGAACCCAGGTGAAGGGTATGCATCTCCTAGATACTGATTTTGCAACTCTTCTATAATGTTAGTCGCTCAGTTGTGCCCTATAGGCTATAGCTTGTCAGGTTCCTCTGTCCATGGTTTCTCCAGGCAAGACTGCTAGAGTGGGTTACCATTCCCTTCTCCAGGGGATCTTCCCAACCCAGGAATCAAACCCGGGTCTCCTGCATTGCAGGAAGTTTCTTTACCTTCTGAGCCACCAAGGAAGCCATTCTATAGTTGGACATTTTAAAAAACTCATAGTTGGGGGAAACAAAGGGGCAGTATCATATAATGTTTAAAAGCACTGGCTCTACTAAGAAGTGACCTTAGTTTAAATCCCAGCTCTAGGGACTTCCCTGGTGGTCCAGTGGCTAAGAGTCCATGCTTCCAATGAAGGGGATGCAGGCTCAGTTCCTGGTCAAGGAACTAAGATCCCATGTGCTGTGTGGTGCAGCCTAAATAAATAAATCCCAGCTCTGCCACCTGTTAACTGGGTGACAATGACCTCAGGCAAGTTAAGTACTTCCTTGGTCCCAATTTCTTCATCAGTAAAGTGGTGATAATGAAATCATGTATTTATTTACTACCATTGCCTGGAGAATTGTATAAATGGAATAAATGAGTGTAAAGGTGTTAGTGAAGAGTCTTGTCACCCTGATCATTGTTGACTACTAGTATCAGTGTTAAACAATGATTCTTAACCATGAAGTCATCTTTGTACTCTCTACCTTCCGTAACAGTCAAGCCTGGATAGCTATGTGAAGCGCTGTGGCTTGGGGATCCTTCTGCCCCTGGCTCAGAGCAGTGAGCGTTCAGTGCCGGTTCCTGCTAGCATCGACATCTCTAGGTCCTGGCATGGGGCCTGGCACAGAGGAGGCAACCAGTGAGGGCAGGAATCCCAAGATGAAGAACTGGAAGTGTTCAAGTTGCACTTTAAAGAAAGCTCATCTCATCAGATACAAGCTCGTAACTTGCTGATGTAGCCGCTCTCTTCCCACGTGCTTCTCAGAAATAAGGCATCACCTTGATAAATTAGCTGTGGATATAAGCTTCCTGCAGTTGGCATGGAGATGCAATTTAATTTCCAATTAAGCCTGATTTCTGGGCCGAGGGATTTGCCTGCCTCACACTGGGAGGATTATTCCAGCCAGATCTATTGTCAGTGTTGGTGGTTCTGCCATGAAGTAGACTGTCATGGAAACTGGTCCTTTGACCCTTGGATGGTTCAACCACGTACTGCTTTTACCCTGGAACTGAGTTTATACAAGTATATTCAAGAAGTTTCAGAACAGACTATCCATGGCCGAAATTTTTAAGACAGAGCGCAGTTAACAGAGTGAAATAGAGAGGCAAGATGGTCCTCAATGATGCTCACCAGAAAGAAAACTGGGAAGTTGCTCATGAGAAAAAGAGGGCAGTGGGAAGTTCTCTGAGCTCAGAGAGGAATCTATATCATCAGAGGAAGGAGACACCTTTGCTCAAACGGACAGTGAATATTTGCTGAGCATCTTTTGTATACGAAGGGCTGTGCTGACTACTTCAGATTCAACATTGCACTCAGTTATTACAGGCAGCCTATAAGACAAAGGAAGTTATACTCATTTTCCTTTTTTGGGGGGCCACACCCTAGCAGCATGTAGGACCTTAGTTCCCCAACTAGGACTGAACTCATGCCCCCTGCTTTGGAAGGCAGATTCCTAACCATTGGACCACAAGGGAAGTCCCTCATTTTCCAGTTGAGGAAATGGAGTCCCAACTGCCTAGATTCATAGACAATCTAGATTCGAGCTCTCGCCTTTCTGAGCATTCCTCCCTGCAGGGCCCCTCTCCAAAAATAAATAAAACACATAGCTTAGAACCAGAAAAATAAGGTTACACTAAGCTGAAACTTACCTCCCCCTAAATTTAAGAATAAGAGAAAGCCTTTAAAACACGTTCTGAAAGAGAGAGTAAATAACTGAGTCTGCTTGGGGCACATGGTGCGATGGGGAGGCAAGTGGCACCAGTTTCTGTCTGGCTTTCACACCTTCCCTGCAGCGTGGCGGGCTGGTGCGGCTAAGAGGCTCACAGGAAGTCAGAGCCTCAGGCTGCTCCAGACCAACGAGGTTCTGGCTTGTGACTCAGGCTATGTCAGCTCCGGGAGTTGGGAAGAACCAACAGAGAGCAAATAAAACACTGTTTAAAGACACATGTGTACAAGATGTTTCAAAGAATACCACGTGCATGGCCAACAGTCACAGAAAAATTAGATACCAAGAAGGTGTCACGTGGCCCAATTTTTATTGATGATCACAAAAGAAACTTCTGAATCTGTGTATAAATAAGCGTAATACCCACTCCTGGACAAATTCTGGAATGGAGTACGGAACCAGTGATTTGGGAACACCTGGAGAAAAAAGCAGGGTTGACCAAGAAAAGTGTGAGGTCCCTAAGAAAGAGACAAGTCAGCACAGCCTCTCTTCCACTCAGCTTTTTAATACAGTGACCAGTTCACGGATTGCTGTGGCCCTAGCAGGCCTAGGTTGCTGCTGGCTGTTTGATGGGCTGTGGGCTGGGCTATCGCAGCATCAGGCAGAGCATAGCTAACTCCGTCCGCCTGTCCATGTGGGCAGCTCTCCATCTGAATCTTTGCAGGGCTTTTCCAGATGCTTATGCCTGGGTGTCACTCCACTTCTGTGAACTCTGTGGAGACGTAGCTCCAGGGAGCCATTTGAGAGCCTGGGCTCTGTGGGAAAGTACACAGAGGCACCCAACAAGCTATCAGTCCTGAACTTGCCCTGTTGAGAATTTTCCATTTTTGACATTAGGCAGAGACTAAGAGGCAGGACATTTGCTCCTCAGAAGAAAAGCTATGACAAAGCTAGACAGCATATTAAAAAGCAGAGACATCACTTTGTCAACAGAGGTTCCTTTAGTCAAAGCTATGGTTTTTCCAGGAGTCATGTACATATGTGAGAGTTGGACATGAAGGAGGCTGAGCACTCAAGAATTGATGCTTTCAAACTGTGGTGCTGGGGAAGACTCCTGAAATTCGCTTGGACAGCAAGGAGATCAAACCAGTCCATCCTAAAGGAAATCAAACCTGAATACTCATTGGAAGGACTGATGCTGAAGCTGAAACTCCAATACTTTGGCCACCTGATGGGAAGAACTGACTCATTAGAAAAGACCCTGATGCTGGGAAAG
Source organism: Cervus canadensis (assembly GCF_019320065.1). Classification (NCBI taxonomy): domain Eukaryota; kingdom Metazoa; phylum Chordata; class Mammalia; order Artiodactyla; family Cervidae; genus Cervus; species Cervus canadensis. The sequence goes on from NC_057401.1 coordinate 2,021,851, forward strand.
ATTGAAGGCTGGAGGAGAAGGGGACAACAGAGGATGAGACAGTTGTATTGCATCATCAACTCAACGGACATGAGTTTGAACAAGCTCCAGGACATGGTGATGGATAGGGAAGCCTGGTATGCCACAGTCCATGGGGTTGAAAAGAGTCAGACATAACTTAGTGACTGAACAACAACAAGGGGAAGGATGCACAGTGGTTAGAGCGTAGAGTCTGGAACCATACTGTTCAGGTTTGAATTTCAGCTCTGCTATTAGCTAACTCTTGACCTTCAGGAAGTTAAATCTTTGTACTGCCGTTGCCTCGTCTATGAAGTCAAGATAGCAATAACAGCCTTAAAGGATCTTGTTAGGGTTAAATGAACCATACATATTAAAGCTTAGCCTGGATCCTGGCCTACAGGTGCTCAACAAATGTTAGCTTTTATTATTGCAGATGATAGATTATAGTCCCAGGAATAATTTGCTAAATACATCCCAAAATAGAAGGAGCTGCCTCCCCATGCAATGAGTTATTTGTCAGAAAAGATGTTGACATAAGTTGTTGGTAAAGAGAAACATAATAGGGAGGGCTCAAGCACCAGACTAGAATGTAGGGGAAAGTTAGATGATCTTTAAAGAACTACTGACCTTCAGAGAAAATGAGTTTCTGTTTGAATATAAGAAAACAAAGGAGTGTCAAAAAGCAAGGGCTTCAGAATTGACAGAGGAGGATCAGGGCAGCGGTCTCCCTGGGACTGGAGATAGAAAACTTGTCTTAAAGCTCTGGAGGCTACAGAAGCCCCTGAGGGAGTTTGGTGTGGGATGAGGGAGATTATGGGAGGCTGAAGTCTCTGTATCTGAGAAGGGAGGCACAAATTTTGTGATGAAGCACCACCTTTGTCCAATATTCAGTCGGGAGTTGATTGCTCTGCATTTATATACATCTCTTCCCCATCCTCCTTAGCGTTTAAGGAAGTTGCCTGAAGAGTACGTGCTTTATATGAGTGGGAAGGGAGAGCTGTGGAAATCTAGGAAGATGATGAATTCTGTCTTTGAATTGACATGATGAAGGTTAAGGAAAGCTCCTGTGAAGAGGAAGATAATTCATGAGCAAACCCATTGGTGGAAGAGAGAACCTGGAGCCAGGAGAGATGGGGAAAATTGAAGCTCTCCTCCTGGCTCCAAGAAGGAATCACATGAAACTTAAAGGAGGCCGTTGGACGTACACAGGGCACAGCATAGGAAAAGCAAGAGGACCCTGAATGTCTCTGGACACACAAGGTCAGCAGTTCTAGAGCTTTCTGGTCTCAGAATCCTTTTACAGTCTAAAAACATACTTAGAGTTCCAAAAGAGATTTGGTTTATATGGGTTATATTAACCAGTGTTTACCATTTTAGGAATGAAAACTCTGAATGTTTCATTTAAATGAATTTATTTTAAAACAAATGATAGATCCATTACATGTTAACAAAAGATTATATTTTGTGAGAAATAATTACATTTTCAAAAAAGTATTGAGAAAGGGTGCATTGTTTTCTTTTTTGCAAATCGCTTTAATGTTCAGCTTAATAGACAACAGATTTCTCATGTCTGCGTTCAGTCTTTTGTGATATCACATGTCACATAAGCTCTGAAAAATTCCACGTGTGTTGGTGAGATTGAGAGTGAAAAAAGCGGGCAGTATGTAAATATTATTATGAAAATAATTTTGACCTTGCAGGCCTCCACTTTGAGAACCATTACCCTAGGGACTTCCCTGGTGGTCCAGGGGTTAAGACTCCTCCTTCCAATGTAGGGGGGTGAGGGTTCAATGCTTGGTCGGGAAGCTAAGATCCCACATGCCACATGGCCAAAAAACCAAAAATATTTTTGTTTCCATTCACTCTTGTATTTTAGAGAAAGCTTTTGTACACAGAAAAATAGAGCAAATAATACAAAACACCTATGTGCTCCTCAGAAAGCACCCCTCAAAACTCATGTGTTAACATTTTGTCACACTTGCTTCATATGAACATTATAGATTTGCACATCCTCAAATACCTTGCCTCCTCTCTAGAAGCAGCATTTGGGGTCTATCAATTCCAAAAATATATTTTTTAAAACACAGGCAGAGTTTGTTAAGTAATAAATACTTAACAAACCATTCACATTAAAAAAAAAAAATTTTTTTAAAGAACCATCACCCTAGACCATGGTGAATTTCTTCATGCCTTTCTGATTTTGATTTGGTCTCTTTTCCCTACATATGAAAGGGCAGTGGCTGATGAGGTATAAGATAGCTGCACTGTGATCAAACAGTATCTTTGCAAGTATGTCATATAATTCAAATTTCTCTAAATGCAAAAGACATTGGCTATTCTTATGCACCAGCCTGTGCTGCCAATTAGCAATAGAGTGAATGTAGTCTACAATCTGCACACCCAAAGAGTTTTGAAATTAGAAGGAATTTTAGGTGAATTGTTGATGGGGGTGGGGGAGGCTAGCATTATTTCAGGAAGTCATAAAAATTGAGGTTTTAGCAATATTTTTCATTGCATTATTTTGAATTTGCATAAATCAGGTTCTTCACTGTGGAGAAGGAAGCGCTTGATAATGGTGGGAAAGGAGGGAGAAAGGGCAGCAGGATGACCAGCTCCTGAGGGCAGGCATTGTGTCTGCTTCATCTCTGACTCTCTCTGTCCTCTTGCCACTGATCTCCACCAAGCCATCTGAGTTCTGGGCGAGTGATCCAGGTACACCTCTCCAGGTGTGACTCACTGGCCCGTGAGAGAAAAGGCAAAAGCAGTGCCAGCACTAGACTTTATTAGTAGAGTGATTTTTTTAAAGAACTGTGAGGGCTCTCTGCCCCCAGGCAGCTCTTATTCCAGAAACATCTTTCCTCCGTGTCTGACTCCACCATGCTTAAACGCCCATTAGTTCATGCTCTTCTTGGGCTTGAAGTTCTGTGAACAGTAGGCAGGTATGGGATTTGATAGGAGTAGGCCAAACTCCATTGACAGGAAGAAGGCATTTGTCTTAAGCAAAGGAAGTTCACTGTTAATAACGCATGGGGCAGTGAGGGCTGGGCATCCCCAGGTACTTTTTGCTAGAGGGTGGTGGTCTTTTCCCCTCTATGGGCTGTTGGGATAGTCTGTATTTTGGTGTATTTCAGCCCCAAATGAAGGTGCATGAAAACCATAGGCAAAGAAACCCCTATAAATGAGATGCATGATGGGGATACTCTTTCTTTTTTAAAAATTAAACTTAAATTTGGGGAGAATTGTAGATTCCTATGCAGGTGTAAAGAAACACACAGATAGATCCTATGTACCTTTACCTAATTTCCCCCAAAGAAAATATCTTACCAAACTATAAGACAATATCCCAACAAGACTTCCTTGATTCACGGGACTCTTACGATGTCCCCGAGCCCAGAAGGAAGAAGCTCCAGGGAGTGGGGCGTTACTCCCCCTTGGAAGGATCATCTCTAGTAAGAACCTGGAGGGTGCGAAGCTGCATCAGGGATCCCTGGCTGCAAACTACAGGTGTGGGTACAGACTCCAGGTGCACCCCCTCCCAGATCCCTGACTTGCGTCAGAACACCTTGGGGTTCCCAGGATGCAACGCTGTTCCTTACCTGGACCCTGGGGCTTCCGGTGACTGAGTCAGCTCAAGAATCACAGACCAGGCTCTGGAATCACACAGCTCAGGGCTCAAGTCCCCGTTCCTCACTTACTATCTGGTTGACCTTGGCCAATGACCTCTTAGAGCCTCAGTTTTTCATAATATACAGCACTCACCAAGTGTCAGTCACTCTTCTAGGAACATTATACAATAACTCATTTAACACTAACAACCCTCAAATGGGAAATATTATTATTAGTTCTCATGTTGCAAGTGAGGAAATTGAGACAGAGAAAGGTTATTTGCCCAAAGCCACACAGCTAGGGAATAATACAGTTGAATAATAATCTGAAATCAGTCCACACATATAACCTCTATCCTATGTTGCTTCTCCTTACCTATGAGGTGGGTTCAGTAATACTCACTGAATTTTTATGAGGCAAACTTCTTAGCATTGTGCCCAGCATGGAATAAATAAGCAGCAAAAAATGCTAGTTAACATTAGTGTTGGTATATCCTCTGGAAGTTTTTGAATATTCATTCCTTATTATCATTACTAAGAACAGCCTCCATTTTGACCACCTAGTATGTGTCAAGCCCTCATTCAGCTCTCCCAACCACCCAAAAGGGGGATTCTTTCTTTTATAGATGAAACAACTGAGAAAGAGAGAGATGCGTCTGGTGGAAGTGGAGGCAGGACTCACTCCCAGGGCTGCACCTGGACTCACAGCGCCAGGAGGACCATCAGAGACACCAGCCTAACTTCAAGTCCAGCTGAAGTCTTGATCTGAAAAAGGCGTTGATTCGTTCCCCAAAGTCCGGGGACAGGACCGTGGTTCTCTGCACCAGTGGTTCCCATGCTCAAGCACACAACAGAGTCCCCTGCAGCCGCTGTTAAAACGCAGAGTGCTGCCCGGCTCCTCGGGACCCCACCAGCCACTCCCCATCCGCGCCTTGTGGTTCCCGGCTCAGTGGGTCGGGCGGGGGGCCTGGAAGGTGCCTTTCTCACAAGCTGCCACGAACACTGGTGCAGGGACCACACTTTGAGACAGCCTGCTCTAGCACAAGCTTTGGAGTGGTGGTGGATCTACGACAGCTGCCCCCAGTTACCCCTTCCCGAGTCTGAGACTGGCTCCCCCTGCAGGGTCAGCGCCCTGTATTTTTTTTTGGCTGCTCTGGGTCTTCATCTCTGTGCGTGGACGTCTTTAGTTGTAACGAGTGGGTGATCCTCTCTGGTGCTGCGTGGGCTTCTCGTTGCCGTGGCTTCTCTGGTTGTGAGCACCGGCTCTAGCCCCTGGGCTGAGTGGTTACGGCTCATGGGCTCTAGAAAGCGGCCTCAGTGGTTGCGGTGAACAGGTTCAGTTGCCCAGCAGCATAAGGAATCCTCACATACCAGGAATCAAAACTGTGTCTCCTGCTTTGACATTGCTTAACCACTATTGAGCCACCAGGGCAGTCCCAGGTGCCTTGTATTTAATCCACGCGGAAAATCATCAATCCCCATCTCTGTGTTTACCTCCCCTCTATTCAGGATTCTTAAACTTGTGTGTTCTCAAAAGTCTGTGCCTTAGGTACACCTATGGCTGATTCATGGTGATGTATGGCAGAAACCAACACAACACTATAAAGCAATTATCCTCCAATTAAAAGTAAATATTAAAAAAAAAAAGCCTGTGTCTGATTGGAGTTCAACCTATCCCCTAGGTCACTTCCATCTGCTTGGTGATGGGGAGATCACCCCTTCAAACTTTTTCCCAAAATTACATCTGCTGTTACTGTCCTGATTAAAAATAAACACAGTGAAACCAAGCCTTTCTATTGTTGAAAATTTTAAAAAGTACAAAAAATAAAAGGAAGGAAGAAAATTACAATTAATAAATCCCACTGTTAAAGTTTTTTATGTATGTTAGTATCATTTCCTTATAGCCTATATGTTTTGTATATATTTGATTTTTTGAGGTATAATCAATATATAAGATTATATTAGTTTTCAAGTGTGTAACAAAATGATTCAATATCTGTATGTATTACAAAATCATCACCACAAAAGGTTCTAGTTAACATCCACCTCCACACATCGCGACAGTTTTTTTTCTTATGATGAGAGCTTTTAAGATCTACTCTCTTAGCAACTTTCAAATATGCAGGAAAGTATTACTAATTATTGTCACCATGTTGTAGTTATATCCCCATGACTTTAAGACTGGAAGTTTGTCCCTATATTTGTTAATATTGGCATGAGAATGTATACAGATCTGAGAATGCTGAAAACAAGCAATGTCCCACTAATGAATGTGCTGTTTTCACTTTGGAATTCAAAGAAGGAATGGAGGCTTGTCAGGGAGCGCTTCCTAGGAGGGACCAGCAGGTCTTTGAGACAACCTCCGAGACGCAGGCACAGAAGTGAGAACCATTTGCACCAGTCCAGTGGACAGTGGAACCGCAGAAAACAGACTGGAGTCAGTTGAGTGGGGTCAGCGATGGAGAACCATCACGGGTTGACCTTCAGTTCCCCTGGGTCCTGAGGAGCCACTGAACAGTCTTGAGCAGGAAATGACTTAACTAAGGGATTTCCTGAAGGCCATCCGTGCAGTGGAAGGCAGAGCACTGGAGGGTGAGGGGGCGAAGGCAGCAGAGGGAGCATGGGACCCAAGCGGGAGCGGCCCCGGGGTCCATCCAGGCCCCTGCGGCCCGAGAAGTGACGGGGCGCGCGTGGATCTACCTCTGGGCCGCCAGGATGGACAGGGACTGGTTGATCTTCACCATGACGATAATGAGCAGGCCGCCGGTCAGCAGGAAGGTGGGCCAGAAGAGCGAGAAGAGGAGGCTCTGGGGCCCATAGAGGCGCCGGTACAGGACGCTGCTCTCGTTCTCCCGAGTCGTGGCGAAGCAGAAGAAGTCCTGGTGCTCGTGGAACCTGGCTCTGACCTTCTCCACGTCGGCCCGGGCCACTTGGTAGTTGTCCAGGCTGCTTGGGATGTAGGAGCACTGTAGAGAGAGTCAAGGGCACGCGTGGGGTTGAAGCCCCTGTTTCTCGGGGCCTGGTGCGGAGTAAAGGAAAACACCAGCTTTGGGTCTGAGCGCCTGAGTGGGCTCAAGACTGCCCAAAGCTTGGCAGGCTGCACGCTGCGTGGCTCGAGGGGGTGCCTACACAGTACTGGCTGGGAGACGGCGGCCTTGGGGCCGTCCAGGATGCCCACTGCGCCTGGGAGGCGGGGACCCCAGCTGGAGCCCCAGCTCTGCCCCCAGCACTTGCAGCGCTCAGTCGCTCAGTCATGTCCAACTCTGTGTTACTGCATGGACTGCAGCCCTCCGGGCTCCTCTATCCATGGGATTCTCCACGCAAGAATACTGCAACGGGTTGCCATTTGCTCCTCCAGGGGCTCTTCCCACCCCAGGAATTGAACCTGTGTCTCCTGCATAGCAGGAAGATTCTTTACAGCTGAGCCACTGAGGAACCTTAGGCTAATTGCTTAACAGGGCTTCCCTGGTGGATCAGATGGTAAAGAATTTGCTTGTAATGCAGGAGACTTGGGTTCGATCCCTGGGTCAGGAAGATCCCCTGGAGAAAGGAATGGCAACGCACTCCAGTATCCTTGCCTGGTGAATTCCATGGACAGAGGAGTCTGGCAGTCTACAGTCCATGGGGTGACAAAGAATTGTCACAACTGAGATACTAACACACACACTGAGCCTTGATGTCTTCATCACTTAAGTGGGTTAATAGCAGTATCTTTTTCAAAGGAGTTTATTAAAGAACTTCAAACTTAGCTGTCTAAGAAGTCCAATGGGAGACATAGGCTGAGTGGGCTCTGTATTTGGATTCAGGGCAGAGGTCATACACTCAACTGCCTACAAAGCTCACACAGGTAACATCCACAAGTGAAGTAGTGAGGGAGTAAGATGACAGGCGCCAACTAGCACTCGCCTTGGTGCCAGGGAGAACTGGCAGGGCATGGTGGCGCCTGGGGTGAGGGAGAGAGCCAGACACACCCAGCCTGGCAGTCACCACCCCATCTGGACGACGGGTGCCGCGCCATCCAGAAGACCCACTGTAGCCAGGCCTCCAAAATAGTAAGAGAAGCCAAAATGCCAGATTTTAATGTGGACTCTCACAATTTTAAAATAGTGTGAAAATTTGAATTGAAAACTCTATGAGGTCTAACTCTGTGTGAGCAAAATCTAAGATGTTGGCCAGCTGGTATTTGACACTGGGATTCAAAGGAAAGAGAGAGTGCATTTAAAAGAGCTGTGTGCAGACAGAGCCCGGTATATGTTTAATTCTGACACTGATCACTGTGATTAGGAAGCTTGCGGCCTGGAAAGATGAGTTCCAGCTGGAAAGCCCTGCAGAGGAAGCATGAAGGAGAGACCCTGGCTTTATCTCTCTTCCATCCTGGGAGGTCTGCACGTGGCTTACGTGAGCCTCCAGCAGATGTTCGGCAAGGGTGGTCCCCCCACAGCCCCCGCAGCAGGCCACCTGGAGGGCTGGCCACAAGCACAGGCTCCCTGCTCACTCTGAATCTCTGAGGAGGGGGCTCAGCAATCTGGAGACTCCTTCAGGCACTGAAGTTTGAGGACCACTGCCCTATACAATCATGTCAAAGGAGTCAAAATGAGAGACAGTATCGGGCCGGCTTCTCCCCGGGCCTGGGTTATTCCCTGCATTTGAGTGAGGTCCGGCCCCGAGGCTGCCTGCCCTGACAGCAGCACTCAGTCCAGCAGTAGAGGTGATGGTTACACTGCGGCTCTGACAGCCTGGAGAGAGGGTGGAGCCGCATCCAGATGCCGGTCCACATCGCAGCCAGCCGGGGAGCAGCTGAGCCTGGGGAGCCGCTCTCTCCTGAGGAATCTGGCATTCAGACTTGTTGGGGACTCTAAGGTCCTAGCCTTGCGTTAGTTGCTCAGTCGTGTCCATCTCTTTGCAACCCCATGGACTATGGCTCACCAGGTTTCTCTGTCCGTGGGGTTTTCCAGGCAAGAATATTGGCGTGAGTAGCCATTTACTTCCCCAGGGGATCTTCTCAACCCAGGGATGGAACCCAGGTCTCCTGCATTGCAAGCAGATTCTTTACCATCTAAGCTACCAGAGAAGTCCGGTGTCCTAGCAGCAAGTGGATCCCGAATCCTGAGCTGAGAGGGCCTGGCTCAAGTCTCCCCACTGCCTCTGACTGTGACCTTGGTTAACCTAGCCAACTGGGTTAGGATGGAGTGGGTTGCCATGCCCTCCTCCAGGGGATCTTCCTGACTCAGGGATCGAACCTGCGTCTCTTATGTCTCCTGCATTGGCAGGCGGGTTCTTTACCATTAGCACCTGTTGTCTAAAGGATCTTAAATGATCCAGCCCCTTTCCCAAGCCCCATGGTGACACTGTCCTCAGTGCAGACCCTGGAAAGGAGCTTAGAACCTCTCAGGCTAAGTCTCATGAGATAAACCAAGAGTGAGCTGGTGACCTCCTTCCTCAGCATAGAGAGGGAGACAGCCTTGCACGTGCCACTCCAGAAGACACCCAGCCATCCTGAAGCACCCGCTCCTGGCACTACAGAGCTGAACAGAGGTGGGAAGAGCAGCTGGTACACCACCCTACTGTTTGCAACGCCATGAAGGCCCCTCCCCCATCACACTAGTGCAGCAGGCTGCCTTTAGCACCACTCCTGGGGGCTCCTGGGTGCTACCGGGGGAAAGATTGAACACGTGGTGGTGGCCGTGCTGTCTCTCCAAACCCAGCAGGAAGGTCTCAGGCTTCTGAGAGCCCATTCGGGGGAAGATCTGACCTCAAGTTCCTCCGAGCTGGCAGCCTGCAAACCAGCCCGTTCCCAACTCCCATCGCACCAGTGACCACTTCTGCTTGTCTTTGAAAATTTACTTCTTGATCCTGGGGATAAATCAGGGGCCCCTAGATGCCAAAGAAGAGGCAGAATCCTGGGAGGAGCTGATTCAGGCGGGTTCGGAGGCCCTAGCTGCATCTGGTATGGCTGAGTCATGCTAGTGACGACAGAACAGCCAGGCCCCCTTGCCTGCCCAGACCCACTTCACCAGGAGCCCCCAGCACTGTTCACGATCCCACCATCCCCCCAGCCACCCTGCCCGTTACCACCCCATCAGCTGCCGAGTTCTGAGTGTCAGCATCCATCCTTGTCCCAGCTCTGTCCCAACTACAGTGGCCCCCACCTCTCTCCCTATGGAACCCCACACTCCTCCACATCATTCTGATCATGGGGCCAGCATCCCACACCTTTTAAAGACTCCCAGTTGCTCACAGCAATAATTCCCAAGGAAACTTAGAATGACCTGGAAAGTGCAGAGATTCTGCTTCAGTGGGTCTGGTGTAGGACCCTGGTTTTGCTAAGACCCCCAGGAGGACCTAACACCCAGAGGTGAGGAGCCCCAGCTTCCCTGATCACATTTTAATTCTACAGTCTGGTAGTCCTTGGCAGAAAAGAGGCACACAGCCTGTACAGCCCAGAATATAATTAGTATTTCCTTTCTTTATGGTTTGCATGAATTTAACTCCCTGGTAATCAGTAGAATTTCCCCTAGGAAATGGTGAATGCTATTAGGAGTTGCAAATAACTTTGCTTCCTGTTAAAGCCAGCGCCAGGAGCTTTACTTGGAGTGAACTTAGTTCCCAGCAAAGCTCTGGCCTTTGATGAAAATGTGAAGGAGCTTCATGTGTCCCCAGCTCAGGTCGATGAGAGACCACCCTGACAGAATCAGTCTCTTTAAAACTGTGCCTATTACATCAACCCTGGGTCCTTGGCATTTGCTCTGCATGTTTGCTGGGCTACACAGCTACAACTAACCGCCACGTCTCATGTGGTTGAATCAGCGTGGTGTTTTGTAAAATGGTGATTGTGGATAAGGTTAACCCTTCCCCATCTTTTCTTCCCAATCTCCTTCCTTCAGCTGAACTGTTAAAGCTAAAAAAAAAAAAAAAAAAAAATCCTGATTGAATATAAACATCTACCCCCATTCTCTATAAAATGGTTGCTTCCATACCTGTGCTATGTCAGTGTCTCATGCTGGAGTTAAACCTCCTCTCCTCCTCTCCTACTGTGCTGTGCATGCTACTTCTCTCAGACATCCTTGAAGACTGTCTTTTGAGCAAAAAAAAAAATTCAGTAAAATGTTTTCAGTAATATTTTTTTAATATGAGAACTAATTACCTTCAATAATGTGTAGCATTCTTCATTAAAGTTTTGCTTCTTTCAAAAAACAACAACAAAAAAGAAAAACTACCCCAAAAACCCGTTTTAACTGCACACGTTGGCGGTGTGGAGGGCCTCTGGGAACAGACCCTAAGCTGCCTCTGAAGCTTTTTCTCACTATATCCCTCCCTGTAGCATTGTCTATGTGGGGGTTGGAATCCTGTATCTCCCCACCTTCCTTCCCCAAACCGTGTTCTCTGTGTCCCCTTGACACGTGTGCCCGCCTCTGCATTTCTGTGTAAGCAGGACCTGCCTGATTTTAACACCAGTGGCTTTCTGACACCCTCACCTCACTGTTCTTCTCTATGGCACTGAGCCCTCTCTGCTCGGTATTATTTCACGTACGAGCTCTCTTCTCTTGAACCCAACCCCTGACACAGGAAATGATGGTTGAATGAATGAATGCATGAAAATGGGTCAACTTGTGTTTCCTACAGAAAGGACTTCAGTGGTAGATTTGGAGGTGTGACACTGGGGGCATTGAGAGGCAGTGATAGAAAAGCTTTCCAAGTGTTGGCCTCTAAAGGTTGCTCCAGACGTGGGCCTCTGGCCTCCTAGAGTGGGCAGTCAGGGAGTCACAGGGGTTCTTGTATGTGAGGTCAGCTCTGGGTCTGGCTTCTCATCTGACCCACATTACAGAATGAAATAAGAACACTACCAGTTGCTTCCTCTGAGTGCCTGCTGTCCAGCCAGCATCAAGATTGGCACATTATACACAGTCCTTGACTTCATAGCAGCACTTCGATTAACAGAAACTGGGGCTTGGTGGGGCCAAGCCCCCATCACACAGCCAGTCGATGGCGGGTCTGTCGGACTCCAGCACAGAAGGGCTAAGGCTGGCTGGGCCTCAGACCAGCTGTGGCCCGTGGTCAACTGGGTTTATCCTTTTCCAGTCTCTGCTCTCCTCCAGAGTGGGGCTCGGGAGCCAGCTGGGGACAAGCACGCACCCACCAGGGTCCAAAGGACGCGTCCTCACTCCCCACCCCAGTCAGTACCTGCTGGTTCTGGTCCCGGGTGTCCTCCGTGTGGTACAGCATGGCCCAGCGGCCCACGGCCGACACGTTGACCCACAGGCATGGGTACTGGGGCACCCTCTTGCCCTCCAGCTCCTCCTGGTCCCTGATGTTGGTCTCAATCAGGTGACACGTGGATTCCTGGGTCCACACGCTGGGGAGACCACGCACACACAAGCACATCTCAGGGCCCGGGTGGCACAGGGCGCGCAATATGGACCCAGAGAGACTCAGGACCAAGACCCATTTGCCGGAAGCAACCAGCACTAAAGGAGCGTGACCTGAGTCCCTGGGTCCCGGGGAGCAATCATAAAATCAGAGTATCAGTTTTTTGGCCTCTTGGACAATATCTACATAAACTGGCCCGGCCCCCACTGCTCACCCCAAACCCTGGTTAGATTTAAAGATTCTCACATCCAAATCACACCCCAGAACAAGTGAATCAGAATTTCTAAGATGGGTGGATGTGCTTTCAAAACTCTTTGCAGTGACTCTGGTCTGCAGCCAGACCTCAGACCGCTTGTCAACACCATCTTCATCTTGCAGAGGGTGGAAGAGAAGCTCAGAGAGGTCAAGTGACTTTGCCAAGGGCACACAGTCCCTGAAGCCAGGTCTGGATGGTTTCAGAATCTGTGCCCCTTCCCTTAAAAAGGGTAGATGGAAGAGGAGCTTGATTTGTGCCCAGCTGGGGAAGATGGTAGAGATGGCACTGAACCCAGAGAAAATGTCTTGGAGGCACATGGCCACTCTGAGCAGTGCCTTACTCGGTAAGATTCCAGCCTGGAAATCCAGCACCGTAAAAAGTAAGGCAGGAGCAGACCCAGGAGAAACTGACAGGCTCTTCAACACATCAGCAAATCAATGACTCATCTCCATCTATCAGGCAGGGGACACATTACCAGACAGAAGGGGGCTGTCGGTCGCTGGAATGTGCCCAGAGGCAAGGGTCTGAGATTTGTCCTAAGTCAGGCTGAGAAAACTGAGCGTATTCATTCTCATTAGAGCATGGATCAGGAACTTTCCAGTCTTTCCTTTAACAGCTCACGTGGTTGACATGTCAGAGAGCAAAGACATGGGACATTCTCTGAGATTCCAGAGCAGAGCTCCAGGGGAACAGATTTTAGCTCAATGTAGACACTTCCTACTTATCAGTGCATGCTAAGTCGCTTCAGTCTTGTCTAACTCTTTGCGACATTATAGACCATAGCTTGTCAGCCTCCTCTGTCCACGGGATTCTCCAGGCAAGAATACTGGAGTGGGTTGCATGCCCTCTTCCAGGAGATCTTCCTGACCCAGGAATCGAACCCCTGTCTCCTGCATTGGCAGGCAGGCTCTTTACCACTGGTGCCACCTGGAAAGTCCCCTACTTATCAGAAAGGCCCTCAAATGAAATGGTGTGTATAGTTGAGGTGGTAAGCTCCCCGTCACTTGAGATATACAACATGATAGATGCCAGACCCTCAGGGGAGAGGCTGGAGGGTGGGAGCAGGCCTGGGAGTACGGTACCTTTTCTGATAGAGGGGCAGCACAGTTGTACCTAGGATGTAGTAGGTGATGACAGCGCCCACTACCATGGCCACTCCCAGGCAGAGGGCTCGAGTCTCTCCCCGCTTCTGGGCCATCACCAGCTTCTTTCCCATGGCCACTGGGGACAGCAGACATTTCTAGGATCACAGAGGCAAACAGACATGAGATCAGCACAGGTGACAGGTGAGAGGAGAGGGTGATCAATTTTCAACATCATCTCTATTTTCAATGCAGGGCTTGGAAAACTCAGAGGGCTTTCTGACCCCATTTGAGCCTTCCACCAGCTCTGAGAGGCAAGTATTGGCATCACCATTCTACAGATGAAGGACTTGTGGCTCAGAGAGGTAAAGTGACTTGCGCAAAGTCACGCAGTGTCTGACAGGCTCAATAATAGCCCTCAGGATGCACATGTTCTCAGCCCCAGGATCTGTGACTGTTACTTTACATGGCAAAGACTTTAAATTAAGGATCTCGAGATGGGGAGATTATCCTGGACTATTCACGTAGACCTAAAGGTAACCACAAGGATCTTTACAAGAAGGAGGTGGAGGGAGATGAGACACAAAAGAGAGAGGGCTGTGACCAGGGCGGCTGAAGCTGGAGTGATGCGGCCATGTACCAGGAGGTTGGCAGCTCCCGGAAACTGGAAGAGGCAGGGAACTATGAGCTGTCCTCTGCAGCCTCTGTAGGAGCGCAGCCCTACTGACCCCTTGACTGGACCTTGCCAGCGCCCTGCTGACTTTGAACTTCTGCCTTCCAGAACCATGTATGCGTAGATTTCTATTGGGGCCACCGAGTTTGTGCTAATTCGTTAGAGCAGCGATAGGAAGCTAATACAGGAAATAAACTGTTACTGGAAGTAGCAGAGGGGGAATATCCGTGCATGTCCTCCAAGGACACTTGTCTCAGAGAAACTTGGAGCCAAAACAGTCTCACGGGACACGCCGGGGGTGCACTGGATAAGAATCCACCTGCCAGCGCAGGGGACGATCCCTGGTCCGGGACGATTCCACACGGCGTGAAGCCACTCAGCCCGTGAGCCACGGCTACTCAGCCCATGTGCTGCAACCACTGAAGCCCACGCGCTCAGAGCCGCTCCATGAGATAAGCCACTAAAGTGAGAAGTCTGTGCGCTGCAACCAGGGTAACCCCCACACGCCACGACCAGAGAAAGGCCTCAGACAGCAACAGTGACCCAGCACAGTCAAAAGTTAATTAACTTAAAAAAAATCCAGTCCCACAGCAGGGCTGGTTGGGCAAGGGTTAGCATGCAGAGAAGGGGCAGCAGGTCCGCCAGAGGGCAGCCAAGACATCAGGGCGACAGGAAGGGTTTCAGCCATGGGGATCCTGAAACGGCCACCTCCCTGCTTTCCGCAAGGGCAGGAGGCATCACGTGGCCTCAGCAGCTGCTCTCTTACCTGGGGACCTGAGCCCCCGAGCCCAGAATGGCACCAGTGATGAGCGGCTTCCTGCCTCCCTGCGTCTTGGGCCTGAAGCCCTTCATCCTTCTCCTGGGACCTGCCTCTCCCAGAGCAAGCAGCCCCGCCCTCCCTGAACACCCGCAGGAGGGTCACTCTTGTCCCCCATGCGCCTCCTGGAGCCAGAGGTTCCCGGCTTCGGTACTGGTATGGACTTCCCATGCAGTCAGTGAGTTGCCCTGTAGCCTTCAGTAAATTCCTTTGTTGTTGCTTTTTGTTCGCTGCTTATGGTAACATTTGTACCAAAGATAACAGGGCCATGGGGCCTTTCTCTGTAACCGCTGAATTAGGGGAAATGTTAGTGAGATATCAGGAAGGACTTTATTTTCCCTGCCAGGTCCCTAAGGTAATCAACATTATTTTTATGAATGAGTGAGTATTCCCGAGATAGGCATTATTAATTCAAAGGGATTTTCAACAAAGTGTCTTATTTTCTACTCAACTTCTCTTCTATTAAGTTGCTTCGAGTGTCCAGTCGGAGATCTCCACCCTGTTTCTTCCCCACTCCAGTAGTCCCCGGTCCCCCACTGCCCTAAAAAGGAGACTCCAACATCAGATACCAAGGTTACAGCTCTGTCATGCCCTCCAAGGTGATTAACAGGGATGATACCCAATGATGACTTTTTCTCCCACATTTGGGAGAATGTACATTCTAACAGAGACACTACAAAGTCACAAAGGAAAAATATTCTCTTGACAGTGAAAGACATTCTATTCAATTCCTTTTCCTATTACTTTTGTCCTTCTGTCCTTCCATCTTGTGGGAAATGGAACAGCCCACATCATGATTTACCTAGGGCCAGTCTAACAAGACCACACATGCTTTTACAGGCTAAAGAATGCAGCCACCTAGGGATGGGCAAAAACCCTACACAGCCTTCCTTCCCAGGGCTGTCCGGGGTCACTGGTGCCTGGCACCAGCCCTGGGACTGTGGAGCGCATGTCTCTGAGGTCCACACGGAATCACGCCTCGGAGGAGGACCTAGGCTGAGTGCCCGCAATAGAACCAGTCCTTTCCTGGGAGAGTCAGAGCATCCTTGAGACTGGGAGGGGCGTGTGGTGGGGGGAACTGGTGCTGCCCTGCCTTCCCAGGGACACTGGCCCGTCTGCCACATCATAGCACCCCCTCCCCCAGGACCCCCAGTGTGCCAGGTCTGGGCACTCGGGAGGAAAGGAGATAAAGCAGTGTGGACCCAACCACTTGTTCAGATCCCTCCTGTCTGCAATGCCCTAGTGAGACTGTCACCCACCCCAAGGGAGGGGGCTAGCAGAGTTTTGGTAAATCCTCCTAACATCACACAGGATAAAAGAATAGGGTGAGGATGTGAATATGGATGTAGTCCTAAGTTTCAACATCCATAGTGAGAACCTTTAGGCAGGAGGAAGGGTGGGAACCACTGAGACCCCCTGAGGTCTGCCCAGGAAGAAGTGGGCTGCAGCTGTAAAATGGGGGATTTCAGCTAGACTCGAAGGAGAACTCCTCAGTTGAGAACTGCTAAATATCTCTGGACTTTTGAGATATAGTTCTCCGTTTGGAAATGTCACCGGAGGCCTGGGGTGGATTGAGGAAAGGTGAAGAAGGGCCAAGCAAGGCGGGATTTTGGGGGGTCCTGAGTAACCCGATATTTGGATTGACATCTTTTCCAGGGCATCGAAGACAATGTTTAAGGGTCTAGAGGAGTGAGGGACAGGGGGTGTTCTTCAGGCATGGGAACAAATCCTGACTTTGCCACCTAGCAGCCTGTGACTATAAAACAAGCATGATAGTGCCCGCTTTCGAGAGTCTGATAAAGATCAAATGATGTACCAGACATCACATTGCCTGGCCCAACGCAAGCCCTCAATAAATATTAACTGTTACTATTAACAAAGAAAACCATGAAGCTTGGATCAGAAGTCCTCAGTGCTCTTGCTGGGTCTGTTTCTGCCCCACCCCTCCCCTGGTGACAAGTGCCAGGGCTGGTCCTGATCTTCAGGCTGCTGCCCTCTGGCTGCTCTGCAGGCTGAGACAAGGGCCAGGGCACTGAGCCACTACAGGGACGGGGCCAAGGAGCCCCCATTCCACCTCCAGCCCCCTGCAGGCCTCCAGACCACGGGCCCGGCAGTTCCAGTTCTGTGTGACTTAACCTCAGCTCCTCTGGAGCCCAGAGTCCTGACGGCCAGCCCCTCGAGGAAGGGAGTTCCCACTGCCGGCCCCCCTCAGCGAAGGTCTCCCCTCTGTCCCCAGTCTCTTCCCCAGTGTCCTTGACCTCGGTACTCACAGTCTCCTGGGTGCCCTGCGAGTCTTCGGCAGACCCTTTTCTGCCTGGTCCCCAGCCCCCACCCCAGAGAGGCTGCCTGAGCTGCAGCAGGAAGTTTGGGCTCCCAGCCCGTCTCTGGGGAAGCGGCCTTTGGTTCTCGTCTGAGACGGGCCTCCATGCCCAAACATGGTCAGGTCTGAGCACACAGCCCCAGGACACAAGCTTGAGAGGGCAGGTACCCAGCCCAGGGGCTGGCAGCTGTTACCCAGGCCCCTGCCCTGCGATTCCCAGAATCTACTGGGCAACAGGCTTCAAACCACAGACATCAAATCTGAGCAGCCAGGAAAGACCATCTCGGTATATTTGGAGACATTTCTTCTTCACTTAATCTCTCTGGGTTGGCAGAGAAGTCTGGGATGGGAAATTAGTTTCTTTTTGCCGACAGAGGGGAGGGAGGAGGAGTGGAAGCTCTAAGGGGTGGGGCTCGTCAGCAGCTGGAGGGGCTGGCATTTCCAACTCGCCCAGCAGCCAAAACCCTCAGCCTTTGACAACTGTGTACTGTGTGACCCCGGGCAGGTCACGATGCCTCTCTGAGCCTCTTGGGATTTTTAAACCTTACTTTGTACAGAGTAGTGATGAGAGTTAGAAATAGTGGAGGATTGGGGCAGGAAAAGAGAAACTCACCTTTTAAAGACCAACCAAGGAGAAGCTGGGAGCAGTGAGAATTTCACAGCTGTTTCCAGCCGGCCAGGTCTAAGAAGAGCCTGGTTGGCCCGGTGGCCTCCCAGTGGTCAAACTGTACAGTTTGGGCACATGGGCAGAGATTTGCTCCCATCAATAGAAGAGACAAGTGAGCAATAACATTTGAAGGTAAAAACATACTTCCGTCTACTCTTTCATCCTTAAAGTGGTTGTTGGAAGGATTAAAAAGCAGCGACAAAAATAAACACGAGCATAGGGCCTCCCCTAAGTATCAGACATGATCCTAGCATCTCTGCCCCTCACTTTACTCAATGGTCAGTTGGAGAAACTGAATCTGAAGCTCAGAGGCCTAACATTACTCATCTACAGTGAGCCTGCTCTAAGTGCGGGCTGCGTGTATGCATGCATGCGTGTGCGTGTGTGGTTGTATCTGACTCTTTGCAACTCCATGGACTGTAGCCCACCAGGCTCCTCTGTTTATGGAATTCTCCAGGCAAGAATACTGGAGTGGGTTGCCATTTCCTATTCCAGAGGATCTACCCAACCCAGGGTTAGAACTCAGGTCTCTTGCATTGCCAGGCAGATTCTTTACCACTGAACCACCTGGGGAGTCCTAAGTGCAGGAGCCAGATTCAAAGCTGGTCCTTCCAGATTACAGAGCCTGGGCTCTCTCTACTGAGCCTGGTGCGGCTCTAAGACCTAAAAGCTCACCTCTGTTACAGACACCTGCCGCTTGATATTCTAGAGGTCACATGAGTGCCCCCAGCTCCTGGGGAGGTGGGCACAGCTCAGCCCTGCCAACTGAAAGAGTTCTAGCCCCTCCTCACTTCTGCCTCTGTTGCTATGAGACAACCAGCCCATCGGGCCATAAAACGAGAGCAGTGCTCAGGCCCCTAAACTCTCCCCAGCGGTGAGCTCCCTTCCCCGACCCCTTTTCCTAATTGAATCCTATTAACAGGAGAGTAAATTGTCTGTTTAACGGGCATCATAGCCAAGGGGGTGTCTAAAGGCCTCAGACCTTGCAGATGCAGCATTGACAATGAAGGACATCGCCCAGAATGAATCCTCAGAGGGGTGATTTTCCAAGATGGTCCTGGCCCACGCAGGAGCCAGAAGATTCCTGCCCATGACCTAGTGCAAAAATGCTGGTCCTTCTTTTTCCTCTGGAAGAGAGACCCTCAGTACAACAGACAGCCTTTTAAAAGTACAGCTAACGGGCTACATGCTTGTAACTGACTAAAGGTATAAGAGGTATTAAGAGTTACACATTTGGACTTTAAACAAATACTAGCCTTCTTCCCAAGGTACTCTCCCCTTGGAAGATGGGAACAGACAGGGGCTGGTATATCCTTCTGCTGCATCGAAGCAAACTCTTGCCAAAATGCTTCAATATGCCTCTCTCTTGAGGGTGTGTGGGTGGAAACCCTGCTCCCTGGCTGGCTGTGGGGTTTGTGTGGGGCAGATGATTGTAGGTGGAAGGAAGGAAATAGTGATGCTACAGTGATAAAGACTGGTGCTCTGCGTTGGCACAGAAGGTTAGAGATCACAAAATTCCTTGCCCGACTTCAACTTTCCAACAACCCCACAGGTCCACAGTCATATTCAGGTAGAGCTCGTCCTACCCTTTTTATAGAGGGGAGGGTGGTCATTGAGGTTCAGAGACTTTAAATATACTGCCCAAGGCAAGTACTTGGCCTCTCTGAGCCTCAGTTGGTCCATCTCTAGAATGGAGATATGTATAGCTAGTCCCTCAGTGTTTTTTGAGGAATAAGAGATCATCTAAGCTGCCTGACACACGACGTGGCAGATCGCGTTTTCCTGGGATGATGCACCAGCGCGCATCCCATCCCACGAGCTCTCCTCTGAGCACGACAGCAACACAGCTCCATCAGGAGGGTGCTTCTTTGTCTGCCCCCCTTCAGCCTGGCAGAGGTTGTAACTGCCTTGCCATCAGAATGTGCTGGAGTAACACTGATTCCCAAGGTTAAGTGGTGAACAGTGGGGCGGCTTTCACTGGACACTCTCTTGACACTCTTCTTCTTGGTGAAGAAGCCAGCTGACAGCCCAACTCAGTTCTCAGCCAACGAACAGCACCTCCCAGACATGTGTGCGAAGGAGCCTGCAGACGACCCCAGCCTCCAGACTTCAAGTCCCCCAGCCCAGGCCTCAGACGTCACCCACCCCTCCTGTACCCTCTATGAATTCCCCATCCACAAAATACATGGACATGTTAAATGGTTGCTTTATGCCCCTATGTTTTGAGATTTGTTATGCAGCCATAATAACTGGGACATGTTGGAAATGACTTAGGAAGGGAACTGTTATTGTTGCTGGTGATGGTGGTATTACAGAACCAGGCATTAAAAAGCTTGAGATTGTTGTGTGACGTGTATGCGGAGATTTAGAAATCCTCTGTATACTCTTCTATCAAGTTACTCACTGTTGCACAAAAAGAACAGAAGGGCAACAATATAAGAGAGCATTTACATCTATCAAGCATCTACTATGTGCCAGGATAGATCCACATTCATATGCAAATATACATACACAGATACATATACATATATGCACAAACACACATGTGCATACACATATGCACATACATATTCACATTCAGGCAGTAATACTGGAATGGGTAGTCTTTCCCTTCTCTAGGGGATTTTCCCAACCCAGGGATCAAACCCAGGTCCCCCACATTGCAGGCGGATTCTTTACCAGCTGAGCCACAAGGGAAGCCCAAGAATACTGGAGTGGGTAGCCTATCCCTTCTCCAGTGGATCTTCCTGACCCAGGAATCGAACAGGGGTCTCCTGCATTGCAGGCAGATTCTTTACCACCTGAGCTATCAGGGAATCCATATAAGCCTACACATACTTAATACACACACATGTGCATGCACACACATACTTAATATACACACATGCATAGGAACACATACACATGTGCACACAATATGCTTGTACATGTGCACGCATATCACACGCATGCATGCCCACATACACACACATACAAATTTGCAAGCACCCGCATGTGTGCTCTGTCATATCTGATTCTTTATGACTCCATGGACTGTAGCCCACCAGGCTCCTCTGTCCATGGGATTTTTCTTGGCAAGAATACTAGAGTGGGTTGCCATCTCCTCCTCCAGGGGACCTTCCCAACTCAGGGATCAAACCCAGGTATCCCACATTGCAGGTGGTTTCTTTACGGTCTGATCCACTTGGGAAGCTCCATGTGCAAACACATTCATGTACATATACACACATAAACATATGTATATATATATGCACATGTGCAGGGGCTTCCCTGGTGGCTCAGATGGCAAAGAATCCACCTGCAATGTAGGAGACCTAAGTTTGATCCCTGGGTCAGGAAGATCCCCTGCAGAAGGAAATGGCCACCCACTCCAGTATTCCTGCCTGAGAAATCCCATGGACAGAGGAGCCCGGCGGGTCACGAGAAGTCGGATACAACTGAGTGACTAGGATGCACATGTGCATCTGTATGCTTACACATATGCACATATACACATATCCTATGCACATACACACACACACACATGCACATACAAACACGTACATATAGACAGGCAGGTGCACATGTGCATATACATTTACACATGTGTGCATATACATACACAAATACACACACACACACTTTCCTCTGGGCAATCCTCACAAGAGGCCTTCTCATCTCTCCTGAGCCCAGGGGCCCTCCCCGGCCCGCGATGTGATGGAGCCGGCTGTGCTCCTGGCTCCACAACGCGGCCTTGACCCCACGCCCCCAGGCTCCCTAGAGGAAGTTTCTTCATGACCTCTGCTTCAGAGGCTTTACAAACCCCTTCTCCTGCATCTGGAGCTCTTTCTGGATTGTGCATCCGCTCACTTATTTAAACACTTTTGAATCAATATCTATTCTCTGCCGCCACTTGGAACAATAAGTCCCATAAATCAAACTGGCAACCCGTGTCCTGAGCCCCTGCTGAGGCTGTGTCACTGGCTGAGTGCTACGGAGGAGGGTGTGAGTGACTCAGCCCTGGCTAAGCCTCACAAATATTTGAGGACCTGCTGTGCAGAGGTTCTGAATCTGTCAGTGTGCTGAGGTGGGTCAGACTGAGCCCCTACGGTAGGAGAGCAAGGCGGAGGGGTGGTTAGCGCTGAGAAAAATCACCACAGAAAATAAAAAATGGTATATTTTAAGGGAGAGAGAATAATGAGGAGCAGAAGAAATCACAACAAAAGATTCTTCTATGGAGTTGAGAAGACAAAGTACAAACACAGGGTGATTAAGTGCCAGAATTCAAATCGATTGACAAGGCGAGTCCCGAGCGGAACAGGACGAGTGAGGGAAGATACACCGCGCTCCTTTTTCCTCGGACTCTTCCAGCCACGTTTCCCCCTCGCCTCACTGTTCTTATTTAGTGACAAGGTGTTCTAGCCTGCTGCATCCTCAGCATCACTGTGAGCAGTTTGCGAGGCTCTGTGAAACAAGGAGGAGCTTGCATGAAGCGCCCTGCCGTCCGTCTGACAGTAAGGTGGGGCGGGGGTATGCCTGTTTCTTTCTGCAAAGTCACCTAAGCTCACCATGAACAAGATGGACCGCAGAGGGGCAGGAGGAAGATAAGGCACAGAGGTAACCCTGCCACACCACTCGCCGCTCGGAGGGAACTGCTGGTGCGAGGCGGCAGCGTGCCTTCTTTCAGACACTCAGAGAAGGACGCAGGTGCCCTCCCTCCGAGGGGCACACCCCTCCGCCCCACCTGCTGCTGAACTCTTCCCTTCCAGGCCCCAGTCCGCTGTTCTCGCCTCGCCCGCCGGGCCCTCTGCCATGCCCCTCACCTCTGCCGCCAGGTCAGCGCGGATTCAGCACCAGCAGAGCGCTGCCTGCACCTCAGCGCTTCCTCTCTCTGAGCTTCGCGTTTATTCATGTGCCTTCTCCTGTGACAGGCTCCCCATGAGGATGTGAGCTTTCTGAGATCACTGTCACATCTCCAACACTCAAATAAACAGAGAATCTTGGGGTTTTTCTGTTGTTTATTTGGCTTAAAAATGACCTTACCTTAAAAAGTTGGTTTTACTGTCTTAGCCATTTGTTAGTGTATTGCTCAGTAGAGTTACTATATTCTTATGGCCATGCAACAGACCTCTGTAACTTTTTCATCTTGGAAAATTGAGATGTTGTTGTTGTTCAGTTGCTCAGTTGTGTCCGACTCTTTGCAACCCCGTGGACTACAGCACACCAGGCTCCCCTGTCTTTCCCCATCTCCCGGAATTTGCTCAAACTCACGTCCACTGAGTCAGGGATGCCATCCAACCATCTCACCCTCTGCCCTCCCTTCTCCTCCTGTCCTTAGCCTTTCCCAGCATCAGGGTCTTTTCCAGTGAGTTGACTCCTTGCATCAACTGAAATGTGATACCCACTAAACAACCCCCACCTTCTGGCTCCCCCAGGTCAGGGCAACCACCATTCTACTTTCTGTTTCTATGAGTGTGACTCCTTTAGATAGTTCATCTAAACAGAATCATATAGTAATTGTCCTTTTGTGTCTGGCTTATTTCATTTAGCATAATGTCCTCAAGGTTCTTTTATATTGTAGCATCGATGAGAAAAAAAAAAAGCTTGCTTTTTACTATGGCAAAATATTATAATCATTTTATCATACCATAAGACTTTTTTAAAAAGGTTGTAGTATTCCATTAAATGAGTAAACCATAATATATTTAACCATGCCTTTGTTGGATGTTTAGAAATGGTGCCTGTCTGCCTATTTGATGGAACTCAGGGTCACCCTCTGCTGGTCTGCAGATGTATTTCACTTGACCTTCACCCAAAGTGG
This sequence comes from Cervus canadensis, assembly GCF_019320065.1. Classification (NCBI taxonomy): domain Eukaryota; kingdom Metazoa; phylum Chordata; class Mammalia; order Artiodactyla; family Cervidae; genus Cervus; species Cervus canadensis. Next base: position 2,045,438 of record NC_057401.1, read on the forward strand.
CAACCTCATTTTTCCTAAACAGACAGGTACAGAGGAGGCTGGATCTATAAGGACGCAGCTTAGGAACCAGAACTTGGGAAGAGAGAAGAGCGAGCCATAGAAGTGGAATATGGCAGCCGGTTGTGAGTTTCCTAGCCCTGCCTCAGCCTGATTCAAGACTGCGAGGGGGAGGGGAAGAGAGGAGAGAGAGAGGTAGGTGTAGGCAGATGGAGCTCTTTTTATGCCATAACTTGTGTGACTCAGGCTCTGGAGTCATAAGAACAGAGGGCTCGGAGTCACTCAGTGGCCCTGTGGAAAGGGAATCTGCATCGCTGACAGAGCTGGAGCAGAGGCAGGACCCGAGACTCCAGGTCCAGTCAGAGCCCCCGGCAGGGCCGGCCCTGCTGTGCTGAGCCTTTGTCCACCAGTTGTTAAACTACAGGTTTAACACTGCAAGTCAGGGCTTTTGCTTCTTGGAGAGCTGGTTTCCCAGCACACCACTTCAGAGGGTGGGAAATTCGAGGAGGTTTTAGGGACTAGGGAAACACAGGGTGCAGTCCTTGGGGGGTTGCCAAGGTGGGCTGGAGTGGGGGCGGGGGCAAGAGAAGGGGGCTGAGCCAGCATCAGAAATAGAGTTCCCTTGAGAGGGGCTGCCTCCAACCTGAGACCTTTCAGGGGGCAGCTGGGGAATCAAGAGTTGACCTCACTGTCCAGAGACCGGTCTTCTGAGCTTCACAGCCCCGCTAGCTGAATCCAGTTGGTAGAGAAGCTATAGCCCTTTGGTCAGCCTCCAGGGCGGAGAACAGTCCGGAGAAGAGTGGGAGTCGGTCTGGGGCTCACATAGGAGGATTCCAGTCCGTCTCCCTTAGGTGGCTTTTGGGCAGAAGAAGAACACGCAGGTTGAAGCAGAGCGCTTAAGTACATGCAGACCCAATGAAAGCCCTAGAAATGCCTGTCTGAAAGCTGTGGGGGTGGGAAGTCTGAGCTGGAATTTCAGTATCTCACAGAGTGCTGCCCATTTGCACCCTTTGGTTGATGAGATCTCACTTAATATTCTTTGTGTATGATTTTTTCCCCCGCTTCCATTTCCCTAGGATAAAGACCAGGCCTCCAAGCAAAAATTCTAAAGCAAAGGGTTTCTACATTTTTAAAGATTTTGATATTTATGGTATTCTTTTTTCCAGAACATTCTTACCAATTGGTAAATGTGTATACATCAGCATGACTGATTGCATAGGTCTTCACCAGTACTTGGCACTATTAAATTTAGAAATAGTTGCCTCTCGGCTAGGTAAAAAATCTTTAGTCCCAGTTTTAATTCGCTTTGCTCAAATGACCAGCAAGGTTGAACAGTTCTTTGCATGCTTATTGAAAATGAAAAGTTTATTTGTCCCAAATTTCCTTTTCTAAAGATTTAAAAGAAAAGAACCTATGAAAGCAATTAGCACTGCACCCAGCACATAAGGAGCCCCTGTCACTGTTTGCAGTTCACACATTCCCCGTCACCGAGCGTACGCTCATGGCTTTTCTGCTGTGTGTGGGCAGGGGCGAACAGGGTATCTGGACTCTTTTTTTCTGGCAAGATTCAGGGCCTCACTCTGCATCAGCTGTTCTCAGTGACACCTGTCAGGACGGAGTCCAAAGACTGAATGACATTCCCTCACCCAGTCTTTCCTCCCTGGATGGTAGAGGTTTTGAGGCTGTAAACAGATTATTCCCACCTCTTTGCTGAGTCATAGACTGTCAGAGCCTCCAAGGGCCCTTAGAGACCATCTAAGTCATCAGATTTCTGCGTGTGTAAGGTTTTCCATTTGCAAACTAGTGGAGGCAAACTAGATTTTAGAGAATCTGATAAGTACAGAAAGATGAAAATAGAAGCAATCAAGGTCCTGCATCCTAGAAAAAAAATCACTGTTCAAACTATTGGTGTATTCTAGCCTATAGATAGATGCAAATGCTTCCAAAAAATAAATCTACAAATACACTGTATAACTTTAAATAAGTTCTGCTTGTTTTAAATAGAAACATTTTCCCTTTTATGTAATATTTTACAAAATGATGTTGCATGTGTATAATTGTTCATCATGCAGATATGCCATAAAGTGTTTATTTTTTTATTAGGGGAAATTTAATTTCAATATTTTGTCACTATTTGCTAATTCTCCAAAGATGATCTTTGAACTTTAATCTTTGCGTATTTCTCTGATTCTTCTGAAAGATTTCTAAAAGCAGGGATCAGGGTCAAAGAATATTGGGCTTTTAAAACCCTCTCTTTTTCTGGAAGCGTAGGATCCAATAAAATTCGAACTTCCCTTCTATTGCTATGATATATGGATTCAGAGAGGTGAAGTGACTTACCCAAAGCTACACAACTTTGATGGAGCAGAAATTGGAACTTCCGCTACAGCCTCTGGTAAATATGAGAACCTAGCCTGGAGCCCATGCCTCCTGACTCCCAAGCTGTGAGTTCACCTTACTCCTTTCCCATACATTATTTCTCTACACATAAAGAGCTCTAAGACATGTCAGACTCCGAGCTGAGCACCTGAAATCTAATATCTCATTTGATCCTGACCCTACAGAGTAAATACTGTCATTACCCTCCTTTTATAGATGGGGACCCTGAGGCAGAGACAGTGTCTGAAACGCGCGAAGACCTCCGTGTGGGAGGTCACAGCGCTGGTAATCTACAGAACCTCCTGGCTGAGCAGCATGGCCCGACAGAACTTCCTGTGATGACGCAAATGTTCTATAAAGCGCAGTCATCTGATGCAGCTGAGTTGTGGAACCAAGTTTTTAAAATTTTATTTCATTGTAAAGAATTTAAATTTAAATAGCTACACCTGACTGATGCTGCCTTACTGGACAGACATTTCCAGAGCCGTAAGCTCCTGGCCTCCCCACTCAGTCTGCGTTACCTTTTTTGCTGCCTCACACTGATCCTACGAGAGGTCTCCTAAACTCCTCTGGACCTCGGCCTGGGGAGGGATTCAGAGTGGCCTTCCTGAAGGCCCGGTGATCACACCCCTTATGCCTGAGGCTGGTTTTTAGGCCGCCCCAAGCAGATGGTCCCAGGAGCTGCTTCCACAGGCATTTAAAAAGAGTGGAATATTATTTAAAAAGAGTGGAATATTTAAAAAGCATGGAATATTACTCAGCTGTTAAAAAGAATTCATTTGAATCAGTCCTAATGAGATGGATGAAACTGGAGCCCATTATACAGAGTGAAGTAAGCCAGAAAGATAAAGAACATTACAGCATACTAACACATATATATGGAATTTAGAAAGATGGTAACGATAACCCTATATGCAAAACAGAAAAAGAGACACAGAAATACAGAACAGACTTTTGAACTCTGTGGGAGAAGGTGAGGGTGGGATGTTTCAAAAGAACAGCATGTGTATTATCTATAGTGAAACAGATCACCAGCCCAGGTTGGATGCATGAGACAAGTGCTTGGGCCTGGTGCACTGGGAAGACCCAGAGGAATCGGGTGGAGAGGGAGGTGGGAGGGGGGATCGGGATGGGGAATACGTGTAAATCTATTGCTGATTCATGTCAATGTATGACAAAACCCACTGAAATGTTGTGAAGTAATTAGCCTCCAACTAAAAAAAAAAAAAAAAAAAGAGACTGCAGAGAAAGGCTTTTTCACCTTTTTGGTTACACATTAATGAAAATGCCTGCTCCCAGATCTGCATTTACTCTCAGTACAAATACCATTATAAGCTAGAAACTTCTCCTAGAATTAACAATACAGATGTGAACTCTGCCTGCTCTCAGAGGACACAAGCTTCCAGAAGACCCTGTCTCTAAGGAGGGAACTGTGGAGGCATTAAGGGCTGATTTTTTTCTTGTCACCATTTTCTGAGTGCTTCTTCATGATGGGCCCTGTGCTAAGCCCTGGGCGTACCTCACCATATTTGTTTCCTTGGGTTGTTATAACACATGACCACAAACTGGGTGGGTGGCTTAAAGCCACAGAAATTTATTCTCTCACAGTTCTGGAGTCTAGAAATCCAAAATCAAAGGGTCAGCAGGGCCATATTCCCTAGGAACGAGGGAGGAAAGGAAGCGGCCGAGCTGAGTCCATCCTGAAAAAGAAGGAAACTCCATCTTGCGCTTTCAGTGGGCTGTGGACTGCCCACTGAAGCCCAGTAGCCGTGGGGATAACATACCTACGGCGGAACTGGCCTCCCGGACTGATAAACACCAGATTTCATACCAAGATTTCCCGTTGCCAAAAATAATATAGTACTCCCCTGTGTAGTCAGTCACCTCTGTAATCTTTAGGGCACCCACTGGTATAGGCCACAGTGTATAACCAGCTGACCCTTCCGATTATGAATCATGGTTATAACCTGACTGTATCTCCCTTTAACACTTTCCAGGCTAAGTTTAAGGAATTTGGGGATGTGGGCTTAAGCAGTACACTTAAGATGTATAAGGTTTTCACAAAAGTCGGTCGGGGTCCCTAGCTAAGGAGGAAACTCTGCCTCGGACCCGCCGGTGTAATAAACTGCACTCCGCTGTCCACGCTGTCCTTCTGTGTGAGTTTGTTTGCTGGAGCGTTTGGCTATAACAGGAAGGCACCATGGAAGAATCTGTTCTTGGCCCCTTCCAGCTGCCGAGGGCTCCAGGCTCTCCTCGGTTTGTGGCCATCTCGCTCCAGCCTCTGCCTCTACCTTCACGTGAGCGTCTCCTCCTCTGTCTGTGCTTCTCCTCTCCTGTTTGATAAAGTCATCAGGACGTCCCTGGTGGCCCAGTGGTTAAGAATCCGCCTTGCAATGCAGAGGACTTCAGTTGGAGAACTTAGATCTCACATGCCGAGGGGTAGCTAAGCCCCCGCACCACAACAGGGCTTAAGATCCAATGCAACCAAATAAATAATAAATAATTATTATTAAAAGTAAAGACAGTCATCAATGGATTTAAGGCCCACACATGTAACAGGTAATCCAGGATGACCTCAAGATCCTTAATTACAACTACAAAGACCCTTTTACCTCATAAGGCCACACTCCTGGGATCCTAGGGTTTGGACATAGATATATCATTGCAGGGCAGGAGTGATATTCAAGCCAATACATTCATTTTATTTAATCTATTGAACAACCCTGAGACAGAGGTGAAGTAGCCAGGATAAATTAACTACTGCAACAACCCCAAGATTTTAATGGCTTTTACCAATAACAGTACATTTTTTATCTTTGGAAAGTCCAACATGTGTGCTTCTGATGGTATGGCTTTTCTCTAGGTGTGTTGAAAAACAATGTAGGAGGCTGCAAATAAGAAAAGAGTTTATTTGAAGTCAAGAATTTCAGTTCAGGAGACACAGATTCTGGTGAAACCAAGAGAATGTTCCAGAGAAGAGAAAGAGCCAGAGGTTTATAAAGACAAAAAGACACAAGGTTTTTGAAAATGTCCTGGTGAGACTGTGGTTGACTTCAAGGCAAGCCAGAAAGTGTCTTTAAGGAATCAGGAGTTAGTTCAGGGTATGAATCTGATAAGCAGATGGGCTTTCACAAGTTATTTTAGGGTAAGAGTTGGAAAAGTATCTTGAGTTTCTGGCAGATATTTTGGATGACTTCATTAGGATAATGAGTGGTCAAAGGTCAAATTCCATCCAGGCTAAGATGTATATAATCACATTTCCTGAATGGCCTCCTGGCTCCACTTTAAAGAGCTCTCCTAGCAATACCGACTCCATTTTGATTTGTCTTTCACAGGTTGCTAGGGGAATCAGGTGCCTTAGGTCTTATTGCTCCACTGTCTTAAGGCCTTGAGGTCACCTATCTAGTTGATAGACTGCAGGGAGAGAGGGTACAGAGAGAATGTAAATAACTGAATACCTGATACTTAACCACCTTGACCTGGAAGTGACACAGAAGACTTACCCTCACGTGCTGTTGGTGGAGACCAGTCACATGCTCCCACCCCACTGCAAGGGAGCCTGGGAATTGTAGCCCTGGATGAGCAGCAGCTTCTCAGCATGGTTATCACATTATGATGGGTGGGAGATGGGAGAAAGGAATCAAACTTTGTTGGTCAGTGGACTGTGAGCGCTGTAATATCATCCATTCATTTATTCCTCATTCATGTCATTCATTCATTCATTTACTTTTCAGAAGAATTTGAAGCTCAGAAGAATTATGTGATTTGACTAAAGTCACAGAGATTTAAGTCATAACTAAAATGTTTATTGAGGGTCAGCTGGATTAGGTGCCCCTCCTCCATAGGAGCCTGTTCTACCATTGAATCTATCACACTAGATGCTATTCATCTGTGTACATGCCAGAAGTAAGATTGATACCATTTGTCTGTGTGAGCCTCCCCATTCTTTTCTCGACCCCGAAATAGTCAGTTCTGTGTCCTTGACTCTCGATTCTCTTCTCTTCCTCCCACAATTCCTCCAGAGAATGGGGAGAGACAGCTGGCTTCAGAGAGGCGGGAGGCAGAGAGGTAACAAGAGCTAAGAGCTGGAAAGGGAAGAGGTAGCAGAAAGAGAAAATCATGTGGGTCAGGTGTCCAAGAAAATTATGTTTGACATGTCAAGGATTTTGGAGCAACTTCAGTTAGGAGAAACTTAGGAAAAGCAAAAGTGTAGCTGTGAATTATGAATAGCATCCACATTTACATATGTAAAGGAGAGCACTGATTTTCTTTTTAGTTTATTTAAATTCCTTTAGTTTGCTGGACTGCACCTCTTGACTGCAACTCATATGGAGAGGCTAGGCTATGGGTGGTGTTAGTTGCTCAGTTGTGTCCGACTCTTTGTGACACCATGAACTGTAGTCAGGCTCCTCTGTCCACAGAATTCTCCAGGCAAGAATACTGGAGTGTGGGCAGCATGACTATCGGGCCCTGGACATCCCCTGGACATCCCCTGTTGACTCTAGTTAGCTGCTTTCACTCCCCCAAACGTCCCAGTTTGAACAATAAATTATTGATCACCCTAAGTTTGTCTTTTGAGTGTGTAGGTCTCACCCACAAGGCTAAGCACTCCCCTAGGCCACTGACTGTGGCTAGTTCATCTCTAAATGTTCACCCTAGCTTCAGCCCTGGAAAATAGTGGTGCCAAGAAGTGAACACAGGATCTGGGAAGGGCAGAGGTGGGGTTTGGGTCCAGGCCCTTACACTCCAAATAGCAGACTTATCCTGATGTGCCAGCTCAATTTCTGGAGCTCTCCAAACACAGGGAAACAATCCAAAGCAAGGGGGCAAGGCTGGGGCTGCCTGCGTTGTATGGACTGTGAATGTATCAGGGATTCAGAGAGAGGAGATACGTATGGCTGTTGAAAACAGAAACAGCAGTTCCCAAGCTTCTCACTTCAAAGCCCAGGAGGGAGAGGCTGAGGGGAGCTTGGGTGCAGCCCTCCAAAGCCCACCATCCTGGCCCTGCAGTGGGGGACACAATGCAAGTCTCCTCCACATTTGCTGAACATTGATGAAGTCGCAGTTCTAAACAGGAACTAGCGAGAGAGCTTTGAATTAGAATGCTCCAGAGAGGAAAATTCAGCTCCTATTTTCAGTTTTTAAAAAATGCATTTGTTTTCGACCATAAATAGCTTAAGCATAGTCTTGAAAATTTGACGCAAATATTTTTTTTTTAATCACCTGTAATCCCACCGTTGCATAAATCCACTACTCTTGCATTTTGTAATCTTTCCCTCCAGGATTGTTTTTCCTTTGTAAATGGTTTTTCTGTACACAAACTGGTGTATCAGGTATTCGTTGCTATGTAACAAACCACCTCCAAATTTAGAAGGAGCAGTGGTGTATGACTTGCTTGGTGGTTCTTCTGGTCTAGTCTGGGCTTGGCTGATGCTAACATCACTCGTGTTACCTGATGTCAGTGCCCCCCTGGAAGGCCTCTCTATTGCCCACTTAGTTGGCTCTCCCCATAGTTGGCTGGCTATCAGCTGGGGTGACGGAGGTGACTGTGCCATGTATTTCTTAGTGGATTAAATGAGCCTTTTCTCATGGTGCTGGTTCCAAGAGCAATGGGAAAAGCAGAAGCTGCAAATATTCTCAAGGCCCAGGGTGAGTGCTTGTGCTGTTTCATTTATTCCATATTCTATTAGTCCAAGCTCATTAAAGACCAGTCCAGATTCAAGGAGGAATTCCACGGACAGAGGAGCCTAGTGGGCAGCAGTCCAAGGGGTCGCAAAGAGTCAGACACAACTGAGCAACCATGTCTCCACTGCCTGCTGGCACTGTGAGAGCCATATGTCCTCTTGTGGCCTTTAGGGCCCTGCACAATCTGGTCCTAGTTCAGCTTTTCCCATGCTGCTCCCCACTTCCCACCAGGCCCCCCGACTCCCACTAAACTGAAGTGTTCTCAACTCTTCCAATGCCCTGCTCATGATCCCAGCATCTAGGCTACTATTGCTAGTCATGCTCACCTCCTCCCATCCCTTCAAGCACTGACTTAAAAGCCACCTCCTCCAGGAAGACTTCTACCACTCCCCAGAAAGGAGGGGAACCCTCCTCGGGGCTCCCACAGAGCCCACATTTCCTCTTCCACAGCACCCCGGCCTGGGCGGCATTGTCTCCATTATAGACTATGACATGTGGAGTCTTGCTCCCTATCCTGTCGGATGCTGTAGAGAAAACCTGTTCTGAGAATATCCTATTCTGCCCCCATTATGATAGGGTGCCAGGTGGGACCCAGTCCTGGGGGCGGGACACAGCCCTTTAATGGACTTCAGGACCCACCCTTTTCTGCCTTCTCTCTTCCACTCAGCCTCTCCTGCCCAGATTTTGAGACCCACTTCCAGGCTGCCTCCTTCCAGGTCTCTTTAGCTTCCCCCAGTCTGAAGTAGCTTTCTCCTCCAACCAATGATTAACAGAGACTTTTCCGAAGAGCAACAGTCCTGCATAAAATGGTTCCTTGGTCAGAAGTTTTGGGAAATGCTGTCTAAAAACCTATTTCTTTGATTTCCACCTACTAATGCTTTGGAAATGAGCACCTTGCCTTACAAATGTGAAAAATTTTCACATATCATATGTGAAAATTTTTATTCCCTGGGAAAGTTATTATGGAATAAATGGGGCATCTTACAACTGATGATATCTCGTAATGAAGGAAACACGGTGTAGAGAGTGTCATGACAGTTAGGAGAGGAAAGTTCCTGACAAGTGCTGCAGCCAAGAAACAAATTAACAGCACTGGGTCCAAAGCTTCACAAATGGAAACTGACTCTTGAATATTTTTTAAAAGACATGGTAACACTCTAACAAACTTCACTTCTATAAAATGCATTTTGGAAAGAATTCCCCCAAATACTTTTCATTTGTGGAAATTTTAGGATTTACCTTGTGTTGTTTCTCTTATCATTTCACACTTGCTAATCTTACCTTCTTGCCTAGATCACACACATTTTGTGAACAGGGCAAGCTTCATAGAAATCACTCATGAGAATAGTGATGACCCAGAATTACACTGTTACTCAGAATACTGCCTCTTCCTCAGCAAGTAGTGAAGAGTGACCATCAGCTGGAGGGAGGTAGCCCTTCAAAGGCAAGGGCTTTGTTGAATCATCACTTGTTGGGCTGCATGACGTAAGGCAAGTTCCTTAATCATTCTGACCCTCGGTTTTCCCATGTGTAAACGGGAAGAATAACAGTGTCTAGCTTCTAGGGTGGACTGGGGGAGGAAATGCAGGGAAAGCTCTTGCAACCACTCAAGAGGTCAGAGCTCAGACGCTAGCTACTGTCATCATTGGGTTGCTGTTGTCATCCTGGAATCCCCCACTAGTCAGCATGGACGGTACTAACTGGGGGAGGAAATTGTTAGATGAAAGATAGTTACTGGATGACCAAGGAGATTAGAATTACTAGCCGGCAGACAGCTGCTTATGGAAGAGTCACCGGCTGGTGGGGCTTCCGTGGAATAGGTGGCCGCTGCGGAGGGGCATGAGTCACTTGCTGTGAGCTCACTCATTATGCCTCCGGGCGTCTGCAGGGCTCAGCCAAGCCCTCATCTGTAACCTGCTCTCGCCCAAAGCTGAAGGAATAAGCTCTTTGTCATGTAACACAATAGGATCAAGGGCGTGAGCAGAATTGTTTCATGCTCAAACTCCAAGAGTAGAGGAGGCCCTGGCAAAACCACATTTGTCCCCAGTGATGACCCCAGGCCTGCCATGTGGGCCCGTTAAGGGAACAGCAGTAAAGTTCCAAATGTTTTGGTTTGGTTTGCTGATTATTACTGGGGCAAAGGAAAGTTCGTATTTTCTCTCTTTTCAATTAGAGTATAATTGCTTCACAATATTGTGATGGTTTCTGCTGTACGACAGTGTGGGTCCGCCTTTGTGTACACGCATCCCCTCTCCTGCCCCTCTAGGTCACCATGGGGCGCTGGGCTGAGCCGGCTGCGCCGTGCAGCGGCTCCCGCCAGCCTGTTATCCTACACCTGGTGTATATATATCCTGGCCACACTCTCCGTTCGTCCCAGCCTCTCCTTCCCTCCCTCTGCCCACAAGTCTGTGCCCTACATCTGCGCCTCTATTTCTGCCCTGCAAATAGGTCCTTCCGTACCAGAAATACTGCATTGTCACTGCCCCCTAGCTTCTTGAAGAATGCATCCACTGCCCTCACTGCTCTAGTCAGAAAGGCTCCATTGAGAGAGAGAAGCAGACTAAAGCTTTGCTCAACCTGTAGGTCTCTGTGAGAATTTTAAATAAAGATGAAGGTGATATGGGGAGAGTCTGGCTGCTCTGTAACGTTTCACTCCCGGAAAATCTGGGCTCCAGAAGGCGAGCGAGCCGGGTCTCCCTAACAGTGCACCCCGCCCTGGGTGCACAGGTAAGGGTTGGCAGAGGGGGCCACAAGGGGTGGCTGGTGAGGCAAGTAGATTTTGAGGCATGAGTTACCCTCCCAGCCAAAAAGGTAGAGGAGCAGAGCGGGGAGAGCCTGTGTTCTAGGCAGCCAGCAATCACGACTCTGCTCATCTTTAGACTCAGCGTTGTTACTGACACGCCCGGGTTGCCCAGGTCAGGTGAGAGGCAGGTCATACTCCCTAGTCCATCTGCTACTCAAGACCAAGCCATTCCTTTTCCACCATGTCGTCTCCTGGAGCTGACATCTCAAACTGGATGGCATCGTTCAGTGGCGCCCTTGATAGGAAACAGGTCCCTAGCCCACACAAATCTATATGGACACTCTCTGAAGACCTGCCTTCAGGGTCTTGAGACCCCAAAGGGTCGTCCTTAGGATTTAGAACCTGGGTTCTCAAGGCATACATTAATTTCCCTGACGCACTGTTCTTAGCAAACCTACAAGACTAAGCCAGTCTCCATCCCCTCAAAGCCCCACCCACTTGCTCTCAGCTCCAGGATAAAGGAGCCCCAGGACTGGGCTGGGCAGGGCGGAGACGTGCTGCTGTTAAGCACACAGACGCCAGACCCACCTCAGCCACCAGGGGGCAGAGGTGGGTGGGTTATGCCCTGAGCAAGGCATAACCCAGCCTGGAGGGCAAGGGGGCTGAACTTAGTCCTCCTGTCACCAAGCTGTGGTCACTGGGCCCCTACCCAGAGAACAGTAGGTCTTATTACATCATTTCTAGAAAGACCCACATGTGCCAGACATGGCCGTCTGCTGCCAAGAGCTAGGTTATTTGGCTGAGCTTCATTTCCTCATTGTGCCTCAATATCTTCATCTGAAACATGGAAAAAATAACATACTTCTCAGAGGAAAACAGGTTGTTGTGACGGTTCGAGCAGTGGATACCTGCGGAGCATTTGGAACAGTGTCTAACGCATAGGAAAAGTTCAAAGACATGTGGTAAGTATCAAAGGATTAGCCAGGGTACCTGACCAGCATTTTTGAAAGACAGTTTTGCTGATGACCAAGACTCCATGGTATTACCCAATTCTACATTTTTTGGTCTAAGTTCCATGTACCCGTCAGAAATCCAGAAAGACCACAAGCAGGTCCACGAGCCCTGCCTGCCAGCCTGCCCCACGCAGGTCCCCTAGTCCTTCACATGGGGACCTGCCAACAGCACGGGTGCACCTGTCCTTCCTACACCCTGAGACGGAAAAGGGAATCTGGCTTTTTTTTTTTTTTAAAAGCTCATCTTCTGTTTTGGACCAATGAAAAGAAAGGGACTTTAATAGCCCTGTGGAAAGGGAACTGACGTTTCCCCAGGCTGCTCTCTCAGCCCAGAGGTCAGGCGGGATTAATAAGGATGCTATAAATGCAAACAGTAGCCCATATCTCTGTGGGCAAAGTGTTCTGATTTGAGCGGAAGGGAGAAAAATTAAAATGGGAAAATATATGTTGTTCAAATGAAAATAGAAAGGAAGAACTTAATGGAATCTAAAGTAGTCTGAGAAATTCCATCAGCAGGATATTGAGGTTGGCTCAACACAGCTCCACAATGATGGCTGGTGGCTGGTGAACTGGAGCCCCAAACGCAATCATGTTCAGCTTCCCAGCTGGCCTCATTCTTCTTCCCGAAGTCCCGTCCGTGGGCTTTAGTGCTGCTGTTTGGGGATGACAGATAATTGTATTTATCAGGCTTTCTCTCAAGGCAAATGTATATGGTCACCCACCCAAAAAATGTGTATATAAATATATTGGCCGCACCACTCGGCATGCGGCTCTTAGTTCCCAGACCAGGGATCGTGGACCCTGTGTTTGGAGTCTTAACCACTGGACTGCCAGGAAAGTCTCCAACAAGTGTTAATGAAGCATCTTCTCTGTCCCTGACCCCAACAGGCGCCAGTGGTTCAGGGGAGCAAAGCCGGCTCTGAGCCACCCTTGGGGAGCACGCAGACCCACCGTGTGGCCAGTGAAAGAATGAGGCTGATTTCCTGTGCTCCCCATGGGTGCTGGTGCTGGAGCTCTTGGCAGCATTTGCTCACTTCTCCTCCTAGCATCGCCCTCCACCCCTGCCAGGAGGCATGTGATTACGATACATATTTTACAGATGAGGAAGCTGAGGTGCAAAGAAGTACAGGGGCCATCACACAGCCAGTATGTGGAGAGCCAGGGTTAGAACCCAGGGGTGTTATAACTTTGAAGACTAAGTTCTCACCCATGTTGCAGACAGCGGTTCTGATGGAAGAGGGCAAAGGAGCAATGTGTGTGTGTCTGTCTGTCTGTCTCTGTGTCTGTGTCTGTGTATCTATGTACACATGTGCTTGTGTGTGTGGCAATGGCTCTAAGTCTACCTTAAATAAGCACTTCTGGAAGACTTCCTGGAGGAGGTGATGTCTAGTGTAGTCCTAAAGGAAAGGGCTTGAGAGCCAGGCTGGGTGATTTTATCAAGTGTTTTTTGAGCGGAGGTGAGGCATGATCATATCCTCAACAAACAGATATTTAACTAGCAAACATTATGTGCCAGATAATCTATTAGGCAGAGAGAATTGCAAAGATCTAATATAAGATGTAGTCCCTGCCTTCTCCTAGCTTCAGTCTAGCTCAAAAGATGAGACATGGAAATTTTTTAAAAAGAATTAGTGATAGTGTTGATAAATTCATGCCAAGTATCAAGCAGAGACCAGGTGCTGTGGGAGGTAAGAGTGGGGAGCGAACTACATTCTGGGCTGATTAAGGAAACTCTGCATGAAGGTGAACAGGAAAGACACCTGGGACTCAGGTTTTTCCATTTCGGGATCCCCAGTGTTTAGCAGACAGCCTGCCTCTAGCAAGTGCTGGTGTGCGCTTGTTGAATGAATCAAGGTTGTGTCCAGTGAAAATAAAGGAGACGTCTGAGCGGTAAGATGTGACTGAGTGTCCAGGTCTCTTAGGGGTGGCGGTCACTGAGCCTCTAGCCACCCACGTCGTGCAGTTCAGTTAACCGGTGACCCCACCCATCAGTTTTCAGCTTTTTAGGTTTCCCAGAGCCAGACACTCGTGCTGTGCCCTGAAAAGTGAGCAGGTGCTGTGCTGGGGCGCAGCAGGAGGAAAGGTGGGGTTTGATGGAGGAAGTCTGCAGGCTCAGAGGGAGGAAGCGAGGCTTTCCTGTGAGCAAGCAGGAGCCACCAAGGTCTCCAAGCATTCAGTAGTGGAAGGTAAAAAGAAAATCAGGGAAGATCATCTGGCTTAAGCAAAACACGCTGAGTGGGAGAAAGGAAAGAGGAAAATGCTGTGAGAGAGGGCTTCAGGAAGTGACTCCTACCATTTAACACGTGCAGACCCTTTGATCCAGAAATTTTATTTCCAGACATTTGGACACTCGTCCCAAAACAACTTCCGGAGGACCTTGCTGTGGAGGATAGACCACACTGGCAAACAGCTCCCTCTCTAGGGGTGCAGTGGGCAAGCCAGCCACCACAAGGGATCCTTGCTTTTTCTCTTCCTCTCTAGGATCTGGGCCGCACACCAGCTGTTCACTCTGCCTGAAATACTTTTCCTCACCCAGGGATGTAACTCCCTCCTTCCCATCTCTGCCCAAATGTCCCCTTCTCAGTGACATGTCCCTGACTACCCTATTCTATCTTCCTCAAACCCCTATTACCTGCCGCTTTATTTTCCTCCCGTCACATATAACCATCTGACATACTCTCTATTTTGCTTATTTCTCAGTTGATACCACCCCCTACTCATGTGCCCACTGGCGTATAAGATGGACCGAGTGGATTGGTGTTTTGCCCACTGCCCTCCCCCAGTGCAGAGCAGTACCTGGCACAGAGTAGTGAGTGTGTAGGGTTAGTCGCTCAGCCATGTACACAGGGTAAGTGTTCAATAAAGGCTTGTGAATGAGTGATGGATGAGCGGATGTGTGAATGTGCAGCTTGCACAGGAGTGCAACTTGGGCACCAGGGAGCGGGCCAGGGCGGCACCTGGCCACTTGCCAGACTGCGGGGTCACAGAACGGGGAGGCTGGCCTGGGTGCCTCAAGGCCCTGCTGGGTGGGGGTCGGGAGGCAGAGCTGCAGTAGTCGTTGCTCAGTCACTAAGTCGTGTCCGACTCTTTTGCAATCCCATGAACGGTAGCCCGCCAGGCTCCGCTGTCCATGGGATTTTCCAGGCAAGAATACTGGAGTCAATTGCCATTTCCTTCTCCAGGGGATCTTCCCCACCCAAGGATCAGACCCACCGTGTTTGCCACTGAGCCGCCAGGGAAGCCCTAGAGCTGCCATGGACACTTCCAGTTAATCAGGCCTGACTTGGGCACTCAGTGGGGTCATCTCCTGTCATCATGAACCTTTCTAAACATAGCCACATGCAATTAAGATGTCACAGTGCTTACATTGCAGCTCTGCCTCCTGACCTCCAACCAGCGGGGCCCTGAGGCACCCAGGCCAGTCTCCCCATGCTGTGACCCTGTAGTCCAGCAAGTGGCCAGAACACAGCAGGAGGCTTCCTGGCCTTAAGTCAGAAGATATCCCAAACACCTGCCCATGTCTCTCTTGGGCAAAGCCCTTCACTTCTCTGAGCCTCAGTCTTCTCATCTGTGAAGGGGGAATACTACTGAGAGGGTAACAGGCAGGGAGGCCAGGGGTCTCCAAATGGAGGGGATAGTCTGCAAGTGTCAGACATTTTTTATCTCTCTCTTAAGCAGCTGGAGGAAACAAAATAGTATTACGTTTTTTTCCCCTTTTCTATACAAATTTAAAAAGAGGTTTCTCTTAAAATTCTGTGTTACCTTCATGACACCTGGTTCCACCTGAAAGTAACTTTTCTCAAACCTTGAGCTAACCAATGCATTTTTCTGATGGAAATGTTTGTCTCGAGCTATGTCATTGTGCTATGTATTTACCCCACTCTGTCCTCAGAACCAACTTGACAAACCAGTATGTTACACTCATATGTTGTTCTCCTAATCTATATTAATGAAACTATATACTAGTATGGAAATCTGCCTTTCTTCAAGATTCATATTAATCATTTTATGGTTTTATGGCCTGGGAAGACTCACATGGTGCCAAGGTTATCTCAAAATGCATCTTGTGGGTGAGGGGCCTGGTGCCATTCTCTGAGTTTTGAGACATTTCCTTTCTTTAATTAGCAGACTGCTAGTAGCTATATAGTGAAAATGAAAGTGAAGTCTCTCAGTCATGTCCAACTCTTTGCGACCCATGGACTGTAGGCTACCAGGCTCCTCCGTCCATGGAATTCTCCAGGCAAGAATACTGGAGTGGGTTGCCATTTCCTTCTCCAGGGGATCTTCCCGACCCAGGGATTGAACCCGGGTCTCCCACATTGCAGGCAGACACTTTAACCTCTGAGCCACCAGGGAAGCCCCAGTAGCTATATAACATCCAGCTAAAGACTAGCGGGGGTATTGTTTCTGCCCCCTTCTGATGTCTATGTCAGAAGCTTTCTCTATCCCCTTATACTTTAATAAAACTTTATTACACTAAAGCTCTGAGTGATCAAGCCTCGTCTCTGGCCCTGGATTGAATTCTTCTCCTCCAGAGGCCAAGAATCCCGGTGTCTTTTGTGGTTCAGCAACAACATTTCAATACTAGGAGCTATGTCACAGGGTGTTGTGAAGATGAAGGACTAAACAGAAATGAGAGATAGATTTGAGAACATCACACAAATATAACCAGACAAAATGTGATTATCATATGAATGAGGCCAGGTTGTACCCTAATTAGTTTATGAGTGAGGCCATGTCTGATACCTGTGAGGATGAGGGGAGAGTAGTATGTGGAACAGACAGAGGGGATGCTTCCTGGACTTTAACTTTTAACCTCAGTCCACAAGGACCAATGCCAGTGGTCTTTCTATAACTTTATTTTCTTTGTCTTCAGGTTCTGAATGCAAAAGCTGATCAGAACTGTTTCAGAATTTCCTGGTGGACTAAAACCATCTCAATGTTTTGTTTTCACTTATTTTGTTTTCTGCTTATGTCTGGGAAACCCTCAGAAAGAGAAGGAAGGAGATGGGCCCAGGTGTTAACCAACAGAGTTCTTGACCCCCTTAAAGTCAACAGAAATTGACTAGAGGCCAGACAAGAAATTCAACAGGTTTCTTTGCTTACTCACTTGGTGAGGCAGGGGGAGCTCGTTTCTTATATGGGGAGAGGGGCGGGGGCTGTCCAGAGGGCTGGCAAGAGAGGTGGCTTAGGTGCTTTGACCACCCCTTAGGTGGTGTTGAGTACACTGCTTTTGCTCCTCTTTGGAAGTGGCTTGGGTTTTTTGGTCTCTTTCTGTCTTTTGTCCAGAATCTGCCTTAACTATGCATGCATGCAGTTATTTTTAGCTCCATATAGTTTCTTTGTATTTTGTTGCTCAAGGAGAGGTGTGTCCAGATGCAAGCCCTGTGGCAAGGGTCCCAGGCCTGTCTTACAGGGACTATGCCCCTTCAAAGAAAGTAACTTATTTAAAGCACAAAGACAGTGACAGTTTGAGGTGGTCAAAGGATGGAGAAGGGGCAGGGCCATGGTCAGCAGAAGGGAGCTTCTAGCCCTCTTTGGTGCCTTTGGGCCACGAGAACCATACTGTGCGGGAGCCTGGAACTGGTCCTGGAAAGGGTAGGAGACCGGGAGTGGGGAGTCTCCGTGCCCTTCAGGGTCTAATGTCGCACGCTCAGGTGTCTCTGGCTCTATAGCCCCTTGGACTACTGCCTGCCAGGTTCCTCTGTCCATGGAATTCTCCAGGCAAGAATACTAGAGACGGTTGCCATTTCCTCCTCCAGGGGATCTCCCTGACCCATGGACTGAACCCGAGTCTCTTGCAACTCCTGCCTTGGCAAGTGGATTCTTCCATTAGCGCCATCTGAGAAGCACTCCGTGTTACTCCTAGAGCCCACTCACCCCTCAGGTCTGGTCTGCCTTCCGCTCCAGGGCTCCTTGTCCTGCCCACGTTGGCCTTGCCCAGCTCTTTGAATGTGACTTGTAAATAAAAATACGTAAAAATGGTCTGGCTGTGCCCCGGGGCTCCTTGACCCAGCCTGCCCCTGGGACCTGCCCTCACCCAAAGGAGTCAAAAGCCAACTGACTGAGAGCCAATTGCCTCTCTCTCCTGTGAGAAAATCAATAGACCGTAGCCATTTATGCATCCAGAATGTACTCCTAATCTTGTCTAAAATATCCTCAACTATTCCTGAACTGAGGTTTTATAAAAACAGTTGCACAAGTTGAAAATGGGGAATAAACGGTCTAATGCAAAAGAGAGCCAGAAAGCAAAAAAGTTTCATCCTCATGGTAACTAAGATCGGCTCACTCCAAGTGCCTAGAGCTCTGCATTGGGAAGAACTGTGAGGCTGGGTCCAGAATTCTGTACATCCAATCAATATTGCTGATATCGATTGGCAATGCCTGCCCCAGGCAAGGGTGGGGGAACTGAGGTATATATGTCACATATAACAGACCCTTCTTATATCTCCCAATCTATTCTGAGACCTGCAGTCAATGACAGTTTTTCCTCCATAACCCCATATTAAATATTAAATGTAAATGTTGATTATTGGATAGATCCAGGTTTCAAACTTACAAATATAAAATGTGGGGCTTCCCATGGTTGTGGTCCCATGGCAGTCCCATGGTTAAGAATCCACCTGCTCATGCAGGGGACACAGGTTTGATCTCTGGTCTGGGAAGATTCCACATGCCTCGGGGCAACTAAGCCTGCGTGCCACAAGCAACTACTGAACCCACATACCCTAGAACCTGTGCTCAGCACAAGAGAAACCACCACAATGGACAGCCAAGGCACCACAATGGAGACCAGCACAGCAACAAATAAAAAATAAATTTAAAGTAAAAACAATAGAATGTCAATAAAATGTGTGTATGTTTTTGAAGGAAAAAATATTATCCGCTATCCTTTCTGTACCAAAATTGGCTCAAGCATTTCAACCAGAAATTCGATGAGTATTCTTTGGAATATAGATGAATATTTTGAATCTACCCAGGTTTTCTCACTCTGGCTGCTTCTTGCTTCTGTGTACAGCAAAAAAGAGAAGAGATGGAAGCGGGGAGGAGTTTCTCCCATGTGTAATGTCTGACACATAGTAGATGCTCAGCACACACCTGTAAAATCAGTTTTGAATGATGAACTCAGTCTGTGTGTTTTTCCATGATTCATAAGTGTGGTCACTTCAGCAGAATTTTGGTGTGATGTGTTATCTACTGTCCTAATTTTTTTTCTCTGTAAGTGGATATGTTGGCTATTAATTGGGATAAGCTGTGTGGACATTGATTCATCATTTTTCTGAGTGAGGGGATGGGCTGGATGGAGGAAGGATGGAGGAAATTATTCTACTTCTGCGTTTGCTTGGTCACTATCTGTGTCTCTCTCATATCTCACCTCAGATGCTCCTCACCCTTGCATCCCTAATCTCACAGCCCAGAATTCTCAAGCTCAGCTCTGTGATATTTGAGTCGAGATCCTTCCTTCTTGTGGGGGCCTATCCTGTGCTTTATGTGACATTTAGCATCTCACTCGTGCACACCTACTAGGTAGGTACCCGTGGCAACAATACCAAATTGTGACAACCAAAAATACTCCCGGACATTGCCAAGTGATCCCTTTACTGTTCAGTCACTAAGTCGTGTCTGATTTTTTGCAACCTTGAGGACTACAGCACGCCAGGCTTTCCTATCCTTCACTATCTCCTGGGTTTGTTCAAACGCATGCCCATTGAGTCTGTGATGCCATCCAACCATCTCATCCTCTGTGGCCCCCTTCTCCTCCTGCCCTAAATCTTTCCCAGCATCTGGGGGACAAAATTTCCCAGATCAGAGACTACTGCTTTTGTCTCCTCAGGAACATGACTGGTTTCTTCTTTGTGAGCAGTTTCGACGTTAATGTCACCTTCTCAGGGGGCCTCTGACCACGTGGTCCAACCCCAGCCTCAGGGCTCATTTCTCACCAGCAGCCTCATCTCTCTGCAGAACCCCGTCTGTCGCTGTAATTTCCTGGCACAGATGTTGTCTGTTTGCTCTCTGCCTGTCCCACGGGAATGTGGGCTCCACCAGGGGCCTGTTCTGTTGCCCTTCTCCCCATCCCAGGCCCAGGAGTGCCTGACAGTGGGCTCTTGATAAATTGTGGTGATGGATGAAGGCAAGGGGGAAGTGATCAGGGAAGACTGTCTTTGGAGGTGACATCTCTATGACATGAGGTTGCCAGGCATGGGAAGTTTGAGAAGGAGAAGTCCAGGCAGAGGGAATAGACACGACAAAGCTTGTAGGCAGGAGTGGGTTTGGCATGGGGAAGGTTGATCAAAAGGAGAGGAAGAAGCGGGTAAGGAGGGGCCAAGAGCCAAAGAAGTCATTGAATAAAAGAATAAACAGATGGAAGTCATTCTTTCCTCTGAAATTAGTGGACATCTTCCCCGACAAGAAGGGCTGTAGTTGCTTTGCTAGAACCTTCCTTTCTCTCCGGGTCTGCTCTCAGCCAATGGGGAGATGACTCAGGTGATCAGAGTGGGAGAGAGCATGAGGTCACCAGACAGGAGGTCCCTTTCAGGGTGTCTGGCTCCACACACCCTCCCGTGTTCTGGCTTCTGGTGACAGTGCAGGCGGTAAAGTCCTGAAACCCACCTTGTGTTTTACCCACACCCTACTGACGCCTTTGTCATTAGTCCTTTCACGAGTAAACCCTCCTCAAGTCACTCAGGTTTAGTGAAGCGTCTGTTTCCTGTTGAGAATCTGGCTGATGTTCTTACCTTATTTTACTCTTTCTCCCTTTCATCCATCCTGTGCTTGTGTGCGTGCTAAGTCACTTCAGTTGTGTCCAACTCTTTGGGACCCTACGGACCGTAGCCCACCAGGCTCCTGTGTCCATGGGACTCTCCAGGCAAGAACAGTGGAGTGGGTTGCTGTGCCCTCCTCCAGGGGATCCTCCTGACCCAGGGATCAAGCCCGTGTGTCTTATGTCTCCTGCACTGGCAGGGAGATTCTTTACCACTAGTGCCACCCTTCCTTCATCCTGATTCCCTGCAGTGAAATGGCTCCCGATTCCATCTCTCCAGCTTGACCTTGCCTCCTGAGATCTGCTCTTGCCCACTAGACATCTTTATCTGGACAACCAGGGAACTCAGAAAATTCATCCTGCCATACCACTTCTTAATCTGTTCTCAAACTAAGTTCTCTCTTCCTTTCCACGGGCAGCCTCCTTTTACTCTCCACCCACTGCAAACCTCAAAAGTATCTCTGTTTGCCTTCCTAACTTTTCTTTTTGACATCCTGAAGTCCAAAGCTTAGGAAACCAACTTCAGTCATTGTCTTTTCCAAATAGCCCCTTCACACCAGCCCCCTCGTCCCTCCAGACCTCCCCATCGCCTTGCCTGCTGCCTCTTCTCACCTCCCATCTCAGTCTTTGACCTGTGTGTGACTTCTGACAAAAGGTATTTGAAATACAGCTCAGATCCCATCTACTCCCCTACTCAAAAACCAGTCCAGTGAGACCAAAACCAAACACCTCAACCTTCCATCCAGAGCCTTCAGCTAGATTTCTCTCACACCTGTGCACACACCCTCATTAACAATCTTCCTTCCCATCAAACTGAACCACTGAGTCATTTTAAAAAAATTGTATGCAATATTTATTTTATATTCTACAGTAAAATTTACTTTTTGGCATTCGGTTCAATGAATTCTAGCACACATATTAATTTGTGTAACTATGCCCTGTCAGGATATAAAAGGATTCCATAACTCCAATAACGTCCCTCATGTAATTGCTTCACAGACACACCCTCTCCTCAGTCCAAACCTCTGGCAACTACTGAACTCTTCTCCATTACTATAGTTTTGTCTGTTCAATAATGTCATATAAAGGAAATGATATAGAATGCTTTGAAACTAGCTCTTTCACTCAGCATAAAGCCTTTGAGATTTATCCAAGTTGTTGCATGTATAAAGTGCATTCCTTTTTTTATTTTGGAGTGGTATTCTATTGTATGGATGGACTGATCTTTGCTGAATCACTGAGTCTACATAAAAAGGCAAGCCTTTGCTCACACTGGATCCTCTGCTGGATCACTGCCCTCCACCTTCCTGGGTGTCCCTCAAACACTGTTCAACACCAGTTTGTCCACACACGGCCCCCAACCCCGGTTTTCTTTCCTACAAAGAACCAGTTCCTCCTCCCTCATCCCATAGTCCTTTGTATGTATGTCTCTCTTGGAAGAGATCATCTTTCAGTGGTCATTAGGATGAATGTCTTGATTGAGACTGTTCTCCTTGAGACCGGCAGCCGTTTTTATTTGTCTTCGTATCCCACGAGCTCAGCCAAAGGTCTTGGTCAGAGCCCATTCAAAATCTTCATAGTTGCCGAATAAATGGGTCTTCCCATTCTACAATGTAAATGGAAGGAAGGGAGAAGTCATCGAGACAAAAAGCAGAGGCAGCCCCCAGTGCCAACCTCTGCAAAGGTAAATCATGGCCAGTCCTCAGGACACAGAAGTCTTGGAGAGATGTGGAGGTTCCATATCAGATGAGGAGCTAAGGACCAAGGCAGGGCCATGATGCTGTCACAGTGACCAGAGAGGAACAAAGCTGGCTGGAGAAAGCAGTTAAAAGACTTTAATTGCCAGCCCATTGCCGTCATCTGCATGGCCTCCCCAACTTACGTGTTACCCTTGGGACAAGGAAGTAGATGGATTTGAACATAATTCTGAAATGACTGAATTTACCTGAAAGTGATTAACCTGAATTTTTTTCTTCAATAAAAAGTTTGGCTCAGAGTCAGAAATTGCATGAAATTATGGTGGCTTAGCTGGTAAAGAATCTGCCTGCCACACGGGAGACCTGGGCTTGATCCCTGGGTTGGGAAGATGCCCTGGAGAATGGGACGCCAATAAAGTCCCTCATGTAATTGCTTCACAGACACACACTCTCCTCTAGCAACTACTGATCTGTTCTCCATCACTATAATTTTCTCCAGTTTTCTGGCCTGGAGAATTCCACAGACTATGCTCCATGGGGTTGCAAAGAGCCAGACACATCTGAGCAACTTTCACATCACTTAGAAGAGAAAGCGGTCATCTGGCATGTGTGAGTTACTTGATTCTTTTATATATAAAATTATGCACTTATACCATGGGAGGGAGCAATTACACATGACCTCTTTTAATTAGAGAGACCATATAATTTACTGCTTTAATTGGGACAATTCTGAAATAGAAGGGATGCTATTAATAACTGCATTGGGATGCAGGCCTGAGCAAACCATGACTTCCGATTATACTTCAGCAAACCCTCTCAGCATCCACATGAGTGAGTAGCATTCATATGTCCATTTGCAAAGCTTAAACGCATCCAAATTCAACGAGGGAGCACCATTTCAAGCCAAGTGGTCATTTTCCAGAGTCCTTAGTTTGCCGAGGACCTCATGCTGGTTCTACCCAACTAGCCCATGCCCCTCTACTTTTTTCTCTCTTCTCTGGCAACAGAAATTTAATGAGACTACATATATCATCTTAAACTTTCTAATAGCCACATTAAAAAGTAAACAGTAACAAGTGAAATGGTTTAACAGTATATTTTATTTAACCAAATATATCCCTAATTGTCTCATTCAACTTCAATCAATGAAAAACAGTTATTCATAAGATATATTACTTTTTGCCACTAGTACTTTGAAATCAAAGGCATTACCCTTACAGCATATCTCAACCACAAGTAGCTGGTAGCTGCCACTTGGACGGAGCAGCTGGGTCTGAGGTTAGGTCAGGCGAGAGCAGGGCGCAGACACACTGCCATCTAGTGGACATATGGATCTCTCCTGGAAAACCACCTAGAACAGAACTGCAGGCATCCAGAGGAGCCTTACAATTTGCCTTGGGGTTAGCTCCCCAGAAAGGAAAACTTATTGAGGTGGAGACGGTTGTTATGTTGGTCCCAGGAAAGATACACAGCCACAGAGGAAACTCAAGTCACCATGCCATCAGTAATCTTGGCCATGGTTTATTCTTGTTTTCTAGTCACATAGGATTTAATAGAAAATGATAGTTTTTCAGAATGACTGTTTAAAATAACCCTTCACAAAGTCAAAGTTTCCTTCTTTGACTTCCAGTTTCACTGTATGGTGATTATGTGACAGGCTTCTCCCTAGTTTCTCTTTTAATCATCAGTGAAAACTTGGTTTCTTCCGAATGTTACCTTTCTCGCTCAAATTGGGTGTGATTATTTGAGGATGCCAGTCAACCAGGATTTTTTTTTTTCCAATATGAATAATTGATCAAGAATCTGTGATGTGGGTTGATATGATTCTAGACTCCTGCCTTCCCCACAATTGAAGGGGAATTTTAAACACGGCTTTATATGAACAGAGATGTGACTATATTCTCAGGAGAGGAGTGTCTGGAGATGGGACTACTTGGCAAGGAGAGTAAGAAGCCGGGGGGCTTTCTCTGACTCGGCCACGACAGTGTTTTCAGCACGTGCTGTCCTCAGGAAAGTGCTGGATTTTGTGTAGAGATGTTGCTTCCTCTTTTAAGAAGATATAATCTTCACAGGATAGATATGCAAACCATTCGAGATAAATAATAACAAGAAAAACAAACAGCATCTTGATAATATACAAGAATGAATGTGCCTAAATTGCAACATGGGACAGAATGCATTAATAAATTGGATATAAAGCAAAGAAGAGTAAGAACACTGAGGAGAGAAGTAGATTCTAGTCTCATCCTTCACCAGCTCCGTGGTGGTGTGACCTCATCTCAGTCACACAACCTCTCTGATCTTCAGTTTTATTATCTCACACAATCAACGAACAGTTTGGATAATTTAAACTTTTGGGGTGGGGAGTCAAAGAGAAAAGAAAGACAGACATGTAAGAATTACAGTGAATTGACTCAGGAAGAGTTTTCCAGCAAAGGGAGGGTATGAACCCAGGTACAGAAAAGGGGGAACTTGGAACGGGAAGAAAAGATGCTACCTGGAAAATCTAGAGGAAAACGATGGGCTGGGAGGTCTGGTTTCTTTGTCTCAGGGATGTCTAGAGATTGTCCTGTTCAGAGACAAAAAATTGGTCTAAATTTTTGACTTAAAGAATCTATAATTAAAAGGAATCTTTGAGATAATTCAGAGTAACAAGTCCCAAAGATTCTTTTACAGAATGCTAGTACCTTGTGATGTTAATAGATATTTAGCAAAACAGATTTCATTGCCACAGGACTTTTCAGAACCTTTAACGTTCTATGATTTTCCCAAAGGGCAGAGAGCATTTCGCAGACTTATTTAACTACGGAACTCTTTATTTTGTTTTTGTTTTTTTTTTTTTTGGAACTCTTTATTTTGAAGAGACATCATTTGGGAAGTTGTCCAGGGAACACGATTTCAGAAACACGACTCTAATCCAATTCTACTTTTATATAGATAGGGAAAACTGGGGTCCAGGAAAAGCAGGAGGCAAGTTCAAGGTTCACAAAAATAATGGCAGAGCCAGCAATGGGATTTTGGTCTTTTGACTCTACTATCCAGTGACCTTTTTTTCCTTTTTCCATTTGTATTATGCACTATTTAAGACATACAAAAAGATCTACAGAATTATACAAAATATTCATGATATTCACCACCCTAAGAAATAAAATATTGTCAATGCAGTAAAACAACAACAACAACAACAACAAAAAAAAACCCTTATACACCTTTCCCTAAGCTAAGTCAGGAGAACCCTAAGCCAGGAGAATCCCTACCCTAAATTTGGTTATATCATTCAAAGAAATCATGGTAGAATTTCAAGTAAATCACATCATATTCAGAGGATCCTTTTACATCTTTCATGGTTTTGTGAGTTGTGATGATCTTAGAATTCAAAACAAAAATAAAATATTCCCCTCACCCTGGAATAGCAAAGATTAAAAATCCACCTTGAGAATCCTCAGATCACTTGCCTACAGCTCCCAGCACTTCAGACAAATGTTAGGAATCAGAGCACATTTTTATTCTCAAAAGGGCTCTTCAAACGGTTTATTAATTCTGTTAGATGTGGGGTTGCTTCTTGCTTCATTCTGTGTGAGACTTCCGTGGCATGGATTCACTATACCTCCCCTCCTGTCTGCAGGCCAGATGGGGAGCCGGGTGCTGTATAAATGTTTGATGGTGGCACAGTAAAAATATTTGCCTTCAGTAGCTGGAAGCTACCGCACGGAGGTAGGGCTGTCTACTAGAGTTGCCAGACTTCATTCTAATGAGAACAGAAATAAAAGCTGATTAAATCAAATTCCCCATAGTGTAGAACCACTTAAATAAATGTTTCATATTGTTTGCATGATGCTTTTAAAATGTAACAGCTGCTTATGTAACCATTATGCTGGACATAAATCATTCATTGCCGTCACCACCGTCGGAGCAGCACCGGCTCCTTTTCTTCCTCTGCTGACATTTTTATTACAGCAGTACTTTTCAGAAAGGCTCTTTGGGTTCCCTCCTTCCTACTCACGTATGGTGGTAACAGGAGCATGAATAGCAGAATATGGAATGAGAGGCAGGCATTAACAGAGGGCTTGCATTGCAAGTATAGTGTTGGGCTGGCATTTTCACAAGAGGGCATTACTATTCCCATTTTACAGATGTGAATACCGAGGCCAATGGAAATAACCCACCAAGGTTCCATAGTCAGTAACAGAGCCAGTCTTTGAGCCCAGATCCATCTGAACCTTGGCTCATCACACCAGGCTGTCTAAGAACACAGGACACATCACATCCCTCCTTGTCTCCACACAGCTCATGGTTTTTGGCAATGATGAGACCTACAAATGCCAGAGCAGGACTCAGAGAAGTGGGGAATTATTTGGGCTGAGGCTGGGGGTGAGAGAAGAAAGAGTCTGATCTCAAACCCATACCCTGGGCCAGTAGCCTAGTCCCCGTCTCCAGCGCCTTCCCCTTTCCACCCTCCAGGCTCCCTCGGGTGTCCCTGCCTTCACTCTTGCCCCCCTCCATCCATCATTCACCCAGCAGCCTGAGGCATCTTTTAAAGTGTAACCAGGGACTTTTCCAGTGATCCAGTGGCTAAGACTTCACACTGCCAATGCAGGGCACCTGGGTTTGATCCCTGATCAGGGAACTAGATCCCACATGCTGCAACTAGAGATCCGTCATAATGAAGATTGGGGATCCTGCTTGCTGCACTAAGGCCTGACACAGCCAAGTAAATAAATGGTTTAACAAAAAAAAAAATAATATTGTAAGTCAAGTCCTGCTATTCTCCCATTTAAAAGCCTCCTTTGTAGCTAAGACAGTAAACAATCTGCCTGCAATGAGGGAGACCCAGGTTCGATCCCTGGGTTGGGAAGATGCCCTGGAGAAGAAAATGACAACCCACTCCAGTATTCTTGCCTGGAGCATCCCATAGACAGAGGAGCCTGGTTGGCTATACAGTTCATGGAGTCACAAAGAGTCAGACACAACTGAAGCAACAGAGCACACACACACGCGTATTCCAAGGGAGGAGAGAAAACCAGTGTCCCCTAAATCCATGCCTCTCCAGTCTGTTCAGTTCAGTTCAGTTCAGTCACTCAGTCGTGTCTGACTCTTTGTGACCCCATGGACTGCAGCATGCCAGGCCTCCCTGTCCATCACCAACTCCCGGAGTTTACTCAAACTCGTGTCCATTGTGTCGGTGATGTCATCCAAACATCTCCTCCTCTGTCGTCCCCTTCTCCTCCCGCCTTCAATCTTTCCCAGCATCAGCGTCTTTTCCAAGGAGTCAGCTCTTCGCATCAGGTAGCCAAAGTATTGGACTTTCAGCTTCAACATCAGTCCTTCCAGTGAATATTCAGGACTGATTTCTTTATGATTGACTGGTTTGATCTCCTTGCTGTCCAAGGGATACTCAAGAGTCTTCACCACAGTTCAAAAACATCAGTTCTTTGGTGCGCAGCCTTCTTTATGGTCCAACTCTCACATATGTACATGCCTACTGGAAAAACCATAGCTCTCACCAGATGGACCTTTGTCAGCAAAGTAATGTCTCAGCTTTTTAACATGTTGTTTGGATTCATCGCAGCTTTTCTTCCAAGGAGCAAGTGTCTTTTAATTTCATGGCTGTAGTCACCATCTGCAGTGATTTTGGAGCCCAAAAAAGGTAAAGTCTGATACTGTTTCTACTGTTTCCCCATCTATTTGCCACGAAGTGATGGGACCAGATGCCATGATCTTACTTTTTTGAATGTTGAGTTGTAAGCCATTTTTTTCACTCTTATCTTTCACTCTTATCAAGAGACTCTTCAATTCCTCTTTGCTTTCTGCCATAAGCATGGTGTCATCTGCATATCTGAGGTTATTGATATTTCTTCCAGCAAACTTGATTACAGCTTGTGCTTCTTCCAGTCCAGCGTTTCTCATGATGCACTCTGCATATAAGCTAAACAAGCAGGCTGACAATATACAGCCTTGACGTACTCCTTTCCCAATTCAGAACCAGTGTGTTGTTCCACGTCCAGTTCTAACTGTTCCTTCTTGATCTGCATACAGATCTCACAAGAGGCAGATCAGATGGTCTGTTATGCCCATCTCTTGAAGAATTTTCCACAGTTTGTTGTGATCCACACAGTCAAAGGCTTTGGCATAGTCAATAAAGCTGATGGCTGATGTTTTTCTGGAACTCTCTTGCTTTCTTGATGAGCCAATGAATGTTGGCAATTTGATCTCTGGTTCCTCTGCCTTTTCTAAATTCAGCTTGAACATCTGGAAGTTCACTGTTCATGTACTACTGAAGCCTGGCGTGGAGAAATTTGAGCATTACTTTACTAGTGTGTGAGATGAGTGCAATTGTGAGGTAGTTTGAGCATTCTTTGGCATTGCCTTTCTTAGGCATTAGAATAAAAACTGACCTTTTCCAGTCCTGTGACCACTGCTGAGTTTTCCAAATTTGCTGGCACATTGAGTGCAGCACTTTCACAGCATCATCTTCTAGGATTCGAAATAGTGCAACTGGAATTCCATCACCTCCACTAGCTTTGTTTGCAGCGATGCTTCTTAAGGCCAACATGACTTCACATTCCAGGATGTCTGGTTCAAGGTGAGTGATCACACCATAGTGATTATCTGGGTTGTGAAGATATTTTTGTATAGTTCTTCTGTGTATTCTTGCCACCTCTTCTTAATATCTTCTGTTTGTTAGGTCCATATCATTTCTGTCCTTTATTGAGCCCATCTTTGCATGAAATGTTCCCTTTGTATCTCTAATTTCCGTGAAGAGATCTCTAGTCTTTCCCATTCTGTTGTTTTTCTCTATTTCGCTGAGGAAGGCTTTCTCATCTCTCTGTGCTATTCTTTGGAACTTTGCATTCAAATGGGTATATCTTTCCTTTTCTCCTTTGCTTTTCCCTTCTCTTCTTTTCTCAGTTATTTGTAAGACCTCCTCAGACAGCCATTTTGCCTTTTTGCATTTCTTTTTCTTGTCTGTAGGCTGAGTCTAAAGAGAAAATAGAACAGGAGGCCTTGCTGGTGCTGGCAAGGCTTCCAACACCCCATTCTGGCTGGAGAAAAGCTCGGCCATGGCCCCGAGATTGGTTTAAACTCTATTCTTCCTCCTGCAAGTGTCCTGTCCTCTGCTGGGATGCTGGACAACAGAGCCCACCCCTCTTGGACCTGGAGCTCTGGGTGTCAGTCAGACATCCTCAAGCAAGATTCGGAACGTAGAAGCTGTCTTCCCGCTCCTTTTGTTAGCCTTCTGCTAACAGACAAGGTCCTGGAGACACAGGTGCGCTGTGACTCTGTTCTGCTGTCCATCCTGCAGCTTCTTGGCGACCAGAGGAAGTTGCTCTGCTGCCTGCAGAGGAGGCAGCTTCCTGGCTCCTGAGTCGTGGCTCCAGCAGCAAACTCCTGCTGGCAGTGGCCGTCCCAGGTGGCCCCTGGCTGGTCAGTTCTGCAGTGTTCTGGAGGTCATTTCTCTAGCCCCTCTGGTAATTTCAGGAGTGTGTTAGTCGCTCAGTCATGTCTGACTCTTTGTGACCCCTTGGACTGTGTAGCTCGCCAGGCTCCTCCATCCAGGGAATTCACCAGGCAAGAATACTGGAGTGGGTAGCCATCCCCTTCTCCAAGGGGTTTCCCAACCTAGGGACTTTAGGTAACTGATTTAGGTAACTTCATAATACCTTGTCGGAGAAGGCAACGGCACCCCACCCCAGTACTCTTGCCTGGAAAATCCCACGGACGGATGAGCCTGGTAGGCTGCAGTCCATGGGGTTGCTAAGAGTCAGATATGACTGATGTGACTTAGCAGCAGCAGCAGCATAGTATCTTGTTTCCTTTCAGTAAGTCCCTTCCTCTGTACAACATCCAGGTGGTGGCTCTCTCTTGCACTGACTCTGACGCAGAACTCTCCCAGGGTAAGGACTATTCTGTTTGTTTCTGGTCTCTTCATCCTCAGGGCCTAGCTTGCTTGACAAAGGGTTTGTTTAGCCTTGTGAATGAAAAGCCACTATCACCACCTCCCACCCCAACATACACACCAGCCCAATGAGGCGGCTGTTCTGCCCCTGAAATGTTCTGTTAGTAACATGTGTCCTATTTGTTTGATTCTCCAGTTCAATTAGAGGGTCTCATCTTCTTTTGTTTTGCCTACTGCAGGGAGTTGATACTGGAACATAGTGAAGGGTATGGACTTAAGTCACACAGCGAAGTCAGTTATCCCACTGAGGCTCAGTTTTACTAATCTGTAAAATGGAGCTATAAATGGCATCTAGCCCTGGAAGCGTCCTGTGCATGGAGGAAAATGTACACACATGGTCTTTACCACACCATCTGCACACACATACCCTCAATAAATGGCACTTTGGGTTAGCACCATCTGATTTATCCAAACAAACATTTCACACACGGTCTGTATTTTCACTGTAGGAGCCAGGAGAGAACTTGTGGGAGGCATCTTCTCTCAGGCTCCCAGGAGGGTTGGAAGAGGATTGAGCTGAGAGCTGGTCTCTCCCACCAGCCAGCCTTGCATAAAGGAGCAATGATTTGACCCTGGGAGGAGGAACCTGGAAAGAAGCCATCGCATCTGCAGCCTTGTAGTGACGGCGGGGCCACCTCCCCAGGGAGAGGAGGAAGGCGACAGCTGACTGCAGTCAGCGGGTCCCGAGCCTCCTGCTGCAGAGAGCGGGGTGGAGGCGGGCAGTGGCTTCCTACAGTTCCCAAGGTTTTACCTGCAAAAAGGAAGCAAAACACCCTTCTCCCCAAGGCTATGTCCTTACTGAGGGGCTGAGAGTCACTGAAGGACACATATTTCTGGGCCATTAGGGCTGTAAGCCAGGACCCCTGCACTCTGAACCCCTTCTGCAGCCTCCCAAGGCTGGGCAAGCCCCCAGGCCAGGCGCTAGGGGCTCACGGCCGCCCTCTTCCTGAGCCTGGACCTAAGGACTATTAACATCCACCTCCTCAGTGAATCCTCTCTGCTGCCCCATGAGGTGGTGGGCGTTCTTAGTTCCCCAGTTTTGAGAAAGGCGCCAAGGGGCAGGGACTTTTCAGGCTCACACAGCCTGTACCTGGTGAGGCCTGAATCAGCACAGCCTACCCCGGGGCATCTGGAAGGGAAGGCCTGCCCGGCTGAGAACCGTGGACCCAAGCCCCCTGAGTTCCCGGCCGGGGCAGACAGAGACGCACGTGTCTCCCTCCTTGCCAGTCCCCCATCTCCACCTCGCCACCCTCAACTTCACCCCTAAATATGGGGAGGAAAGGATCAAGTTGGCCAAAAAGTTCATTTGGGTTTTTCCATACTATCTTATGGATAAACTCAAACCAACATTGTGGCCAACCCAATATTTCCCCTTCTTAGTTTCCCCTTCATCAGACTTTGGTCCTATGCCCCTGCTAAGGGTGTGGGAAAGTGATTTGGAGGAGGAGACTTGCTAGCCCTACCATGGGAGCTAGACTGTGCCAGCAAGGGGGCAGGGACTGGCCCGAGGGGGTCAGGCGACAAGGCAGGAGCAGTGGGGAAGGATGCACGGAGGGATCCTCTCTGCTGTACCTGAGCCACAGAGGTCCTTCTCACATCTTCCACTTGGTTATGGCATCTCCGGATGAGAAGGAAATGAAAGAGGACTGCCCTCTGCCTGGGTCCCTCCACTGATGAGGAGCTTGTTACTTCTGGACACCACCCTTTCCCATTCTGTGACAGCTTTTTTTTTTTTTTTCAGTTTTATTTATTTATTTTCTTTACAATATTGTATTGGTTTTTCCATACATTGACATGAATCTACCACGGGTGTACATGTGTTCCCCATCCTGAACCCACCTCCCACCTCTCTCCCCATCCCATCCCTCTGGGTCATCCCAGTAGTGGTTCAGTGGCTAAGACTCTGCACTCCCAATCCAGGGGGCCTGGGTTTGATCCCTAGTCAGGGAACTAGATCCCATATGATGCAACTAAGACCCAGTGCAGCCAAATATATAAACATTAAAGAAAAAGGAAAAAAAAAAAAAGATGAGCTAAACATCCTGTGAGAGCTTGAAGCATTAGGAAGCTCCTTCCGTTGATCCCAAGGTGGTTTCCTGCTAACTTCCCTCCTTGTTTGGGTCCTACTGCATGCATCTTCCTTCAGCAGCCCGTACCCCACACCAGCCACCAAAAGGAATATTTTAAAACACAGAGCTGGACTACATACGTCACTCTCCTGGCTAAAACCTGGCTCACCCTTCAGTGGGCCCCCAGGGTCTATAGGATAAAATCCAACTTCATGGCACAGCATCAGAGGTTGGTCACAGTCCAACTCCAGTCTAATCTCTCTTCCTTATTCTTCTCCCTCCAATATGTATGTTCTTATTGCATAGGTAAGAGCACATGGAAGTGATTGTTATTCCCCCAATGTTTTTATGATTTTTGTTCAAGTTGTTCTATTTGCCCAACATCCCTTTCCCTCTCCTTCCATTTGGCAAACTCCTACACATCCCTCAAAGCCCAGTTCATTCCACCTCTCTCTGGCACTATTCCTCCTGAAGAATATTACATTGTTGCATTCTTGGCTTCTATCGTATCCTTGTGCAGCTAACACAACACAGCATTATTTGGTGCTTCATGGCTCTCCAAAAAATTTTTGCCCGAGGACTATAAAGTCCTGTAAGGGAAGCCCCTTTGCAGTCCTGTGCCTAAGTCAAGCACTCAGCCAAAAGCAAAAGCTCACCTTGGGAGCACCATACTCCTATTGGGAACCAGTGAATGATGGAGCTTGCAAAGAGTTGTGGGGAATTTGTGACATGATGTGCAGTTTCCTGGTTGATGAAAAGTGACCCAGAAATAGTAGCTGCAGCTCTTAATGGTGCAGTCACTGCTGTTGTGTTATTGTTGGATCACAGCCCTTCCTTTAACCGACCCCTTCACTAGTCCCCACGGGAAGGGGGCCAGCTGCCTCCTGGTTCCCAGAACTTGCTCACTGACCATCTTCCTCCTGCAGCTGAGAACATCCAGGCAGGATCCTGACCCCCTGGTGGAGGGGAGGAAAAGTCTCCTGCCACCCTATTCCTAGAGCACAGGTCCCCTGTTGTCTGCTCCATCCAGAGATGCTGGCCAAGCGCCTTCAGCCTCTTGCCTCTGAGTTAGAGAAACTGATTCCAGTTAAGGGAGCCACCGACAGTGGCCTCGTTTTACAGGCAATTGGGTTGTGTATCGAAGCGAGCATTAAAGTTTACAAGCTCGACAGAGACCAGCCGGCCTTGCTGCTCGCTGCTGCCTCTCCATTTACCCCATGAATGTTTGCTGAGCAAGTGAGGAGCATACACGAATTGAATCTGGTCCTCACAATCCACAGTGGGAGAAAGGACAGCCCATCTGCTTGCCATCCATTTCTTCATTTGTTTGTTGTTTGTTCTTCAAAGTCCCAGCCTCCAGGCATGTGCAGAACCTCCTCTCTCATTATTTGCGCTCCCCTTTCTCTGGCAAGAATCTGGGAGAGTTTAGATGGGACTGGAAAAGCAAAAAAAGGGCTCCACTCCAAACCCGCAGGGGCCCTGAAAGTCTGAGGCTCTGGTATTTGGGGTCCATGGGGCACCAAGTCTCTGCTGAAACTGGGCTCCCCGAACCTGGTCCACAGGGAGCCAGGCCCTCCCACTAGGTTGGTCAGGATTCTCCAGAGATAAAGAACCAATAGGATATATATAGAGAGATACAAGAGGAGATTTACCCTAGAAATTGGCTCATGTGATTGTGGAGGCCAAGAAGGCCCATGAGCTTCCATCCTTAACCTGGAGAACCAGGGAAGCTGGTGGCGTGATTCAACCTGAGTCCTAAGGCCCTAGAGTCAAGGGGTCAGTGGGGTTAGTTTCAGTGTGACTCCGAAAGCCCAAGAAACAAGAGCACTAATGTCCAAAGGTAGGAAAAGATAGATATTCCAGCTTAAGCAGAGCGAGCAAGGAATTTCCCTGGTGGTCCAGTGATTGGGAGCCTGTGGTTCCACGGCAATAGGGAACAGGTTCAATCTCTGGTTGGGAAACTAAGATACACATGCCACGGAGGTGTGGCTGGGGGTAGGGGGAAGCAGAGGGAGCAAATTCACCCTGCTTTCACCTTTTGTCCTATTCAGGCACTTAGGGGATGGGATAATACCCACTCACACTGGTGAAATACCCAGTCCAACCTCTTCTGGGGACACCACTACAGACATACCCAAAGATGATGTTTTCCCTGGTTGCTGGGCATCTCTTATCTCAGTCAAGGCCACACTTGCAACTAACCATCACAGACCCCACACCTTTCTGGATGTGAGGACTGAGTCTCATGTTTTCCCTCCTTTTCCCCAATGGTTCCTCCCAGCTCCTGTACCTGGATACAGTCCAGAACATCCCACACCCCCCTCAGGGGCTCAGGGCTGCTCCAGGCTGGGTCACACCCCCGTCAGGGGCTCAGGCCTGCTCCAGGCCGGGTCACATCCCCCTCAAGCCGGGTCATGCTCCCCTCAAGCTGGTTCACACTCCCTCAGGCCCTGTCACATCTCATAGCTGAGTTTTGTTTCATCTCAAGTGTTTTATTTTTTCCAAATTGAGCCATTTACTAAAAGCTGAGATCTTCATAGAAAAAATGCAGTTTGCTATCAATACTTTCTCTTTAAAAGTAGGACAATCTGGCAGTTCTGGACTTGTATAGAAACGATTAGGTGGAAGTGAAGAACAGG
This sequence comes from Cervus canadensis, assembly GCF_019320065.1. Classification (NCBI taxonomy): domain Eukaryota; kingdom Metazoa; phylum Chordata; class Mammalia; order Artiodactyla; family Cervidae; genus Cervus; species Cervus canadensis. Next base: position 2,080,378 of record NC_057401.1, read on the forward strand.
CCTTCAATAAGACCTGAGCTTCCAGCAGCCAAAGGACCATCTCCCCTACCCCTTTCCCTCTCCCCCTCCAAAAAAAAAACCCTCCCTGTATTCATTCATATCAACACCTGTCCCAGAAGACATTTATTTTAGGTTTTAACCAGCAACAGGAAGACTGGTCTTATTTAAATAGCAAAACTGCTTATATGAGATATGTGTAAAGCATTTGGAATGGTGCCTGCCACCTAACTGGGCCTTATTTAAATATTTGTTGAGCAAATTATCTGATAATTAAAAAGACAGACCAACTGGGAACATAAGAATACTAGCTCAGAACTGGCACTGGAGGGCTCAGTCATTTGTGGAATTTCACAACGTAGCAGCTCTGATTACGAGGCTGTATCATCAGGGAAGTTCAAATGACGTGAGAACCATTTGTGGCCCAAATCCAGAGAGACTGTGCCAGGTCCATGCTTTGAAGCTGGCAAGTGTTCATTTTGGGAAATTTGAAGATGACAGTGTGTTGCCCCCAAGGGACTCCGGGGATTCACAGGGACCACCTAGAAGACCACCACGCTCCTTACCTGCTTCTCTGCAAGAACCCTGTGAGGCAGACGTTAATCTCTCCATTTTACAGATGGGAAAGCTATCTAGGGAGGGAGACAGATGTTGAAATGGCCACATTAATAAGTATAAGTGAGGTAAATTCTCTCTGAAGCAAAGGAATAGGGATGTATAATGACATAGAACCAAAAAAAAAAAAAAAATTGGCCTGGTCTTTGTGGTCAGGGGATAGTTCTTTAAAGAGGTGATATCCAAGCTGTGAAATGCCGGGTGGGATGAAGCATAAGCTGGAATCAAGATTGCCAGGAGAAATATCAATAACCTCGGCTATGCAGATGACACCATGCTTATGGCAGAAAGCAAAGAGGTACTGAAGAGTCTCTTGATGAAAGTGAAAGAGGAGAGTGAAAAAGATGGCTTAAAACTTAACATTCAAAAAGGTAAGATCATGGCATCTGGTCCCATCACTTTGTGGCAAATAGATGGGGAGACAGTGGAAACAGTGTCAGACTTTATCTTTTTGGCCTCCAAAATCACTGCAGATGGTGACTACAGCCATGAAATTAAAAGACACTTGCTCCTTGGAAGAAAAGCTGCGATGAACCTAAACAACATGTTAAAGAGCTGAGACATTTCTTTGCTGACAAAGGTTCATCTAGTGAGAGCTATGATTTTTCCAGTAGGCATGTACATATGTGAGAGTTGGACCATAAAGAAGGCTGCGCACCAAAGAACTGATGTGTTTGAACTGTGGTGTTGGAGAAGACTCTTGAGAGTCCCTTGGACAGTAAGGAAAGCAAACCAGTCCATTGTAAAGGAGATCAACCCTGAATATTCACTGGAAGGACTTATGTTGAAGCTGAAAGTCCAATACTTTGGCCACCTGATACGAAGAGCCAATTCCTTGGAAAAGACCCTGATGTTGAGAAAGATTGAGGTCAGGAGAAGAAGGGGGCAGCAGAGGATAAGATGGTTGGATGGCATCATTGACCCAATGGACATGAATTTGAGCAAATTCCAGGAGATAGTGAAGGACAGGGAAGCCTGGCATGATGCAGTCCATGGGGTCGCAAAGAGTCAAACACGACTGAGTGACTAAACAATGACAACAATCCTAGCTGAGATCTGAATGCTGTTAAATGGGAGAGCAGGCAGGAGGGAAGTATTCTCGGGCTCTCAAAACCAGATGCACTATTTGAACCACTTGGGAGACATCCTTGTTCCTGTGCCAGTCCAATTACATTAGTAGGGCCTGGGTACCAGTGCCTTTAAAAGCTTCATGTATGTACTATCGAGATGCAGCCAATAGCTGTACACTAACTGACAGTAGCCATTCGTAGCTATTGGGTAAGCATAGTAGATACTCGTTAATTGTGAGCAGGTGTGATCTACAGCATCCCCATCATAATTATCACCTCTGCCTCCTCCAGAGATCTTGGTAGCCTAAGTTCAATTTCAAAGGCTGGAGAGAAACCTGCCTTTGCTGAAGTCTTACTGTGCATCGTGTACTAAATGCTTCCCATTATTCCATTTAGCATTTTCCAAAATCCTCAGAGAAAGAAATGCTATTATTATTTTACAGATAAGGAACTCGAGGCCCAGAGCAGGGTGCCAGTTGGACCAGGGACTCAGCTCATCAAGGGCAGTGCTGAGACTGTGGACTTCTGGCTGTAGAGACCACACTCTTGCCTGTGATCTCTGTATCTCCATTCATCCAGAGGTGCGTCCTGCTTGTCTCGACAATCATTTCCCAACCTCTCTCAATAGATGATTGCTAGATATAGAAAGATATAGAGAAATACATAGATATTGTTATATTTAGAAAAGTGTCTAGAATAGAGCCAGTGCTCAGTTAATGTCAGGAGCTTTTAATATCATCCAAGGGCTGGAACAAGAGGGCTCCTGGGGTTTTTGCTCCCTACACACGCCCCAAATCAGAGGGCATCCTGGGTAGGGTGCTATGCAGCCCCTCCCCGGGAAACCAGGATGGATAAATTTAGGAGGGCCTAAGAATTCTGCCTCAGGAAGATTCTGTCTTTACCAGACCCTGCAGAGAGGAGGAGCAGCAGCCAGGGACCTAGGACTCATGGCTTTGAACACCGCTGATGGCGGCCTGAGTTGAGCAGAACTGGCCGTGGTCAGGTCTCAGACCATCTCCCCTGGTGCCCAGGCCTGAGGCAACCAGCCTGCAAAACCGGCCCTGGCCAGCTGTGGTTGGTACCACCGATGTCCCCCAGAGGGCAGCACAGGCCAGAGGCTGGCAGCTCCTGCCCACCAGCCTGGCTTTTTCCCAGCAAGGTTTAACTATCAAGTCCAACCTCTCTCTGATTTTCCCTGCAGGCTAGAGAAGTCCTGAACATTCCTCACAAGCCAGGCACATCTTGCTTCCCTCGTCCAATGCCCCAGAATCTCTCTTGACTCTGTTAGCCTGCTTAGAAATTTCACAGCAAACTTAAAAGCCGGGGAATGAGTCTTTGAACTCTGCTTCCAGAGGAGAGCGTCCTGGAGCCTGTATGTCAGACAACTCATCCCTGAGTTTCAACTGTTTCTGTGTGCACAGGGGGCTGATTTTTTATTTTTTGCAAGCTCACTGAGCTACATCCTTGACATTCTCAGGAGGAGGATGTGTGAGAGGATCCTGAAGGCACAGGCTGGGCACAGGACAGTTCAGTTCAGTCGCTCAGTCGTGTCCAACTCTTTGCGACCCCATGAACCTCAGCACGCCAGGCCTCCCTGTCCATCACCAACTCCCAGAGTCCACCCAAACCCATGTCCATCGAGTCAGTGATGCCATCCAACCATCTCATCCTCTGTTGTCCCCTTTTCCTCCTGTCCTCAATCTTGCCCAGTATCAGGGTCTTTTCCAGTGAGTCAGCTCCTCCCATCAGGTGGCCAAAGTATTGGAGTTTCAACTTCAACATCAGTCCTTCCAATGAACACCCAGGACTGATCTCCTTTAGGATGGACTGGTTGGATCTCCTTGCAGTCCAAGGGACTCTCAAGAGTCTTATCCAACACCAGAGTTCAAAAGCATCAATTCTTTGGCACTCAGCTTTCTTTATAGTCCAGCTCTCACATCCATACATGCACTGGAAAAACCATAGGCTTGACTAGACGGACCTTTGTTGACAAAGTAATGTCTCTGCTTTTTAATATGCTATCTAGGTTGGTCACAACTTTCCTTCCAAGGAGTAAGTGTTCTTTAAGTTCATGGCTGCAGTCACCATCTTCAGTGATTTGGGAGCCCAGAAAAATAAAGTCAGCCACTGTTTCCCCATCTATTTCCCATGAAGTGATGGGACCAGATGCCATGATCTTAGTGTTCTGAATGTTGAGCTTTAAGCCAACTTTTTCACTCTCCTCTTTCACTTTCATCAAGAGGCTCTTTAGTTCCTCTTCACTTTCTGCCATAAGGGTGGTGTCATCTGCATATCTGAGGTTATTGATATTTCTCCAGGCAATCTTGATTCCAGCTTGTGCTTCTTCTAGTCCAGCGTTTCTCATGATGTACTCTGCGTATAAGTTAAATAAGCAGGGTGACAATATACAGACTTGATGTACTCTTTTTCCTATTTGAAACCAGTCTGGTGTTCCATGTCCAGTTCTAACTGTTGCTTCCTGACCTGCATACAGATTTCTCAAGAGGCAGGTCAGGTGGCCTAGTATTCCCATCTCTTGAAGAATTTTCCACAGTTTTTTGTGATCCATACAGTCAAAGGCTTTGGCATAGTCAATAAAGGAGAAATAGATGTTTTTCTGGAAATCTCTTGCTTTTTTGATGATCCAACGAATGTTGGCAATTTGACCTCTGGTTCCTCTGCCTTTTCTAAATTCAGCTTGAACATCTGGAAGTTCACGGTTCACGTATTACTGAAGCCTGGCTTGGAGAATTTTGAGCATTACTTTACTAGCATGTGAGATGAGTGCAATTGTGCGATAGTTTGAGCATTCTTTGGCATTGCCTTTCTTTGGGATTGGAATGAAAACTGACCTTTTCCAGTCCTGTGGCCACTGCTGAGTTTTCCAAATTTGCTAGCATATTGAGTGCAGCACTTTGAAAGCATCATCTTTTAGGATTTGAAATAGCTCAACTGGAATGCCATCACCTCTACTAACTTTGTTCGTAGTGATGCTTCCTAAGGCCCACCTGACTTCACATTCCAGGATGTCTGGTTCTAGGTGAGTGATCACACCATAGTGATTATCTGGGTTGTGAAGATCTTTTTTGTACAGTTCTTCTGTGTATTCTTGCCACTTCTTCTTAATATCTTCTGCTTCTGTTAGGTCCATACCATTTCTGTCCTTTATTGAGCCCATCTTTGCATGAAATGTTCCCTTGGTATCTCTAATTTTCTTGAAGAGATCTCTAGTCTTTCCCATTCTATTGTTTTCCTTTATTTCTTTGCATTGATCACTGAGGAAGGCTTTCTTATCTCTCCTTGCTATTCTTTGGAACTCTGCATTCAAATGGGAATATCTTTCCTTTTCTCCTCTGCTTTTCGTTTCTCTTCTTTTCACAGCTATTTGTAAGGCCTCCTCAGACAACCATTCTGCCTTTTTGCATTTCTTTCCCACAGGGATGGTCTTGATCCCTGTTTCTTGTACAATGTCATGAACCTCCGTCCATAGATCATCAGGCTCTCTATCAGATCTAGTCCCTTAAATCTATTTCTCACTTCCACTGTATAATCATAAGGGATTTGATTTAGGTCATACCTGAATGGTCTAGTGGTTTTCCCTACTTTCTTCAATTTAAGTCTGAGTTTGGCAATAAGGAGTTCATGATCTGAGCCATAGTCAGCTCCCAGTCTTGTTTTTGCTGACTGTATAGAGCTTCTCCATCTTTGGCTGCGAAGAATATAATCGATCTGATTTCGGTGTTGACCATCTGGTGATGTCCATGTGTAGAGTCTCCTCCTGTGTTGTTGGAAGAGGGCGTTTGCTGTGACCAGTGCATAGGACAGGGCTTTGCTTAATCCTGGGGAGTCATGCGGGGCTTCCCTGGGGCTCAGACAGTAAAGAGTCTGCCTGCAATACAGGAGACCTGGGTTCCATCCCTGGGTCAAGAAGATCCCTTGGAGAGGAAATAGCTATCCACTCTAGTATTCTTGCCTTGGAAATCCCATGGACAGAGGAGCCTGGTGGGCTACAGTCCATGGGGTTGCAAAGAGTCAGACATGACTGAGCGACTAACACTTAGACGAGTGACGTGATATGGATGAGCCACAATGTCTGTGAAATGGGACATAAAATCCCCACCCGGCCCTACCCTGCAGGTTACAGGAGAATTAGATGATCCTCCCACAGTGCTTAGGAAACAACATTGCCATTCTTCAGGCAACATCCTGCAGAGACCATCCCAGGACACTCCTTCAGGGACCAGTTCTGTGATTCCTCTTGCTTCCATTTCCACCCCCATGCTCCCCTTCATCTAATTAGCCACACCCCATGCCACCCTCCTCCACAGCCCCCACCCCTGCACACCTTCGTCAACCAAGACCTTGGGCTTGTCTCAGTTGTATGTAAAGTGCATCATTCCAGTTCACTACAGGATTCTGGAGCTAGGAGCGGGTGTGGTGGGCATCTGCATTTTCACAAGCTGCCCCAGTGATTCTGAGATCTGCAGTGAAAGAACCAAAGCTCTAAGCAAACAGATTGGGGAAATGGTATTCCAAAATAATTAATTCAGGGTAGTGAAAGGGACAGGAGAGCCATTATGCAAATATGTGGCCATTCAAGGCTATTCATTTCTAGGAGAGAATGTGGAGTCAGGTAAAGAATGCCAGCAATACTGGCAGAGTGGGAGGGCTGCTCCCAGAGGGCCGATTCCTGCTCTGCCTGATGATCAAAAGCGTCTGCACAGCCCCTTCAGAGGGTGACTGACCTCAGGCAGGGTGACAAGGACAGCCGCTAGGTCTGAGCCAGGAATTGGAAGGGCCCCTGTCCTCCTCAGCGGTTCTCAATCACGAGGAAGCCTCAGCATCCCCAGGGAAGGCCCACTGGACCCCAGATGGCAGGGTCCATCCCACGGCTTCTGATTCAGGAGGTTCGGGTGGAGCCCGAGAATGTGCATTTCTGACAAGTTTCCGTGTGTGTGTGTGTGTGTGTGTGTGTGTGTGTTCCCATTTCCTGCAGTGTCTCAGCTCAGACTTCCTGAGGGGGAACCTGCCCATCAGCCTCGTTCCCACCCTCAGAGGCCAAGACTAGACCAAAAAGAATATCAGTTGGAGACCCAGCTCCTTAGGATCCTCTAAGGCTGCCATCTGACAACAAGCCCACTAGGCTGGTTAAAAAATGTGTGTGTTCAGTCCTATTTGACTCTTGGCGACCCCATGGGCTATAGCCCACCAGACTCCTCTGTCCAGGCAAGAATACTAGAGTGGGTTGCCGTTTCCTCCTCCAGGGGATCTTCCTGACTCAGGATCAAACCCACGTCTCCTGTGTCTCCTGCATTGGCAGGTGGATTCCTTACCACTGAGCTATCTGCCTATTCCAGGCAGAGGGAACTGCCAAGTCAAAGACCCCAAGGTAGGAAGGAGCTCGGCTACATGTGTCCTGTCTGCAAGCCACTGTCCTCAAAGCCCGTCTGTAAACCTGTGCTGGCCTCTAACTGAGAGATCAGAGATGAGGTAACTGCCCGAGGAAGCACGCTGAGCCTGGAACCTGGCACTCTAGTCCCCGGGAACCCAGCACAGGCCAGGTGTCCTCAGCAAGTGCAGCGAGAAGGTAAAGGGGGATGAGCAGAATGAACCTGCCCTCCAAGCTGGGCTCTGTCACAGCCCCGCAGCCACTCTGGACGTATCCAGGGCAAGCAGGCAGGGAGATGGCCCCTCCAGCTGGAATCACATGCAGAGCTAAAAACATCTGGATTTTCCCTCATTGCTGGCCTTTGCACAAAGTCTTTGAAGCCCCCCTGTTCAGTTAGTGACCAGGCCGCCCTCTTGCCACTGAAAGAAGCCCCTTCTCCAGGGCTGGCCTCAAGCCTGAGGTCCAGCTTCATACCATGGTCATTCCTGGCCTCACTGCCTCCACGAAGACTCTGCTGTCCTTTCCATCACCAGCCTCTGTATTTCCAGTCTTTTCCTTCTAGCCCCTTTGGTCACAGGAGATGAGATTCGTGTGTTCAAATTCTGGATCTGCTTTTTGGCAACAGACCAAGGCTGCCCTCCTACATTCCTTAGTCCATCAAGCCCAGCACTGTTACAGCCTTCCGAGACGTGTCCCCAGGCTGCTGGCGCTGCTTTCTCACTCGCCTGGAACCTGAAGTGCACCCTGGAGTCTGTGTCCCACTGTTGCCAAAATCTTGCCTCTCTGTGCACCAGTGTGAAACAAATACAGAAACAGTTATGAGGAGAAGGAAAGAGTGGCTTTACTACTTTGCCAGGCAGAGAGGCAACTAGCACCTCAAGAACTGTGCCCATCTCCCTGGTGAGGAGGGAAAGGTTATGTAGTTAGGCAGGATATGCGACAAGGATGGAGGCAGCAACAGTCTTGTAACCTTCCTTCTGCAAGTTCAAAAGGTTGGGGTCCCTGACAAGATGAGGGTGTGTGCAGGGCCTCAGGCAGTCCCTCTCCTAATGCTGAAGAGCCTCTCTGGGCCTTTGATCTTGTCTCGCTTTGGCCACCTGATGTGTGTGAAGAGCCGACTCATTAGAAAAGACCCTGATGCTGGGAAAGATTGAAGGCGGGAGGAGAAGGGGGCGACAGAGGGTGAGATGGTTGGATGGCATCACCGACTCATTGGCCGTGAGTTTGAGCAAGCTCCGGGAGGCCTGGCGTGCTGCAGTCCATGGGGTTGCAAAGAGTCGGACTTGACTGAGTGACTGAACAACAATAGGCAGTCTCATCGCTGTTCCTCCTTTGAAGAGCAACTGTTCTGCTGTTTGAAACTGAGAGAAGGTCATGGAGGCTGGAGTCCTGCCTATAAAAACGGGACAAAAAGGCCTCGGTGCTCAGGAGTCCCAGCGGGTCCTGCTCGGCATCGCCGCTCTCTCCCATCTCTCCCAGCACCCGGTCCGGTGGTGAGATGAGAAGCCCGCCCCCCACCTGAGCTCCGGTGGTCCCCTGTGTCCCTGCGGGCCCGGGTCTGAGACGGCAGCCTCGCTCAGCGTCGCGCCCTCCTCTCGCACTCTTTGCTGGTCTCTCCTGGAAGCACTGACTTGATACATCTCCAGCACAGAGGGTCTTGCTTCTAGAAACTTGGTCTCAGATAAAGGAGGGGGCGAGTCATGAGTGAATTTGTCTCTGGCAGTCCAGGACAGATGGAGGGCAGGGAACTCGCAGGCCCGTTGAGGCGGATGCAGCGGGTAGTTGGGCTGGGCCTCCCCCCGCCACCCACCCATTCACTGCGGCCTGTGCTCCTGGCCTCCTTCCCTCACCTAAGTCCAGCCCCCTGCCTCCGTGCCTTGGTGGATCCTCCTGGTCATGGGGGCTCCCTGTCCCAAGAGTCAGATGGTCAGGAGTGGTCCATGGCATTTAGCATATCTACCTTAGGCCAGGGCCCAGTCAGAAGCCTTTAGCCCCCATCACCCCTTCCCCTGCTCCCTGCCACTATGCTGCCAGATGCAAATAAGAAGAAATTTTAATTTCACAAATCGTAGCATTTATAAAGCTCGGCAGGCTAACTGGCAGGCAGATACAGGTGAGGAAGAAGCGTGCAGGCTTGGCTGAGTGCCAGGGCCCCAGGCTGCCTTCCAGGAAGTCTTCTCACCACCTGCCATTACGGCTGATTCCCGAAATGGGTCAGGAGAGCCCGAATGATGAGAGGCAGCAGGAAGGACTGAGCTCGGCATCTGTCCCCGGTCACTTTCTGCTGCCTCTCAGTAAGGAGGTGTGCCTGCTGCTGTGGGGGGAAGGGGTGAGTGGGGTCCCAGCTCTTTGCCGGGCCCTCGGAGCTAGCCTTGGCGGGCATGGTTTAACCTGAGAGGGCCTCAGCTGCAGTGTTTCCAGGCTGAGACAGCAGGATCAGGCCTGGGGAAGCCATAAGACTTAGGGCAACATCACCCTTCCCCAGGCTTTGCAGGCCCTGGCCCAATTCAATCATGGGATGGCATGTTTTATTCCCCGGGGGATGGTGGGAGATGGGGAGGAGGGGCAGGCTGCAGGCAAGAAGCTTAGGAGCTCCTGAGAGCTGACTGGTCTGCAGATCTTAGAGTCTGAAGGAGTGGTCCATCCCTTCCTTCTCGCAACCAGGGCTCTGCCTGGCTGTCCAGAGGAGGTCAGACGGGCTCAGATAATTAAGTAGAAAACCGTCATAAGGCCCTGGTGGAAAAAGCACAGGACATCATGAATCCCAGAGCAGAGGCTCAGTTATTTCACAGATAAGAAAACAGAGGGTGTGCTGAGGTCACACAGCAAACCAGAGGCAAAGTGGGACCAAAGAGAAGCGATTCCAGGTGAAGCCCTTTCCTGACACCTTCCTAGGAGACCTTGGGAAGCTTCTGGGGACAACGGAGTTCAGAGAGGACACAGAGGTCATTTCAATGAGGACTCTGTTTTGTTTAAGTGATGTAAACTCCAGCTCAGCGTTTGCATAAGTGATGCAGAAATTTAATGGTTCACATAATTAGCAAGTTCAAGGATAGGAGGAATTCAGGCACTGCTGGATCCAGATATCCAAGACACATGGGCCCTTAACCTTCCTGGGTGACATAGTAGGTGGGGAAACATTCATGAAACATACAAGTAAGTGTCAAGCTAAAACTGTAATGAGTGGTACAGTGTCGTTGGTCAGGGAGATCAGAGCAGCTGTTTGAGGCTGTGACCATGGTGCTGAGAACTTTAGGATGAGTGGGAGTCAAGGGCAGGGGCCGGGGTGAAGAGGGTGAGGACCAACACAGGCAGACACTGCTATGGAGGGAGGGTGCCTGAGGGTAGAAGGGTGGCAGACCATGCTTCCTGGAGGGGGAGACATCAAGGACAAGTGAGGGATGGGACACAGGAGAGGCTGGCAGGGACAGACCATGCAAGACCAAAGGGCACCCAGGAGCCTTTGAAGACTCTAGGCAGTGGATAGTATGACACAATTTGCATTGAGAAAAGATCTCCTTGACTACATTGCAGAGAGCAGCTCAGAGAGTGTGGAGAAGCAACAAGAGTGTTGGTAGATCAAGTACCAAGATGAAATCTGATGATAGCCTGGACCAGGTGTCTGTGGGAGTAGACAGAGGTGGACAGAACTTGGTGGTGGATTGGGTGCGGGAGAGGAGTGGAAGGGCAAGGTCAAGGATGACTTCCGGGTCACCAGCTTGCACAACTACATCAATGGTGGTCTCCTTCATTAAGAAAGAAGGTTAGGGGATGTTGGGTTTAGGATGCTTTGGGGAAAGTCAAGGGCAAACATCAAGGAGGGGGTTGGATTATCCAGGCTGTAGCTCAGAAAAACCTAGACTAGAGGGAGGCCTTGATGAGTCATCTGGGTGGGTGGTGGCTGCAGCTCGGGGGGTAGATGAGATCACCAGGTTGATGGCATGGATTGACAAAAGAAGAGCATCTTGAACCAGCCTTTGAGGCTCATCAGTGTTTAATAGATAAAGCATGTGAGCCTGAAGAGAAGGCAGAGCAGGAAGCTGGGAAGTAGAAGGAAGCTGGAAGAGCGCTGTACAAGTTCAGAGGGCCTTCAGAAAAGAGATGGCACAGTCAGTGAGGCTGAGGAAAGAGAGTCTGAAGGGCGGTTGGGTGGTGTTGGGGGACCCCAGGGTACGTGTGTGCCTGGGACTAGCAACAGAGGAAGTTGTTAGCATCCTTGGGCCTGACGGATCAAGGAAAGGGGAGCCCAGTGATGCTGGAGCCCAGTGTGGGTGGAGCTGGGACCTCAGGGATGCAACCACCTCTGGCACTGCAGCTGGACAGGGAGGGAGGTGCAGTAAAAACGCCTGCCTGCTGGTGCAGACTATGGGACAGACGGGGCAGGAAATGGCAGAGAATGGATCGGGGAGAGGAGAGTGGAAAATGGAGAAAAGTCAGCCCAGGTGTGGTGTCGAGGAAAGAGGAGAGTGAATGGAGGAAGAGGATGTGACCCAGAGCTGAGAGGTCAACAAGGCAAGGGCCATGTTAGCCTTCTGTATTGAGGGCACAGAGGCCATCCCTGGCCTTAGAGAGAGTTTACCTCGTTGAGTAAGGGAAGCAGAAGCCTGGCTGGAACCTGATCCGTAAGCCCTCTTAACATGGTATTACAGGAAGAAGACAGAGGTTGGAGTTCAAACCACGTCACAACCACAGATCTGTGGTGTGACCTTGGGCCTCCCCTCTAAGGTGGAGAAATTAGCAGTACCTGCCTAAAAGGAGAGGTGGCAGGACTGAGTGTGAACTCTAAGACAGTGGACAGAAGAGCTTGTCCCTGACAAAGCCCTGGCCCAGGCAGCACAGAAGAACCAAGGGTCAGGCGACTGGACTTGGCAGACATCTTGGTCCTCTCCGCATCCACCTCCCGCTAGGACCTGAGACCTCCTATAAATCTGTTTCTTCCTGGATTGGGCTCAGTGGGGACTCAGGGAGGTGGGGTGGCAACGGCTTTGCTCCAAGTTGGGGCAGAAATTCGACCGCTTAGAAATGTGCCTAGAACTTTAACCCAAGAACATTTGGTGTTAAGGTGTGGTGGTCACAGAGACAGCAAGATCAAGCGGATACCCGTGGCTGAGGACACTCACCCACCGCTTTGGCTAGACCTGCAGACGTTCCCTCCCTCTCACCCAGAATCTGTCCCAGCCCAGCACCCTGTCCATGCACCCCCTTCCAGTGCCTTTGCTCTCAGCTGCCCCTCTGCCCACTTCAGTAATCTGTCTGCGCATGCGTGACCAGTGTGAATTTCAGTCTACAGCCTCAGGTGTGCTGAGGAAATGGGACTTCCTGGACATCCTGTAAGTAAACTGCATTTTCAGTTTGCATTACTGTTTCTGCAGGTGTCATCCCAGGGTCTCTGCAGGATGAGGGCTGCAGGACATTTGCAGTGGCGGGAGCAGACCTTGAAGCCACTGTTTTTCATCTGAGGCCAATTATGTGCAGCAGCCTTGCCTGAAATGTCTCTGGTAGGAAGCAGAGAGAACATGGCACCTTTGTATCGAGGCTTTGTGATTCAGATAACAGGGCCAGCTCTGGGGAGCTTAGAACAAAGAGGCCCCTGAGGGGAGAGACACTCTGAGGCTGCTCCTGCCAGGGACCATGCTGGGCGGGGCTCCCAGCCTGTGACGGATGGGTGCAGGTGTGCCCCTGTGTACGAATTCTGTGTGTATCTGTGCATGCATTTTGCACCTCTGTTTCTGTCCAGCCACATACTCAGGTCAGAGATGGAGAAGCAGAGGAGGGAAGGAGCATCTGCAGCCACAGAGTCACCTGTGGTCCTGCCCCTGGGCTGTATCCCTGGGACCCATTACAGAGCTTGGTTCTTGGGAGAAAATGAGAAGATCTTTAATGAATGAAGCCTGACACCATTTTCTATCCTAAGCACAGCTGCTGCTCTACAAGAGGAAGTAAGTGAGCAGAGCTGGGACCATGGTTGGTTCTCAAGTGTCATCCATTCCCTGAACCTTTGTTACGCTTTGTCACCTGCGGGCTCATACAGTGGGGTGGACGCTGGAGTTGCATCCCCAATGGGCCCCTGATGAGCTCCTTGACTTTCAGTTAGTCCCTTTCCCTTTCTGGCAGCTCCTTGCAGAGGAGACAGCATTGCAAATACTCTGAGGTCTTTTCAGGGACGGGAAGGGAGGCCGTGTGGTTGAGAACCTCTGTGAAGTTGGAGAGGCTGGTGGAGCAGGATCCTCAGGGTCCCTGTAGCCGGGATAAGGACTCAGCACTAGTTAGATACATACCTGTGATCAAGTCCCTCCTCTAGTCTCAGCTGCACTTGGCTCATCTGGACCTGCCCATGTGGGGTCCATCCAGCCTGATCTTGGGCCTCTGCCCTGGTTGACTAGAGGTGGGTCTTTGCTCACTATGCATGATGAGTGTCTCCAGGGAAAACCCATCTCGCTGGCCCTGGGCACTCTGACTGCAGGGACCACAGGCAACTCCCAGGACGCATCATCCTGTACTCAGGATGTTTGTTGCCTTCCTCATTGCTTTCTGAGTGGAGTTCTTTTTGGCTCCATAAATAGAATGATGCCATCAGCCCAAACATGACAGAGGAGAACCCAGACCACGGGAGTGGGTGGAAGCCAGCACTCAGTCAGGTTTCTGATATGGCTATGCTCCTACTCTAGAGGACCCCCTCTGATCCTCCTCCAGCCATGCCCCTCCCCACAGAGTGAGGAGAGGAGGAGAAAGGGCCATGGGGATTTTGCCCACCAGGACCATACTCTGGGTGCCAGGACCTCAAATTCCCTCTCCAAATAGCCCTGAGGCTACTTTTGGAGCCTCAGAGACTCATTTTCTGGGTTTGTCTGTCTGAGAAGCTACTTGCAGGAGCTGTGCATGGGCCTGGACCACAGGCTGGGGTGCTGAAGGCCCTGCCAATCACTTGTCAGAGCTGGAGAGGTGAGAAAGAACTTGAGGCCGTGGGCCGGGAGTGAGGCCAAGGGCCTGCGTTCCCTTCACTGCCATGTTCCGGGAAGGAATTCCAACAAAACTCAAAAATCTGCAAACTCTGGTGGTTAGGAAGGCAGCTCTGTTAATGTAGGAAGAAAGAACCTATTTTGTTTCCCAATTAACTGACTTGATTTATAGCTTTAAATCTTCAGACACGGGTAAGTGGGCTTTCCTGGTGGCTCAGCAGTAAAGAATCTGCCTGCCAATGCAGAAAAGAAGAGACATGGGTTCGATCCCTGGGTCAGGATGGTCCCCTGAAGGAGGTCATGGCAACCCACTCCACTATTCTTGCCTGGAAAATCCTGTGGACAGAGGAGCCTGGTGGGCTACAGTCTATAGGGTCACAAAGAGTCAGACACGATTTGGTGACTAAACAAGGGGCCTCTACACTTGTTTCCTCTGGATACTGCAACAAACGTAGGGGCTTAAAACAGCATGAATTTCCTGTTTCATGGTTCTAGAGGTGAGAGACCCCAAATGGGCCTCCCTGGCTCAAACCAGGCTTTCAGTAGGGCTGCATGCTTCCTGGAAGGTCTAAGGGAGAATGTGATGCCTTGATGTTCCCAACCAGCTTTCCTCAGCCTGAGGCCCCTTCCTCATCTTCCAAGCTAGCAATGGCCAGCCAGGTCTTCCTCACACTGCTGTCTCTCTGGTTCTCTCCCCTGCCTCTGTCTTCCACTTACAAGACTCCTTGGGATACTTGGACCCATTCAGATAATCCAGGGTAAGCTCCCCATCTTGAAGCCAGCTGCTTAGCAACCTTAATTCCATCTGCAACCTGGTACCCTGTTGTCAGGTAACCCACACATACAGGTTCCAGGTATCAGGATGCAGACATTTTTGGAAGGAGGGCTAGTCTTGTGTTTGTATTCTTGTCACAAGCCCTACAAAAGTTAGGGGTATGATTTGTTGAATCCTGAAAGAATAGTGTTAGTACCTGAGAATTGCTTTTCCTTTAAAAAAAAAAATGCCTTTCTCCTTGGCATCTAATTTCCCTTAGACATCAGTTCTACATACCTGACATGATTTGCAGGCCTGGCCACGAGCTCCACATTTCTGAACGACATTATTATGTTTCTTTGGCTCCTGATTCAATGTCCCAAGATAGAGATCAAAGCCCCTCCACCTCTCTCAGCCCAACCTTTACAGGGGAGAAGGGAATAGCAACCACATAGGGGAAAATACTAACACTTTTCCCTCCAAACACGTACCCACCACCCAGTTATTTGGGGACAGGCCATAGAAAGGGCACTAGACTGGGAGTTATTGATTCATGGACTCACCAGTTCAGCAAATATTGATGTATCATCTAGTCTTGCCAGGCCTAGCCCTTGGAGTTGGAGACCCTCACATGGTCCCATTCTCATAGCCCTGTCACTATGGACAGATGCCTTCCTCCCTATGGGCCTCAGTTTTCTTATCAATTTCATGAGCACCGAGATGGCCAGGAAAGAGTCCCATTATGAGAGCAGCATGCTCACCCACCCCTCTCTCTGTTATCTCTCCCACAGCCTTGAACACAAACAAAATGCTCAGTAACTGTTGAATGGATGGATGGATGGCCCTTCCTGATTTGACAGCTGATGGACGGTCTCAGATGAATCAGAAGGGAACATGGGAGGGGGTCAAGGAGGAGTCCTGGGGTGGATTCCCGCTGCTGACTATAAAATAATTGCTAGAACTTGTTCATCTATACAACCACCTTATGAGCTGACAGCTATTATCATTCCCACTTTACAGTGAAGAGGCTGAGGTTTGAGGAAGAAGCTTACTGAGGGCCACACCACTGGTAGGAGTCGGAGCTAGGATTGAACTTGAACTCTCTTAAGGAGAGCAGCTTGCCTCCTCCTCTCACAGGGGCAAGTGTGGTCTCCCCATGTCCCAACCAACAGCTATCAACCTCTCCCTTTCCACTGCCCTCTGCTCTCTTCCCTTCTCCAACCATCTCCTTGGATCTGAATTACCCAGGCCTCAAGGCCGGTGGGGACTAAAGAAAATGACAGGGCGGGGTTGAGGTGAGACGACTGAGTCCCCCTCGGTCACTGTCGGCAGTCTCGCTTGAACAATGACAGAAGTGCTTGATTTGTGCGGTTTCCAGGAAGTTTGCGCCAAGACCAGGGAAACTGCCACCCACCATCTGTCCCACTCAGTCTTTCACAAGCAAGCGGCATGACCTAGAGAGGCTGGCAGTGTAAAGCGAGCTGAGAGCTCCTGCTTCTTCCTTTGTTACCCTGAACACACTCTGAGTCAGGAGCGGCTGTTACAGCCACCCCAGCAAGTGTCCCTAGTGAATGCCATCAGTGGATGCCTGTGCTGGCAGTGAAGGGATGGGAACTGGGCTTTCCTCCACTTCCGCTTCATTTGATAACACTTGGAAAACTGGCTGAATAATCTGTTTCTGATGCCCACAGCTGTGGAATGATACAGAGCCCCAGGTTTGGAGTCAGTTGACTCCCCCATTGGCTGTGTAGTTGGACAATTCCATCCTCTGTCTCTGAGCTCAAGTCTTGCTGTGAGTTTTCAGTGTTCTAGTCTTTGACCTGACTGCCCAGAAATTTGATCTGACTGCCACGTCATGGCTCCCAACATCCCAACTCTCTCCCTTCTATCTTATCCCGGGTTCCAGGTGAGGCAGGACCTGTGACACACCCAGATCTCCGTTTCTTACCCTTGGCACTCTGCCAGCTGGCCTGGCTGGGTCCTCACACCCCTCCCCTGAGATCCTATGACTAGTCATGTGGACCCCTTCCAGGTTCTGACAGAATTTAGTCTCCTTTCTCCAGGTGCCCAAGGCATAACATGTGTTCCCACGTTAACCAAGGGTGTGATTTAGATTTAGTTTTATTCTTTAGATGTATCTCCTCTTTGATGTTTCACTCCTCGAAATCCAACTGAGTGAGTTAGTCGCTCAGTCATGTCCAACTCCTTGTGACTCCATGGACTGTAGCCTGCCAGGCTCCTGTGTCCATAGTATTCTCCAGGCATGAATACTGGAGTAGGTTGCCATTCCCTTCTCCAAGGGATCTTCCCCACCCAGGGACCAAGCCCAGGTCTCCCGCATTGTAGGCAGCTTCTTTACCATCTGAGCCACCAGGAAAGCCTGGTGAAGTCCAGCTGAAGCCCCATCTTTTAATTCATTTGAATATTCCTCCATGCCTGGTACAGTGTCTTGCACCCAGATAAGGAACTGTATGTTGAATTTCTGTCCCAGCTTCAAGCTGAGAGAGCTTCTGACCATAAAAGAGAAGAACCCACCTCCACCTGGACTAAGGGAGGGAGGGAGGGAGGGAGTGAGTGAGTGAGTGAGTGAAAGTCGCTCAGTCATGTCCGACTCTTGGTGACCCCATGCACTGTAGCCTGCCAGCCTCCTCTGTCCATGGAATTCTCCAGGCCAGATTACTGGAGTGGGTAGCCATTCCCTTCTTCAGGGGATCTTCCCAACCCAGGGATCAAACCCATGTCTCCCATATTGCAGACAGATTCTTTACCATCTGAGCCACCAAGGAAGCCAAGTTACCTTCAGTCAGTTCAGTTCAGTTCAATTCAGTTGCTGAGTCATGTCTGACTCTTTACAACCCCATTGACTGCAGCACACCAGGCTTCCCTGTCCATCACTGACTCCCAGAGCTTACTCAAACTCATGTCCATCAAGTCGGTGATGCCATCCAACCATCTCATCCTCTGTTGTCCCCTTCTCCTCCTGCCTTCAGTCTTTCCCAGCATCAGGGTCTTTTCCATGTAGTCAGTTCTTCACATGAAGAACTTCACAGGTGGCCAAAGTGTTGGAGTTTCAGCTTTGGCATCAGTCCTTCCAATGAACACCCAGGACTGATCTCCTTTAGGATGGACTGGTTGGATCTCCTTGCAGTCCAAGGGACTCTCAAGAGTCTTCTCCAACACCACAGTTCAAAAGCATCAATTCTTTGGCACTCAGCTTCCATTATAGTCAAATTCTCACATCCACACATGACCACTGGAAAAACCATAGCTTTGACTAGACGGACCTTTGTTGGCAAAGTAATGTGTCCATTTAATGACCGCAACTATCAGGAAGAGGACTTTCATTGATTGGCCAGCTTGGGCTATGTGCCCAACAATGAACCAGTCACTGTGGCCAGAGAGTGAAATTCTGTGACTGATTCGTTCTAGGTGATGTGGTTCTTGGAGTGGTGGTGGCGGTCTAGCCACTCAATGTGTCTGACCCTTGTGACCCCATGGACTGCAGCCTGCCAGGCTCCTCTGTCCATGGGATTCTCCAGGCAAGAATACTGGAGTGGGTTGCCATGCCCTTCTCCAAGCTCCTGGAGTAAGGGATGTATTTAACCCCATCTTAACCAAAATGACTAGGTAGGAGAGGGATGTTTCTCAGAGGGAAATGGGGAAAATATTTCTTAGCAAAAAGGGAAATAGTGGACGTTTGACATGGAAGAACAACATTATCTGCTCCCGTCTCTTGGTTTCAGTTAGAGCAGCCACATTTCCTACCAATTCAGTTGTCATCAAATGCCTAGGAATGGTTCTTTACTCCAAAGTTTTCTACATTTTCCCACTGGGTCTATTTTAACCTTTGAGTCTCACTCCTGATCTGACAATAGGACTAAAACTGAGAGGGACCCCCTACTATCAGGAGTCTTGCCACTCCCTCCATGTGCTGATCACCTCCAGTGTCCCATCAGGATGCAGAGAAGTCTTGGCCCCCCTAACTCACTTCAGTCTTCCTGTGCCCCTCTGTTGTTACCACCACCAGGGACACAGCCCCTTGAGAACAGAAAACAGAGGCCCAGATGGCCGACAACCTCAGGGGGATTCTGATTTCATGATGGCTAATGGATGCAGAATCTCAGGACCATTCAAAGGAGTATACTTTTTAAGATTAGTCTCCCTTCACAATGAAAATAGCTCCTTTTTTCATACTAACTTCTCCTGATCACCATAACAATCAAATACCCCATGACACAAAATTGGGATCATTATTTTTCTTATCATGTCGGTTTCTGCCTCACAACAATACAAATCAGTCACAAATACATATACGTATCTCCCCGCCCACTCCTCATCCCACCCCTCTAGGTCGTCACAGAGCACCGCGCTGAGTTTCTTGTACCATACAGCAGCTTCCCACTAGACAGCTATTTCACACGTGGTGGTGTGTATATGAATATCTCAGTTCTAATCTCCTAACTCATCCCATCCTCCCCTTCCCTCACCATGTTCACACGTCCATTCTCTGCATCTGCTGCCCAGCAAATAGGTTTGTCATTGTTTTTCAGGAGGAACAAGTCTACAAATAAAGCTTTTGTTCCCTATTCAGAACTCTATGCCCTTCAAGAGTCTTGGTTCTAACATCTTCTTGGTGGCTCCTTGCCTGATAGTGAAGCCCTGAGAATAAGCACTGTATCTGTTACCTAATGCTGCTCTAACAAATTAACACTCAGTGGCTCAAAACAACAAAAATGTGGGGCTTCCCAGTTGGCTCAGTGGTCAAGAATCCTCCTACCAGTGCAGGAGACACAAGTTCAATCCCTGAGCCAAGAAGACCCCACATGCCAAGGAGCAGGTAAGCCTGTGCACCCAACTATCACAATTGAGTTTACACTCTAGAGTTCGGGAGCTGCAACTACTGAAGCCTATGTGCCCTACAGTCTGCGCTTCACAAGTGTGTGTGTGTGCTCAGGCACTCATCATGTCTGACTCTTTGCCAACCCAAGGACTGTAGCCTGCCGGCTTCTCAGTCCATGGGATTTCCCAGGCAAGAGTACTAGAGTGGGTTTCCATTTCCTTCTCCAGGGGATCTCCCTGATTCGGGGATCAAACTTGTGTCTCCTGCACTGGCAGGTGGATTATTCCCCACTGAGCCATCAGGGAGACCCTGAGTATTTTGGGGATGACCGTTATTCCACCGACTACAGCACTGAAAGAATTCTAGTTGAATATGGACTTTCTTATCAATACCTGTTATGCATCAGCAAGTCAGAAGAACAGCAGAAATACATAGACACATAATAACACAAATTATATCTAAAATGAGAAAAGTCAGATGAAACAAAAGCATTCTTGGACAAAAAGAAATACAGATGTGCTCAGTGGTCCTACTGAAGATATAAAGAACTTAAAGGGATTTGGTTTATCCAATCCTGGAGAATAGAGCTAGGGCAGAACAATCCTGACCAGAGAGACTGGAATAAAGACACTTCATCCTTTTATAAGTGGGGCTCCTGTTCTACTGAGGTACTAAGGTTTGCCTTCTCAGCCTCTCCCAGCGTTTTCCCCTATCCTCAGAGGGCTGAGCGCCTCCCAAATTCATCAGAACTTTGGAGGAGTTATGCTGCCCTCACGAGGCAATCACCCAGATTTAAATGGTTGTTTCCGGTGGAAGTTGCAGCCCTGCAGGTTCAATGGTCCAACATGTCATTACAAATATAAAATAGAAGCTATTTCTGTAGGGTTCAATTAATGCTGAATTAATTAAGGGTTCAGTTAATTTGTCCCCCAGGTGTCTGGAGGACAGCCCTGTCTTTGAAGGACTGTTAAACCTAACAGGACAGTCCTACCCAGTCCTGTCCCACTGACTCAGACAAACCTTGGGGGCAGAATGGTTCACGGTCAGCATTACTCACACGGACATCACAGGGGTTCCTACCACATCACAGTCCAAAGGTTACAAATTGGAACCCTAATGTTGGCTCATTCTATGCCTTGCCCAATTTCTGCTCTGCTCTCTCCCTGCACTTTCTCCAGTCTCTTGAGTTATTTGTGGAGAAGACTGTCACTTCCATTAGGTTGAAGGCAATTATCATGTCTTACTCACCTCTGTGAGCCCAGAGTCTCCCATGATAAAGCTTCCCTTGTTAGTTCCCCAGCATTGCTCATCCCTCCACACTGTATCTGGAAAACCCTCATGCAAAGCAGTGGAGAAGGAAATGGCAACCCACTCCAGTATTCTTGCCTGGCGAATCCCATGGACGGAGGAGCCTGGTAGGCTACAGTTGACAGGGTCGCAAAGAGTCAGACACGACTGAGTGACTTCACTTTCACTTTTACATGCAAAGCAGAGATTACCTCCATAAAGCTAGGAACTCTGCATACCCTCTGCTCCAGCCTCTTTGGTAGCTATGGTGAACACAGATGTCCTACCCAGTTAATCAGACCCTCATGGCCCAAGGTTAGAGCTGGAAGCTATGACTTGAAGAGTTTGGAGCCACGTTAAACCTGTTTGTGAAAGAGGTGGCAGGGGATCCACCATATCTAGTTTTCAGGAGCAGCATCCAGAATTGATCCTCACTGATGCTGGCCAAACAACCACCACATTGACGCCAGTTGACAGTGGATATCTTCCCAGGACCAGTTCATCAATGCTATATCAGGGGCTACCTCTGAGACATAGCTTCCAAGTGTGTGTGTGTGTGTGTGTGTGTGTGTTCAGTGGCTCAGTCATGTCCGACTCTTTGCGGCCCCATGGACTGTAGCCTGCGAAGCTCCTCCATCCATGGAATTTTCCAGGCAAGAATACTGGAGTGAATTTCCATTTCCTACCCCAGGGGATCTTCCCAACCCAGGGATCAAATCTACATCTCAAGTCTCCTACATTGACAGGTGGGTTCTTGATCACTCATGCCCCCTGGTGTTTCTCAATGAGCCAACCAATCCTCCTGCTTAGATCATCCAGGCTTAATTCTTGCTGCTTACAAATGAGAGCCTGCTGACACAGAAGGTCCTGAGTCTCTGGCTGGAGTCATCGCGTTCCCTCTCTTTGTGCTTATGCCATTTCTTCCACTAGGAGCAGGCACGTACATCCCATCCCTGTCCTCTTTCCTCCTGCATGACTCGTGCTCATCCATCCGTGCCCAGACTTGACAACTCTTCCTCTGAGAAGTCCTCCAGGATCACCCCAAGTCTGGGCTCCCACAGCATCCCATGTATTCCTCTCAGAAGCGCTTGCCCCCCTGGATTTTGTCTATTTCAGAGTTTCTCTAACTACTTTGTGAGCTCTATGAGGATAGAAACTGTATTTCATTACATAAGGGCCTAGCTTATTAATAATGTTGAATGAATGAAAGAATAGAACTATCCCAGGCCAGGATAATTCTTAGTAGAGTCCTCACCATCACTTCCTAGCAGCATGAGGCACCTTACATTTTTGGACTCAGGGCAATTGCCATTTCAGAACACCCTCTCCCAAATCACGTTATCTCATTTTACTTCCACCAGCATTTGTTTTGTATCTACTGTGTGCCAGACCCTGTGCCCTCTATGCCCACATTTTAGGTCCTACAGGTAGATGCACTCCCCCCTCCTCTGTCCAGTTATGGAAGCCCCCAGGCCCTTGGAGGAGTGACCACATACTCCCTGGGAGAAGCGTGGGCCAGCTGCAAGCCTCTTAAGTGGGCAGGTTGTCATGGTGATTCATTAATGGAGAGAGTTGCTTGAGGAACACTGACCACCAAAGGGAACAATCACCAATGAAGCATCCATTTCTATTTAACAGTTTTTTTTTTTATTTAACAGTTTTTAAAAATAGACAAGATATAAAGCCACAAGCGAAAAGATACTGCAAACAAATAATAGCCCATGAGCTTGTCTGGACCCAATTCAAAGTCTGTTCCTCACTCCTCCTCCACTCTCATCACAGAGAAATAAAGCTGTACTTTTTAGTGATCTAGAGTGCTGTTTAAAATTACTGGTTTTAATACTTCCTGTCATTTACCCAGCATCCATTAGGTGCCACATACCCTAACAGACACTTCAAGAGTGCTTTCAAATCTTTGAAACAACCCACCAAGTGAGCATTATTGTTTCCAATTTACAGATGAGAAAACTGAGGCTCATAGAGTTTAAGTGACCTGTGGAGGGTTGCACAGGCAGGAAGGGCAGAGGCAGCATTTTATCCCTTATTCAAAGCAGAAAATTCTGCCTGGACTGTCAAAGTTATCATAGCATCTCCATGAGAAAGCTTCCTCAGAAATGAGAATCCAGCCCTCTCTTGCCTTATCTCCACCACGTTCTATTGCCATCTATTTCAAAGATAAGCAGGGGCTCTCCCCAGTGGTCCAGAAGTTAAGATTTCATCTCTCAAAGCTGGCAGCAGAGGTTCCATCCCTGATCTAGGAGCGAAGATCCCATATACCTCGAGGTCAAAACACCAAAACATGAAACAAGCAATATTGCAACAAATTCAATAAAGACTTTTTAAAAAATGGTCCACATCAAAAAAAGGAAAAAAAAAACTAAACAAATGAAAGACAAAGATAGGCAGTCAGTGGTTTTGTGCGTGTTTCAGTTGGTAAAGAATCCACCTGCGATGCAGGAGACCCCGGTTCGATTCCTGGGTCGGGAAGATCCCCTGGAGAAGAGATAGCCTACCCACTCCAGTATTCTTGGACTTCCTGAGTGGCTCAGATGGTAAAGAATCCACCTGTAATGTGGGAAACCTGGGTTCGATCCCTGGGTTGGGAAGATCCCCTGAAGAAGGGAAGGGCTACCCACTCTAGTATTCTGGCCTGGAGAATTCTATGGACTATAGTCCATGGGGTCACAAAGAGTCAGACATGACTGAGTGACTTTCACTTCACTTCACTTACGCATACATTTAAATATACATAAGAATTTCCAAGAGTTAGTGTTGAACCAGCACACCTTGTACTGGGTGCTCAGAACTTAAAGTCGGCACACTTGTTAAGTCAAAAAGCTCCTCTGTAACTACTAAACTTCCAGCTCTTTCCTCCACTCCTGAAAATAGCCTTCCCTTTCCAAATTGTACTCTGGGCCCCGAATGAACTTGGAGAGCAGCACACCTGTGGTCCAGTTTTGTGAGGTCCAGATGAGCGAAGAGCCCAGGGCAGAGCCCACATTTGGGAGGCTCACAGGACAGTAACACGTATCCTGAACACATTCCACTGCTCAGGGTGGAACTTTTGCTCTGCCACTTAATAGCTGTATGATCTTGAGCAAATCGCTCAACCTCTCGGTGCTTCATTTCATCACCTATGACTTAGCGCTAAGAAAATTGACACTCTCTGTCAGGTCACTGTGAGGATAAAATAAAACAATCCACAGAGGGGCTTGGAGCAATGCTGGGGGTCAGTAAGTGCCAGGTATACATCAGCCAGGATCAGAAGCAGCCGAGGGACCAGACGCTCGGCCATGGGTCAGCTCTCTTAACTCTACCTTCAGGTTCACCTGCTCATGTGGCTTCTTCTGCTCTGATAGCAAGAAACAGTTGTCTGGGACCTGAGGCATCCTCTCACAAAGGCCCAATTTGGTCACTGAAGCCTGTCTTCCTTTCTCCTGGGCACTCTGAGCATCTCATGCAAAGCATGACAGACCAGGTCTCTCCCAGTTAATAACCCTTCCATGACTCCCCATCACTCACCATAGGCTAATTTCTACCCAGACTCCTCTGAAAGGTTTTCTAGGGGCTGCCCCTGGCCTACCATCCAGGCTTGTTTCTGTCCCACTAAGTTCAACAGCTTTGACCTAGCTGCTCCCCTCAAAGGGAACATTCTCTCCCTTCTCTTTCTCTGATCAGCTCCTGTTTGTTGTTAAGGCTCCTCTCAGTCTTGGCTCTAGCACAAAGCACCTCCTGGCCCTGCAGTGTACCTCCCATTTTGTACCTGATAACATCCTTGTGAGGGGCTTCCCAGGTGGTGCTAGTGGTAAAGAACCCGCCTGCCAATACAGGAGATATGAGGGACCCAGGTTCAATCCCTGGGTCAGGAAGATCCCCTGGAGGAGGGCAAGGCAATCCACTCCAATATTCTTGCCTGGAGAATCCCATGGACAGAGAAGCCTTGTGAGCTATGGTCCTTAGGGTTGCAAAGAGTCAGACACAACTGAAGCAACTTAACACACACTCAACATCCTTGTGAAGCTCAAGCAGTTTACTCATCCTGCCCCACTTTCTCACTGTCACTTCTGCAGGACCATGGAGGGCTCAGCTGTGGCTGACTTGTGTGTTCCTATGGTCCTGGCACTGCTTGATAATATTTAGAGGAACGTGTGAAATAACTGAGAACACAGGTATGAAGAAAGTATCCATGACCTTGGTGGTGATTACTTGCTAAGTTGTGTCTGACTCTTGTGACCCCATGAATTATAACCTGCCAGACTTCTCTGTCCATGGGATTCTCCAGACAAGAATACTGGAGTGGGTTGCCATTTCCTTCTCCAGGGAATCTTCCTAACACAGGAATTGAACCCAGGTCTCCTGCATTGCAGGCAGATTCTTTACCAACTGAGCGACCTTGGAGAAGCACATCATTCAGAAAGAGATAAACACCCTTACAGGTAGGAGTTGTCCTGGCACTCCTGGCTGGGTCCTGGTGCTTACCTGTTAAACATAAATGGTTTCCCGGAACATGGACACCAGGCAAAGCTACACTGACCAGAATGGGGCAAGATACAGATAAGGCCACTTCACAATCACACCCCAGAACACAATCATGAACACAGACAAAAGCAAGAACCTTGTCTGCACCACAGAAATGACCAGTGTCTCCCTTTTCTGGCTAATCCAAATGACTGCCTCCTGCTGGTTTACCAGTAACAGCATCATGTGTTGTTATTGTTGTTGTCGTCTTAACTGCTCAGTCACATCCTGCTAGGCTCCTCTGTCCCTGGGATTTCCTAGGCAAGAATAATGGAGTGGGTTGCCATTTCCTTCTCCACTACTTCTGCCTGACAGATAAGATGTATAAAGATCCCTTGCTACCTGAGAGCATCCAATCCAGAGCCAAGGCCCTCTTCCCTGACCTCTACCTGAACTCACCGCACACAAGCCTCAATCCTTTCCTCTTTCCTGAGCACCCTCTTACCCAGGCAGCTCACTGCTGCCCCTGGTGGACATTGCCCCTCAGTGCAATGCGTGCAGCTCACTGCTGCCCCTGATGGGCATTCCTCCTCAATGCAATGCGTGCAGCTCACTGCTGCCCCTGGTGGACATTGCCCCTCAGTGCAATGCGTGCAGCTCACTGCTGCCCCTGGTGGGCATGCCTCCTCAATGCAATGCGTGCAGCTCACTGCTGCCCCTGGTGGACATTGCCCCTCAGTGCAATGCGTGCAGCTCACTGCTGCCCCTGGCGGGCATTCCCTCTCAATGCAATGCGTGCAGCTCACTGCTGCCCCTGGTGGGTATTGCCCCTCAGTGCAATGTGTCAACCAACCCAACGCTGTTCAACCAGGGTGGGTCCCTGGACATCTTTAGCTAAAGGGTATTGATGTCGTCCACTTTCCGTCACCACCAATTTTTTTCTCAAAGCTTAATTATAAAAGATATGCAAGCTAATTGATAGTGAGAAATACATCTCTGATAGGAGGTGAATGCCAGAGTAGAGAACCTTGAACAGAGTATTGTTTTCTACAGAGGTGCCTCAGCTTCCCCTCCCCTGTGTATGTGGAGGGGAGAAGGAAGGAAGCTTTGCTGTCCTGGGCATCTGTGACCTGGAAGAACATCAGCTAACATTCACTGAAAAGAAAAGAAGGCTATCATTGGTGATTATATCTGCTTCCGGGAGAGCGCAGAGCACACGTTGTCTGTCCCAGCAGCTGCCCTGAGTAGGACCTGAGCTGGTGGCTGTTGCCATGGCTTAGTGGTAACTGTCTGCAAGACCAGCCTCCAAAATACTTAGTGCTGGGTGTTCCAGTGGTTAAGAATCTGCCTTCCAATGCAGGGATGAGGGTTTGATCCCTGGTCAGGGAACTAAGATCCCACATGCCCCAGGCCAGCTAAGCCTGCAAGTCAAAACAGAGTCAGTTCATGTACCACAACTACTGAGCCTGCACACTCTGGAGCCCATGCAACACACCTGTAGAAGCCCCTGTGCACCACTAGAAAAATCCACGTATCACAGTGAAGACCCCTCGTGCTATCACTACAGAGGACACAACGGTGGCTCTCTTTCTGTCCCTGAGTCCTATTTCCCATGGGAGCATATAGAGGGATGCGTGTTTGGTAGCACCTAGGACTGAGACTAGGACAGATGTGGGCTTTGAGTGCAGATGAAATACATCCTGTGTGACGACTGGATCTTCCAACAGCGGATGGGTAATGAGCCAGATGCCCCTAACAGGCAGGAGGCCAACAGATGCTAGTCGGCTTTGTGCACAATGACTAATTTTCTTCTTGGAAACTCAGAGACTCTTGATGGGTAAGATTCAGGTCGAGGGAAGGCCTTGCACAGCAACCAGAAAGCAGCTGGGGTATGTGGCAGCCAAAATCCAATATGAAACTCAGATGACAGAGGTGGTAATGGGGTCACAAATGTCCTGTCATCAGTTTCTACCTGGAATGAAGGCAAGGGTGTCACAAATGCAGCAAAAGCCAGTGATGGCTCCAGAGAGGGAAGTTAAGCCAGGCCTGATCTGTGAGGAGGTTTCATTTAGGAAGTGTTCAAAGTGAAAGTATTAGTCACTCAGTTATGTCCAACTCTTTGCAACCCCATTGACTGCAGTCTGCCAGGCTCCTCTGTCCATGGAATTCTCCAGACCAGAATACTGAAGTGGGTAGGCATTCCCTTCTCCAGGGGATCTTCCTGACTCAGGGATTGAACCTGGGTCTCCTGCATTGTAGGCAGATTCTCTACCATGTGAGCCACGAGGGAAGCCCCTTCATTTAGGGGTTTCCTGTCAAACCCCTGTCACTGGCCAAGCTGGCATCCTCAGCTGTCAAATCACCACCCTTCCTGTTTGCCTCTCAGGAAAACTCAACTTCTTGATGCTGCTTTTTACCAAATCTGTCTTCTGTCATTTCTTCTCTCTGTACCCCTTCCTTTTGCTTCATTCCTGACAAATAAGTGAACTGTTACTCTGTCAGTTATTTATCTGAGTAATTTCTTGATGAAATTGCAAATATAATTGAATTTTCTGGAAACCATGAATTCAAATGAGGCGACAATAGAGGAAACAGCGTGATTAAGGAATTGTTATACGCTGGTTGTACATCATTACCACCCAGAATTCATAGCTGAATCGCTCACAGATGGAGTCACTGAACTATGATTATATTTTAGAAAATGAAAGGGGACAAATCTAAAAAGGCAATAAAGCAAATTAGGAGCCTTCTTGAGGGACAGGATTATTACTGATTAAGTATATTTGGCATCAAAACTGTGAGAGCACTTCTGCAGTTTAAATTATACATTCGTGCAGGCAACGTTTTTGCTGGTCTCAAAATTCTTTGTTATTTTGGTCTTCTAATCACATTCCCCTTCATCCTCCAAATTGACAATTTGAAAGAACATTAGAAATGATTTTTTCTGAAGGAACATTTGCTCTCAAAATGCATTTACACTGAGCAGCTATTAAAAGGATATCGCCCAGTCACTTAGTTTCTCAATTTAAAGGAAAGTTACTGTATTAGAGGAAATGGCCCCTATTTCAATCTAATGGTCTTTGTTACGTCTCTCAAGATCCTAGACTCGAGTTAAAGGATTGCAGAAGGCAGTTTGCGGCTATCCAGGCCCCCATAGCCCTCACCCACAGCAGGTACACTTCCAGACATTAGATAGGAAGGGAGCCTAACAATCCTGGTTCCGGTTTGCTTTTTAAAAGCTCTAAACGTAACTTTGGGTCATATCTATTGAAGAGTGCTCTACTAGAAGTTGGAAGAATTTCTTTTGAGTCTGGTCTCAGCCTCCTATTAACTATGTGACCTGGGGCCTATTATGTCACCTTTCTGAGAACTTGTGTCCATATTTCTACAAGTTCATACTACCTGCCCCCCTGGGGCTGCTAGGGGATGATGATGTGAGGTGTGTGCCTGTGGTGCACTACTATGTGCCCAGTGCACAAATGATGCCTAATAAATGTTTCCCTCTGCCACTATCCTCACCCTCTGCAACCACTATCTAGCACTGTGTGGATCTCACAGAAGGTCTATCTCTTTCACCAAGACAACCACATCAATGAATTTTCTCCCCTGATGCTCATTAGCCAATAGGCTGTTGTTGTTCAGTCACTAAGTCATGTCCAACTCTTTGTGACCCCATGGACTGCAGCAAGCAAGACTTCCCTGTCCTTCACTATCTCCCTGAGTTTGCTCAAACTCACATCCATTGAGTCAGTGATGCCATACAACCATCTCATCCTCTGTTGTCCCTTTCTGCTCTTGCCTTCAATCTTTCCCAGCATCAGGGTCTTTTCTAATGAGTCAGTTCTTTGCATCAGGTGAACAAAGTATTGGAGTTTCAGTTTCAGCATCAGTCCTTCCAATGAATATTCAGGACCGATTTCCTTTACAACCAACTGATTTGATTTTCTTGCTGTCCAAGGGACTCTTCAGAGTCTTCTCTAACACCACAATTTGAGAGCATCAGTTCTTCAGCACTCAGCTTTCTTTATGGTCCACCTCTCACATCCATACATGACTACTGAAAAAACCATAGCTTTGACTATACAGACCTTTGTTGACAAAGTAATGTCTCTGATTTTTAATATACTGTCTATGTTTGTCATAGCTTTTCTTCCAAGGAGCAAGCATCTTTTAATTTCATGACAGCAGTCACCATCTGCAGAGCCCAAGAAAATAAAGTCTGCCACAAGAATCAGCAGTGCAGATGGAGCACGTGTACAGAGCACTCACGGGCACACAGGTGGCAGCAGAGATGAGTCAAAGATGGGAGCCCTTGGACTTGCCTCCTGAGCACCTGGGAAACCCCAGCCATGCCAGGGGGGCAGAGACAGAATGGAGGCAATCCATTGGGTGATACTTCCAGGAATGGGGGACAAGGGTGACACACCCTTTTGGGGACTGATTGAGGTCCCCACAGGTAGGGCTGAGATGGAGACCATTCCAGGGTGCCTCTGGGCATTAGGATTCCAAGACTCCCAAGCTTTGTAGGTTTCCTGTCTGTAGGTCCTATGTTACAGAAACTCAGGAGAGGTGTAGGTGGTGGCTAGGAGTGTGTTAGGGCTTTACACTCAGGGAAGACCCCAGTGTGTACTCCTGTTTGTGGTTTTCCCAGCTCCCTGACCTTGGACGACTCCCCAAACTTCTTTGAGTCTGGGTTCTGCTCCTGACATACCAAGACAGCAGTTGGATTTGACTGTCGTTTTGAGGTTTTGAGGTGATAAATACACTGTGCTCAGCTCAATGTCTATCATATTAATGGAAGTTTTCTCCTCTTGAAGATCAGGCTGCCCATGCCCTGTATATCATGTGGTCTTCATCAATCTGACTGCCACCCCGCCCCACCACCAAGGGTGTGCAGAGCCATTTGCATCATCTCCTCTCTTCATTTTTTCAGGCTGACCTCCATGTTACTCTCTCCCTTCTTCTTACAAAACACTTCCAAACTAAGGCCAACAGTTACCTGGGGTTTGTGCATTGTCTCCTGAAATCTGGGCAGTACTTGAGTTTTGACCAGTAAAGTTCAGCAGAAGTGACACCATCTGATAAAATAAAAGTGGGATATGAGTAAACTACTTTCATCTCTAAAGGGGCGTAAACAGTTAGCCAGTGTGGGAAAGCAGGTCAGCTCTTCCATAGATGTTTACCAAGATGCCACACTGTGTGGTTTCTTCTGGAAAAGGCATTGGGCCTGGCGGGGGTGGGGGGGGGTTGTTTAGGGCAATTCTGTTATCTGGATCTTCTACAATGAGCATATATTGCTTTTATGCAAAAAATCAATACACACCTCCAACCCACATGTATCCCAGAGTGCTGAGCTGAGGGTGAGTGCAAAGTAAACAGCACAAGTCAACCCAGACCTAGATCCTGCCCTGGGGAAGCCCACAGTGGCCTCGGGGGCTAGTTTAGAGAAAAGATGGGGTTTTATTTACTGTGCGCACGTGCTGGGAGCTAAGGCAGAGCCGAACCCAGGCAAGCAGCACAGAGAGGAGCCTCACCAGAGGTTCTCTGGGTAAAGACACAACTGAATTGAGTTTTGAAGTCTTGGACTATTTAGAAGAAGAAAGGAGACGGGCCCACATGAAATCCCAGGGATGTGCACAAGCGCCAGGAATCCAGACTCCCAGCCCATTCTGTGAGGGAGATTCATCTCTGCTGGGCTCTTCAGCTTCCATACAAGGATATCAACTCCACCATCATCTTGGCTGAAAACTCTGCCCTCAATCAATAGCTCAGAGTAATGGCATTCCAGACTTCATCAGAAAATAGAGTCTTGAACTTCTGTTGTCCTCATCTCTTATTAAGAACTAAAGAGAAAAGCTCTGTGGAAGGAATTGTTATTTATGGAGGATTGAGGGAAAGACATTCAAACCCTGAAAAGAAGTCTAGGTTTTATCCTTGAATCAAGTCAGGCTATCAGAAAACTTGTACCCAAGGCAAGAGAGATCAATGGAACAAAATGGAAAGGCCAGAAATAAACTCGACACAAATGGGAATTCAGAGCCAGATCAAGGTCAGTTTGTGATTCAGAGGAGAAGATGGCTCAGCCAGGGGTTGCCAACAAGGCGTTTGGAATAAAACAAAGCTGGAGCCTCACGTCTCACACCCAAACAATGATCATGCACTTACATACAAAAAAAGTGAGACTGCAAAATAAACAAAGAAAACATGGACAATGTTTTTATAGAATCATTCTGAGACGAACACCAGTCTCCAAAGCCACAAAGGAAAAGACTGACCAACTTAATTACAAAAATATAAAAGCTGTTATGTGTCAAAAGTACCATGCAAAGAGTCAAAGGAAAAAACATTCTGTGGGAGAGTTTAATGGGCAGCAGTTAAAGCAAAGGATTGCTGAAGCAAAGGATTGTTATGGAATGAAGGATGAGTTGTAATGGTTAGCGGTGCTGTGCTTGTTGAGTCACTAAGTCATGTCTGACTCTGTGATCCCATGGACTGCAGTACGCCAGGCTTTCCTGTCCTTCACTGTCTCCTGGAGTTTGCTCAAACTCATGTTCACTAACTTGGTGATGCCATCCAACCATCTCATTCTCTGTCACCTCCCTCTCCTCCTGCCCTCAATCTTTCCCAGCATCTGGGTCTTTTCCAATGGGTCGGCTTAGTTTTATATTTTGAAAAAAAAAAAAGAACAAATCTCTCTGGTCATATTGGAGATTGTAGAATGATGTGGAGAGGAAGGGGGTGTGGGCATCAGAGAGAAACCTGTTGCGTTAGGCCAGCTAAGAGGCAATGGCCCTTGGGCTAGCCTAGGAAGTGTGGAAACCTAGTGAGGGGCTGGTGGTGCCCTGGACAATGTGGTGGTGCAGGAGAGGGATGGTCAAGGGCAACTCTTGGTTTCTGAGCTCACATAGCTGGATGGTCGTGGAGGTGCCATCTATTAAGATAGCAAAGACAAGAAAAGGTGACTTTGGTGGGCAGGTGGGGTGTGATTTTTTAGACCTGAGTCTGAGATACCTTTGAGCAGGGGCGGCTTCGTGGGTGCATGACTTATGCAGTCGCATAGGGAACCACCCTTGCTTTGATGCTCTTCCATCACCATCCTGACCGAATTCCCTGGCAGTCCACTGGTTAGGACTCATGCTTTCACTGCCATGGCCAGCTTGAATTCCTGGTCTGGGAACTAAGATCCCGCAAACTGTGTAGCACCCTCCCCTCCTAAATAATGACCATCTTGAAATCATTAAGAATTTTTGTTTAATCACAGGACCTGAATTTTCATTTTGCACTGGTCCAACAAATTATGTAGCCAGACTTGCCTTTGAACCATCTAGGGCCAAGTGCTGTTTAAGCAGTTGCCCATATGTTGAGAACATTGAGAACTTGAAGGAGGCTTCTGGGCTGGACATATAAATGTATGGATCATCTGCATATAGGTGGGAAAGGAAGCCCTGGGCAGAGATGTGGTCACTTCATGAAAAGACCTAGGATAACAAAAGGATATGTAAGGTCCAGATTTTTAAGGTTCTGTTAGATACAATGTCTAGGTAGGAGAGGATAGAAGGATAGAAGGTGATGGAGCATCAGGAGAAGGTGGGAGAATCTGGAAAGCCCAGGAAAGGAAAAGAAAGAGAGAGAAAAGCCGCAAAAGCTGCAGATCAGGACAACGCAGAACTGAGTGGGTTTGGTAACACAGAAGCCACCCGTGTTCTGGCTAAGTACCATTTTTGTGTGACGAGGGGCTTTGTGGACTGAGTAGGAGAGGAGTGGAGACAATGAGACAACTGACTCTGGAGAGGAATTTGTCCATGACCTGGAGGAGAGAGATGAAAAGGAAAATTTTTTATCTTTGTTTTTACAAGAGGCACAAACGTGTTTCAAAGATATATCATTAAGTGAAAAAGCAATGCAAGATATCAGATAGACTAAACCTCTGTGTAAAAACAGTGGTGGAGGAGGGAAAATTATATGAGTATGCAAAGGACATTTCTGGAGGACACACAAGAAACCAGTAAAGATGGTTACCTGGGGGATGAGCCTAGGGACTTCACCTCGTCTTTCTATATAGGTTGAGTCTTTAATCATAATTGTATTTTTAATAATAAAAATCTATTAGTTTGATCCCCTCAAGGGAAGCTTTTGGGCATTGAATATAGTACTCAAAGGCTGGCTTTTAAAATTATATTCAATTTAATAAAGTTACAAATTCATATAGATTCAGATTCTTCCATAAGCTTTAAAGTTCAGTTTACCAATTTTATTATTTATTTATAAGTCTAGCAAATTTTAACAATCACTTTTTAAGGGGACCTTTGAGAAATGTTTCTTCTCATTTACAAATGTGTTTAATTAAATTGCTCTAAACATTGTAAACTGCATTTATAGATTTAATATATTTGAATCTTTTAAGTACTTCAATTGTCTACCAAACCTTCTCAAATATTCAAGTAACAGCTATTAATCCAATTCATTAGACTTATAAATATGGTAAAAACTATTTTCATTTATAGGTCCCAGTACTTATTTAGACTGAGTAAGCTTTCAACTTAAAATCGGAATTCTAAATCAATTGCTCAATTAAGCATTTTACATCAGAATGGAAAAGTTCATCCAGGATTCCACAAGGCTATATTTTCTTAAACATCACAAGTATATGGATACAACTTATTTCAAAGCACAAATATTTTAATACAAAGGGTTTGATTCTTTTCTATATTTTTGTACTTAATGCTGAATTTTACAAGTATTAAAATTCAGCCCCTACTGGGCCTGTAGCTTCTAACTGACCACAAAACTCTTCTTCCAGGGTGTACAGCTGGACTGAATTTCCCAGCTCCCTTGAGGTTAGAGATGGTCATGTGACTGAATTCTAACCAATTTGAATGTAAGAGAAAGTCAGCTAAGCACCTTCTAAGTCTGGCCCATAAAAACCTCCCTTGTTTATCCCTGTCCATATAGACACATTGCCCTAAGAAGTGCAAGTCAGCTCATTCTTTTCATCTTTTCTGGTTCCCTTGTTAATAAAACTCTGAAAACTCAAACTTATGCTCAAGATCAATTCATCTAATGGACCTCAGTCAGTCAGTTCAGTCACTCAGTCATATCTGATTCTTTGCGACCCCATGGACAGCAGCACGCCAGACCTCCCTGTCCCTCACCAACTCCTGGAGTTTACTCAAACTCATATCTATTGAGTCGGTGATGTCATCCAATCATCTCATCCTCTGTCGTCCCCTTCTGCTCTCGCCTTCAATCTTTCCCAGCATCAGGGTCTTTTCTAATGAGTCAGTTCTTCGCATCCGGTGGCCAAAGTGTTGGAGCTTCAGTTTCAACATCAGTCCTTCCAATGAATATTCAGGACTGATATCATTTAGGATGGACCAGTTGGATCTCCTTGCAGTCCAAGGGACTCTCAAGAGTCTTCTCCAAAACCACATTTCAAAAGCATCAGTTCTTCGGCACTCAGCTTTCTTCACCATCCAACTCTCACATCCATACATGACTACTGGAAAAACCATAGACGGACTAGATGGACCTTTGTTGGCAAAGTAATGTCTCTGCTTTTTAATATGATGTCTAGGTTGGTTGTAACTTTCCTTCCAAGGAGTAAGCATCATTTAAGTTCATGGCTGCAGTCACCATCTGCAGTCACCATCTTGACTTCACATTCCGGGACGTCTGGCTCTAGGTGAGTGATCACACCATCGTGATTATCTGGGTTGTGAAGATCTTTTTTGTACAGTTCTTCTGTGTATTCTTGCCACCTCTTCTTAATATCTTCTGCTTCTGTTAGGTCCATACCATTTCTGTCCTTTATCGAACCCATCTTTGCATGAAATGTTCCCTTGGTATCTCTAATTTTCTTGAAGAGATCTCTAGTCTTTCCCATTCTATTGTTTTCCTCTATTTCTTTGCATTGATCGCTGAGGAAGCCTTTCTTATCTCTCCTTGCTATTCTTTGGAACTCTGCATTCAAATGGGTATATCTTTCCTTTTCTCCTTTGCTTTTTGCTTCTCTTCTTTTCACAGCTATTTGTAAGGCCTCCTCAGACAACCATTTTGAATTTTTGCATTTCTTTTCCTTGGGGATGGTCTTGATCTCTGTCTCCTGTACAATGTCATGAATCCTGTCCACAGTTCATCAGGCACTCCATCTATCAGATCTAGTCCCTTAAATCTATTTCTAACTTCCACTGTATAATCATAAGGGATTTGATTTAGGTCATACCTGAATGGTCTAGTGGTTTTCCCTACTTTCTTCAATTTAAGTCTGAATTTGGCAATAAGGAGTTCATGATCTGAGCCACAGTCAGCTCCTGGTCTTGTTTTTGCTGACTGTATAGAGCTTCTCCATCTTTGGCTGCAAAGAATATAATCACTCTGATTTTGGTATTGGCCATCTGGTGATGTCCATGTGTAGAGTCTTCTCTTGTGTTGTTGGAAGAGGGTGTTTGCTATGACCAGTGAGTTCTCTTGGCAGAACTCTATTAGCCTTTGCCCTGCTTCATTCTGTACTCCAAGGCCAAATTTGCCTTTTACTCCAGGTGTTTCTTGACTTCCTACTTTTGCATTCCAGACCCCTATAATGAAAAGGACATCTTTTTTAGGTGTTAATTCTAGAAGGTCTTAGGTCTTCATGGAACCATTCAACTCAGCTTCTTCAGCATTATTGGCTGGGGCATAGACTTGGATTACCATGATATTGAATGGTTTGCCTTGGAAATGAACAGAGACCATCCTGTTGTTTTTGAGACTGCACCAAGTACCGCATTTCAGACTCATGTTGACTATGATGGCTACTCCATTTCTTCTAGGGGATTATTGCCCACAGTAGTAGATATAATGGTCATCTGAATTCATCTGTCAGTGTCTTATCTTTTTGCCTTTTCATACTGTTCATGGGTTTCTCAAGACAAGAATACTGAAGTGGTTTGCCATTCCCTTCTCCATTGGACCACTTTTTGTCAGAACTCTCCACCATGACCCATCCATCTTGGGTGGCCCAACATGACATGGCTCATAGTTTTATTGAGTTAG
Organism: Cervus canadensis; assembly: GCF_019320065.1. NCBI lineage: Eukaryota > Metazoa > Chordata > Mammalia > Artiodactyla > Cervidae > Cervus > Cervus canadensis. The sequence continues at coordinate 2,116,778 of NC_057401.1, forward strand.
ACAAGGTTGTGGTCCATGTCATTAAACTGGTTAGTTTTCTGTGACTGATGGACCTAGACATTATCAAACTAAGTGAACAGCAAGGTGTATACATATGATATCACTTATATATGGAATCTAAAATATGGCACAAATGATAATTATAATATATAGTAGAACTATATGTGACTTTGTTTTGTATTTTCCAAGTTTGCTATAAATGTGTTATCATACTTTCATAATTTAAAAAAGGAAAGAGGAAAAAAATAAAATATGACACATATGAGCTATCTATGATACAGAGACAGACTCACAGACATAGAGAACAGACCTGTGGTTGCTGGGGGTGGGGGGGTGGGGGATGGATTGGGAGTTTGGGGTTAGTAGATGCAAACTAGTATATACAGAATGGTTAAACAAGGTCCTACTGGGTAACACAGAAAACTATTTTCAATATCCTGTGATAAATCATATGGAAAATAGTATAGAAAAAGAGAATGTAGGGGCTTCCCTGGTGGTACAGTGGTTAAGAATCTCCCTCGCAATGCAGGGGACAAGGGTTGGATCCCTGTGGGGAAGATCTCACATGCCTCAGAGCAACTAAGGCCGGGTGACACCACGGTTGAGCCTGAGCGATAGAGCCCAGGAATGGTGATTGAGGAGCCCGGACGCAGCAGCCAGTGAAGCCTGGATGCCCTGGAGCCTGCGTGCCACCGTGAGAGGGGCAACTGCAGCGAGAAGCCTGCGCGCCGCAGCTGGAGAGTAGCCCCCACGCTCTGCAACCAGAGAAAGCCTGCGTGCAGCAGCAAAGACCAGGCCAGCCAAATAAACAGATAAACACCTTTAGAAAGAGAGAGAGAATGTGTATATGTATGTAGCTTGTGTGTATATATATATATAACATATATATATGTATGATCACTTTGCTGTACAGCGGAAATTAACACAGCATTGTAAATCAGTGAAATCAAACGCATTTTCCTCAGAGAGCCTGACTTCCCAGTTTTAAATTCTGAAAGGTAAAGTGAGACAGCCCATACTAGCCCATTTTGGATGATCTTTCTTGGTTTCAGTGACTTTCATCTTGCACTTTACACCTTTCTGAACTGTTCTTTTATACAAATTTTAAGTATGAGCATGAATTACTTCTATACAGGGAAAACTATGTAACTTTAAA